>NC_143479.1:9258338-9950223 GCF_027475165.1 Benincasa hispida
CTTCTTAGCTCAAGTGCTTTTGCCTAAGTCTTGGATTTAATTATGTTATCTAGGTTCAATTTTACCCTCCACAATAAATACTAATATTTTTTTTACATGATACGAAGATTTGAAATTACAATTTCAAAAATAAAAGTACAGATAAATTACTATTATTAGAAAGAAATGCTCCATGTCGAGCAATTATATCATGAAAATAAGAACATCATGAAAATTTTAATTATTATGTCGATTTAAAGATTACATTTCTTTTTAGTAAAAATATTACGTATATATATTAGCTTCCATAGAATGATCAGTCAAAATGATTTTGCTAAAAGTAAGAAATTAATCAATTAGATAATAGGACTTCGAAATCACTATAATAGTCAACCTTCCAAATTATAGTCTCTCTTTTTTGTTGGGATAAATATGTCTTTTTACCCACTAACCACTCTAATTATCCACTATTTAGGCTTTATTTTTAATTAAAAATTAATTAATATTAAAGTGGAATAAGAGATTTTCTTTTCAGTTATATTAATTAAATATATCAATAGTTAATAATTCTTCCCTTATGAGTTTGAAAATTTGTAAAAGATCCAACAATTTATTTTGAAAGAAAACTAGAGATCACAAATATTGATGGAAGAGCATATGCCATTATACAAAGGTTTAAACATACGACATTCTACCTTTTTGATGCTATGATGGGTTATTAATCTTAAGTATAATTTTTTTTTTTTAAAAAAAAACAATCTCTTTGTCCCTTTGTTTTTAATCAAGGTATATTTTTATTAGGATGATCATGAGACAAAATAAAGAGATTAAAAGAAAAATAAAATTAAGAGTGTTATAATGCTCTGAAGTTTAACCATGAAAATTGATTGCAAACTTGGGTTTTGGGTTTTTGTTTTCCAATTAATTACACTAATTTCAAGCCCTTCTTTAACAATGTACTTCATAACTCAATCATTTAGTTTGAAACCTTTTAGACCCATATAAGAGAGAGAGAAAGAAAGAAAGAGAGAGTACACTTATATAGATTTTGGTAAATTGTCTACTTACCAAACTAGTATTTTTTTTTTTGAAAACTTGTAAAAATAAATTTTCTCGGTCCATTTCAGGCGAGATCAACCATGAGATTTTAGCAACATCGGATTCACTAGCACCGGAAATTCACCCAATAGCTAGGCCACCAAATTTTTCCAACTTATCAATTGTTTAGGACTTTCTTGGTATATCTCGCCAGATTATACATCAAGATCATGTGCATCTCGGTGTTAATCCCGAACAAAATAACACTAAGATTCTATATATTTATCTCAGGCATAATTAAGATTGAAATTCATATATTTGAGGTTTCTCGTTAGAATCTCGAACAGGATTAACACCAAGATTCTACATATATCCTAAATCTTATCCAATTTTTTGAGATATACGGAAAAGGTCCAAAACAATTAGAAATTTTTGATTTTTTAACTAATTATTGATGGTTGATCTCATCTGAGATGAATCGAGAAAAACTATTTCTACGAATTTTCAAAAAGCGTACTAATTTTATCAGGTGAAAATCTAAATGTGCTATTTCTGATAATTACCCTACAATTTTGGTACTAGAACCCCACAAAATTGAACAACCCATGAATAATAGATAAGATTCCAAGGTGGGAGCACAAAATTAAATAAGGAAGAAAAATGCAATAAACCCTTGAGAAGATTTTCAAGTTGCTCACATGCAAACCCTAATAGACAAAATGAAAACCCATATATGTAGAAAGACAAATGGAAATAATTAATTACCATACATAGTAAAAGGAAGATAGAGAAATAAAGTTGATGAATCTAAACAAGTAATAGGGATTTTGAAGGTCTTCAAAACCAAAATCTATTGAAAAATCACCATATTTGAATAGAGTATGATTAAATTAATATTGAGAAATCTCATTGAAAAAAAGAAGAAACGAGGCTGAAGTTTTTCTTATGGTGTATATGAATTTGAACTTTTTACTTTAAAGAAAAGTTACATGTCAATTACTACTGAGTTATATTCATGTTTAGGTAAGAAAAAGATACAGAAGTTGATGATCTAAAGAAGTGAGAAAATTTTTGGTATGGAAAAGATTTTGATGGAAAAATGTTCGAGGCGTAGGATTGCACACATAGGCTGAGACAAAACTCACACAAAAATGAACATTATTGAAAGTACATGAATCAAAATAATATTTCAACAATAATCGAGATGAATAATATTTCAAAGTGTGAGAGTCGTCTAAACACCTAAACAAGAAAAATGTAACAACCCTCGAAGATTTACAAGATATCTTCAAAATATAGAAAAACGATGGATGGGGAAATTAACCTATACTTATTTTGAAGAGAACTTCAAAGCCAAGCCCAATAGCAAATGAAAAACCATATATAAGAGTACTGATAATTAAGACATTAACAAAAAAAAAAAAAAAAAAAGATGAATAAAGAGAGAAATTGATGATCAAAGGAAGTGGAAAATTGAAAAGATTGTGATATGTTGGTGAAATGTCCAAGTTATGGGTTGCACACAAAAACACACACAAATTGAATCTCAATCTAATCTATCATTTTTCCTTCACTTTAAATTACCACTAAATCCCTCACCAAATGATTTTTTATATCCTTAGTTGCTTCTCAATCCTTTCCCTTTCTTTGCAAATGATGGCAAACAAAAGGCTGCTGAATGCACCTGAAAAAAAAAAAAAAAAAAAAAACATTACCACAATCATTACCATTTCAAAGGTCTATGATTCGATATCCCATTCCACCATTTTTTTTAACTAGAAAGAAATAAATTAATCAATACAGTACTAAATAAGTTGTCGAGAGAGAGAACTTGCCTCCGAGTTGTAAAACTTCAACGGTTTGGTTGCAACTCCAAAATTCTCATTTAAGTCAATGAGATTGATCGGATTTTTGAAGTCAACTTTAGGTCCTTGAGTCGAACACAACAAGAAACCAATTACCCCACTGACAAAACACGATGTATATATTCATCAGACCTTTTTTTTTTCATATGCTTAAAAGTTTATTTGTATTAATTTTTCAAGTGTTTAATTTTGAAAATATTATAAATACTCAAAATAGTTTTTGACATACTTCTAAAGTATATTTAAATTTTTTTTTTTTTTTTTTTTGTCAAACGAGTTTAAATAAAAATGACTTTCTTCAAAAACAATTTTTTCTCTAATCAATCCAAACATGACGTAAATTGATAGGTTATAGATCATCCAAATATTCATACCTGGGATAAGTAGGAACAATGGTCCAAGCATATTGAACTGAGCCTTTGAATACTTGTTGGCATTTTGAGACCAAAATTTCAATGTCAAGAGAATGAAACCAAAGGCTTTCTGCTTGAATACAAAGCACCCCTCCGTCTCTAAGTGCTTTTGCCACCTTCTCAAACAAGCCATTTTTCACAACCTCATCATCTGGCTCTAACCACATCCAAAAAATAAAAAAAAATTAAAAATTAAAAAAATATTATTTTTAGGAAAAAAAAATTATTTATCTCTAGATTTTTTTGGGGTTTCAATACATTACACTTGTTACCTCCAATTTTTTTTTTTTTTTTTCAATCTAACCCTCTAACTTAAAAAAAAAGCTAATTACCACTCAGCTAAGTTCATTGTTGATCTTTGATGTTTATTTTTGATAAAACAGTTATGATGTGAAAAAAAAACTTCAATTAAATTTTAAGAAAATTATTTTAAATGATAAAACTGCTAAAAATATTTACAAATAATAGCAAAATATCACAGTCTTATCTATGATAGACCTTGATAAACCACGATAGACTAATTTATTATGTCTATCATAATACAAATAGTTACAAATAGTAGTATACTGCGGATATATCGTGGTCTATCATGTATATAAACTATGAAATTTTATTATATTTATAAATATTTTGATTATTTTTTAATATTTAAAAATAATCCTTAATTTTAGTAACCTTGAAAACTAAGTTGGCTATAGTTAATTTATTATTTTCATTATATGGATAGAAAATGTGTGCTGAATGAAAAATCTAAGGTAAAAATGTAAACTTTGAAATCTATGTATTAATTTAAAACAAAATTCAAAACTCAAGACTACTAAGAATATAACACTTTGAAATCTAAACACCAAACGATAACGGTCACCAAAAAGGTAATTCCTCTTATTTATAGCTTTTAAACAAGACATAATAATAAATTAATAATTAATTTAGAGTTATATATATATATAGAGGGAAATTCTTATAAATAGAAAAATTCTAAAAAAATTTATACGTTATAGTAAAAATTATACTTTGAACTTTTTACTATAAAGTGTAAATAATTTTAAATATATTTTTTTATTTTTTAAAAACCCATATATATATTTGATAGTGTTAAAAGAGATAAAATTATTGTACTTATTGGGTCGAAAGCGTCGACTATGATTGCATCGTAGGTTCCAGCTGGAACAGAATTCAGAAACGCAATTCCTTGCAACATAAAAAACACACAATAAAAAATTTACAATGTTATAAATAATAATAATACTAATTGAAGAAAATTAGTAAAATTAATTGATTCAAACCATCTATTATATGAAGATTCACTCGATAATCTTTATATCCAACAGCAATTTCTGGAAAATACTTCTTGTACACCTTAAAAAAAAATAAAGAAAAAAATTAAATGCTTTGATACTCAGTTAAATTTTTAATTAATTTTGAGAAAAATATATTTTTATCCCTAAATTTTGAGTATAGTTTCTATTTAGTCCTTAAATTTCAAAATACTACACGTTTAATCTTTATCTTTTGAGTTTGATTTCAATTTAGTCCTTAGGTTTCAAAATGCTATAATTTTATCCTTGACATTTGATGATTGCTTCAATTTGGTCCCTATATTGAGATTTATACTTTTAACCTCGATTTTTTTTTACTAAATATTCACTTTCCGTCTTTAGAGGTAATTTATGTTAATAAATTAAAAATCTTTAAAGGAATTATAATTAATTAAGTTTAACTATTTCTTATCTCTTTTAAATTTATATTTAAAATTTCACTTCATAATTATTTTTAATTAATTAATAGAAATTGACGTCAATCATTGAAAGTGAGTATTCAATGAAAAATTAAAGTAGAAAGTGTAAAATCTTGAGACTCGAAGACCAAATTAAAACAAAACCTAAATCTCAAAAATAAAATTGTAATATTATAAAATTTAGAGATTAAATTGAAATAAAACTCAAAATTTAAAGATAAAATATGTAACATTTTATAACCTAGAGATCAAATAGAAATTAGAGTGAAAATCTCG
The DNA here is from genome assembly GCF_027475165.1 of Benincasa hispida. NCBI lineage: Eukaryota > Viridiplantae > Streptophyta > Magnoliopsida > Cucurbitales > Cucurbitaceae > Benincasa > Benincasa hispida. Next base: position 9,263,648 of record NC_143479.1, read on the forward strand.
AGACCAACAAAATATTATTCCCATTAATTTAACAAGAGTTAAAGCGTATTATTTTTCTTTTGCATTTCTTTTAATTCATTTTTCTTGGAGTTGAATCTCGTTCAAAAGTTTGTTTTGGAATAAATATTGGGTTAAATTTTTTTAGAAATGGAATGATTTTTGTTCTGAGAGTAGTTTAATGGGAAATTGTCACAATTAGCACTAAAGAAATTCCTTTCTTTTAGAATTAGCATCATTTTAAAAATTTCTTTAAATAATTTTTCTCGATCCATCAATATCGACTACCAAAATTTAGACAAAAAATTAACATTTTCATCATATCGAATGTTATGGACTTTTTTGGTGAATCTTAGGAGACTTATATATTTCTACCAAAATTTAAAAATCATGTGAGATCCATTGGAAAATCAATTTGTATAATTCATACATCTATTTGGAATTTTGAAAATTTCAGATAATTATACCAACATAATTTAAGTGAAAGATTTGAAAAGTTAAGTAAAATTTGATATAAAATTTAATAAAAATCACTCGATTTTAGAGTAAATTTATAAAGATATAATATTTATTATAAGATTTTGAAAAATGAGTAGAATCTCGAAGTTAATCTTGAGATTTTACCAAAAAAACTCAAAATAATCAATAAAGATGACAAAGTTAAATTTTTATCTAAATCCCAATTGTCGAACTACGTTGAGATGAACTGAAAAGCTATTTAATTTTTAAAAAAGTGATAGTCATAAACATCTAAAGATTATTTCTGACAATTTTCTTAAAGAAGATGTGGTAACAATAAGAAGAAGATTACATTATAACTTCCGTTCATGAAATATCAAGAATTGTGTCTATTTTGGTAAAAGACTTTCAAAGATTAGAAATTCAATATGTAAAATCCTGTTTGGTAATCATTTTATTTTTTTTGTTTATGTTTTTAAAAATTAAGCCTATATCATCCAAATTTCTTATAATTATTTGCATTATTCTTAACTATAATGGTTGAATTCTTAACCAAATTCTAAAAATAAAAACACCTTTTTGAAAGTACTTTTTTTAGTTCTCAAAATTTAGCTTGGTTTTTTTAGTGAGAAGTAGATAACAAAAGAGTAATTTTTGAGGTGGAAATAGTATTCATAAACTTAATTTAAAAAAAAAATGATTATCAAACTGGACTTAAACTTTCCATTTATTTTTTAATTTACAAATTTATTAGACATACAATTGAAAGTTTAGTGTCTTACTATTCAAATTTATATCTAATAGATTAATTAATTTTTTAAATGTTAAAATTTTCAAAGACTTATTAAATATAAAATAAAAAGTTAATGTACGTATTAGAAGATTAATACAAACTTCAAAGTTAAAAAAATTAAACTTGTGATTAACAATAATATTAAGATAAATAAATAAATTGGGAGTTAAATTAAGAGAGAGGGACTTACATCAATGAGCATGGTGTCAATTTCACAAATATCAATTTGTTCAATGGAAGAATGCCTAGAAATTTCTCTTAGAATGCCACCATCTCCTCCCCCAATCAACAAAACCTAATAAAAAAATAAAAATAAAAATAAAAAACATCAACTATAAAAATTAATGGTTGTGTCTGTCAGCTAGAAAGTGGCCTAGTAATTATGATTTCAAATGGAAATTAATTAAAACTTAATCCAAACTTAAAAGTTTGATACAGATATATATTTGCTAATTATAAGGCTTTTACTATAGCCCCTCATGATTTTATGGCATGTTTTCACATTATCATAAATAATATAATGCACCCATTTTTTAATTAAAAAATAAATAAATAATAAATTTAGTCTGAATTTTACTTTCAAAATTACAAATTTAGTCTTTTAACTTTAAAATTTTTATAATTTACAAATTTACTATATACAAATGGGTAAGAATTTCTATGTGTACCATTTAGTTTTTTAAATTTGTATTGGTTTAGACATTTTTTATCGTGATTTTTCATATTTTCATTGCAAAAATATAAATTCTTATCCAAATTTCAAAAATAAAATACAAGTTTTCAAAAATTACTTAATTTTTACTTTTTGATTTAGTTTTTAAAAACACTTATCAAAATATTTGAAAGTGGAAAAAGTGTTTAGAAGCTTAATTTTCGAAAATGAAAACTAAAACCCAAATATTTACCAAACAAGACCTACATTTTTTTAGTTTTTAAAAATTTTCTTTCGATTTTGAAAATACTCATAAAATGTAAACAACAATACATAAAAACCAATAAATTGAAAGTGATGTTTATAAACTTAATTTTCATAATAAAAAAATAAATAAAAGAAAAACCAAACGATTACACCAAATGAGACTTTAAGATTTCATTAAACCAAACTGTTATACCAAATAGAACTTTAGGATTTTATTAGACATAAAATTTAAATTTATTATACGATGTATCGATTAATTTTTAAAAATTTTAAATTTATCGAAAGTGATTAGACATAAAATCGAAAGTTTACCCGTCAATATAATTTAACCTAAAAATATTGAATGAGAGGGAGGAAAGAAAATGACCTTTTTGGGGTTAGGAATAGAGCAAAGAGGAAGGTGGGTAATCATTTCTTGGTAAGCACATTCATCCTTCTCAGTGAGTTGGAGTGCTCCATCCAACACAAACACCTTTCCATATGCTGATGACTGCATTTCATTGTAATTATAAACACATCTAACTCATCAAATTAACTCATTCATTAATTACTATTAAGCATGACCTAATTAATTATTACTTTTCCCTTTTTGTCTGCCTTTCTTGTTGGCTAATTTTTAAATCACATCTTTGAAAAGTTTGTAGTTTTCTCATTAATTATTAATCTGACTTTCTTTCTTCCATTCATGAAAAAAAAAAACATTACTTTTTGTTAGTACAACAACTAGACATCGAATTTCTAATCTTTAAAAAATGTCATGTTAATTACTATTAAGCTAAACTCACTTTAGAAAAAAAAAAAAACGGTTTTCTTCCTTAAAAAAGTATCAAATTTATAATTATTGACACGTTACCCTATTTATAACATGTAAGGGAGGACACAATTATCTCCAACAGTACTAAACTTTTAAGATGAAACAAAAATAAAGTTAAGAGGATAATTATGTTTAAATGGACAATATCATAAAATTGTGGAGAGTCGTTGTCTCCCAACAATAATGCTAATTAAGATATATATTTGACATTTGGTTTTAAAGAATTTTTTTTTTTGGTTCTTGGATTTTGAATATGGTTTTTCTCTAGATTTCAAAATATTATATTTTATCCTTGAGGTTTAAGTTAAATTTTCACGGAGTGTTAGGTTCTAAATTTTTCATCAATGCCCACTTTTAGTCATTTGTATCGATGTTCTATTAATTAATTTAAAAGAATTAAATTAATTTTGGTTGGTTTCTTTATTGCTATTATAATTAATTAAAAAATTCACATCATAATCTTTTTAAATTTAATTAACCAGAAAATTGACATCAAAGATCAAAACCAAGCATCATTAAAAATTTAAATCTATAAGTGTTGGATCTAGAAATCTACCTATCAAATGGAAACTAAATTCAAATTTAAGAATAAAAATGCAACAACCAACATGAGCATAGCTTAATTAATATAATGATTGCACAATCAACTTTCAGGTCAAAAAGTTTAATTCTCCCACACCATGTATTGTAAAAAAGAAAAGAGCAAAAATGTAATAATGAAAATTAGGGAACAATTAACATAATCAATCAATCATAATATAAAAACTGGGTTCATTTAAATACGTTCCCAAATGACTAGTTAATATTATTTGAATTATGAATAATAATAAAAGAAATCATTACGATTGTAGCAGTTTGATTACGTAGGGGTAAACATTGTCTAAATTCAAACAATGAAAACTTTACTAAGAAAATAAAGTAACAAAAAAAGGCGATTTTATCGTTTTCGAAAGTCAAATATTCAAATATTCACCTTTCCATTCAAATTTTTGTATAATGTTTGAGATTAGTATATAATGTATATGTATAATACCTGAAACACCAACATGGATTGATAATCAGACTTTCCTTGAAACAAAACTTTGTCCACCTTTAAGAAGTGTGCTTGACCTGTTCAAATTTGATTTCATCTTAATTAGTTCATCTTTCAATTATCATAGATCTCATCAAAATGTTTGTGTTTTTTTTCTTTTGATCTGAAATAGAATGTTTAATAATTAAGGATGATGTTTTAGAAGCAAGGCAACCTTTTCACACTTATTTAACATGTTTTTTTAAAGTGGATTTATTGTGTTTTATAATTACAATGCCTATGCATGCTGTCTAACAATAGGATTTCCCACCCCTTTTGCCACTCCTCTTTAAGTAAAAAAACATTTTTTAAAAAAAAAAACCCTATTTGATTCACAATTTAAATTATGTTAGTATGTTTTAAGATTGATTAACAAATATATATATATTTGGCAGACAATCTGGATTATATTTTTTAACATTGTTTTCTAACTCTGTGATCTAAATTGTGTAAATTTTGAAAATAACATTTTTATATTTCCAATATATCAAAATTTTGAATTTTGAATCTTAAAATGCAAATTTGTATTTAAAAAAGATTACAACATTAGAAATATAGCATGTCATAGACTCAATTTTTTTAGTTAAAATATCTATTATGGATTTTATTATAAATTATGTAATATTACAAAAACAATAATTATTCTAAAAAAATTAGCTAAAACATGTTCATAAATTAATTAATATTAGTTTATATTCCACTAAAATTCAATTGGTAATTACAATAAATTTTATGAATTATAATTATATATATACTATCAAATATATTAAAACATGAAATATATTTATGTTTTCCCTGAATTTGATCATTATTTTCAAAATTTCTATTTTTAAGTTCGCTACCAAAGATTTAATTTATTTAAAACAAAAAATTTACACAAAATGGAAATTAAAAAAAAAAAAAAAAAATCTACCTGGCCATTGTGGGCAGTGCTCAGAAAACCAACCAGGAATGGTTGGATGGTTGAGAGCATCTGCATCACCATTAATTTTAATGGAGTCATCTTCTTCATCTTTTTTTTCTTCAACTGCAATAACATGCAGATTGTGAGAGCTGCCATGGTTGAAAACTTCCTTTTTCTTCTGCTTAAACACCAAATCATCTGAAAAAAAAAGAACCCCATTTGCATCCATGGACATTGAACCCTATATATATATATATTCTTTTTTTTTCCTAAAAATTTTAGGGCTTTGTGATAGGGGTTGGGTTTTGGGGTCTATATAGAATGAAATTTGGTGGCAAAAAAGTGGGTCTTCGACAAAATCTTCCACATGCTTTGATAAAAGAATTGAACCTATATTTAATTTATTGTTAATCATTCTGACTTGAAAAAGTTTACTTGGAAAAAAAAAAAAAGTCCCAATGTAATACATATATATTGTGGGTTGAGTTATCTTCATTCGCAGGAGATTGTTCAAAGAGATGTTGTTGAAATGCCTTGAATTTGTTTGTTGGCGCTTCAAACAACCTATTAAATAAAATTTTATTAGATCTGCATAATGTAGAGGTTAAGGTTGATGATGAGGATGCTGCCCTAATTCTGTTGACATATTTGCCGCCATCTTATGAGACTTTCGTTGACTCCTATATTGGAGGGAAAGAAACTCTGACCTTAGAAGATACAAAGTCTACGTTGCTTATGAGAGAGGACTGTCAGAATGCAGGAAGTTCAGTTATAGAAAGTCAGACATCTGGGTTAGCTGCTATTGGAAGCAAGGGACATAGGAATTCTGGTAAGCAGAAGTCGAATCAGAATAAAAGATCTTCGAAGTCAAAGGATTCTAGATCAGATGATATTTGTAACTATTGTAAAGAAAAGGGGCATTGGAAAACTGAATGTCCTAAGATAAAAAGGAATCAGGAAAAGAAGGAAAAGAGTGACAAAAGGGAAGCATCTGTCTCTGTTGCACATGTTGAGATTGATTCTGAAGAAGTCTAGATCGATTCTGAAGGAGATCTAGCTTTAGTTGTGAATGAACAGTCACATTCTGATGATGTGTGGGTTCTTGATTCTGGGGCATCTTATCAGCAAATAGATGGAGGGAATGTTAGCATGGCTAACGGTGCTGTGTGCAAGATAGTTGGAATCAACTCAGTCAAGATACGAACACATAATGGTGTCTTCTACACTTTAAAAGAGGTTAGGCATGTTCCACTAATGAATAAGAGTTTGATATCCTTTAGTGTACTCAATAGCAAGGGTTATAGTTTTGAATGTAAAGGTGGAGCAATGTATGTCTATAAGGGTTCTGAGGTAGTTCTGAAAGACATAAAGCATGGAACATTGTATTTTCTATTAGGTTCCACAATAACAGATTATGCTGCTGTTGCATCGTCGGTCGTTCACAAGGATGATATGACTAAGTTATGGCATACGAGACTTGGTCATATGAGTGAAAAAAGGATGCAAATTTTGTCAAAAAAAGATCTTCTCTGTAGGCATAAGATGTAGGATTTTGAATTTTTGAACATTGTGTATTTGAGAAACTTCATCACAGCAAGTTTCCAAGAGGTGTTCATCGTACAAAAGGGACACTTGATTATATTCATTTAGACTGTTGGGGACCTTCCAAAGTTTAATCTATTAGAGGCAGTAGGTATTTTTTGTCTATAATTGATGATTACTCAAGAATGACTTGGGTGTTTATGATGAAACATAAAAGTGAAGCCTTCAAGAATTTCAAGCAATGGAAGATTTTGATCGAAAATCAAACTAGGAAGAAGATCAAAATGCTGCGAACTGATAATGGTCTAGAATTCCTTGGATCTGAATTTAATGAGTTCTATAAAGCTGAGGGGATTGTTCGCCATCATACTGTTAGGAATACTCCACAGTAAAATGGGGTTGCAGAACGTATGAATCAGACGTTGTTGGAGAGAGCAAAATGCATGCTCTCTAATGCAAGATTGGCTAGAAAGTTTTGAGTAGAAGCAGTGAATACATCATGTTATCTGATCAATCGTGGACCTCACATAACTATTGATTGTAAAACACCTTACGAGGTGTGGTCTGGTAAGCCTACAGATTATTCTTTATTAAAAGTTTTTGGTTGTACTGTCTACTATCATGTTAATGAGGGTAAATTAGAACCAAGAGCTAAAAAAGGTATATTTGTGGGTTTTGGGGATGGAGTTAAGGGATTTAGAGTTTGGCCACCTTTTAAGAATAGAGTCATACTTAGTAGGACTGTGATATTTGATGAAAATTCCATTCTTAACTCAACTGTAAAGCCTTTTGTGATGTCTACTGATGTGGGAGAAAGTAGTAGTGTTGATAAACAGGTGGAGATGCAATTCACTTCAGCTATAAATGAATTACAACATCAAGGTGGAGAAGATCAACACGTTACTATAGAAACTGATGTGCAACCAGAAATTAATATGCCTAGAACGTTAGAAGTTGATTTGGCTGAGAATTCTAGATCACGAGTAGATCAACCGAGTATAGCTCGTGATAGAACTAGAAGAGTTGGTGTTGGACCTCTTATGAGGTATGGTTTTGAAGATATGGTTAATTTTGCATTGCAGGTTGCTGAAGAGGTGGATCCTCATGAGCCATCCACCTATAGAGAAGCTGTGTCATGTGGTGAGTCTGCTAAATGGCTTACTGTTATGGGGGATGAGATGGAATCTCTTGACAAAAATCAGACTTGGGAATTAGTTAAACGACCAAATGAGAGAAAAATTGTCACTTGTAAATGGGTCTTCAAGAAAAAGGAGGGAATGTCAACTTCCGAGGGCATTAAATATAAAGCTTGAGTTGTTGCTAGAGGGTTCACACAAAGGGAAGGAGTTGATTATAATGAGATCTTCTCAGACATACTTCTATCAGGGTGTTACTAGCTATAGTAGCACATCAGAATTTGGAACTTGAACAACTAGATGTGAAGACAACTTTCTTACATGGAGAGTTAGAGGAAGAGATTTATATTAACCAATCAGATGGGTTCCAGTGTCCAGGTAAAGAAGATTATGTTTGCAAGTTGAAGAAATCTTTGTATGGGTTAAAGTAGTCTCCAAGGCAGTGGTACAAACGATTTGACAACTATATGATTGGACTTGGCTATAATAGGAGTCCATATGATTGTTGTGTATATCACAACAAAGCTGATGATAGTTCGATGATTTATCTACTTTTATATGTAGATGATATGCTCATAGCTCCAAAGTCCAAATCTGATATTATGAAATTGAAGAATCTTCTCAGTGCTGAGATTGATATGAAGGATTTGGGTGCTGCTCAGAAAATTATGGGTATGGAGATTTATAGGAACAAATATAAGAATAAGATCTTCTTGTCACAGAAAGGATATATTTAGAAAATATTATCCAGGTTTGGTATGTCATCAGCTAAGCTTATAGATACTCCTAGTGCTGTAAATGCTCATTTGTCATCTAAGTTTTCACCACAGTCTGAAGCTGAGAAGGAGTACATGTCTCGAGTTCCTTATGCTAGTGTAGTGGGAAGTTTGATGTATGCTATGGTCTGTACTAGGCCTGATCTTGCCCATGCTGTTAGTGTTGTCAGCAGGTTCATAGGTCAACCTGGGAAGGAGCATTGGCAAGCCGCTAAGAGGATTTTTCGTTACCTTAGAGGTACATCTGATGTTGATCTTGATTATGGGAGTTGCACAAATTATTTGGTGACTGGTTATTCTGATTCTGACTATGCTGAAGATGTTGACAGTAGAAGGTCTATGACTGGCTATGTGTTCACTTTGGGTGGTTCTGTTGTTAGTTGGAAGGCAACCTTACAGCCTACAGTTACTTTGTCTACTACTGAAGCAGAGTAGATGGCCTTGATAGAAGTTGCTAAAAAGGAATATGGCTGAGGGGGCTAGTTGGTGATCTTGGTTTGCATCATGACCAAGCTATTGTATATTGTGATAGTTTGAGTGTAATATGCCTAGCCAAGGATCAAGTTCATCATGAGAAAACTAAGCACATAGACGTAAGATATCACTTCTTAAGAGGTGAGCAGAGAGTTAAAGTGATGAAAATTAGTACTGCTGATAACCTTGCTGATATGTTCACCAAACCGATTCCACAAGGCAAGTTCCAACATTGTTTGGACTTGCTGAATGTTTTGAATTGTTAGTGGTCCCCTTTGCGGGACACTTTGAGGCACGAGGGAGAAGTCTGGGTACGTTTGGCAATTTTGATTTATGTTGCATTTGGTACATCTGTTATCTAGGAGAGAATTCAAGTCAAGGTGGAGATTTGTTGAAATGCCTTGAATCTGTTTGCTGGCGCTTCGAACAACCTAGTACGAGGGTCTCGCAGTTATTTACGATTTTGACCCTAGGGTTTAGAGCAATGCGATATATAAACTCTCTAACCTAGAGGCACTGTTCTTGATGTAATTCTGAAAACATTTTCTCGAAATAATATTTTTCTCCCTCTGCCCGTAGACGTAGCTAACACACGATTAGTGAACCACGTATATCTGTGTGTCGATTTTCCCTACTCTACATTCCTTTTTGTGTTCTTTAATTGTCGATTTTACAACAGATGTAAAGATAGAAAACATGTTGTTCGATAAAACACGTATAGTAAAAAAATGTTGATTTTGGTGTGGCTAGAGTTGAGGCCTCAAATCCCAACTACATGACAAGGGAGATCGAGACACTTGGTTACATGACTCTGGAGGTAGTAGTCGCTCACTCGTACGACTAACGGCATTTCGAAGAGGACCATTGTTCATAAAATGTTTCCCTTTGATTCGACATTTGTGTTCCTCATTCATTACATGGAAACTGGAATCAGTGCCCCAATGTAGTTATCGAAAAATATCATAATGATGATTTTGCTAAATTTATCGTGGTCTATCTGGTTTTACAGATTCTCAATGGCAATCCATCAACAGGAAGTGTGATGTGTATAGCTCCGATATCTGCATGTGTGAAATTTATTGTTGCGACATGCCATATATTGACCTAAGTTTCTTTGAAGTAACCTCTGTTGTGGTTTGTCAGGTAATATTGTTTTAAATAAATAAGAAAAAAAGTGAACAAGAAAACACTAAATCTCTATTTTTCTTTTGAAAGTTGGTTTTATTATACAATGTTTGCTCAAGTTATTTTTCTTTCTCGCAACTTATTGATTCTAAAAGATTTTTTTAGTGCCTATGGCCTAATGGAGACAAACACAATGCTCCTCAGCGACATAGCTGATTACAAGGCAGGCCATGTCATCGGCAGCCATAGAGTGTCGTTTGATAGAATTGTCGGATGAAGCGGCAGAAGTACCGGTGATTGTTTCTTGGAGGTTGCCTGCCACGGCGCTGCCCGATTCCGTTGTTGTAGTAACGAGGGTTGGCATGGATAGCTCGAATTGGTCGTCGGGGACGTTTGAGTAGCCGAAGCAACCTTCACACCCTGGTGATGTGATTCTGAATATGTAAAGATTTTAAGGCAAAAACAGCTGTCAGAATTTGACATAGAATGTTTCACTCCTTTTTTTGCGATAAAGGGGATGCTTGAATGTCGTACTAAGACAACACATACATTAGAAGGTATTTCAATGCATCTTGGGAGTGGCAACATTCTTCTGGATGTTCTCCATCAAGAATTCAGAAAGTGGATCGAAGTTAAAAGCATCGTAAGTAGCTTGAGCAAATTCGCCCTATTTGACGATTTCACGACGAAGGAAAGTATGGAGAAGGTTGAGGAGGTTGTCCTAATTGGCGGTGCTATGGTTGTCGCGATGAAATTTATTCCAAAAATGTATTTTAATACATCTTCATTTGCCAGGACCGTGTCACCAATCGGCGACAACATGGTTGCCGAAATGGATGAAATTTATTCCAAGAATGTATTTCACTAATGCATCCTTAGACAAGCTAACGTCTTTCATTAACGTTGTTTCTAGAAGTTTTGCTCTCCATCAAGAAAGCAATGGAAGACCCCGTGATAACTTATTTCTTCTCATCATCAAGACCCATCGTGAAGGTTAGAGAGAAGATAGTAAGCCACTAAAATAAAAAATTATTGATCAAGAGTAACAGTAGTCATAGTAATGTGTACGGTTTCTTCTTTTGTTTTTCAACTTAAACTCTTAATTTTAGAGGAAGAGATTGATGTACAATTGATTTTATAAAAGTGATTTTTTAACAATCAAATTTATATTTGGTTCTAAAATTTTATAAATGATTTTGAATTATTATGTTTGGTTCAAAAATTATTTTATAATTACCAAGTTATATATTATATTTGGAAATTTAATTAACTAATTAATTATAATAAATATATTATTTTTATTAATTTATTTTCTAATTTGTTTTAAAAAATGTTTTTATATAAAAGTTGGCCACCGACAATCGTCGGAAAAGAGTCGCTAAAGATGGTGGTTGAAGATGGCTGACGACGATAGCTAAAACCCATAATGGGAGGTTGGCGGCAACGGAGGTCAGAAGTTGGCCGATAATGGTCATTAAAAAACGAGTCGGCAGCTGGGTGACAACGCTTTTTGGGAAACGGTCACCTGAAGTTGGCCGCCGGCGATCACCAGAAAACACTTGTTGGAGATGGTAGTCAGAGATGGCCGTGGGTAGTCATCAAGAAACAATGGTCAAAGGTTGGCCACTTGACAATCATCGTAAAACGGTCATTGGAAGTTGGTATGCGGCTTGGCCGAGGATGGTTGTTGAAAAGTGGACAGCGGAGGTTGGCTGGCAGTGGTTACTAAGAAAATGATCACCAGAAGTTGGTTGTCAACGGTTGCTGGGAAACAGTCGACGGAGACATGGTCGAAAGTTGGCTGATTATGGTTGTCGAAAATTGGTCGTCGAGGGTTGGCCAACGATCGTTGCTGGAAAATGGTCACTAGAATTTGGCCAGTGGTAGTCATTGAAAAAAGTCATCGGAAGTTGGTCGATGATGGTTGTCAAAAATCGACCGCTAAAAAACAGTGACTAGAGGTTGTTGATGGCAATCATCAGAAAACAGTCACTAGAAGTTGACCAACATTGGTCCCTAAAAATCGATCGTCAAAAGTTGCTCGACGATGGTTGTCGAAAAGCGGTCGTCAAGAGTTGGCCCGTGGCGATGTCGAAAAATGGTAATCAAAGGTTGGAGGCAACGGTCACCAAAAGTAAGTTGATGGTCGTCACAAGAATATAGTTGTTGAAAATTGACCGACGACGGTTGTCAAAAAGCGGTCACCAAAGGTTGGCTAACAACGGTTGCTGAAAAAATGGTTGTCAGAAATTGGTCATCGAGAAACGTCGACAGAGATGTGATCAAAGGTTGGTAGGTGTCGATTGTCGAAGGTTGGCTAACGACCGTCGCCAGAAAATGGTCACTAGAAGTTGGTTGACAAAAACCTCCAAAAAATGGTTGTCGAAAGTTTGTTGGCAACTCTGTCGAATAACAGTCGTTGAAAGTTGACCGACAACAGCGGCCAGAAAAATGGTAGCCGAAAGGACTTATTTGGTTGGCAACTGAATTCTATTTTATGTTTTAAAATTTATTGAGTTCACTAAATATATGTTTGACAAATGATCTGGATTTTATTTCTTTTTTCAACCATTTGTAGATTCTATAATCGAAATAGTGCAAATTTTGAAAATAATTTTTTCTTTGTTACTAGTATATCAAAATTTTGAATTTTAAATCTTGAAATGCAAATTTATATTTAAAAAAGATTGAAAAATTTAGAAATATAGCATTGTCATTGACTCAATTTTTTAAATTACAATATCTATTATGCATAGGATTATTGTTTTAATTGGCAGCTGAAAATATTTTTAAATATAGCATAATGTCCCTATCTAATAGTCACATTTTGCTACATTTTTAAATAAGTTGACCAATTTTATTATATTTGAAAACACCCTTGATATATTTTGTTATAAATTAATATTAAAAAATAATAATTATACAACAAAAATGAGCTAAATCATATTCATGTAAATGATTTTATAACAATTCTTCAACCTAAAGTTTAGTTATATATATATATCCATTAGCATTCGAGCCAACTGATGTATGCTTGACACTACAACATTTAGGTGTTAAGAAAACTAAGAGAATTTTAAGTTCTAGATATGTGACCACAATGAGTTAAATTCCTTTACCAAGGTATGTTTCTTTATTTACCACTAGGTCAATTCATGATGATTTCAACTTAAAATTGAATTGGTAATTACAAACTAGTGGTTATAAATATAGTATGAAATCCATTAAAATAATTGTTGATTGTTATAGTATGAAATTTTAAATTACAATAAACTTTCTCAATTAGTTCATTGTTTTCAAATTTTCTGTTTTTGAATTGGCTATAAAACATGGCCTAAACGTTTTAGAGAATTGAACAAAATTATTAAACACAAAATGGAAATTATAAAAAAAGTAAATTGAAAATTTGAAAATAATTTTAAAATTAAAACATAAATAAAAATAGAAGTCCACCTGGCCATTGTGGGCAGTGCTCTGAAAACCAACCAGGAATGGTTGGATGGTTGAGAGCATCTCCATCACCATTAATTTTAATGGAGTCATCTTCTTCATCTAAGTTTTGATCTTCAACTGAAATAACATGCAGATTATGAGAGCAACCATTGTTGAAAACTTCCTCCTTCTTCTGCTTAAACACCAAATCATCTGAAAAAGAAAGAACCCCATTTGCATCCATGGCCATTCAACAATTTAAAAAAAAAAAAAAATCTTTTCAAACTCTGTTTTTTTTTAAAGAAAAGTTTAGGCTTTGTCATGGGTTGGGTTTTGAGGTTTATATAGAATGAAATTTGGTGGCAAAAAAGTGAGCCCTTGACAAAATCTTCCACATGCTTTGATAATAGGATTGAGAGCCCATTTAATTTAGTATTAATTATATTCTTGACTTGAAAAAACTTTATTTGAAAAAAGAAAAGTCCCAATATAATACATATATACTCACAACTTTTTGTTATTAGTTCCCTATTTTCATCATTGTGCTACAATTGTTGAGATTTAGACCTCATGAATTAGTCAATAAAGGTCATTTGAGTTCAATAAACAACTCATAACTAGAGAGAATAAGATTAATCCGTCGAGGATACCATATTAAAAAAAAAAAACTTCATACATTTTATATAGTACTAGATGAGTTATTTCTCTCGTTGTTAATTGATTTTGAGATGAAACTTCATGTTATCTAATAGGGGTAGTTGAAAATAATAGTAAAATTTAAATTCAACTTTCAGAATCAACTAGCAAAATATTGAAAAACTCCATGTTATTCTATCGCTAATAGGAGTCTATAGTGATAGAGTTTACTACTAATCGATTTAGTTCATAAAGTCCAAACGAATATTGGTCCAATAAAAAAAAGTTGAGATCTGGTAAAAGATGATATGCCCAAAAGAAGTACCATCTTGAAGGGGGGCATATTGAGGATTTCACATTGAAAAAATAAGAGATTTCACACCTTCTTTATAAAAGGCTACTTTTCTCGTTATCAGTTGATTTTGAAATTGAACCTTATGTTATCTAAATAAAATCCATAGTACCATGGCGGAGATTTTACACCAAAATTTCTCTCTTTGATCTTATTTTTGTTTATATACATATTCAATGTTTCTTTCGGGTTAAAATTGATTTTAAACATCTTCCATGTCTTTATCATTTTTATGTATTTTTTATGTTCAAGTTCTCGGCCAAACCCTAAATGATTTTGCGGATCAAACACTCTTGTCGGCTGGTTAACTCTTATCTTTTATGTATATCTTTGAATTTGGAATGAAACATGATGATGGATGTTTTTGATTCTTGGTATATATATAAGTATATTATATGAGTCAAAAACTTGCTATTGAAGTATTATGTGAAGAGTTTTTGGATGTTAATCATCAAATAGGTTTAGTTTCTTCAATTCTAATTACAGTCTAAACCAAATTGTTTGGTGATCACAATATGTCGCATGGACACCTTCTGCTCATTATCTCGATAAGAACACTTATATTTCAATTCTTGAAAGTTAAAGAAATTAATTGTAGATGGATGTTCGACAAAAATATCTTACTTTTACCTTCGAATTTCCAATTTTATATATTAATAAAATTTTGATGGTATGCTATTTAGACAAACAGTCTATTCTTATATGTCAAAAAAGCAAATTTGTTGAGGTTCATATTTTAGCTAGAGTTCAAAATGAATTCACATTTGACAAAGTTGGGTATTTGTCAATTTTGATACAAAAATACACTTTATATTGTATATTATAAGATTGTGATGATGATTATTATTATTATTATTATTATTATTTAAATGGGTGCTTTTTGTTTGAAGTGGGTAGATTTATTATCAGCTCCAAATGGGGTGATCACTAAGCCAAATGCTCTTTGTCATGTCCATATATGTCGTTAGATGGTTACATCTTGAAATTGAGTTTCATATCTTACCATATATGCAATTATATCTTTCTTTCTTTCAAACTTCTATCATTTTTAATCATTACTCTTCAAATACTATATGTATATCTTATTATTATTCTATTCACACGCTTTGTATTTTAATAATCTTGATATACTTTCATTATATACTTTTACATAAACAAAATCAGGATTGTTGATAGGTCAAAGTAAGGAGGTCAATGAAGGAATCAAATTCCTCAACAAAAACGTGTGAACGTGTACGCCATTGAAATTCATTTTGGAAATTCATGAAAAACAGAGAAACAAAAAACACAAGATAAATACATTCTCATAAGCATGTTGTAAAGGAAAAAGGAAACATTACCGCTTGATTGACTTTCTTCAACATAATCTTTCTCTATGACACGAACTCCCAAAAACTCCACGAACAATTACGAATAGAACCAAGACACCACCATCGAGTTTTCTTGCTATTCTCCAAATAGAATCAAGGTTTGTGAAAACCTTTGGAAGGAAGAATTTTTACCAAGAGAAACTTTTTCTTGAAGATTTTGTGTGTGAGAGAGTTCTTGTGATATAGAGAGTAAATTGTAGAAAGATGGGATAAGACCAATATATATATTCACTAAATCTTCTTTGGCAAAAAATCCATTAACGTGAGATTGAGAGTTGGTTGGAGAAGGAGTTACAACTCTCGTCCATTGACTCACACATAACTCCTCTCAGGAGTTATTTTCAATAAATTTATTTAATTAATATATTAAATCTAATTTAAAATATCATTAGATAAACAGCAACAATTAATTAACAATGGATTAAATTAAATTAACTATCATATATTTAATTTCACTTAAATAATATTCAAACAATATTCTCTCACATAAGCTATAATTGTAATATGAATCTCGTTCATGTTAATTTTAATTTATGGATTTATATGAATCTCATTATTCATATAAATAATATTTGAATCTTATTCAAATATTTATCTCTCTCATATAATAAATTAAAATTTTGAATCTTATTTAAAATTAACTTTATATTATAATGTATACATATATATTATATTAATTGTATCTCATATAATTAATTCCCTTATTTAATTTGAACAATTTAAATTAATCCAAAATTAAATGATTCCTACAAACAAAAGCTTCAATGTTATGAGATTAATTAATTAAACTCTTTAATTAAATTAATCAACATTCATTAATTGTAGGTCACTCCACTAAAGACCCACAACACTCTTCGCGTTATAGATTTATTTCTGTATCCATGAAAATAACCAATTAACAATAAGTCAACCTTTCACAATTGCCCGTAATTACAGTTGGGTCCAATTATCGTTTCACCCATGTAATTACCTCTAACTTCTTATGTACCACTAATCCTTCTAATAAACAATCAGTGTATAGTTCAACTATAAACTAAATTCCTCCTAGGCCATGGAGAGGGTGAGGTCTTATTGTTAAAAGACTCGGAATAAGCTCTTAAGGGAGCAATTCATTTACTTACTCTAAAGACGGGACGAGGTAAGTCAAAGGGTTGCCCTCATAGATAGGAGTTCATAACTCACTCAAGATTGAGGTCGAGTTATCTATGATCATCTTATGAAATATTAATCTGTTATAAGGAGAGATTAATCATTTCATAGTCCGTTCATATACAAACTCTTTGTTTATGATACCCCACTCACATGTTTCCACATTAATGATTAGAATCACATCATTTGTAACACTTAAAACTCTTATAACATTTACAAAGTGGGTCGTATCCATAGTGTTACCAGGATAAGACACCAAATCTTATCCATATAATACAGACCATTTAGGTTATTACTTATATTGCATTGAGTTAATGCAATCTAAATGTTGAATAAAATAACACCTTATTTTATTAAATAAATAATTTGTATACAATTTACAAACTATGAGAATCACGAAATTTATGACATCAACCTCAACATCTTTATCCTAGTGTGGCCAACTGTAAGGAACTTATTGGTATTTTCACTTTCCGTGATAGAGCCCCGAAAAGACTATGGAATGGAGTGCCTAATGATCATTAGACACATGTGATTTGACCGTTCCCACTTCTCTATATTAGCCATATTTGGCTGTTCCTCAGTAGAAGTAGAAGGTCCAAATCCATACACCCGAGAAGTATCTCTAGGCTTTCTTTCCAAATCTTAAAGTTCGATCCATTCAACTTAGGGATTGAACTTAGATTTCCAGATATTTGAGAAAGACCAATTGAAACAATAAACAACAAAACATATGCTCACAATTAAAACATAATAAAATAATTTCACATATGTGGTGGGCCCCTTTAACAAGATACCTAGCACAACATTGATGTCTAACATTTGGGCAAAAAACACCAACCGTAAATGATACTCACAAATCTCAACGTAGTAATCAAAGTACTGACAATTAATTCTGTCAAAAAATAGTCTTTCTTTGGACCAACTATTTTTCACATAAGCAATCCTTATAATTGCCACATACTCATTACCACACGAGTATTCATAATTTGGCCAAATAATTATCTTCCGTTGGGCCGACAATTATCCGCATAAATTCATGAATATGCACATCTTATATTTTAGAATTAAATTAATCTAGATAACAGAGGCTACTTTGGTAACATATTATTTTGACCAACTCAATCTCAAATATAAGACACAATAATATAATATTATTATTATTGTACAAAAATAAAAGAGGAAGGACACCAAATAATCTTTACCAATATTCACTTAATTGCATGCACATAATACAATCAAAGTAACATAAACATGTGAATATCGTCAAATATCATCAATCAAATTTAAATTTAAATTCACCAAAATATCAATCAAATTTAAATTTACCACATTATCAATCATATTTAAATTTAAACCACAACATGATCAATTAATCTTGAATCCACAACATGATTAATCAAAATTAAACTAGATTCACACTATAATTAATTTAATTTAATCTTGAATTATCAAGAAAACCTTAGATTCAAATTGACAAAGTTAAGAATTAAAAATAACTTATCAATTAAAAATCCAGACGCAAAAGCTGAAAGTTATTAATTGACAAGTTATCAATTATCACTGCCAACGTGAATTCTGTAAGCATGTCCACCCCCACCATCGTGGGTTTCACATTTGGGCGGTGTTCATGTTGCAAAGGCCATTCTTTTTTCTTTTTTTTTTTTCTTTTTCTTTTTAAATTTTATTTTAAGTCTTTAATTATCTTTATCGAAACTAAAATTGAATCACAATACAAATGAAAAACAAATAAAATCTAACAATCCAACATGAAATTCAAGCTCTGATACCACTTGATAGCATAAATACTTTATATCTATATTGAATAGATAAACTCTATAATCATTCATGTCAAATTGCTAAGAATATATACATACCGGATTCCATTGAAGAAGATTGATGATGACTCTAAAGTGACGTCTATTGTCTTCCTCAACCAAAGCTCTAAATGCTCTAAATGGGATCTCTCTCTAGATGAGATTCAAGAAAGATTGAGCGCTTATTGCTTTGGTGTATTGGGGACTATAGCCTATAGTCTCCTTATATACTAGTTCAATTAAGGTTTCCATTAAACCTTAATTAACTAGGAATGGGCTTTTACCATTAAGTCCATAATCTAGGGTCTTAATTAATTAGATCACATAATAGGCCCAATCTAATAAAATAATCTAATGTGATAAATTATTAACCCACATACATAGTCTATACTTTAATTAAACATATTATTATTTAAATATGTCTAACAAAACAACCTTTATTCATTAAGCTTTGTCTGTTCCCCATGTGGAGTCATATATGTTGAGATCTGCAACCTCATGTTGAAAATCATAATCTTGGGCCTCAATTTTGCCCCTAAAGCTTCTAAATCAGACTGTCCATGCTTTAAATTCAATTTCTTGTTGCTATGTGTAACGGTCATGCTTGTCCAGGGCCTGTTGCCCATGGCCGCATGCCCAATCCAACCCCCTTCTAGCATATTTTCATGTCCTGTATTGTATTAGTTTAGTTAGCTTGCTTTCTTTACATTTTCATTGTAAGTGACCACTCGCCCTTTTGCATATGCAAGGGCGCCAGTTGGCTTTTTGTTCAGAATGCACTATATGGGGATAAGACTAACCATCATTTCCTCATACCCGGAGTAGTACTCTATAAAGCCGTTGTTGTTGCTTATTGCTTTCTAGTCTACTACAATCTTTCTTTCTTTATTCACACTCACAAATCTTCTTACGAAAACCTTTTCTCCAAACCCGTTTTCTAAAACCGTTTTCCCTAAAACGGGGGTGGAGGTTGCAAGAGGCACTCGGTGTGCCATCGGCAGTCCGTAATCGAGTTGGCTGGCTTGTTCGTGAGCGGGAACAAGTGCCGCACAATCGCTAAGAGAAGCTTCCGAAAGAGCGATTGTGACAGTTGGTATCAGAGCCAGGTTGGCTTATAGAGGGAAGATCAGTGATCATGTCGGCGACGAAGAACTTGAACAAGTCCCATGTGGACAGATTGGTAGAGATAGAAGAACAAATGCTCTACCTGAGAGAGGTCCCAGATAATGTTCGTTTCCTTGAGACTCGGCTACAAGAAGTTGCCGAGAAAGCCGATGGAATTGATGCGGTGGTAGGCCGCCTAGACGGATTACCCGTCAGAGAATTGATGATGAGGGTAGAGACCCTCGAGACCAAAACAGTACGGTCCGGCAACTTTGAACGAGGCGATAGCTCCTCGGGTTCTGTTGCCCACATAGAGGAGCGTGTCGAAGAGCTGGACAGCTCCCAAAAAGCAATACTTCAGATGGTAACCGACCTATCTGAAGACTTTCGATCGGCCCTGGATGTCGTCAGAGCCGAGATAGCGGATGTGAGTGCGAGGGTGAATCTCACCATCCGAGCGGTAGGGAACCAAGCCCCACCTGGGGGCGCAGGGGCAGTAAGCCGAATAAAAATCCCAGAACCAAAACCCTTCTGTGGGGTGCGAGAAGCGAAAGCCCTGGAAAATTTTATCTTCGACCTTGAGCAATACTTCAAGGCGACGAACACAGTGGCTGAAGAGTCGAAAGTCACAATAGCAACGATGCATCTAATTGAAGATGCAAAACTGTGGTGGAGATCACGATTTACAGACATACAGGAAGGACGTTGCACTATTGATACTTGGGATAGATTGAAACAAGAACTTCGTTCGCAGTTCTTCCCTGAAAATGTTGAGATCTTGGCTCGACGAAAACTCAGAGAGCTAAAGCAAACAAGTAACATCAGGGACTACGTAAAACAGTTTGCAGGACTCATGTTGGACATACGAGATATGTCCGAAAAAGACAAGGTCTTTTGCTTTGTGGAGGGGCTGAAACCGTGGGCAAAAGCAAAACTATATGAACAGAGAGTACAGAATCTCCCCTCTGCCTATGCGGCAGCTGAACGACTATACGACCTTAGCACTGACTCACAAGATGTGAGGAAGCAATCAACTTCCTCAAATGAGGAAAACAGAAACAGCCGTTCCAGCCCTCCCAGGCCTGGGGGAGGAGACAAGAACACAGGGGGGGACCGTAAATCATCCCAACCGAGATCAGGAAACAACTGGCGGGGGCCGCCACAACAGCATAACAATTACAATCGCCCCCTGTCTTGTTTCATATGTAGAGGGCCACACAGGGCGCGTGAATGTCCAAATCAAACCGCGTTTAGTGCTTTTCAAGCCACATTAGCCTCTACCTCCGGAAACGAGGCCGAACTAGAGGAGACGGTAACCGAGCCAGCGGCAGAAATTGAGAATCCCAGGATGGGGGCATTGAAATTTCTGTCTGCACTCCAGAAGAATATGGGAAAGGCGACGGAGCCACTAGAGAAAGGTCTCATGTATGTGGACGCTTGGGTCAACCAAAGATCGGCCAAAACCACTATGGTTGACTCTGGGGCTACCCATAACTTCATGGCGGAAACGGAAGCTCGCCGCCTGAACTTGAATTGGGAAAGAGATGCAGGAAAGATGAAAGCTGTGAATTCCGCAGCCCTACCGATTTCGGGGATAGCGAAGAGAACTCCGGTAAAGTTAGGAGACTGGAAGGGCCTCGTCGACTTCGTGATTGTCAAGATGGATGATTTTGATGTGGTACTGGGGATGGAATTCCTACTTGAACATAAAGTCATACCAGTGCCCCTCGCCAAATGCTTAGTCATTACCGGATCTACACCGACCGTAGTCCAAGCAAGTATCAAGCGGCCAAATGGAGTGAGAATGATCTCAGCCCTCCAATTGAAGAGGGGCCCGGCCCACGACGAACCCACGTTCATGACCATCCCAGTAGAATCGGTTGAGTCCACTGAGGAGGAGATCCCCCAAGACGACCTATTTGTCTTGGAAGAGTATCGAGACGTCAGGCCGAGAAGCTTGCCCAAGTCCCTACCCCCACGAAGGGGGATTGACCATGAGGTCGAGTTGTTGCCAGGGGCAAAGCCGCCTGCCAGGAAGGTATATCAGATGGCCCCGCCCGAATTGGCTGGGCGTCGAAAACAGTCAGACGAGTTGTTAGGTATGACTCAGCTTAGCTTCGATATCCAGCAGAGTTCCGCGGTCGGAAAGGCGGCCCTCGAAGTGTGCGACAGACAGCCACTCAGGCCACACTTGGTGGACCACCCTTATGCAGGCAAAAGTCCTCAGACACATAACTTCACTAAAGAGTGGAGCAAAACCCCTGAGATAGCTCGCGCCTACCTAGAAAGAGCATCAAGGAGAGTGAAGAAATGGGCTGGTAAGAAGCAGAGGGCCCTTGAGTTTCAAGCTGGGGACAAGGTCCTGATCAAGCTACGACCGGGACAGTTTCAGTTCCGAGGCCAGAGAGACCAACGGCTAGTAAGGAAATACGAAGGTCCAGTGGAGGTAATTGAGAAGGTCGGGAGAACCTCATATAGGGTTCAGTTACCCTCATGGATGAAGATTCATTCGGTCATCGGTGTGAACCTCCTGAAGCCCTATCATCCCGAACCCGAGGATGGACAGCGGAACATGCTAAGGCGCCCATCAGTCACGATGAAGAGTTTTGCTGAGAAAGAAGTTGCACAAATCTTGGGTAAACGTACGCGCCGCAGTGGAAGACCCAGACGAGAACTGACAGAGTTCTTGGTGAAATGGAAGGATCTCCCCGATGAAGAGATCAGTTGGGAGCGGGCCGAAGACTTGAAGAATGCGGCTCCGGCCATCGCAGGTTTTGAACAAGGTCGGTTGACGGGGACGTCAACCAATTAAGTGGGGGAGAATGTAACGGTCATGCTTGTCCAGGGCCTGTTGCCCATGGCCGCATGCCCAATCCAACCCCCTTCTAGCATATTTTCATGTCCTGTATTGTATTAGTTTAGTTAGCTTGCTTTCTTTACATTTTCATTGTAAGTGACCACTCGCCCTTTTGCATATGCAAGGGCGCCAGTTGGCTTTTTGTTCAGAATGCACTATATGGGGATAAGACTAACCATCATTTCCTCATACCCGGAGTAGTACTCTATAAAGCCGTTGTTGTTGCTTATTGCTTTCTAGTCTACTACAATCTTTCTTTCTTTATTCACACTCACAAATCTTCTTACGAAAACCTTTTCTCCAAACCCGTTTTCTAAAACCGTTTTCCCTAAAACGGGGGTGGAGGTTGCAAGAGGCACTCGGTGTGCCATCGGCAGTCCGTAATCGAGTTGGCTGGCTTGTTCGTGAGCGGGAACAAGTGCCGCACAATCGCTAAGAGAAGCGTCCGAAAGAGCGATTGTGACACTATGGACCAACTTTTTTCCGCATTGGCTTAACCAGATTGTTGGGGCGATATGGAAAAGGTTTGGGAATTTTGGTGAAAATTTATTGTTTCTATTAAAACAAAAAATTAAGCTTGGTTTGCAATTTTTATTTTTGGTTAAAATACCATTTTCGTTCATGTACTTTGAAGTTTATTCAATTTTAGTATTTATACTTCCAAATATCTAATTTTAGTTCCAAAACTTTCAATAAATCTTAAATTTAGTCCCTTGAATTTTTTGGATTTTATGTCTTAAAACTCGTAGATAGTAAATGGTATCAATTGACCATCATCAATAAAGAGATATTGATGTTAATTCAATAAATGTTATTGATTGTGTTGTATTCTATTTTCTCTTATGAGTCTTGAACTGTATGTGAAGACATTGGGATCAATATTCAAGGAACAATCTAAAGAGCCTGTAGTATAGGGATAAGGTTGGGTACCTTATCCTGTGACACTATAGATAGTAATCACTTTTGTTGGGATTGGTGTCCTAATTCTCCCGGAGTCTGATTGTTTTGTAAAGATACACATTGTTTAATGAATAAAATAAGTGTTATTTAATTCTGGCATTTACTCATAACCAATAAACAAAGCTCCTTGGTTATCTTATGTGAACTTAAGCATGTATATGTGATATACAAGTGGATCATGCCATAAGTAATAACCTAAATAGATCTGTAGTATAAGGATTAAGGTAGGATACCTGATCCTGGTGAAACTACGGATATGGCCCGCTTTGTAGAGGTTTGCAAGTGTTGTAAACTCCTACAGATGGTAGATTCTGACCATTCATGTGGAAACGTGCGAGCGGGGTATCCTATACAAAAAGTTTGTATAAGACCTAGACCACGAGATGACTAGACTCTATATATAACGTCGTTGATACTAGAGACTTGCATCTCACCTAAATAACTATAGGTGACACGACCTCAATCCTGAGTATTTTGGGAACTTCTGCCTTTAAGAGGCGGTCCTTTGATTAGTATGGGTGAGAGTGGCCAGATTGCCAACTCAACATGCCTACCTTTTTGGGGACTTGTCTGATCTGTGAGCTAGGAACTCAATCCACAAGATGGAATTCACTCCTTTCTCGAAGTAGGGATAAGTAGAGAGATTGCTCCCTTAAGGGCTGATTCCGAGGCTTGAACATAGTGGCCACAGCTTCTCTTTGGAAGAGAAGACTTAGTCATAGTGGCCACATCAGGACTATGACTGATGTTCATTATAGGAATAAGTGGTACTAGACAGATGTAACTAGAGGGGCATAACGATTATTGGGCCAGTTGTACTTACGAGCGATCTGTGAAGGGTTGTCACATTGCTGATTGGTTAAGATGGACACATAATATATCTGTGGTAAGGAGAGTTCAGCTGTTGGTCTTTAGTGGAGTTCCTGGCAGTTAACGGATGGTGGATCCCGTGACTAAAGAGTTTACTTAGTTATTCATGTACCATTGGAGCTTCAACCTACAGGTCCATAAGGTCCCCTTGGTAGCTCAATGGATTCAGTTGAGGATTAGTTATTGGTATTGATTTGAAATGTTCAAATTGACAAGAGGTATTTTGATTATATATGATATAATCGGGACGATGTATGAGATATATCTAGTGGAGGATTGATGTAAATGAGATTTACATTAAGTAACATGGAATAGAAAAAGAACTATGGTTTATATGTTTCATGAGATGAAATATTATCATTTATATTTATAATAATATTAATTATTTGATAATTAATTCTTTTTCTTTAATAACCAAGTGAGTGGGTGGTTATTGAATTCATGGTAATCGTAAGTTTAAAAGGAAAGTGGTTTTCCTATTTTGAAAAGATGATTTACAAATGCTAAAAAGTTTTCGTAAAAAGTTTTGAGATTTTTCTCTCGGCACAAAGGATCTCATGGTGGTCGTCAAGTAAATATGGATTTACTAAATGACGGCTAGGCGAGCTAAACGATCGTGCAGTGGTGAGCTAAACGATTCTGCAGTATTTACTAAACAATCGCATAGTTTTACTAAACGATCGCTTACCCTAAGTAAACGATCGTGTAGTGTCTGTAGGCGACAAACCGAGCTAAAGATCGCATAGCTTTTGCTAGATGATCGCTTAGCTTTATCTAAATGATTGGGCATCAACCTATACAATAGGTCTCCGCCATCTCCCACTTGCCCAATCGTGTACACGATTGGTGTTTCCTTCTACGTTTGCCTCATTCCAAGTTCCAATAGAGCCCACCCTCTGGATTCTCACACTGAGAATACCAAGGTCGCCTTATTGGTGGTGTCAAACACAACTCGACACTGTCAAGGTTTTTTGGAGGCCATTCGCGCTGTTGCGGAGGAGTTAGTAACCGAGGTGATTGCTGAGGATGAGCGTGGTGTTCGTGCTGTTACTGAGGAGTTCGTGGCCGAGGCGATCATTGAGAACGAGCATAAAGTGTTCATGCTGTGTTGCGATCGTGTAGATCGAACGTTCGAAGTTGCTATTGTTCAAGCGGTCGTTGATGCGTGATGTTATACGATGAAATAATGGAAAAGTATGCGATGGTGGAAAATGCATTGTGCAAGCAAGTTTTCTCAGCAAGATCTAAGTATAAATCCTACTGAGTTGCTTGGTAAGCCCAGAGTCGAACTCAGGGACTAAGGAAAACAATATGTGGTGGTAATTTTTAGATCGCTTTGAGGTAACAAATAAATCAAAGAGTTGGTTGTTTGTTGTTTACAATATAAAATGTATGCAGCAGAGTTGAGAAAAGAGTTAAAGATGCGATGAATATGCAGGGGAACGGGTTGAGAAGGGGTTTAGCTAACACTTTCTAGGATTGCGTTCATTGTTATGCAATCATGCTACATACATACAATAGCAAATCATCTTTCAATGCAAATGCTATGGCTTCTAGTTTTAGAACGCATGCGATATATGCGATGATGTCTATAGGACTTATACATAAGCCTCTATTCTTGTCTATGCGATGATGATTGACACACACACATACTGCCTAACCTATCTCTAGGGTATATGCGATGCATGCTGGCAAACAGAGCTTATCTCTAAGTCTCTATCTCTTGCTTATGAAGATCTAATCTTATTCTCTCGAGTCTAGATTCTAACCTAGCTTTCTCAAGTCTTAGGTTCTTTCTTTAGACTCTTTCTCAAGTAGCTCTAAAGGGTGATGGGCACAACATAAGACAAGATGATCGCATGCAATAAAGATCCTAGGTCATGTTAGCTAAATACTTCTCAACCCATTCGACAATTTTAGCTACTTATGCGTATTTTATAGAGAGTGAACAAACGTAGAAAAGAAAGTTCCATTCTATATATATATATATATATATATAAAATCAAAGTACAGAATGACAATACGGAATAAGAATAAAGAGCCTGGTAGCAATTTCTTGCTTCCCAAGGCTTTTACACTGTTCTTTTCTACTCTGCTCAAAAGATATTCTTGCTCTCGCAAAAGTCGGCCCTCTCTCTGTTTTTTCACGCCTCATGAGTTTTATCTCGAGCTGACCAGGACAATCTTCCGACGTCTTTTCCCTTCTCTCGCTTCCATCTTCTAAGTATATGAAATCTAAGAACAAGAACTCTAAGGCTGGGCGAACTAACTAACTGAACGAACTTCTTCACTGAAGATGGCCTTCAGTATTTATAGAGCTTCAGGGTGAAAAGCTTCTTCTCTCTTATGATTGCATTGATGGGATGACATTAATTCTCTGTCTGATGCGCCAAATAATTGTCACCAAAAAGTTGAGTGTACTTGCTACAGTAAGTCGTTAACGGCTTCTCAACTTAATTTGGAATCGACCGTCATCAGCTTTCTGTCCTATCGTGATTTATTAAGCTTTCACCCAGATGCACCCACCTTGATGCGTCGGCTCTATGCAGCCATCTTCTCGAGCATATTTTCGAACGCAAACGATCGCATAGCCTTGCAGTCGTAGTCTCTTACACGTGCGAACGTTAATTTCTTTGGATCGCAATTCCGCCTTACGTCAACGCATTTTCCTGCATAAAATAAATAAGTTAGCTGTTTTAATGCGATGGACGCATGTGATCGCAATGTTGTGAACTTAGTGCTTTTGGATGCAATATTGTATATTTTTACCATCGAAATCCTGCATTATTTTATAACTTAGCGCTGTAATAACGTGCATTTCTGCCCATTATTAGTCATGCGCAACGGAACGTGGAGACTCATCTGCAATTATTCGTACAATTTTTCCCTTTGGGCATTTGATATTTTCATGCTGTAATTTTTGTATGAATTGTATAACCACTGTTTTAAAGTCGATTATAAATGTATTATTCGTTCTAATGGGATTAGTGTCCTAATTCTACCGGAGTCTCATTGTTTTGTAAAGATAAACATTGTTCAATAAATAAAATAAATGTTATTTAATTCAGACATTTGCTCACATCCAATAAACAAAGCTTCTTGGTTATCTTATGTGATCTTAAGCATGTATATGTGATATACAAGTGGATCATGCCTTAAGTGAGTATATGTGATATACAAGTGGATTATGCCTTAAGTGATAACCTAAATAAGTCTATAGTATAAGGATTAAGTTAGGATACCTGATCTTGTGACACTACGGATACGACCCACTTTGTAGAGGTTTGCAAGTATTGTAAACTACTATAGATGGTAGATCCTGACCATTCATGTGGAGAGTGGAGTGAGGGTGTCCTATACAAAGAGTTTGGAAACTTCTGCCTTTAATATTGAATAATTAATTCTTTTTCTTTTAAATAACCAAAGTAGTGGGTGGTTATTGAATCATGGTAACCGTGAGTTTAAAAGGAAAATGGTTTTCCTATTTTTTTTTTTTTTTTTTTTTTTAAAAAGATGGTTTTACAAAAGATTGAAAATTTTTTGCGTTTTCTCTTCGTGCAAAAGAAACTCACGAAGTCGTCAAGTAAATTCGGATTTACTAAACAATGGCTGGGCGAGATAAGCGATCGTGCAGAGTAGAGCTAAACGATCATGCAATATTAACTAAACGATCACATAGTTTTGCGAGACAATTGTTGGCCCAAGGTAAACGGTGAGTCTATAGGCGACAGACCGAGCTAAACGATGAGCTAAACTATCGCATAGCTTTTGCTAGACGATCGATTAGCTTTATCTAAACGATTGGGCATCGACCTATACGATAGGTATCTGCCATCCCCCACTTGTCCAGTTGTGTACACGATCGGTGATTCCTCCTTCGTCTGCCTCACACTAAGTCCGAACAGAGCCCACCCTCTAGATTCTCACACTGAGAATACCAAGGAAGCCTTGTCGGTGGTGTCAGGCTCAACTCGAGACCGTCGAGGTTTTCTGGAGGCCGTTCGTGGTGCTGTGGAGGCCGTTCGTGTTGTGGAAGAGTTCATGACCAAGGAGATCCTTGAGGACGAGCACGAAGTGTTCGTGCTGTGTTCGTTGTGGTGTTGCGGTCGTGTAGATTGAGCGTTCGTTGTTGCTGATTGTTCGATGGACGCGCAACGGAGCGTGGAGACACTTCTGCCATTGTTCGTACAAATTTTGCTCTCTGTTCATTTGAGTTTATTCATGCTGTAATTTCTCTATATGAATTGTCTAACTGCTTGTTTGAAGTCGACTGTAAATATATGTTCATTCATGATTGTAGTTTGGAATAGTCTTGTTCCGCTGCTCATGAAAATCTTGAATCTGATTTCTTTCAATTGGTATCAGAGCCAGGTTCTCTGATATTCTAAATTACTGATCTGATTCGAACGCTTTTTCAGTCGCGGTGGGTTTCTACATTTATGGTTAACCGTTTTCTGCATTTGTGGATGAATATGATGAATGTTTCGAGTTTAAATTGCCTTTTTTCTTCAAGCTTTCGGTATTACAAAGTGTTAATTGTAAGGTCCTCTGTGTTTTTGGGCGAAATTAACTTTGCAATCGAGTCTATAATTCAAAAAGTTCGAGTTCATCGAGTCGTTCGTGATGAAGCTTCGGTGCATGGCGATGCAGTTCTCAACGAAAAAGAAGACCAAGCGTTGGTCGAATCGTGTAGCCTCAAGTAAACGATCGTTGGGATTTAATTAAGCGATCGTTTAGATTTTTTTCTAGAAGGTTCTGTAGTATGTTCTAATCGATCGTTTAGCTAATGCTAAGCGATGCGGTAAATCGTTTACCATATCGCGTACCGTTGGTTTCCCGATCGCGTAGGCGTTGGAGGTAGACGATCGTAATGGGATCATGCGATGCACGTCGTCTAGTAGAAGGAATGCGCTAAATGATCGTGTAGTTAGCAAGCTTCATCGCTTAGTTACTACCTATGCGATCGCGTGTATGTGATATGGAGACGCTAGCTAAGCGATCGCTTAGGCAATGGTGCTCGCGACATCGTAGTCGCTTAGACGATCGTGGAAGGCAGGCGCTGTG
Organism: Benincasa hispida; assembly: GCF_027475165.1. NCBI lineage: Eukaryota > Viridiplantae > Streptophyta > Magnoliopsida > Cucurbitales > Cucurbitaceae > Benincasa > Benincasa hispida. Next base: position 9,293,270 of record NC_143479.1, read on the forward strand.
CGGAGCACACTAAGCGATCGTGTACTTCAGTCTTCATCGCTTAGTATAGGTACACTATCGTGTAGTAATGTTAAACGATCATTTGGATTTTTCTGAACGATCGTATAGTAAATGCTAAATGATCGTTTAGCTCTGGGAGTGCTAGTAAGCGATAGAACGAAGTATTTATTTTATCGTGTAGATGATCGTAGGGTGCTTAATACACGATGGATGGAGAAACGATGCTTTGTCGAGCGGTTCAAAACCCGGTTCGCCTGTTTGAACCGGAGAATCCTTCTCTTTGCAATATTTAGATTTTCTTTTGTGTTTTTAAGGCAATTTTACTCGGTTCATCAACTTTTATTGCTTATACATGTAATGTATGGTGCTTATATGTCAAAGTATTTGTCATATAGTTAGAACCCACCTTAGGTTGTGCAATTATTCATTGTCTTTGTATTATAATTGTTATAATCTAGCATGAAGAAATTACTTGAAAGCATGCGCATGCATCATGAAATATAAGAGTTATATTTTGCATGCAGTGAGCATTATCATGCATCATCCTTTTATTATAAATGTTATAGTCTAAGGGTGAATGGAAGCATGTTTTGCTTGTTTCATTGCTGTTTTGTATAAGTATTATATAAAAGAAGTAGCAATGAATGGATAATGCATTGAGTATGAAACTTAAGCTGTTTATAATCGTTATGAATGTCTTGCATATGTTAGCTTCGCATTGTGGTGGTTGTTTCCGTTTATAAGTGTTATAAAGGAAATTAGACTGATCAATAATTCAGAGTTGCATGCGAACTTAGGGTGAACTCAAGTTTTTAAAAGGGTTTTAAAATTGTATTGAGATAGACCTAAGTTCAAGTGATTCTAAAGAGTTTAGTAACCTAGATTAATCTTTTAAAATCAGTTTAATAGGATTAAATTGGTTGAAATAAAAGATTAAATTTGTTGTAAACCTATATATAAGGGACCTTTTGTCTAAGGCGGGTTCTGGCTAGGCTAGGGTTCTTAAGTTGACGGAAGCGTAACACCCCTACTTGATAAATTAGATAGATTTTCAACAAGCATGCGACAATTTGGTCAAAGATTCCGTTAAAGAGTTTAATGGATGATGACCAAAAGTTGTTTCACTATCCAAGGTAAAAGTTACTCTTGGGAAAACCTAAAAGTTACTTAGTTAAAATCCTTAGCCGTGTTTTTTCTAAGTAAACTAAATCCTAGGTTATAAAATACTCAGTGGGAGGAAGAGGCGTATCATATATGTCTATGATTCCACTAACGTTTCTCTTTGTATGTTCACGCCATGAGATTCATGCTTGGCCTCGAGATGCCCAGGATGCATCCCCCTTTGGATGGTGTTTGCATGAATCAATATCAAGGTGAACAGTGAGAGTGTTTATAGTAAGTGGATGAAAGATGTGTGTCAACACATCCTATGGTCTCTGTCATTGGTTCACACCGTGAGATCATTTTGTACGCCCTCATGTCGCCTTGGGAGCGTCCTCTTTCAGATGGATTTTTGTGCAGTTGGTCAATATCAAGGTGAACTCCAGAAATAGATAGGGTCGTTTTAGGTTTTGCCCCAATCAAATTTTTTCCCTTCGGATTGGCCTTTTGGGACGGACCTTTAGGGCTTAAAATGGCGGGTCACACTTATGGGAGATTGTTAAGTAAGTTAATGATCTCTTGGCCAAATCAATGATTTCTTGTCGTTATAGGAACAAGAGTTGTTCTGGTATTAATGACTGGTTGAGAACTTCTCAATTCAGAGGAGGGATAACTGACCTCCCTTCGGCGGCTTTTATCCTAAACTTTTGAAGCGTCATTGCGAAACTAGATGCCACGCGAGGTTGATGTTAGTTTTTCTAAAACCTTATTAGATGATGTTTTGTTTTACAACGTGTATTTACTTAAAACCTAACGTAGGTCAATGTATTTTTCTCTTCAGCAACTCATTAGTATTTCCGTTTAAAGCTTTTAAAAATGACCGATTATTTACAATGGAAAGAATCGTGTGAAACAAATTTCGTGGTAAACGACCTCCATCCCACTACTCTCTAAAAGAGGAGACAATACAGTAAATATGATTTATTGGTCTTGGAGACATATCTGGTAGAGAATGATGATTCTGCCTGGATCCTTGATTCAGGTATTACCAATCATGTCAGTTCCTCTTACCAAAGATTCAGTTCCTGGAAAACCTTGCCATAGGGAGAGATGACTTTTCGAGTTGGTACTGGTGAAGTTGTTTCAGCTGTTGCTGTAGGCAGGCTGAAGTTATTTGTTGACAAGAAACGTTATCTGTTACTAGATAATGTTTTTATAGTTCCTCATATTAATAGGAACTTAATCTCGGTTTCTTGTCTCATTGAACAAGGCTACACTGTCTCCTTTTCTAAGAATAAAGTGTTTATTTTCAAGAATGGAATGGAGATTGGTTATGGTTCAATGGAAAATAACTTATATGTACTAAGGTCGTTAGTCATAAAAGCCTTATTTAACACTAAAATGTTCAATAAGGCAACAACAGCTAAAAGACCAAAGGTTTCTCCAAAGGAAAATGCCCATCTTTGACATCTAAGGTTAGGTCACATCAACCTCAATAGGATTGATAAGTTAGTGAAAAGTGGACTTCTAAAGAGTTTAGAAGAAAACTCATTGCCAGTATGTGAATCATGCCTCGAAGGCAAGATCACCAAACGACCTTTTACTGGAAAAGGTTACAGAGCCAAGGAATCCTTGGAGCTTGTACATTCAGACCTCTATGGTTCAATGAATGTTAGAGCTCGAGGTGAGTATGAATATTTCATCTCTTTCATAGATGATTAATCAAGGTTTGGATATCTCTTCCTAATGCAATGTAAGTCTGAAGCCCTTAAGGAGTATAAGGCTGAAGTTGAAAACTTGTTAGGTAAGAAGATAAAAATACTACGATCTGATCGTGGTGGAAAGTAAATGGACCTAAAATTCCAAAAGTATATAATAGAACATGGGATTGCTTCCCAACTTTCATCCTCTGGTACACCTCAGCAGAATGGTGTATCCAAAAGGAGAAACAGGACCTTGTTGGACATGGTTCGGTCTATGATGAGTTATGTTCATCTTCCAAACTCGTTTTGGGATTATGCAATGCGGACTGCATGTTATATCCTAAACAACGTTCCCTCAAAAAGTGTTTCTAAAACACCTTTTGAGTTATGGAGAGGCCGTAAAGGTTGTTTACACCACTTCAAGATTTGGGGCTATTTGGCACATATGCTAGCGACTAACCCACAGAAATTGGAACCACGTTCGAAGGTTTGCCTCTTTGTGGGCTAACCTAAGGAAATGAGAGGAGGTTACTTCTATGATCTGAGTGAGAACAAAGTGTTTGTTTCCACTAATGTTATCTTCTTGGAAGAAGATCACATGAGGGATCATAAGCCACGAAGTAAACTCGTTTTACGTGAGATCTCTAGTGAGACTGAGACTGCTGAGGGTTCAACAAGGGTTGTTGAACAGGCCGACAAATCAACAAGAGTTGTTGAGGTCGGAATGTTTAGTTAACCAGCTTAAGAGTTGAGACTGCCTCGACGTAGTGGAAGGGTTATGAACCCACCAGATCGCTACATGGGTTTGACTAAAGCCCAAAACATCATTACGAATGATGAGGTCGAGGATCCATTGTCTTTTAAGAAAGTAATAGAGGATGTTGACAAAGATGAATGGGTTAAGGCCATGAACCAGGAAATGGAGTTTATGTACTTCAATAACGTCTAGGAGCTTGTTGATCCACCTGATGGGGTAAAACCTATTGAGTGTAAATGGATCTATAAGTGAAAGAGAGGTGTAAATGGAAAGGTGCAAACCTTTAAGCTAGACTCGTGGCAAAGGGTTATACCCAAGTTGAGGGAGTTGACTATGAGGAAACTTTCTCACTTGTTATCATGCTTAAGTCTATCAGGATTATCTTGTCCATAGCCACATTTTATGATTATGAAATATGAAAAATGGACGTCAAGACTACCTTTCTTAATAGTAATCTTGAGGAGACAATCTATATGACTCAACCAGAGGGGTTCATCGTTCCAGATCAAGAGCAAAGAGTTTGCAAGCTTCATAGGTCCATTTATGGGCTAAAACAAGCATCTAGATCTTGGAACAACAGATTTGACACTGCTGTCAAGTCATTTGGCTTTGACCAGAATGTTGATGAGCCTTGTGTTTATAAGAAGATCGTCAACAACTCAGTAGCTTTCCTGGTACTGTATGAGGATGATATCCTAATCATTGGGAATAATGTAGGGTATCTGACTGACATTAAGAGTTGGCTCGCTACCCAGTTCCAAATGAAAGATTTAGGTGAGGCACAGTATGTTCTCGGGATGCAAATCATTCGGGATCGCAAGAACAAATGGTTAGCCCTGTCTCAGGCATCGTACATTGATCAAATGTTGATAAGGTACAAGATGCAGGATTCCAAAAGGGGTTTATTACCCTTCAGGCATGGAATCGTTTTGTCTAAGGATCAATGTCCTAAGACACCTTAAGAAGTTGAGGAGATGAGACAGATTCCCTATGCTTCTGCTATAGAAAGCTTGATGTATGCAATGTTGTGTACCAAACCCGACATTTGTTAGGCAGTAGAGATTGTCAGTCAATATCAGTCCAATCCAGAATTTGATCATTGGACGGCGATCAAGATGATCCTCAAGTATCTTCGGAGAACGAGGGACTACATGCTTGTCTATGAAGATAAGGATATGATCCTTATAGGATACATGGACTCTGACTTTCAGACCAATAGAGATTATCGCAAATCGACATCGGTGTCAGTGTTTACTCTGAATGGAGAGGCTGTAGTCTGGCGAAGCATCAAGCAAGGATGCATCGCGGACTCCATTATGGAAGCTGAATACGTAGCGATTTGTGAAGCAACTAAAGAGGGTGTTTGGCTGAGGAAGTTCCTTTCAGATTTGGAAGTTGTTCCAAATATGGTTTTGCCGATCACACTGTATTGTGATAACAGTGGGGTTGTGGCAAATTCAAAGGAGCCTCGGATCATCTTCGGGGTAAGCACATAGAATGGAAATATCACCTGATCAGGGAGATTGTGCATCGCAGTGATGTGATAGTCACGAAGATCGCATTGGAGCACAACGTTGCCGACCCCTTTACAAAGGCCCTCACGGCTAAAGTGTTCGAGGGTCACCTAGAGAGTCTGCGTCTGCGGGACATGCGACATCGTGTCTAGGGCAAGTGGGAGATGATTCTAGGGTATGCTTTAGTTTATTGTATATTGTACATTTTTATATCGTATTGTACATTAGTCTCCCGAGTCATTAGGACAAGTGGGAGATTGTTGGGATTGGTGTCCTAATTATCCTAGAGTCTCGTTGTTTTGTAAAGATACACATTTTTAATGAATAAAATAAGTGTTATTTAATTATGACATTTATTCATATCCAATAAACAAAGCTCATTGGTTATCTTATGTAAACTTAAGCATGTATATGTGATATACAAGTGGATCATGCCTTAAGTGATAACCTAAATAAGTCTGTAGTATAAGGATTAAGGTGGGATACCTGATCCTGGTGACACTACGGATACGACCCACTTTATAGAGGTTTGCAAGTGTTGTAAACTACTACAGATGGTAGATCCTGACCATTCATGTGGAGACGTGGAGCGAGGGTGTTTTATACAAAGAGTTTGTATAAGACCAGGACCACGAGATGATTAGACTCTATATATAACACCGTTGATACTAGAGACTTACATTTCACCTAAACGACCATAGGTGACACGACCTCAATCCTGAGTGTTTTAGGAATTCTTGCCTTTGAGGGCAGTCCTTTGATTAGTATGGGTGAGAATGGCCAGATTGCCAACTCAACATGCCTACCTTTCTGGGGTCTTGTCTGATTTAAGAGCTGGGAACTCAATCCACAATATGGAATTCACTTCTTTCCCGAAGCAGGAATAAGTAGAGAGATTGCTCTCTTAAAGGCTGATTTCAGGGCTTGAACATAGTGGCCACAACTTCTTTTTGGAAGAGAATACTCAGTCATAGTAGGACTATGACTTATGTTCATTAGAGGGATTAATGGTACTTAAGAAGACAGATGTAACTACATGAGCATAACGGTTATTGGCCCAGCTATACCTACGAGCGATCTGTGAAGGGTTGTCGCACTGCTCATTGGTTAAGATGAACACATAATATATCTGTGGTAAGGAGAGTTCAACTACCAGTCTTTAGTGGAGTGCCTGGCAGTTAACGGATGGTGGATCCCGTGACTAAAGAGTTTAGTCAGTTATTCACATATCGTTCAAGTTTCGAGCTACAGGTCCATGAGGTCCTCTTGGTAGCTCAATGGATTCAGTTGAGGATCAGTTCTTAGTGTTGATTTGAAATGTTCAAATTGACAAGAGGTATTTTGATTATATATGATATAATCGGTTTGATGTATGAGATACATCTAGTGGAGTATTGATGTAAATGAGATTTACATTAAGTATCATGGAATAGAAAAAGAACTATGGTTTATATGTTTCATGAGATGAAATATTAAAACTATAGGTTATAAATATAGTATGATAATTTGGTTATCATTTATATTTATAATAATATTAATTATTGGATAATTAATTCTTTTTCTTTTAAATAACCAAAGTAGTGGGTGGTTATTGAATCATGGTAACCGTGAGTTTAAAAGGAAAATGGTTTTCCCATTTCTTTTATTAAAAGAAGGTTTTACAAAAGATTGAAAAGGTATTGAGTTTTCTCTCTGTGCAAAAGAAACACACGAAATCGTCAAGTAAATTTGAATTTACTAAACGACGGCTGGGTGAGCTAAACGATCGTGCATAGTAGAGCTAAACGATCGTTCAGTATTAACTAAACGATCACATAGTCTTGCTAGACGATCGCTGGCCCAAGGTAAATGATCGTGTAGAGTCTGTAGGCGACAAACCAAGCTAAACGATTGCATAACTTTTGCTAGACGATCGCTTAGCTTTATCTAAACGATTGGGCATCGACCTATATGATAGGTCTCCGCCATCTCCCACTTGCCCAGTCGTGTACACGATCGGTGTTTCCTCCTTCGTTTGCCTCATACCAAGTCCGAACAGAGCCCACCCTTTGGATTCTCACATTGATAGTACCAAGGTAGCCTTGTTGGTGGTGTCAGACTCAACTCGACACCGTCGAGGTTTTCTAGAGGTCGTTCGTGGTGCTGTGGAGCCATTCGTGTTACAGAAGAGTTCGTGGCCGAGGAGATCGTTGAGGACGAGCGCGAAGTGTTCGTACTGTGTTCATTGCGGTGTTGAGGTCGTGTAGATTGAGCGTTCGTGGTTGTTGATTGTTCGAACGGACGCGCAACGGAGCGTGGAGATGCTTCTGCCGTTGTTTGTACAGTATTTACTCTCTGTTCATTTGAGTTTATTCATGCTGTAATTTCTCTGTATGAATTGTATAACCGCTTGTTTGAAATCGATTATAAATATATGTTCATTCATGATTGTAATTTGGTATAGTCTTATTCCGCTACTCAAGAAAATCTTGAATCTGATTTCCTTCACATTCATGATTATGATTTGGAATAATCTTAATTCCACTGCTCATGGAAATCTCGAATCCGATTTCCTTCAATTGGTATTAGAGCCAGGTTCTTTGATATTCCAAATTATAGATCTTAATTGAACGCATTTTTCAGTCGCGGTGGGTTTTTTGCATTTGTGGTTAACCGTTTTCTGAATTTGTTATTGCGTTGATGAATGTTTTGGGTTTAAATTGCCTATTTGTTAAAGCTTTTGGTATTACAAAGTGTTAATTGTAAGGGCCCCTGTGTTTTTGGGTGAAATTAACATTGCAATCGAGTCTGTAATTCAAAAAGTTTGAGTTCGTCGAGTCGTTTGTGATGAAGCTTCGATGCAGGGAGATGCGGTTCTCAACAAAGAAGATAGCCAAATGTTGGTCGGGTCGTGTAGCCTCAGGTAAACAATCGTTGGGATTTAACTAAGCAATCGTTTAGTAGTTTTTTCTCTAGACGATCGTGTAGTATTTTCTAATCAATCGTTTAGCTAATGTTAAGCGATGGGGTAAATCGTTTACCATATTGCATAGCGTTGGTTGCCCGATTGCGTAGGCGCTAGAGTTAAACGATCGTAGTGGGAGCATGTGATGCTCGTCGTTTAGTAGAAGGCGCACGCTAAACGATCGTGTAGTTAGCAAGCTTTATCGCTTAGTTACTACCTATGCGATCGCGTGTATGTGATATAGAGGCATTAGTTAAGCGATCGCGTAGGCGATGGTGCTTCGTGACATCGTAGTCGTTAAGACGATCGCAGAAGGCAGGCATTGTGTTGAGCGCGCTAAGCGATCGTGTATTGCAAGCTTCATCGCTTAGTAAAGATACATGATCGTGTAGTAATAGCTAAACGATTGTTTGGATTTTTCTAGATGATCGTATAGTAAATGCTAAACAATCGTTTAGCTCTGGGAGTGCTGGTATGCGATAGAACAAAGTATTTGTTTTATCGTGTAGACGATCGCAGGGTGCTTAGTACACGATAGATGGTTGGAGAAGTGATGCTTTGCCCGAGCGGTTTAAGACTCGGTTCGCCTGTTTGAATTGAAGACTCCTTGTCTTTGTAATAGTTAGCTTTCCTTTTGTGTTTTTAAGGCACTTTCACCCAGTTATCAATTTAAATATTTCAAATCAACACCAAGAACTGATCATCAACTTAATCCATTGAGCTACCAAGGGGACCTTATGGACTTGTAGCTCGAAACTCCAACGGTACGTGAATAATTGACTAAACTCTTTAGTCACGGGATCTACCATCCGTTAACTGCCAGATATTCCACTGAAGACCGACAACTGAACTCTTCTTACCACAAATATATTAAGTGTCCATCTTAACCAATCAGCAGTACAAAACCCTTTCACAGATCGCTCGTAAGTACAGCTCGACCAATAACCGTTTATGCTCCTATAGTTACATCTAACTCCTTAAGTACAACTGATCCCTCTAAACATAAGTCATAGCCCTACTATGAATAAGTCCTCTCTTCCAAAGAGAAGTTGTGGCTACTATGTTCAAGGCCTGAAATCCGCCCTTAAGGGAGCAATCTCTCTACTTATCTCTGCTTCGGGAAAGGAGTGAATTCCATCTTGTGGATCGAGTTCCCAACTCCCAGTAAGACAAGTCCCCAAAAAGGTAGGCATGTTGAGTTGGCAATCTGGCCACTCTCACCCATGCTAATCAAAGGACTGCCCTCAAAGGCAGGAATTCCCAAAACACTCAGGATTGTGGTCATGTCACCTATGGTCATTTAGGTGAGATGTAAGTCTTTAGTATCAACGGTGTTATATACAGAGTCTAGTCATCTCGTGGTCTAGTCTTATACAAAATCTTTGTTTAGGATACTCCACTCGCACGTCTCCATATGAATGGTCAGGATCTACCATTTGTAGTAGTTTACAACACTTGCAAACCTCTACAAAGCGGGTTGTATCCATAATGTCACCAGGATCAGGTATCCCACCTTAATCCTTATACTACAGACCTATTTAGGTTATCACTTAAAGTCATGATCCACTTGTATATCACATATACATGCTTAAGTTTACATAAGATAACCAAAGAGCTTTGTTTACTGGATATGAGTAAATGCCAGAATGAAATAACAATTATTTTATTCATCAAACAATGTGTATCATTACAGACAACGAAACTCTGGGAGAATTAGGACACTAATCCCAACAATCTCCCACTTGTCCTAATGACCCGGGAGACTAATGTACAATACAATATAAAATATGTACAATATGCAATAAACTAGGGCATACCTCAGTATCAAGAACTAAATCCAATAGACTAAGATCCATGGCCATTACATGAGTACTCAGACTTTATGAAGAGAAATAAGAGTTGAGAGTAGATCAAGTTCAAGTAAATAGCCAAAATAGTCTATAGTACACGGATAAGGTTGGGTACCTTATTCTAGAAACACCTTATTCTGGAAACACTATGGATGTGGCCCACTTTTTAGTTAGTACAAATGATGTGATCCTGAATCTTTCATGTGGAGACATGCAGTGGGTCGTCCTATGCAAAGATGTTGTATAAGACCAAATTGAGAAATAAGTCACTCTTATTTTATAACATTGTTTACTGTTTAAGATTAACTATTTCAAAGCGATGAGGTAACTTGACCTTAATCTTGAACTAACTATGAACTTCTGTTTATTCGAGATTGTCCTTAGATTTGCATGGATGAGGGTGTGATATGACGTTGTTTATTTCAAAGCATATATCTAAATTTGGGGGTATGATAACTTGTAGAAATACAAGTTATTTATGCTGCTTTATCTAGATATTCTGGCCAAAAGTGAGTAAATATGTATCGATTGTATGAAAATTAGCTTAGAAATACAATGTTATGAATTATCGCAATTACACTTATTAACATCATTAAGATGGACGAGAAGGAGATTTCTACTCTGTTTCGCAAGAAATCAAGTCACCGCTTGCGATCAAGGCTTAAGACGAACTGACCAACGCATCTATATCACATTGCACCTGTCAATCAACAATAAAGAGACGATCAACGCAATGACGGTGCAATGCAACAGTCGATCCAGAGCTGAACTTCAACCGCATTTGATAATAAAAACAACACCGTATGCGAGCACCAGACCAAAAGATGCAGCTAAGAAACGTAAATGCGGAGGATTGTGACATGTGTACAGCTAACGGTTGTACAGATTTAACGGTCTGATTGCTTAACAGAAGGAATATTTATTCCTCCATCTTCGGAATTTCCATAACAAAAAGTGGGGTCCACAAGGCCAGAGTCAAAGATCATCACCTATAAATACCCCCATAGAATTCAGAGAAAAAGATGATACTTGATACGAGGCTAATTGATGCTAGATCATTGAGAGCGAGGCTGAGCTGAGTACTGATTGGAAGAAATTTGGAAAGAGAAGAGACAAGGCCGAGAGGTGAGTCTCAGTGCTATTTTGCCAGATTCTCACTGCGAAGCTCTATACTTAGATCCTTGCTACCGGTTGAGCAAGCCTGAGAGAGAAGCTCAGTAATCCATCCACACCGGCAAGCAAATCTCCATCCAGATCGGTGCCAAGACGTTGGTGCTTATTTGTATTTGTTTCTAACTCTATTTAACATTGTATTTCCTCTTCTTTATCTCTTCATTCACAAATCATGTATCAAACGCTGAATAGAAATATTGAATGTCTCGGTCGTTTTCATATTCCCTTTTCTATCTATTTCCGTTCCTCTGTGTATCGTTTTCTTCATAAAGTCTTTTTAATCCCTTGGTAGTTAATATGGATTAAACGAGTCGCTTAATATGTGATCAAGAGATAAATTTGTTTAGCTAAGAAATGCTAGACGGCATCTTCACTTGTGAGAGCAGAAGTGAAAGTGCCATTCTGATCTATCGAGAGAAGGTTAGAAGAATGTGTTAACTAGAGCGAGTAGTACTTCCAGACATGGAAGCAACCTTGCATTCATTACGTTTGTCCCTGTTTTACCACAGACATGTGGGAACGTGGCCGATCACCGAGAGGTGTATGCTAAGGGAAGAGCGGAACCGCAATTATATCTTAACGCAATTAAGAAACTTGCACTGTTTATATTAGTTATCTTTTCTTTTCTGCGTCACACATAAGACTTGCCACCAAATTACACGATCTTTGTATAATCTTCACAGCCCGCCTTAACCTCAGTATCTTGTATCATGAAACCTGTATCTTGTATCATCTTAGCTTAGGTTTTTTGCACTTTATTTTATTATCGCATTTTAGTGCTTTCCTTTACTTTATCGCATGTTTATATTCCTGTACACAAACACTTTTGTAAATTAAAAAACCTGGTCGCATGTATCACAAACATAATACAATAACCTCAAATAGTCCCTGTATTTGACCTTGGATCACACCGAGAAACTTGCGATGGAATTATACTTGGTTCCAACGCAAGGAAACTTGTGACAGCGCACAACATACTACAAGAACATCCATTAATAACGCATATCTAAAGTAGTATGTATAAATTGAATCAAGTTAGGTCATCATTGTATATCTCTGGACTTGAACTGTGCTTGCATTGTATATCTCAATTCATGGCAACAAGTTTATGGCAACATGAGCTTGTAGCATATCATCTAAGCATCACATCATTTCTGCGTTCACCAAGTTTATGGCGCCGTTGCCGGGGAACTGGTTACGGGGGCATGGACTTGAACCTTGATTGAATCATTGTATAGTGTATGTCTCATTAAAGGTTGACTCAACAGTGCTGGCTCAATAAGCCTCCCATTTCAGGAGTAAGACCTGGTAGATAGCTGAGGACATAAGGTGTAAGATGGAATTCACTCCTATCCAATTTTTGGGATAGTAAAGAGGTTATTCCCTTAAGTACTGACTTCGAGTCTTGAACAAGGGGTCTTACCCTCTCATTGGCCTGAGAGAGACTCGGTTTGATGATTGGATCACAAACCAATTGTTCATTGAAGGATCAGTAGAACTTAAGGAATAAAATGTAATCTCGGGGGTAAAACAGCGACCCAGCCATTATTAAAAACAACTTGTGAAAGGTCGACTTACTGATTATTGTTAAATCAAGTGGACAAAAATATATCAACAGTAAAGAGAGTGCAACTGCGGGCTTTAGTGGAGTGACTCAGTAGTTAACGAATATTGATTAATTCAATTTAAAGAGTTTAACCAATTAATCTCGGATCATTGGAGCTCATGATTTGTAGGTCCATTAGATCCTTCTACTAGCTCACAAACGGATTAAACCTTAGAATAGCGAGATGAGAAATTTTGAAATGTTCAAATTCGAATTAAGGAAATTATTAATTATATATGATATAATTAAATTTTTAATTATCGAATTAAATAAAATTGGAGAATTGAAAAAATATTTATATATGATTTATATATTAATTTCATGAATAGGGATTCATGATAGAAAAAATAGTGTTTAATTAATTTAATATTTGATATTAATTTAATTAAATAAGAATTGATTTTGTTTAAAATTAATTATAAAATTAGTTTTATTAAAATTAATGTTTTTTTCCTAATATTAATTATTGAATTAATATTAATATTTTTCTACTTTTAATATTGAATTTTGATTTCAAATTTAAATTGACTTTTGTATAAAATTCATTTATATATAAAAAAAAAATCTCTTTACGTGGATTTCTCCCACTTTTATACACTCACAATTCCAGTTCTTCATACATGTTTTGGTGTCAAGCGTACATGCAATTTGATTGCATGCTAAATTAATGAATGCTGAAATTTACTTGACTGAGGTTATGTGATTGCAACTGAAAAAAGTTGAGAAAAAGGGGTTCTCTCTAGCATTGCACCAAAACCACAAAATTCTACCTAAATTCTCTTCTATTTCTTTCTCATTTTGGGTTCCACCACCCAATATAATATCCTAGAGAATACTAAGGAAGATAATGTTGTGGTCTACAAGGTGCTGGAATAGCAATTCGCATTGGATTTGAAGATTTGAGCAGTTCTTCAAAAGCATAATTTCAAAACCCTACTTCTATGTTATGAACTTGCATGTTTTTTCACTAAAATCGATGGAATTAGAGTACTTAAGATCCTAATTGTTTCTACATGTTAGATGTCAACACTATCAATTGGTAGCACAACATGATTTAAGCACTCAATTCGTGTTAATTTTAGGTTGATGGGTGTTTTTCATAGGTTGTATGAAAATGGGTGTTGATATAGATCATTTCAATTTTGACATTAGATTTCTCTTCAATTCAGTGTTAATTGTTATCATTGGCTCTTTGTCTATGGGTTTTAATATGTGATTAAGTGTCTGTAAATTTGTTAGGGTCAATAGAGTTACAATTAGGTTGTAATTGAAGAAAAATCGAAGCAAGCTCAGTAGATGAATGCAGTATAAGAAGCTACTGCCTTGCAGTTGCAACGTTACCCTTGGAGTGTTGCAACGATATTCTTCAGCTAGCCCAAAAATGAAGCAAATTCTTGTAGCATTGTAACATTGGGATGAAGCATTGCAACACTATTCATCCCAGCCCAAAAGACGTGCGCACGTGCCAACTAGCAGTCCATGCAGTTCGATTGGATCGATTTGACTTCTTTTGATCTGTTTTAGTAAGGATTTGACCGGTTTAGCCTATTTTGGAGCCTTTGAGGTCCAGTTTGGGTGGTTCGGTGCGGTTTGAGTTGATTCGTGCGGTATAGTGGCGGTTCAAGGATTTTTCGATTTATTATTGTAATAATTTAGGTTGATTGCTTGTTTAGGATGCCAAAATTGGTCCATATCAATGTGTTTAATTATTTATGCATTATGCATGCATGTTATAATTAAATAAATCTTGTATGTGTATATAGTATGCCATGTAGATTTAAACTCCTACCATAAGAAGGATGTAACATGCATTGAAAGTATGTTATAAATGGTTATAATATATAGTATGCGTGTGTTAGGATTTCATGTTTTAATATAAAGTGTTATATTAAAATTGTGAAATGTTTGATGAATATTATAGATTGAAAGCGTGTCTATAATTTATAAAATGTTATAAAAATGGATTAGACATTTAAAATCCATAACAAAGATAAGATGCATGCTCACCTAAAGTTAACAAATAACAACTTGTTTTCATAGTTAAAATAGGTCATAATCTTGTAAAAGTTTGGTTTCAAACTCACTCGGGCTAAAATCCTGTCTAAGGCTAGAGGTACTTAAGCTGACGGTTTACTGAACACCTGCTACTTGAGGATTTTAACCGGTTATTGAGCATTGTTAACCTGGTTTTATGAGCTTGTGTGAGCGATGTCAGGTTTTAAAATTGGTTTATCACCTAAACATCGTTGTTAAAATCCAAATATAAATGTTATACCTGGAAAATGACCTAGACTTAGAATGTTTTATTAGCCGAAATATACCTAAGTAAATATTTACCCAAAAAAAATAGAACACTTCAGTGAGAGATTAATAACATATACGATATGTTGTTCTTAGCTCTCACGTCCCTAAGAGTTCACACCGTGAGATTCATGCTTGGCTTCGTCTCACCTTAGGAGTGACCTCCATTCGAAAAGTGTTTGCATGGGTTAATAGCAACGTTAATAGGGAAAGTAGTTCACAGTAAGTCGGTGAAGGATGCGTGTCAATGTATTCTGCAGTCTTCCATTATTTTGGACAATAAGATTCCTATGTTGCGCCTACTTGTTGTTTTTAGGCGACGTAAGCTAGTCATTTTACATCGGCTATCCCCTCGGAGGGTTGTAACATGGGATTTGGAACAACGCAAACTTCTGGATAGAATTTATTAGGTCTATTCCTAACCTTGACTTTCCAATTCAGTAGCATTGTTGGGGTGACCTTTGAAGTCTGAAAATAGAGGGTTACACTTACAAGAGTGAGACTAAATGTTAGTAAGTTCTTGACAAGAAACAGTAACTAAATGAATATAGGAATATAAGTTATTTTGGAATTAGTATTTAGTCAACAATGTCTTGCTTTAGTAAGAAGTATTTGACTGCCCCATTGGTAGTATCTATTCTGACTCACTAAGGTATCGTTGCAAATAAATAATGAAATTTGGGTGCATTATTACTTTTGCTTTTTTTTTTTTTTTGGATTTAAAAGTAATTTACTGAGTAGAATTTGTTGATATTTTCAACATATTGAGTTCTTCTAAAATTACTCGCTTCCGACAAGTTTAATGGTCTTAATTTTTCAACATCGAATATAAATGCAATACTAGTAGATGATCATTTAAAATTTGTTTTAACAGAGGAATGTCCTCCGTTTTCCTGCACTTCTGTAAACCAAAGAGTTTGAAATGCATATGACAGATGGATTAAGGCAAATGAAAATTCCTAAATCCATATCTTAGCAAATATATCTGATATACTAGCTAAGAAATTCAAGGATATGGTTTCTGCTAAAGAAATCATGGATTCATTACAAACAATGTTTGGATAATTGGTTAGCTATGATATTCTTGAAAATGTTTATAACCATGACATAAAGAATAGAACCTCTGTTAAATAACAAGTTCTGGATATGCTAAAAGTAATAAACATGAATCTCATAGATGAGGATGCTAAGAAAACACAACAAGTAAAATATGATTTACTTGTCATTAAGACATATTTAGTGGAAAATGATGAATTAACCTGGATATTAGATTCAAGTGTCGCTAATCATATTTGCGCTTTCGCTCAGGAAACTAGTTCCTGAAGAAAGCTTACAGAAGGTGAAACAACCCTTAAGGTAAAGACTAAGAAGGTTGTCTCTGAAGGAAATCGAACTTGAGGATTTCCATGAGCAGCGAAAGGATCTTTCCAATTTTTAATCATATATGATCATACACAATTACAATCACAAACGGAAACAATATGGTTATGCATAAATCGAAATTACAACATGCTTTTCTATAGATCAAGGGAAAAATTCAAACAACCTTTGATGACTCATCTTCAAATTTCTTGATCACAAACACTCGAACAAACCGCAACACTGCAACACTCGAACGCTACCGCTACACTGCACGATCACAGCGAACTCGAACAAAGCGATTACAAAGTCACGAACACCCCAAACACCACTGTATCGAGTTGAGTATGACACCACCAACAAGGTTATCTCGGTATTCTCGGTATAAGTGTCCAGAGTGTGGGCTCTGTGTGGACTTGGATAGAGGCGAGAAATC
This sequence comes from Benincasa hispida, assembly GCF_027475165.1. NCBI lineage: Eukaryota > Viridiplantae > Streptophyta > Magnoliopsida > Cucurbitales > Cucurbitaceae > Benincasa > Benincasa hispida. The sequence goes on from NC_143479.1 coordinate 9,310,014, forward strand.
GGAAGAAGAGCAATCGTGTAAACGATTGAACAAGTGGGAGAAGATAAAGCCTATCGTATAGATCGATGCCCAATCGTTTATCAAAAGCTATGCAATCGTCTAGATAAAGCTATGCGATCGTTTAGCTAATTGTCTAGCTGAGTTTCTATCGTGTAGGAACACTCTACGATCATCTAGTCTCTTCAAGCCGTCGTTTAAATTTAATTTAGTTGACAACTATACCGTAAGTAATTTTCGAGAGAGGAAATCTCAAATTAACATTAACTAAATTTAGGAAAACATTTTTCCTTTTTATCTCATGGATACCATGAAACCACCAATAACCTCCCACTCAATTGGTTATTAGTGAAAAGTAGATAATTATCCAATAATTAATATTATTATAAATATAAATGATAACCAACTTACCATACTATATGTATAACCTATAGTTTTAATATTTCATCTCATGAAACATATAAACCATAGCTTTTTTCCTATTCCATGGCACTTAATATAAAACTCATTTACATTAACCCTCCATTTGATGTATCTCATACACCATACCGATCATATCATATATAATCGAATTACCTCTTGTCAATTTGAACATTTTAAATCAACACCAAGACCTAATTCTCAATTTGAATCATTGAGCTACCAATGGGACCTTATGGACCTATAGCTCGAAGCTCCAACGGTATATGAATAACTGATTAAGCTCTTTAGTCACGAGATCTACCATCCATTAACGATCAGGCACTCCACTAAAGACCGACAACTGAACTCTTCTTACTACAGATATATTATATGTCCATCTTAACTAATCAATAGTGTGACAACCCTTCACAAATCGCTCGTAAATACAGCTCGGCCACGTTATGCCCCTGTAGTTACATCTAACTTCTTAAGTACCATTGATTCCTCTAATGAACATAAGTCATAGTTCTACTATGACTGAGTCCTCTCTTCCAAAGAGAAGTCGTGCCCACTATGTTCAAACCCTGGAATCAGCCCTTAAGGGAGTAATCTATCTACTTACCTTTGCTTCGGGGAAGAAGTAAATTCCATCTTGTGTATTGAGTTCCCAGCTCCTAGATCAGACAAGTCCCCAAAAAGGTAAACATATGGAATTGGCAATTTGGCCACACTCACCCATACTAATCAAAGGACCACCTTCAAAGGCGGAAGTTCCCAAAACAATCAGGATTGAGGTCATGTCACCTACGGTCGTTTAGGTGAGATATAAGTCTCTAGTATCAATGGCGTTATATACAGAGTCTAGTCATCTCGTGGTCCGATCTTATAAAAACTCTTTGTGTAGGACACCCTCGTTTTCATTCTCCGCATGAATGGTCAAGATGTACCATCTGTGTAGTTTACAACACTTGCAAACCTCTACAAAGCGAGTTGTATCCATAGTGTCACCAGGATCAGGTATCCCAGCTTAATCCTTATACTGCAGACCTATTTAGGTTATCACTTAAGGCATGATCCACTTGTATATCTCATATACATGCTTAAGTTTACATAAGATAACCATGGAATTTTGTTTATTGGATATGAGTAAATGCTGTTAGGGTTGATGCCCTAAAGTTTCGTATCCTGTAGTTTATAAACAAATTGTACGAACGTTTGTGTTGTATAATATATGATATTTACTTCACATCTTATTTTTTGCTCAGTTGCATGTTTTATTTGCTTTACCACAAACCAATAAATTTAAAATCCCTGGTTATCTATATGTAACTCAAGTGTGTATGTGATGACATACAAGTGGATCATGTCTTGTGTGATAACCAAAATAGTCTGTAGTATATGGATATAGGAGGGAAACCTTATCCTGATAACGCTACCGATGTAGCCCGCTTTGTGGAATGGTCATAAGTATTGTGACTTATCACAGATGGTCTGATCCTGATCATTCGTGTTGTGGACATGCGAGCAGGGGCATCCTATACAAAGAGTTTGTATAAGACCTGACCACAAAGTGTTAACGTCTTGTTATATAACACCGTTCATGACAGAAACTTTACTTCACTAGGATGACCATAGGTAACATGACCTCAATTCTAAGTGAGTTGGGAACTCCTGCCATTGTGGGCAGTCCTTTGATTTGTATAGGTGCAAGTGGCCAGGTCACCGATTCAAACCTACCATTTTAGGGATTCGTCAAATTTAGGAGCTGGGAACTCAGCTACATAAGATGGAATTCACTCTTTCCCCGAGGTAGGGGTAAGTAGATAGATAACTCCCTTAAGGGCTGATTTCGGGGCTTGAACGATGTGGCGTCACACACCTTCTCTTAGCCCGAGAGGTGTTCACACATAGTTGAACTATATTGTATTATTCATTAGAGGAATCAGTGGTACTTAAGAAGTAAGATGTAACTACAGGGGCAAAACGGTAAATTGATTTAGTTGTACTTACGAGCATCTGTGAAGGGTTATCATACTCATGATTGGTTATATCCGATGGACACAAAAATATATCTGTGGTTAGAAGAGTTCAGCTGTTGGTCTTTAGTGGAATGCCTGACAGTTAATAGATGATGGATCTCGTGGCTAGTTTAGTCAGCTATTCACGGACCATTGGAGTTACGAGCCACAGGTCCATTAGGTCCCCTAGGAGCTTGGATAAAGTCGAGAATTAGTGTTTGGGTTAATTTGAAATGTTCAAATTGACAAGAGGAAGTTCGATTATATATGATATAATTGGACTGGTTAATTATATATGATATAATTGGCTAAATGTATGATATACATTATTTTGGAGGAATTAGATATAAATATGATTTATATCAAGTAGATGAGAAATCACTATAGTAGATATGTGATATCAAACTATAGGGTAAAAATATAATATGATTATATTTATCGGATGTGCGTTAGTGGGAAAGCCGTGTCGGTTACTGTAACCTAAAAACTCTCTCGGACGTGCGTTAGTTTTTGTGTTGGTGTGGAAACGTAAATGATCGCTTAAGTCGAGAGCCTATACGATAGTCGCTTAGTGCCTAAACGATTGCATACCTCGCGCATAAATGATCGCACACTAGTTCCTAAACGATTGAATATCTTTCCTAAACGATCATATAATGTGTCGTGTTTGCTAAACGATCGTATACCTTTTCCTAAACGATCTTTCAGTAAAACCTTTCTTCTAAATGATAAGCATCTAGCTATGCGATAGCTTCCTATTCTCTCCACTTGCTTATCGTCTACACGATCATTTCTTCCTCTTACCTCTACCAAACTCACTGAAGACTACGCTTTGGGTTCTCACTTCGAGAATAGCAATGGCTCCTTTCTGGTGGTGTCATCCCCACTACGTTCATTTGTTTGCAGTTGTTCGTGTTGCTGAGGCCGACGCATTTGCTGGGCATTTTTTGATCGGGTAGAGGTCTTCCGCTATGTTGAGTTCCAAAGCTTGAAGAGCGTCTTCAACTGATATAAGAACTCATTCCCTTACTTTTTAGTGTTTAAAGTGTGCCGTTAATTACTATATTTGCATAATTGTATGTTTGAATGTATATGGTGTATTTTGGTCACGGTGAAATTGAAAAGATCCAACGCGCTCATGGGATACTCTTTGTTGAGAGATCCTTTAGGGGTGTTACGTTTCCGTCAACTTAAGAACCCTAGCCTAGCCAAAAGCAGCCTTAGACAAAAGATCCCTTATAGATAGATTTAAAAAAAAATTAATCTTTTATGCCAACCAATTTAATTCTATTAAACCGATTTTAAAAAATTAATCTAGGTTACTAAACTCTTTAAAACTAGTTGAACTTAGGTCTATCTCAATCCAATTTTAAAACCCTTTTAAAAAATTTGAGTTCACCCTAAGTCCGCATGCAACTCTTTCTTATTGATTTTAGGTCTAATTTCTTTTATAATACTTATAAGCAGAAATCAATTACAATGCGAAGCTAACACATGCAAGGCATTCATAACGCTTATAAACAGCCTAAGTGTCATGTTCAATGCATTGTCCATTCATTGCTACTTCTTTTATATAACACTTATATAAAACAACAATGAAATAAGCAAAACATGCTTCCATTCACCCTTAGACTATAAAAGGATGATGCATGATAATACTCACGCATGCAAAATATAACTCTTATATTTCTAGATGCATGTGTATGCTTTCAAGTAATTTCTTCATGCTCAATTATAACATTTATATTACATGATGCATGAATAATTGCACAACTTAAGGTGGGTTTTAAACTATATGTCAAACACTTTAGCATATAAGCACCATACATCACATGTATAATAAACCAATGTTGATGAACCGGGTAAAATTGACTTAAATCACAAAAATTAAAGCTAACAATTACAACGACAAGGAGTCATCAATTCAAACATGCGAGTTGGGTCTTGAACTGCTCGGGCAAAGCATCACGTCTCCAACCATCGTGTACTAAAAACCTCGTGATCGTCTACACGATCAAACAAATGCTTTGCTCTATCGCTTACCAATGCTCCCAGAGCTAAACGATCGTTTAGCAATACTACACGATCGTTTAGGTTTAGTTATTACTACACACCGTGTACCTTTTACTAAGCGATGACTCCTGAGGCATACAATCGCTTAGCACGCTCCGCACAACGCCCGCCTTCCGCGATCGTCTAAACGACTAGGATGCCGCAAAGTACCATTGCCTAAGCGATCGCTTAGCTAGCGCCTCCGTATCGTACATGCACGATCGTGTAGGTAGTAACTAAGCGATGAGGCTTGCTAACTACACGATCGTCTAGCGCACGCCTTTTACTAAATGATGAGCATCACATGCTCCCACTACGATCGTCTACCTATAGCACCTACGCGATCGTGTGACCAACGCTATACGATAGAGTAAACAATTTACCCCATCACTTAGCATTAGCTAAACGATCGTTTAGTAAATACTATACGATCATTTAGAAAAATCTAAACGATCGCTTGGTTAAATCCCAACGATCATTTACCTTAGGTTACACGATATGGCCAACGTTTGGTCTTCTTTTTCGTTGAGAACCGCATCTCCATGCTTCGAAGCTTCATCACGAACGACTCGACTAACTCAAACTCTTTGAATTACAGACTCGATTGCAAAGTTAATTATGCCTCAAAACACAGGGGCCTTACAAATTAAAACTTTGTAATTATATAAAGCTTTAACTAAAGGCAATTAAACCCGAAACATTCATCAACTCCATCCGCAAATGCAGAAGACAATTAACCACAAATGCAAAAACCCACCGCGACTGCAAATGAAGTTCAAAACAGAGTTGTAATTTGGAATATCAGAACAACCTGGCTCTGATACCAATTGAAGGGTCGTATCCGACTTTTTTTGCGTGGGAAAAGGTGAAAATTCTTATAGTGCATCTAAAGATCATGTATTAGAGACTGAATTCACTATACTATACTAAAATTAATATAAATGCAAAGTTTAAATTCTACTAATCAAATTTTTTCGAAAATCTCGTCGAACAAACTCCGTGGTATTTTAACCTTTTTTTTTTTATTATTTGCTGCTGCTGTTATGATATTTAATATTATTTAGGTTAGTGGAGGATATTGAAACCATCGAAAGACTTAAGAAGAACCATTAAGAAATAAAAAGTATATATTTATATGCAAAGGATCACCTATGGGTAATGGGTTTGGTCCTTACTGGAAATCCAAGTTACCTTAATTAAAATATGTATACTTTTATGGGACAAGTAGGACCAAAATTAGCTTAGTTTCTTATATCCAACAGCTTGAACCCTTCATTTTGCTTTTGGGTTATTTTTTACTTTATCATTAATTTAATACATTTTATATTTCAAAAGGTAAAATCAGTGTTGGAATTGAGAATATATTAAAGAAAAACTACAACCTATCGAAGTTAATATATAAAACTAATTAATTAACTACAACCTATCAAAGTTAATATATAAAACTAATTAATTACATATATATATATATATATATAAAATAGTACAATTAGAATAGGGTATTTGAACCATTGTGTTCATGTACCAATTGAGCTATATCTGATTTGGCCAAAAAGAGTATGCAATATAACATTATAAGAGTATGCAATATATCAAAAAGAGTTTATTACATGAACAGGCACTAATTAAGCGAGATGCCTAAACCCTAAATCAAGTTGTTAAAAAAAGTTAATTACACCATAACTCTCCAGTGAAAGGGTACAGAGAAAATGCTGATAAGTCTTAAAATTGGCCTTCAAAGGGTAAACCAAAAATTAGGTTAAGTAGTTCATTTCTTTTAGTTTTTTTTTTTTGGTATACAAATTACTTTGATTAAAATAATGAAGAATGACATTATGTTAATTGTCATAACATATTGAGAACATATTAATCATCCATATCATCTCTCATTTTTTAGTAAATATGATTTGCTCTTACACGCTAGGTCTCTTCCTCTTTCCCTCGCAATCGCATTTAACTAATCCAATATAATAGTGCTCTCACATACTAAGACTCTTCTTCTCTCACTCCTTCATGTTTGCGCTCGTCGTCTTAAACCTTCATTTATATAATGGTGCATGAAGGGCAATATGAATAATTAACAGACTTTTAATATGATCTCGACTTCATTATTTTCAAAATGGACAAACACTATCATAAATTTGAAACTAGTGTCATTTGTATTTTTAGAAAATGGTTAAAAAAATACCTTTGGTCCCTAAACAAATTTAGCCCATGAACTTTAGTCCCTAAACTTTAATAAGTAACAATTTAATCCTTATATTTTGAATATTATAACAACTTAGTCCCTATCAAGCTTTTTTTTTTTTTTTTTTTTTTCAAAATTAAGTGTGTTAAGTTTTATTATTGAATTAGTCAGTATTGTTTATAAAAAAAAAAAAAATGATTCTCGATCAATTTATCAATCTACATATGTAAAAAGCTTCACTAAATCTTAATAGTATTTATCACAATAAAGACTAAATCCTCACAAATTGTAAAACAGAGGAACTAGATTGTTATTTATTAAAGTTGAAGAACTAAATTGTTACAAATTTGAAAGTATTTGGACTAAATTGCTATTGACTAAAGTTCATAAATTAAATTGTTACCTTCATTATAGATTTATAGCTTAAGAACTAAAAGTATTTTATAAGAAAGAAAAAAAAAACCTTAATTGGGGAGATGAAATAATGAGTTCCAAGAATCTAAATTTAAAAGATGGAAAAAAGTTAGGTAAAGTAATCATGTCAACCTTTCAATTTTCAAGTACTAACTTGAAAACACGTGCATAGCACGTAGTTAAAAATTTTTAAAACATCAATTTTGTTTATGAAATGTCAGAAACAAATGAACATAGAATTTATTAAAATTAAATAATAAATATCTAACACGAGAATTAAAATAAAATAATTAATAACCAAAACTATATACATCTTATTTTAGGTTAACTCATATTTGGAACACCTGAAACATCAATTTTGATGATGGTTGGTTTTGCTAGTATGCTTGTGTGATTCAACCAAATTAATTTTCTTCCAACAAAAATAGCACACCTCTTATAATTAGGGTAAATTTGAGAATAAATTAAGATAAAAGTTAAAGATATATATGATATATACTAATACATTTATTTTAGATCTTTTAAATATATCGAATTTGATTATGTTGTTCTCTATTATTGTCATGGGTAGTTCTCCTAACATAATGAATAAAAAAAGTTAAATTCAAATACATGAAAACCAAATAAACAATCAAAGATCTAACTAAAAAATTAAAAAATAATAATAATAACAATAGTATAAGATTTCATGAACTAACAAAGATTACATGTTCAACATTAGCATAATAATTTAAAAATGAAACAAATTTATGGATCTTTCTTATGGTTGAAAAGGAAGATATTTAGTATAATTGTGCGCTACCAAAAGGAAAAAATAATTTGTTGTCCTAAATGACTAGATCTTCACGTTAATAATCACAATACACTCAGTTATAATGGTTGATAACAATTCAAGAGTCAGGGGAGATAGAATGTAGATGCTTGAAAATACTTCTGTCGTACACCAAAAGTCTATACGATCGTGTAGACGATGCATCAATAACTAAATGATAGGCCAATTAAGTAAACGATAGGAGGAAGCATTAAATGATCGTGTAGACGATAGTTGACTAAAGCTAGACGATCGTATAAAAGACAGCTGAGGAGCTAAATGATCGTATAGACGATTGAGCGTGGAGCTAAACGATCGTGTACATGATACGATAGGAACTACACGATCGTGTAAATGATACTTTAACAAAATCTAAACGATCGTAAAGGAAGAAGAAATTACACAGGAGTTTAATTGGTTCGGCCAAAGGCCTACATCCACTGTACACATTGGGAGGTTCTCTTTTATTACTCTTCAAAGTATTATAAAACAAATGTCTTGCTCTCTCGATTTCTATTCACTCTTACATTAATCTATCGTTTGATTTCGTTTATATATATGCAGGCGATTCGGTCAACGATGATAAGCTCTGGTGGTTACAACATTTAATAGAAAGAAGTTGACAACCATTCAATTGCCAGCTGCACTGTTCTTTCTTGATTTCGAGTCTTTCTGTAACAATCTCCACCTTTGTAAGCATCCAGAGTTCCTTCCCTCTTTGCTTCACTAAGTTGACTTAAGCTAATCTTTTTCAGGTAACTCGAACCTGAGAAGGTCCAAGCATCTACCAAGCTTATTCAATGGACCAATTTTGGATAGCATATCAGCTGCATTATTAGAGGTATGAGTCTTCACTCCCCCGACTTCCCTTTTCTCGATCTCTTGTTTGATGAAATGATATTTGATATCGATATGCTTGGTTCTGCTGTGAAACTACTGATTCTTAGATAGGTATATTGTGCTCTGATTATCCCAATAGATTCTGACTTTAGTTTGTATTATGCTAAAATCGTTTAGTAAACCTTTCAGCCACAAACCTTCCTTTACAACCTCAGACAATGCAATGAACTCAGCCTCTATTGTGGAAAGGGCCACAACAGACTACAATGTAGCTTTCCAACTGATCAAATTGTTCCTTCATAAGAAAACATAACCTGATACAGAACGTCTTCTATTCAAGTCCCCTGCATAGTCTGCATCTACATAACCATAAACCTCATCATTCTTTCTATATAAGACTTTTGCCTTCTTGGATGAACATAGATACCTTAGTATCCACTTGACTGCCTCCCAATGTATTCTACCAGGATTTTCCATGTAACTATTGACCATACTTGTTGCATAGGACAAGTCTGGTCCTGTAGAAGTCATAAGATACATAAGAGATCCCACTACTTGGGAATAAGGGACAACCTTCATATGGTTCAGATGCTCTTCATCAGTGCTCTTTGGACTATTAGCAGCTGAAAGCTTGAAGTGAGGGGCAAGAGAAATACCTATTGACTTAGTTTTCTCCATCTTGAACAAATCTTTGAATAATATTCAGATTGGTTAACAAGCAATCTGCCCTATTTTCTGTCTCTTTCTATTTCAATGCCTAGGATTCTCATTGACTCCCCTAGGTCTTTCATGTCAAATTCTCTCTTAAGAAACATTTTCACTTGCTTCAATTCCTCTTTGGATCTCCCGGCTAGTAACATGTCATCTACATAGAGAAGTAAATAGACTGGTTCCTTGAAGCTACTAGTATTTGTGTAAACACACCAATAAAATGAGCTCTGTTTGAACCCTATCTTGGAGATCACCTCATCAAACCACTCATACCAGCATCTCGGTGACTGTTTTAGGCCATAGATGGACTTGTTCAACAAACATATGAGGTCATCTTCTCCACTTTTAACATAGCCTTGAGGTTAACTCATGTATATTGTCTCATTCAACAGCCCATGTAAGAAGGTTGTTTTTACATCCAGCTGGTCAAGCTCCAAATCTTTTTGCACAACTAGAGAGAAGAGCAGCTGGATGGAGGTATGTTTCACAACTGGAGAGAACACTTCATTATAGTCAATGCCTTCCTTTTGGGTGAACCTCTTAACGACAAGCCTAGCCTTGAACCTAGACTTTTGTACACCTGGAATCTCTTCTTTAAATTTGTAAATCCATTTTCATGAGATAGGTTTGTACCCTTTAGGCAAAGGTACTAATATCCAAGTGTCATTTTGATTGAGGGACTTCATTTCATCCTTCATAGCCTCAATCCATTGCCTAGCATCCGGGCTATTTGTTGCTTCTTCAAAGCTAGAAGGTTCATTATTACTCAAAAAAATGGTAGCACTCAAGGCTACACTTGTAAAGTCAGACTCTTGGTACCTTGTTGGTGGTACTATAGTTCTTCTCAGTCTGTCTCTTGCCAATGAGTAGTTGTGCAAGTCCCCATATGTCTCAACTTGATCACTTGACACATGATCACTGGATTCAGCTGACTCATCACCTTCTAACTCTTAATTTTGAGAGGAAGTAGAAGCTCCATTATCATTTTGAGGTTCCACCTCAAATCTAGTACTATTAGTCATAATTACTGTTGAAGATGGTTGTTCTGACATCATAAACATTTCATTTTCTCTAAAGATCACATCTCTATTGTTCACACACCTCTTTTCAGCTGGATGCCACAGTCTAAAGCCTTTTATTCCCGATGTAAAGCCTAAAAGCATGCACTTTACAGCCCTTGGTTTCAATTTCCCTTGGCTTTAGTGCACGTAGCCAACACAACTAAACACTTATAGGTGTTCCAGCTTAGGTGGCTGCCCTGTCCACCTCTCTTCAGGAGTCTTCGGCTCTATAGATTTATGAGGGCATCTATTAAGTGCGTATATGGTGTAGAAGATAGCTTCAGCCCAATATTTTTCAGGTAACAAGGCATTTGACAGTTGACATCTTACTCTTTCCAACTCTATTCTGTTTAATCTTTCAGCTACTCCATTTTGTTGAGGTGTACACCTCACAGTTCCATGCCTTACTATGCCATGCTCCTTGCAATACAAATTAAACTCCTCTCCACAAAACTTTAAACCATTATCAGTTCTCAAATATTTAATTTGTTTAGAGGTATGCTTCTCAATCAAGGACTTCTATTCTTTAAATCTACTAAATACTTCATCTTTGGATTTTAAGAAATAAACCTAACTCTTTCTTGAATAGTCATCTATAAATGAAAGAAAGTACCTTGCTCCACTAAGAAATGGAGAGCGACTGGCCCTTACAAGTCTGAGTGCACATATTCAAGGATTTCCTTTGAAGTGTGCTATCCTTTGGAGAATTGTTGTCTAGTTGCCTTGCCCAATATACAACGTTCAAAAAATTTAAGGTTATCTCCAACACCCCTTGGTAGTATATCTTGTTTACATAGCACTTGCGGATCCCTTAGATTGATGTGAGAGAGTCTTTTGTACCATAACTCATCTTCAGTAGGTTCCTCATCTGTTGCTAACAAAGCCAAGTGTGCCATTTGCATATCCTTGATGACATATAGACCATTTACCTTGGTTGCCACCAAGACCACTTTGGAATCCTTAATAATTTCAAAGGTGCCTCCACACCCTTATATTCACAACCTATGGCATCAAACATCACTAATAAAAGGAGATTCCTCTTCAAAGATGGAACATGCCTCACGTTCCTTATCAATTTGACTGAACCATCCTTCATCTTCAAGAACATAGGCTCTATTCCCACAACTCTGCATGTATTATTGTTTCCCATATAGATCGTCCACCATTCCACTTCTTAAGTGAAAAACCATTCCTTGGATGGTGTCATGTGGACTAAGCAACTAGAATCTAACACCCCATCTTGAGTCTCCATAGTATTCTGGTCTCCACCTTCTTCAGTAGTAGCTAAAGCATCTGAATAGACTAGGGAATTCTCACCTACAGCAGCCTCGGTCTGTTTACCCCCCTTGTTCTGCTGGTTTAATTTTCTCTTCAAGGCATAACACTCATTTTTCATGTGCCCCATCTTGTGACAAAAATGACAGTTTATTTTGGGCTTGTTACCATTGTTCTATTTGCCCTTCCCATTGTTCTTATTCTTCCCTTTTGAGAACAAGCCTTCACCTCCTGGTTGATCCTTCTTGGTCATTTGCCATTCAAGCTCTCTGACTCTTACAGCTCATATAATAGCATCTGTGTTGATTCTTTCTCTATCGTACTTCAATGCAGTCATCACATCTTTGAAAGTTTCTAGTAGATAATTCAATTATATGAATGCTTCATTCTCTTCTCCAATATTATTTCCAATCGATCTGAACTCTGAAGATAGCCTCTTGTACTCATTAAGATTGTCTGTGAGGGACTTTGTCGGATCCATCTTATAAGTAAAGAATCTTTCCCTCAATAAAGCTTTGTTGGACATATCTTTGTTGAGATATATGTCATTCAACTTATTCCACAGGGCATAGGCAGTAGAATGATCCTCAAATTACCTCAAAACGCTACCTGTGACATTGAGAACGATGGTTCCATATGCATTTGATTCAATAGTCTCTTTGTTTTCCTTAGAAAGCGTTTCAGGGTACTTAGTAAGGTCTGTAATGGCCAAGAGAGCCTTCTGCTGCCCCAGGACTGCTTTAATCTCTACTTTCCACAGTTCAAAGTCTGTCTTGCCGTCAAATTTCTCAATCTCACATCTAGTGTTGCCATTCTTGCTCTTTAAGATTGATTATTTTGAATCAAGAATTCAAATCTTGGAGCTGTCTTGAACTGTTCACTGAGCTCTGATACCACTTGTTGTCCTAGATGACTAGATCTTCATGTTAATAATCACAATACACTCAGTTATAACGGTTGATAATAATTCAAGAGTCAGGGGAGATAGAATGTAGATTCTTGAAAATCCTTCTGTCGTATACCAAAAGTCTGCACGATTGTGTAGATGATGCACCAATAACTAAATGATAGGCCAATTAAACGATCGTGTAGACGATAATTTACTGAAACTAGACGATCGTATAGAAGACAACTGAGAAGCTAAACGATCGTATAGACGATTGAGTGCGAAGCTAAATGATCGTGTACATAATGTGATAGGAACTACACGATCATGTAAATGATACTTTAGCAAAATCTAAACGATCGTAGAGGAAGAAGAAAAGACACGGGAGTTTAAGTTGTTCGGCCAAAGGCCTACGTCCACTGTGCAAATTGGGAGGTTCTCTTTTATTACTCTTCAAAGTATTACAGAACGAAATTTCTTGCTCTCACTTTTTCTATTCATTCTTACATTAATCTATCGTTTGATTTCGTCTATATATGTGCAGGCGATTTGGTCAACGGTGATGAGCTCTGGTGGTTACAACATTTAACAGAAAGAAGTCGACAACCGTTCAGTTGCCAGCTACACTGTTCTTTCTTGATTTCGAGTTTTTTTGTAACATAATTAAAATAGACTAAATAATTTGCCAATTAGGAGAAGATCCATTTGATAACTTGAAAATTAAAAAAAAAAAAAATTCTTATAATTTCTCACAAATAACGAAACATACAGTAATGAATGAAACCTTTACATTTCATGTCTGATTTCATCCTTTATGTTTCATGTCTTCTAAAGTGTTGTTGTGAAGTCAATTCGCAATTGCTATATTTATAAATACAAGCTAATCATCATTATTAACACTCCCTCTTGAATTTTATTCTTTACTTTCCCATCTTTTATTAGTCCCTATTCTCCATTCAAACTCATTTTCATTTCTTCTTAAAAAAACTCAATTCTTGTTTATTTTTGCTTCTTCTTTTTCAATCCAAATTCTACTTCATATATTAAATAATTGGCCAATTTGGAGAAGTCCCATTTAGCAAATTGGAAGAAAAAAAAAGCTTATCGTAATTTCTCCCACTCGTCTCCTTAAAATTCATATAAAAAGACAAAAAAAATTGTAGAAATTGGTGGTTACTTTGAAGATATGTTTTTCTAGTACAAATGGGAGTGGAGGATTTGAACAATGAGGATGAATGTTGCAGAAGAGATGTTTAATTTGCTGAAAATGTGTGTTTTTATAAAAAAATGTAGTTTTTCCAAAAGTTTCAAAATGGAGGGGTGGAAAAAATAGAAATCATTAAAAAAAATCACATAAAAATAAATTAAAAAAAAAAGAAAATTAATAAATTTGTACATAATACTTGCCTAAAATTTAAAATTGCATCTCTTTACTTTCACATCAATTAATTTTGTACGGTCAGATCAACAGGGACATGAAAGTAGAAGAGATAAGATTGATGTAGCCAACTATGCCCGGTACGACTCAACCAATAACCAAAAAGACGAAGAGAAGAAAAAAAAATATTATGGAAAAGAAATAAGAAAAAACTTAGAAAAGATTTGAGAAACTACCTAACCAAATACATATATTCTAGAGATACACAATCCATATATTTAGTAACATATATTTAGTGAGAGCCTTGGGTGTTGGTGATAATAGAAAAACCCGCTAAAAAAAAAAAACAACCAATGCAACCGAGATACAAAGGAGGATCGAGGCCATCTTGAAATAGAGAACGAAAACTTGATTCTAACTTTTTTTCGATAACATTTTGAAAATGAAAAGATAGGGCCAGATAAAAGTAGAAAATTTTATATTTATTATTTGAAAAATTTGAAGTTATAATGTGCAGGAATGTGTTTATACGAAGTAATGTAATTTTGCAAAGGGATGTGTGCCTATGAAGTGATGCCAAGAGAATTTAAAGTATAGGTGTAAATGGGTTGGGTTGGGTTAGATTGAGGGTATTTTTTGGACCAACCCGAATTGGGTTGACAACACAAAGGACCCAAATAAAATCTCCAACCCAACCGAACTCTTAAAATTCGGGTTGGGTTGGATTGTCGGGTTATAACTTATTTTTTCTTTTTAATTAAAAGTATATAAATTTATATATAACACATGACTAATAACTAAAATCTCATAAAATTCAAATGCTAAGTACCAAATATCGATGATATTTATTGCAAAGTTTAGACATACAAGTATCATAACAATTTTAAAAGAAAAATATTAAAAAATTATCAATTAATCAATACAAAGTAATCAAATTCAGGTAGCCAATCCCGGACCCAACCCCAAACTAACCCAATAACAAAACTAATACAACCCAACTCTTACATTTTGAGTTGGATAGTTTGGGGTTAGAGTTGTCAGGTTATTTAAACACCTCTAATTCAAAAGGTGTGATATTATATTTAAAATAGAAAATATTGAATGAGGGTAAAATAAGAACTTTTAATAGATATAAGAGCAAAAAGGAAAGATAAAAATTCTCCTCTTATTGTCTCTTTTAATATATATATATAGTATTAATTAACACACCTTTAGTATAATCTAACTTCATTATTTTCAAAATTGACAAATGGCATTATAAATTAGAAATTTGTTGTCATCATCCCTATTAAAAAGAAAGAAAAAAAGTCTTAATTCGGAGGATGAAATAATGAGGTTCCCAAAATAAAGTTAGGTAAAATAATTATGTCATTCTTTCAATTTTTGACTATTGATATAATAATTAACAGGCTTTTAGTACGATCGCACTTTATTATTTTCAAAATGGAAAAACGTCATCATAAATCCAAAAAAAAAAAAAGATGGGATTAAGTAATAAGGTTCGGAAAATCTAAATTTAAAAGTTGGGTAAAGTAGTTAAAAATTGAGGGCTAAAAAAGGAGTTGGAAAAAAAAAAAAGAATTGGACTTTGTGTTTGGAATGGGAAAAATTAGAAGAAGAAGAAGAAGAAGAAGAAGAAGAAGAATATGCATAACATCGCGTATTCTCGATTAGGCGGACTTCAAAAATCCCTCTCTCTTTACAGAAAAGTTCCATGGTGGGATCATATTCTAAAACCCGATTCCGATTTCGTTGTTCGATGGAATCGGATTTTCCTCGTCACTTGCTTGATCGCTCTCTTCATCGATCCTCTTTACTTTTACCTCATCATCATCGGCGGCCCTGCTTGTATGCGTTTCAACACTCGCCTCGGCATCGTCGTCACTTTCTTCCGCACCATCGTCGATTTCTTCTCCTTGTTTCACATTCTTATGAAGTTTCGAACCGCCTTCGTCGCCCCTAATTCTAGGGTTTTTGGCCGTGGCGATCTCGTTATGGACCTTAACGCCATTGCTATGCGCTACATTAAGAAGGATTTTCTCATTGATCTTGCTGCTACGCTTCCCCTGCCTCAGGTTGACTTTCTAATATGCCATGTAATCTTAAATTTATCTTCACTTATTCATCTAAGCTTTGGGTCGATTAACATGGTATTAGAAAAGGAAGTTCAATGTCATTTATTTACTCTTGAGTTAATATTGGTTTTTACTCATTGGGTCTTCTACAAATTTAATGGAAACTTACTTTCACCAATTATTTTAAGTTTTTTGGTTGATCGGTGATTAACATGATATCTAAAGGTTCTATGTTCAAATCTTTGCAATGTCATTTTTTCTTCCCAATTAATATTGACTTTTACTCATTAGGTCTTCTACAAATTCACAAATGAGGAAGGGTGTTATGGTATTTATATAATATTAAGTTTACTTTCACTCATTAACTTAAGTTTTTTTGTGATTAACATGGTATAAGAGAGGTTCTGTGTTCATACTTCCACAATGTCATTTTCTCTCTAATTAATATTGATTTTCATTTGTCGGATCTTTTACAAATTTCGAGCTCACAAGTGAAGGAGTGCCATAGAGTATTGATATAATATTAAATTTATTTTCACCTATTAGTTTAAGTTTTTTGATTAATAAGTGATTTACCAATCTGTTATAACAGATTGTGATTTGGTTCGTGATTCCAGCAGTGAAAAGCCCATCAGCAGCCCATGCCAACCACACTCTTGCATTGATTGTCCTCATTCAGTATGCACCCAGACTGTTTGTTATATTTCCTCTGAATAGACGGATCAATAAAACCACTGGGGCAATAGCCAAAACTGCTTGGGCTGGTGCAGCTTATAATCTCCTTCTCTATTTGCTTGCTAGTCATGTACTTCCTTTCATTAATTTAATCGATAAAATTAGTAGCATGTTTAAGAGTGATTCTAAAATGATCGAAATCATTTTTATCATTTTCAAAATCATTCGAAAATGCTTTTTGTCATTCAATATCAATTTTATAGTATGAAAAATGTCTTTCAAAGGGTAAAATTAAACATTCCCGAAAAGAAACAAAACCAATTTTCCTTGTTTGGCCATTGACTTGGCCTATGCCTTTCCATGTTGCATCAGAATTGATTTCGAGTGATTAAAGATGTGTTTCGGAATTGTTTTAAGCATGATAAAAGTGGTTTTCACCATTTCAAGATCACTCCCAAACATGCATTATATTTTCTCGTTATCATTGCTTAGTTCTTTGTGATTTGTCAGTGCAGGTGATCGGAGCTGCATGGTATATAGCATCAATTCAGCGTCAGGATGAGTGCTGGAAAATAGAATGTAGGAAGGAGATGAATACCACTCATTCTCCTTCTTGCGTGCCTTCTTTTATGGATTGTGATACTTTGACTTTACCAGAACGACAAGCTTGGCTAAGAGTTACTCGTGTTCTTACAAAATGCGATGCACTAAACGATGACAAGGATTTTGAGTTTGGAATGTTTGCTGATGCGTTCACTGATGAAGTTGCTTCAGCAAACTTTTTTGAGAAGTACTTCTACTGCCTTTGGTTTGGTTTAAAGAGTTTGAGGTATGGCTTTGTTGGTCTCTTACATGTTCCATCGTTTTAATTTTTTTTTCTGCCTTCTTAATCTGTAAACTGAAACTAATAATCCGTTGGCTATCTGATTTCTAACAAGTTCCTGTACAATCAAACAGAAGTCCTTCCAAACAATACACAGAACAAAGCAACGATATAATCGACCTATTGATAAGATATAATGTCTTGCAGATAGATGATGAAAAGAACAAGAGAACGAACGAAGGAAATAAAGGAAACTTCCCGAGAGCGAGCGGGTTTTCCTCCTCGAAAGCAAACTACCCAAAACTTGGCCAAAAAGTTACTGACATCACCCCCTACAAATAACAAATTCTCTGGCCTCCATACGAGCGCTCCTCGTCCCATGAACTACTTTGTCTCCAAATTGCCCCTTTTACCTCTCGTTTATATGTTTGAGTTACTCGTGGCCTAACATAATATTGTGGAGATAAACTCTTGTCCCCAATGTTGCTGGTGTTTGAGGATTCATGCTAACCAAATGATCATGCTCGGATAGTAATTGATGGAGTAAACATACATGCATGAGAATAAATCAGAATCAATAAGCACTCTAATTACATTTAATTTGAGTTTAAAAGCATACAAGAAAACCATTTTCAAAGAAGAGGGTTTCAAGAACACAATACCTTTCATGAAACTCTTCAATTCAAGTTTCTCTCCAAGAATTGGATCTCCAAATTGACAGTAAACCATTACAATGATCTTCTCTACTATCCTCTAACTTGGATTGAGAGGTGGAATCTCATATTGAGGTCAATTTGGTAATGAAAGAGGAGGGTTTTGAGAGAGAGGACAATTTCGTAAATTCAATCGAACGATTCTTCAAAATTCTGGATTTTGAAGCTTTTATGGAGCTAATTCATGCAAACACTACTTGACATTGTTGATTGACGCTTCAAAGAGTAATAGTCAAGTGAGATAGGTGTTTAATTTGGGATTAATCCACCCAAATTTTGAAGAAGTTGGAAAATTCTCCTATCTTCAAATTTTCCAATTTCTCAATTTCAATTTTTTTCTTTTTCATTTTCAATTTTCATTTAATTTTCACCAAAATCAAATTTAGTTACAAATTCAAATCTGAATTTGAATTTTACAAAATTGAAAAGGTTTTGTTTAAATAATTAATTAAACAAATTTAATTAATTAATTAAATAATAATTTAATATCAAATATTAAATTAATTAAATACCTATTTGATATATGAATCATATTCATATTAATTAATATTCAAATCAATATTTAAATATTTTAATCTCTCCGAATACGTTTAATTTCAATAAGTTAAACGTTTAATTATATCAAATATAATTAACCAAATCTTAAATTGAATTTGAACACTTCAAATTCAAAACCCTAATTTCGATTTTGAATGTTTCAAAACATTCAATTCACTAATACAAGGAATAATTTTACGAGCTAGTAGAGGAATTTTATGTAAGCTTGAACTTATCTTGGATAATATTGTGCTATTGTGGAAATATAGAATGTTTATTGTTCTAACAAGTCGGAAGCTTAAGTTGGTATGCATGCTAAAGGACTGATTTCTTCATAATCTATGTATAAATCAAGAAGCGAGTGTAAAGTGTCTAAAACATTTCTTTGTAAGGAATAACTAATGTTGTCATCAGACCATATAATAAGGGAATAAATCAGTCGTCTACTTATAAACTTTGTATTCCTGATTATTTTTTCATGAAAATTTTCTGCAGTTCATATGGACAAAATTTAACGACAAGCACTTATAGTGGTGAAATTTTATTTAGCATTGTGATTTGCTCCTTGGGATTGGTTCTGTTTTCACACCTCATAGGCCAAGTGCAGGTATGACATCTGAAAACTAAAATTGCATAGAGGGTTGGCTCTCTTTACCGGAAAAACCACTTTTTTATCCTTTAATGACACCATATTTTATGTTAGGATTAAAAGATTTCAATGTAACTATCTTCCTTCTTTGTGTCGTGAAGAGCTATCTGCAATCCACAACAGCTAGACTTGAACAGTGGAGAGTAAAACGAAGAGATACAGAGGAATGGATGAGGCATCGACAGTTACCTCTTCATTTGCAAGAACGAGTTCGTCGATTCGTTCAATATAAATGGATTGCAACTCGAGGTGTAGACGAAGAGTCGATCTTGCGCTCATTACCTTTGGATCTTCGTCGTCAAATTCAAAGACATCTTTCTCTTGCACTCGTTCGTCGTGTAAGTCCTCATCAAACTATCTATCTTCTTACTCAGTTCCAATTTCCAATAACACCCGTAATGAATCCCTTGCATATATTTAGAAGACTATTTCTAAAAATTTAAGATTATGGATAAAGGTAAATTTAATATTATATCATCTAACCCCCACTCCCCACTTGTAGGCTTGAAATATGTAAAAAACTCAACGTGTGGAAATCAATATTAATGAAGAGGAAATAACAACGTGTGGAAATCAATATTAATGAAGAGGAAATAATATTGTAGAGGTTTGATTTGAATACAGGACCTCGTAGACCATCTGTTTTGATATCATATGAAATCACCAATTGACCAAAAAAGGTTATGTGATGTAATAATTCCTATACTTCTCAGGTTCCCTTTTTTGCACAAATGGATGGTCAGCTATTAGATGCCATATGCGAGCGTCTCGTCTCGTCCTTGAATACCAAAGACACATTCATAACGAGAGAGGGAGATCCAGTAAATGAGATGCTCTTCATCATCAGAGGCCAACTAGAGAGCTCCACCACCAATGGAGGCAGGTCAGGATTCTTCAACTCCATCACTCTCAGACCAGGGGACTTCTGCGGCGAAGAACTACTAACATGGGCCTTAGTCCCAACCCCTAGCTTAAGCTTCCCCTCCTCAACTCGAACCGTGAAGTCTCTCACCGAAGTCGAGGCATTTGCACTTCGAGCGGAAGATCTCAAGTTTGTAGCTAGCCAGTTCAAGCGCCTCCATAGCAAGAAACTCCAACATGCTTTTAGATATTATTCCCACCAATGGAGGACTTGGGGATCTTGCTTTATACAAGCTGCTTGGAGAAGATATGTGAAAAGAAAGTTAGCTATGGAATTGGCAAGACAAGAGGAGCTTTATTACACAACAATCTTGGACCAAGATAATAGCCATGGCAATGAAATGGGAGGTGAAGGAGATGGTGAAACCAGTGGCTCCAAAAAGACTAGTACAAATAACAAAGTCCAAAATCTTGGAATAACAATGTTGGCTTCAAAATTTGCAGCAAATACAAGAAGAGGAATTCACCAAAAATTGGCTGCACTTGACCCTGATTCCACCAGCTTAACAATGCCGAAGCTGTTTAAGCCTGATGAACCAGACTTCTCTGCTTTCCAAGATGAGAATTGAGTTTCACAAGTATTCTTTTATTCTTTTTTTTTTTTTAACAAAACCAAGAGACCAGATGAACATAATTATATACTTTTTACATAATCTTCAACAATAATTAAAATGTTGAAGGTGTAAATGTAATTGCACAACAATGACAATATATTGATAGGTATACTTAGAAAAGTTTATTCAAATTCTAAATTTGTACAATACCATATTGTCCAAGCTGTAAAAGTTCAGACTTGTTCTTTGAGATGGGAATGATTTGGACTAATTAGATATCTTCGAAAATAGTGTCAGCAATGGAGAAAATAGTGGACTTATTGGTTTACAAAATAAGATATATTGTGCATACAATATAATCTAGGTTACGTTTATCAAACCGTAATGAAAATTAACGTAATCATAATGAAATTTCATTGATGGATCAATTGTAATGATCTTGAATCGCAAATGTAATTGAATTGTTTTTTATCGCATTTACTTAGAATTATAAATTTTGTCACATTTACTGTTACCGTTACTTTTGAGGGTCAAACAGTAACAGTTAAGGTGTTAAAATTCATAATTTTTTTTTTAAATAATAACAATAATGGCAACCATAATGGCAATGGTAATGACACGACATAATTTTCAGACGCAATTAGATTGAACACACTTCATTCGTCAATTAGTTTGCATTTTTTATTACAGATTTAGAAGTAGGCCTCATGTGTCAGTATGAATGCATAACACAAGTAAACAACACCAAAGGTAATCAAATGAGTGTTGGGTATCTAGTAAGACTTGTACTTAGAAATATACCTCGTGATAAAAAGGGATGAATCTCCTTTTGGTTATGTTATTTCCAGAATGGCATCAACAAGTACAAGATTTCGGAGAATGAATCTAAAAAAAGATGCAAAAAAGAAGAAAGTAAAAAGTTAAAGGTTGATTCGAGAGCGTCTTCATCTCCAAAAAGCCTTCACAAGCTCCAAATCCCAAAAACTGCCAAGAATTTCCTAAAACCTCCCTTAAATCCTAGCTCCTTGGTCCCTTTCTCTTCCAATTTTCCTTTTTTGCCCCTTCTCTTGTATGTATGAATAATTTGAGGTATTACAATATCCCCTTCTGTGAAACTTTCCTTGTCCTCAAGGTGAAAGTCCGGAAACTGAGATCTCATTATACTCATCTCTATCCATGTGGCTTCGGACTCCCGTTGATCTTGCCATTTAATCAAGGTTTCCTTTCCTGTAGTCAAATTCCATCGTTTCCCTAACAACATTTCCGGTTGAACATTGATTTCATACTCCTCGGACAATTGTGACAACACTGAATGAATAAGCCTTTGAACTCCCACTTTTTTCTTTAATTGAGAAATATGAAAAACATTATGAATGGTAGTTTCTGGTGGCAGTTGTAACCAATAAGCTACTGCCTCAACTCTCTCTATGACTCTATAGGGCCCATAATACCTGGGAGCGAGCTTTTCATTCCAACGTTGAGCTAAAGAGCATTGTCTATAGGATCGAAGTTTAAGGAATACCTCGTCTCCCACTTTGAAATTTATGTCTCGCCAATGTTGATCAGCATATTTTTTCATTAGTTCCTGGGCCTTAATCAATTGATCCTTCAATGCTAAAAGAGCTCAATCCCTTTCCATCAACTATTGTTCCAAGGAGTTAATGGAAGTCTTTCTTTCCCCATACGATATTAAAGGGGGTGGTTCTCGTCCAAACAACACTTTGAAAGGGGTGGTGTTAATCAAAGCATGAAATGTGGTATTATACCAATACTCGACCCAAGGAATCCAATCACTCCATTTCTTCAATTGTTCGTTGCAAAAGCATCTCAAGTATGCTTCTAAACAACAATTTACTCTCTCTGTCTGGCTGTCCGTTTGGGGATGGAAGGCGATTCTTCATTTAAGACTCGTTCCTTGTAAGGAGAATAATTCCATCCAAAAGTGACTAAAAAATATCTTGTCCCTATTTGATACAATATATTTTTGGAATCCATGATGCTTAACTTCTTCTTGTATGAATGCCTCTGCCACTTATTTCACTATGAAATGGTGTGCTAGTAATAAAAAAATGACTGTATTTACTTAGTCTATCCAATACACCATAATCAAGTCATACCCTTTAGATCTTGGGAGCCCTTCGATGAAATCCATCGTTATATTATCCCATACTTGTTTTGGAATTGTTAATAGTTGAAGGAGGCTTGCTGATGCGTTGATTTATCATGCGATGTAAGGATGTGTGGATGCGATGATCATGCAAGTTTTCCTAACAAGGCCCAAGGATAAGCCTTCTTAGGGTTCTAGTAAGTCGAGGGTCGAACACAGGGATTACTAAATAGATATGCGATGGACTTTCTGATCCTATTGCGATGGTGATTAAGAAGTAGATGGTGATTTAACTTATATTTTCTAAAACGATGGAATTAAATGCGTAGCGATGAAAGGGTGATGTTGTAACAAGTATGTGATGAAGGGGTTAAGAAGAGGTTTTTCTAGCATTTCTTAAGATATTGTACAAGTCATGCGATCATGTTATACAGAAATATTAAGCACTACATTTCTCAATGCATAAGGCCACATTTCCTATTTCTAGGATGCATGCAATGTGTATGGAATGTAGCAGATAGAACCTATCTCTAAGTCTCTACTCTTGCTTATGCGATCTAATCCGACTCTCTCAAGCTAGATTCTATCTTTAGACTACTCTCTCAAGTACTCCAAATGATGAATGAAGCATACATAAGACAAGATGATCGCATAAAGTTCATAGCTTAAGTCATGCTAGCTAAGTACTTCTCAACCCATTCACAAATTTAGTTACTCATGCATGGTGTGGAGAGACTGATCATAAATTAAAATGAAGTTTCAATTTTTGAAAATAAAGCATTTGAGTACAAAACAATAAATGGTGTAAGAAGTATCAAGCCAGGTAAGCAATATCTTGCTTCCTCTGGCTTTTTACACTGCTTTTATCACTTCAACTCTTTCCCGAATTGTAGAATCTTGCTCTCGCAAGGGTTGGGTGTCACTCCTTTGTGCTATCTTTGGCAGTCTCTCAACCTCTCCGAAAATTAATTTCTTCTCAAGAATTCCTTTCCCTCGGCTTCACCTCGCTTTCTCGCGCGCTCTCTTCTTCTGGTTTGGTAGCATTGGGTATTTATAGACTTCTAGACAAAGCAGTTCTTCTCACTAATGATTGCATGGATGGGCAGCATTAATTTCCATACCTTGTTGTGTCGTCTGATAGTCATTAGAAGTTCAATGTATTTGTAACGATATGGTCTTCAACGGCCGTCAACTGCATTTCTGATTTGACCGTTATCAACTTTACGTCCCATTATGTTTCATTATATTATGCGACCATCTTTATGTAAAATCATCTTGTGATCATTTTTGAAATACCCTTGGATCGCAAACTCAAACGCGCCATCACATCGTGCCTTGGATCGCAAACTTAAACTACGTCATCGCATTGTACTTGCACAAAATAGCGCAATTTAATTGTTTTTATGCGATGAGCATTAGCGATCGAAAAATTCTTTTAGTTTTGCGCATTCAATCGTAATATTGCCTATTTTACCATCGCTTTCTCCCATCGTTTTAATAATTTTTAGCTTTAATAACTTGTATTTCTACCAGTTATCACATCCCCAAATTTAAAACAATGCTTGCCCTCAAGCATAAACTAAAGATTTTTCAAAATTTCAATCACCTTCACCCTACCTAGGCTTCTCATAGTGCCTTATTCAAATCGCTGAACCAATGCCTTATTAATTTCTATCCTAATCTCTTCCTAAAATATTTCTAACCTTTAGGGACCGTGAGCTTAATCTTCAAAAAAAGTCTCTACTCATTTCCCAGGATATCGCATGATTTATTTCAAATTTTATCAAGCCGGGAAGTAGTTTTGGTCTTCGCATGATTCAGATATTCGTTTCTATGCTCTTGCGCTGATCCGAGTGCCCAACCTTCGTTTTGGCTTGCCCCCACGGGTGTCATGCGAACATCCAACTACGAGCAAGGCGCTCTTTTTAGTCAAAACTCATGCCCATCTTTTTATTTAGCAGCGAAGTTGCGATCATTTAGCTTCTGCGTTGATCACGATTCCCACCTTCGTTTTGGCTTGCCCCCATGGGTGTCATGCGGACATCCAACTACAAGCAGGATCCGATCTCAATGTTAATTTTTTTTTAAAAAAAAATGAAATGAAGATCTGAAAATAACACCCCTCTCCCCCTAAATTTAAAACGCAACAATGTCCTCATTGTTGAAGACGAATTAATTCATGCTATGGACTCAAAAAAATTTGTAAAAATAGTTTTGAAGTAATGCTGGTAGACCACTAAATTTTAGAAATGTTTTGTGAATCGATTGTCCTAAAATTAATCTGATGCTAGTTCATGTGATAAGAAAAGAAGCATATATTTCATCATTAAAGTCATAATGGGCAAAGGATGAATGCAGTGATCAAATCAAGTAATCGGAAATTCAGAATTGAGCCAAACGAGAGAGAATGCGATAGCAGAATTCAGCAATATTAAATTAAAAGTGAGAAGTACAAAAATAGAAATAAGATGACGCAAGAATGACACAACCCCTAAATTTAATTTTTTGCGCACATCATTGTGATCGCATCCTTTCCTGTGATGGGCTGATTTTTTTTTAAATTTAACCGACCACGTGTTTTAAGCCCATCACATTACTCCATCGCATTCGTTTATTGCGATCAAAATGATGAAAAAGATAGAAAGATAGAAAGAAAAGAGTTGGCAATCATAAATAGTAGTAAATATGCAGAAAGTAAAATAGATTTTCGAAAGAAAAATAAAAAGGATATTCAAAAGGATATACTTTGTCCCTGATGAATGTATGTCGCTTATCATCGCAGGGACTGAGTGTTTCTTCTCTATTCTGGCTTACACAAGTCAATGGAGGTTTTCTCGCATTGAAAATCTCCTCCATGATACATCTTTACTCTTTGTCCATTCACTTTAAATGTGTTGGTCTCATCTTTGTTAGTCAATTCCACTGCTCCATGCGAGAATGCTTCCTTGATTATGAAAGGCCCAGATCAACGCGACTTCAGTTTTCCAGGAAAGAGTCGCAGCCTAGAGTTGAACAGTAATATCTTTTGACATATCTTGAGGTTTTTCTCGCAAAGACGCTTATCATGCCATCACTTGGTGCGTTCTTTGTAAATTTTGGAATTCTCATATGCCTGTAATCTCCACTCGTCCAACTCAAGTAGTTGAAGTTTTCTCTCTTCTCCTGTAACCTTAAGATCAAAGTTAAGTTTCTTAACTACCCACACCGCCTTATATTCTAGTTCCAACAGCAGATGACAAGACTTTCTAAACACCAACGCATATGGTGACATGCCTATGGGTGTCTTATAAGCAGTCCGATATGCCCACAAGGCATCATCCAGTTTCATGGCCCAATCTTTCCGCGATGGGTTCACCACCTTTTCTAAGATTGACTTGATTTCTCTGTTAGAAACCTTTGCTTGTCCGTTTGTTTAGGGGTGATATGTGGTGTCAATCTTAGGATGGACATTATATTTGATCAACAGTTTACTAACAATACGATTCACAAAGTGGGTCCCTTCGTCACTTATTATGGCACGTGAGGTGCCAAAACGAGTGAAAATGTTTTTCTGCAAGAACTTAAAGACTGTTGCCGCATCGTTTGCAATGCATGAAACAACTTCAATCCATTTGGAAACATACTCGACAACCAATAGAATGTATTTATGACCATTTGACGATGAAAATGGTCCCATGAAATCTATTCTCCAGACGTTGAATAGTTCCATCTCCAAAATGATCACTTTTTTTTTAAAAAAAATGCTTCCAGTGCATTGGCACTTAACACATTTCATGGAGTATTCTCGTGCGTCCTTAAACAGAGTGGGCCAGTAATACCCACATTACAAAACTTTCACTGTTGTGTGCTATCCACCGAAATTCCCTCCATAGGGTGATTCATGACATTGAAACAATATGCGATAGAAAACAGTCATGAATGAGCCTTTTCTTTTTATGGGATATGTAGTTTTCAGGGAATTGTTTGCAGACCAAGAAATTGACAATATCTCCATACCAGGGTAGTTCTTCAATCTTAAGCAACTGCTCATCAGGAAATGAGGCGTTCACCTTCGACTAGATGCGATCCACTTCTGGATTCTCTAATTGCAATAAATGGTCAGCAACCTGGTTATCTGTTCCCTTTCGGTCGATTATTTCCATAGTAAGAGAACCCATCAGATTAGTCTAGGCTTCACATCTTTTTTGGTCATCAAATATCTTATCGCAGAGTGGTCTATGTGGACTATCACTTTTGACCCCAACAAGTAAGGTCTGAATTTTTCAATCGCAAAAATCACCACTAAAAGTTCCTTCTCGGTGGTGGTGTAATTCACTTGTGTGGAGTTTAATGTTCTGCTAACATATGCAATGGGGTGTAACATTGTCTTTACTTTTTGTGCCAAGACTGCGCCCATCGCATATCTGCTAGCATCGCACATTAGTTCGAATGGCTTTGCCTAATCAGGTGTGATCAGAATTGGTGCGGTAGTCAACGCGTCCTTTAGTGTTTTGAATGCAGTGAGGCAGTGTGAATCGAAATCAAAGGGTCTATCAACTTCCAACAATGCATTCAAAGGTCGACCGATTTTGGAAAAGTCCCTCACAAACCTTTTATAAAACCTCGCGTGTCCTAGAAAACTCCTCAAAGCTTTCACATTCGCTAGAGGTGAAGTTTTTCTATAGCTTCAATTTTTGCTTTATCCACCTCTAACCCATTCCTCGAAACCTTATGCTCGAACACAATTCCTTCTTTGACCATAAAATGGCACTTTTCTTAGTTCAACACTAGATTAGTTTCTTCACATCATTTCAGTATTCTCTCTAGGTTTTTCAGACAGATTTCATATGTTTGTCCATAGACTGTGAAGTCATCCATAAAGATTTCAACTGAGTCTTCAAGGTACTCAGAGAAGATCGCCATCATACATCTTTGAAACGTACTAGGAGCATTGCATAATCCAAAAGGCATGCGACAAAAGGCAAACGTTCCATATGAACATGTAAACTTGGTCTTTTCTTGATCCTCTGGTGCGATCATAATTTGGTTATAGCCTGCATACTCATCAAAGAAGCAGAAATAATCATTCCCCACTAATCGGTCAAGCATTTGATCAATGAAAGGCAAGGGAAAATGATCTTTCTTTCTCGCCGCGTTGAGTTTTCTATAGTCCATACAAATCCGCCAACCTATGATGGTCCTCATGGGGATCAATTCATTGTTTGCATTAGGAACCACTGTCATCCCACCCTTTTTGGGGACACATTGCACGGGGTTAACCCACGTGCTATCTACGATAGGGTAGATAATGCTGGCATCTAACCATTTGATGATTTCTTTTTTGATAACCTCTTTTATCGCAGGGTTCAGTCTACGTTGAGGTTCTATTGACCCCTTCTGATTTTCTTAAAGCCGGATTCGATGCATGCAATACGTTGGGCTAATACCTCTGATGTTTGCGAGCGTCCACCGATTGCTCTAATATATTTCTTTAGAACACTGAGCAACGCGGTTTCTTTTTCTTCAGGTAACGCAGAGGATATGATGACTGATAAAGTTTCATTCTGGCCGAGAAATATGTACTTCAGGTGGGTTGGTAGAGTTTTTAGTTCTAGTGTAGGTGGTTGCTTTAAAGAGGGCTTCTGTGCTTTTCTTTCTTCATCTAAATTCAGCATTACCTCGTTCTTCAACATCTCTGTTATCGCATGGCAAGTCTCATTGGATGCTGTCGCATCCTCTCTTTCTTCATTTTCTTCTTTGGACTCCCATTTTTCAACGCAAGTTTGTTCATCTTCAAAATATGATAGGCCTTCCTCATCTGGGAACTTCATTGCCTTGATAATATTAAACCTGAGCTTCTTTCCGTTGATGCTCATTGTGATTTCACCCTTGTGCACATCTATTTGGGCACGACCAGTAGAAAAGAATGGTCGTCCCAATATAATTGGAACATCTTTATCAGCCTCATAATCCAATATAATGAAGTCTGCAGGTAGAATGAATCTGTCTATTGTTACCAGGACATCTTTTAATTTTCCTTCAGGGTGCACCAAGGATATATCAGTGAGTTGAAGAGTCACCGTTGTGGGTGTTAGTTGTAACACATTCAGTCTTTTGAAGATCGAAAGGGGCATTAAGTTTATGCTTGCCCCAAGATCGCATAATGCTTGACCAATATAAATTCCTCCTATTGAGCAGGGTATTGTGAAACTGCCAGGGTCACGCATCTTTGGTAGGATTATAGTGTTGGATTCTTGTGTCAATGCCACCATGGCGAATCTTCCCGTGCTTCTTTCTTCGAGACAATATCCTTAAAAAATTTCATATACACCGGCATCTGCTCTATCGCTTCTATGAATGGAATATTGATGTGCAATTGTTTCAATATTTCCAAGAAATGTTGATACTGGCCTTCAACGTTATGTTTCTTTTTCAGTCTTTGAGGGAGGTAATTGTACTTTCAATGTTTCATGGTCTAGAAGT
This sequence comes from Benincasa hispida, assembly GCF_027475165.1. Classification (NCBI taxonomy): domain Eukaryota; kingdom Viridiplantae; phylum Streptophyta; class Magnoliopsida; order Cucurbitales; family Cucurbitaceae; genus Benincasa; species Benincasa hispida. Next base: position 9,339,563 of record NC_143479.1, read on the forward strand.
TTAGAGGTGATCGCATCATCTGGTTCCCTAGTTTCGGACTCCTTTGATTCAGTCTGCGATAGAGGTTTTTCTGATTTAATCGCAGGTTGCTCTTTTGACTTGGTCATGTGAGGCTTCTTTCTGACTTCTGTCGTAGGCTTTTCGCTCCTTAGGGTGACTTCTTGGCAGTGTTCTTTCTTTATATTACCTGGATTGCGTGGAAGCTTGGTTGAGCTAGGCAATGTCCCTAGGGGTCTGTTCTTTAACTCTCTTGCAATTTGTCACATTTGAATTTCCAAATTGCAGATGGATATAGCTTGGTTTTGAAGGACTGTTTCATTCTTTTTTATGTATTTCTTCAACAAGTTTTCCAGGGATGATGAGGATGATGTTTGAGAACTGCTAGCTTGTTGTTGTCCATTAGTTCTATGGAAAAATCCTGGCGGTCCTGCTCTCTTATCCATAGGCTGACTGCCTTGCTGTTGGTTGTTCTTCCAAGAAAAATTTGAGTGATTTCGCCACCCCGGGTTGTAAGTGTTTGAAAAGGGATTGTTTTTGACAAAGTAAACTGATTGAGGATTTCGTGGGCATTCTTCAAAAGACTGCGATTCTTCACATACGACACAGCTGGTGCTTGTTTGCTCTATCGCATTGACTTGCCCATTTCGAGTTCCTGAATTGTTTATTATGATGACTTGCAACAAGTTTATCATCACATTCATCTAATTTGGTAATGATGAGATGGCACCATTACTCGTATTACCTTCTCTGGGCTTTGTTCTTTAATCGCTTTCTTGCCAATCTTCGTGGTTTTTCGAGATGTGATCAAGAATGTTCTTTGCTTCATCATATGTTTTGTCCAGAAGACCTCCTGCTACTGCCGCATTGGCAGCTGTCTGCGATGCAGAGTTGAGTCCATGATAGAAAATCTCCATTTGGAGGCAATCCGTAATCCATTGTGTGGGCAGTCGTGTACTAGTCTCTTGAATCTCGCCTATGCGTCACTGAGTGATTCATCTTCTTCTTGTTCAAAATTGGTGATCAATTTACTTCTTCTGGCATTCTCTGTGGGAGGGAAATACTTCTTCATAAACTTATCAACAACTTACTCCCATAACATTATCTCTCCTGGTTCGAGAGAGTATGCCCATTTTCTTGCTTTATCGCATAGTGAAAATGGAAATAACGTGAGTTGAACCTCTTCTGGGGAAATATTAGGGAACACAAAAGTGTTGCAAATTTCAATGAAGCTTCGTAGATAGGCATGCGGATCTTCACCACGCCATCATTCGAACAGTTCTGTTGTTTGTATCATTTGTAACATTACTAACTTCATTTCGAACCTTGATCCATCCAATGCTTGTCTCATGATTCCAAGGGAGAAATTATATAAGTTTAGTGACGCATAGTCCCAGATGGGTCTATTGCGATCATTTGCCAGTAGGATGGGATTTTCCATCATGTTGTTTTCATTCGCTACTCGTTCTTCAGTTTGTTCAGCCATTCTACGAACTCTTCCTTGCCATTTACGTCTGTTTCTCTACTTTTTGCGAAAAGTTATTTCGATCTCTAGGTCATGCTTGAGCTCAGGAGTATGTCCTTCACTCATACGACACTTGCTTCTTCCTTCACAGGTGGAATTGCAATACTTCAAAGGTCAAAAGCTGCAAAGATCAAAAAGGTTTGATGTTAGCGCAATCTATACCGTAATCCCCAGCAACGGCGCCAAAAACTTGATGCGTTGATTTATCATGCGATGTAAGGATGTGTGGATGCGATGATCATGCAAGTTTTCCTAACAAGACCCAAGTATAAGCTTTCTTAGGGTCCTGGTAAGTCTAGGGTTGAACACAGGGATTACTAAATAGATTTGCGATGGACTCTCTGATCCTATTGCGATGGTGATTAAAAAATAGATGGTGATTTAACTTAGATTTTCTAATGCGATGGAATTAAATATGCAATGATGAAAGGGTGGTGTTGTAACAAGTATGTGATGAAGGGGTTGAGAAGTGGTTTTGCTAAGTCATGGGATCATGCTATACACAAATATTAAACATTGCATTTCTCAATGCATAAGGTTACATTTCCTATTTCTAGGATGCATGCGATGTGTATGAAATGTAGCAGATAGAACTTATTTGTAAGTCTCTACTCTTGCTTATGTGATCTGATCCGACTCTCTCAAACCTAGATTCTGTCTTTAGACTACTCTCTCAAGTACTCCAAATGATGAATGAAGCATACATAAGACAAGATGATCGCATAAAGTGCATAACTTAAGTCATGCTAGCTAAGTACTTCTCAACCCATTCATAAATTTAGTTACTCATGCATGGTGTGGAGAGACTGATCATAAATTGAAATGAAGTTTCCATTTTTGCAAATAAAGCATTTGAGTACAAAACAATAAATGGTGTAAGAAGTATCAAGCCAAGTAAGTAATGTCTTGCTTCCTCTGGCTTTTTACACTGCCCTTATCACTTCAACTCTTTCCCGAATTGTAGAATCTTGCTCTCGCAAGGGTTGGGTATCACTTCAACTCATTTCCCAAGACATCACATGATTTATTTCAAATTTTATCAAGTCGGAAAGTATTTTTGGCCTTCGCATGATAGATATTCGTTTTTGTGATCTTGCGCTGATCCGAGTGCCCAACCTTCATTTTGGCTTGCCCCCATGGGTGTCATGCGGACATCCAACTATGAGCGAGGAGCTCCTTTCAGTCAAAACTCATGCCCATTTTTTTATTTGGCAGCGGAGTTGTGATCACTTAGCTTTTGCAATGATCACAATTCCCACCTTCATTTTGGCTTACCTCCATGGTGTCATGCGGACATCCAACTACGAGCAGGATCCAATCTCAAAGTTAAATTCTTTTAAGAGAAAAATTGAAATGAAGATCTGAAAATAACGAGGTTGAAAATAACACCCCCCTCCCCCCCGAAAAAGAAAATTAAATTGCAGCAATGTCTTAATTGCTGAAGACGAAATAATTCATGCAATGGACTCAGAAAATTTTGTAAAAATAGTTTTGAAGTAAATCTAGTAGACCATTAAATTTTAGAAATGTTTTGTGAATGGATTGTCCTGAAATTAATCTGACGCTAGTTCATGTGATAAGAAAAGCATATATTTCATCAATTAAGTTATAATAGGCAAAGGATGAATGCGGCAATCAAATCAAGTAATCAGAAATTCAGAATTGAGCCAAACGAGAGAGAATGCGATAGCAGAATTCAGCAATATTAAATTGAAAGTGAGAAGTACAAAAATAGAAATAAGATGAGGCAAGGAAGGACACAACCCATAAATTTAATTTTTCGCGCGCATCATTGTGATCACATCCTTTCCTGTGATGGGCTGATATTGTAATTACGATGGGCTGATTTGTTTTTTAAATTTAACCGACCACATGTTTTAAGCCCATCACATTACTCCATCGCATTCGTTTATTGCAATCAAAATGATGAAATAAAAAAGATAGAAAGATAGAAAGAAAAGAGTTGACAATCATAAAGAGTAGTAAATATGCAGAAAGTAAAATAGATATTCGAAAGAAAAAGAAAAAGGATATTCAAAAGGATATACTTCGTCCCTAATGAATGTATGTCGCTTATCATCGCAGGGACTAAGTGTTTCTTCTTTATTCTGGCTTACCCAAGTCAATGGAGGTTTTCTCGTGTTGGAAATCTCCTCCATGATACATCTTTACTCTTTGTCCATTCACTTTAAATGCATTGGTCCCATCTTCGTTGGTCAATTCCACCGCTCCATATGGGAATGCTTCCTTGATTATGAAAGGCCCGGACCAACGCGACTTCAGTTTTCCAGGAAAGAGACGCAGCCTAGAGTTGAATAGTAATACCTTTTGACCTATCTTGAGGTTTTTCTCGCAAAGACACTTATCATGCCATCGCTTGGTGCGTTCTTTGTAAATTTTGGAATTCTCATACGCTTGTAATCTCCACTCGTCCAGCTCAAGTAGTTAAAGTTTTCTCTCTTCTCCTGCAGCCTCAAGATCAAAGTTAAGTTTCTTAACTGCCCACATCGCCTTATATTCTGGTTCCAACGGTAGATGAAAAGCCTTTCCAAACACCAACGCATATGGTGACATGTCTATGGGTGTCTCATGAGCAGTTCGATATACCCACAAGGCATCATCCAGTTTCATGGCCCAATCCTTCCACGATGGGTTCACCAACTTTTCTAAGATTGACTTGATTTCTCTGTTAGAAGCCTCTACTTGTCCGTTTATTTAGGGGTGATATGCGGTGGCAATCTTATGGTGGACATTATATTTGATCAACAGTTTACTAACAATGTGATTCATAAAGTGGGTCCCTTTGTCACTTATTATGCCATGTGGGGTGCCAAAACGAGTGAAGATGTTTTTCTGCAAGAACTTAGAGACTGTTGTCGCATCGTTTGCAACAGATGAAACAGCTTCAATCCATTTGGAAACATAGTCAACAGCCAATAGAATGTATTTATGACCATTTGACGATGGAAATGGTCCCATGAAATCTATTCCCCATACGTCGAATAGCTCCACCTCCAAAATGATGTTCATTGGCATCGCATTTTTTTTCTGAAATACTTCCAGTTCATTGGCACTTATCGCATTTCATGGAGTATTCTCGTGCGTCCTTAAACAGAGTCGGCCAATAATACCCACATTGCAAAACTTTTGCTGTTGTACGCTATCCATCGATGAAGAAAAGGGCAAAACACCTGGTTCATCAAGGATTGGAATGTCGTCAGTGCATTAGTGAGCCCAAAAGGCATCACCACGAACTCGTAATACCCCTCGTCTGTCTGGAAGGCAGTCTTTCAATGTCTTTTTCCTTCATTCTTATTTGGTGATATGTAGGGGTATATCAGCAAGCATCGGATGCAACAAGGATTAATAAGCACTCCAATTCATAATTTTGGCAATAATTAAAGCATGCTCATACAATAACAAGAGGGTTTCAAGCCATACCTTTGTAGAACTTTTTGAATCTTGATTATCAACTGCAAACTTCTCCAAATCTTGTTGTGGACCACCTCAAGATCTTCCCCACTATTCTTTTGGACTTTAAATTGAGTTGTGAGACTCAAAATAAGCTTGAATGAAGGGAACTTAGAGAAGAACTCACTGCAACAACCCACTTGAAAAACAACTTCTTCAACTCGAATTTTTCAGTAAAAACTCTATAGATGCATGGCTCAATTCCACTCCAATCTTCTCAATATATTGCAAGACTTTCATGCAAAGAAGAGGGTTGCATGAGATGCAGGTCCTACTTGGAGTTATTGAAGCCAAACTTAAGTGGGTTTGGTGTGAGCTAGTTGAAGGTGTTATTAGAAAAAACCATAATTTCATTTTGTGTTTTTCAAACTTTTCAATTTTTACCAAATGATTTCAAAAAATCAATTTGGTTTAAAAAATTGAAAATATTATTAATTTTGCATAATTCATTTCATAAATTAATTTTCTAATAAAATTAATAAATAATTATTTAAACAATTTAATTAATTCTACTTAATTTAATATCAAATATTAAATTAATTTTATACAAATCCATATTTAAATCATATTTAAATATTTATTAATTCTCCTATTCTATTTAATTCTTAAAATTAAACGTGTAATTACATCTCATATAATTACTAATTCCTTTAATTCTAATTTGAATGTTTCAAATTAACTTATCATACTACTCTAAATCTAATCCATTTACGAGCTAGTAGGGGGACCTCGTGGACCTACAAATCATGGGCTTCAATGATCTGAGACTAATTGGCTAAACTCATTACACTGAATTAGCCTCATTCGTTAACTAATGGGTCACTCAACTAAAGCCCATAGTTGAACTCCTCTCACTGTAGACATATTATGTTCACTCGATATAACCATGATTAGTAAGTTAACCCTTCATAGGTTGTTCGTAATAATGGCTGGGTCATAGGTCTGTTTTACCCCCAAGATTACATCTTGTTTCTTAAGTCCCATTGATCCTCTAAGAACAATTGATTTGTGATCTAATCAACAAATCGAGTCCCTTTCAAGTCAAAGAGAAGGTGGGACCCCTTGTTTAAGACCCGGAGTCAGCACTTAAGGGAACAAACTCTCTACTATCCCTAAAAGTGTGTAGGAGTGAATTCCTTCTTGCACCTTATGTCCCCAACTATCTACCTGGTCTTACCCCTGAAATGGAGGTTTATTGAATCGGCGTTATTGAGCCAACCCTCGCCTATGAAAATCTAAGGATAATCCCAAATAAACAGAAGTTCATAGTTATCTCAGGATCAAGGTCAAGTTACCTAGGTCATCGCTTTGAAATAGTCAGTCTTAAATAGTAAACAACATCATAAAGTAAGAGTGACTGATTTCATGGTCCTTGTATAAATCCAGTTGCACAGGAGGCCCCTACTCCTCATGTCATAACATGTACGAATCAGGATCACATCGTTTGTAGAATTTTACAACTCTTTGTAACAACTGCAGAGTAGGCCGCATCCAATAATGTTACTAGAATAAGACACCCAACCTTATTCATATACTATAGATTATTTTGACTATTTACTCGAACCTAATCCACTTTTATGTCTCCACATAAAGTTCAAGCACTTATGTAATAGTCATGGGTCTTTTAGGTTTATTGGATTTCTAATAAGCAATACATATATTCAATAACAACTTATTAAATTTTTAGAATAGGTTTTATTGTTTACAAACAACGTGTTTTAGGACTTAAAACCCAACAAACTCCCACTTAGACTAAACTCCAGTGGTAACTTATATATACAAATATATAAGACTGAGTTTCTGAGTTTTATAGAGAAATAGAATAAACTAGGGTATTACATACCCATGGTTTACCTTCCGGTATCACATACTCGATATTTCTCCCACTTTCCCTAGGTTATTAACCTGGTATTCCTAGTCTTACTAGGTGATTCTCAAACACTTTAGTCAGGAGAATCTTTGTAAACATATTATAGTGTACAAAAGACTTCGTATTTAAACTATATGAGAATGCATTCTATTCTCAATAAAGACCAGAAAGTCATACTTTCCTCCCTCTACATTGAGGTACTCTCAACTCTTTGAGTAAGACGCATCTGACCTGTCTTAACAACTCTTGTTAACAGTGTTAATTCAATAAATTTTTATTAAATAGATCTAGAAATCTTAAAATTTCCTATACTTTGATTTATCGATTTCTAGCCGTTTTCAATATTTGAAAATTAGCAAATGGATTTTTAATTAATTTGATTTTTAATAGAAGTTGCTATGAGGTAGAACAAACATAATTTTTGAAAATGAACATTTCATTTACAATAAAAATATATACATTTTGTTCTTTACAAGATAACAAAAGCAAGTAAGATTATCATCAGATAGCAACATCTCCCACTAGTTAAACTGAATAAGCGGTCCTCAGGAACTAGTTTGCCTGTTTTTCTTTCTCTGTTCTCTTCTCAACAAGGTACTGAGGGCAGTTTCTCTTCCAGTTCCCTTCTTCATTGCAGTGGAAACACTTTCCTTTGTATGCAGATTTGTTCTTGCCTTTCTTTCCAACGGGTTTCTTCTTCCCTTTCCCTTTACTCTTCTTAGCAGGAATGCTCTTACCCTGTGAAGAGGAAGCAACATCAGGCTTTTTGGAGGATGTTCCTCTCTTCTCAGCGGTAGTGATGTTTACTTCTAATTCTAGACCTTTAGTTCTCAACATAGTCTGGTAAGCCTGTAGCTCATTGAGCAAAGTAGTCTAACTATATTCAATTTTATTCTTGAGTGCATTTGTGCAGAACTACAGAAAACTCTTCGGAAGAGATTCTAGAATAAAATCGACTTGACTTCTCTCGTCAGCAACAACACCATTTACTTACGCCATATTAAAGTGGACCATCATGTCCACGACATTTTCACGAATAGAGACCTCCTCTTTCATGCGGTAGTTATAAACGTACTTTATAGCATCGTGCCTGTTAGAAGGAAGATTAGGGATGGGGTGGTTGTGCACACAATCATGCGTTGTGCATGGTTAAGCTATGCATTTACGTGCATGCGTCAGAGCTCATGCATCAAAATGAAAATGTGTTAATCTAGTATGCAATGACCACACATTCCTATCACAAGTTTTCTTACGCTCACGCCAAGTATAATGCAAACGTAAGTTTCTCGGGTAATCCGAGGTCGAACATAAGGACTTGTCACTCAATTATGCTTGTGAAGCAATGCATTTGAGGTGATGAATAAAAATAAAAAGAAAGTTTAATGGATTTACACACTACTCCAACTCCTAACTAAACAGATAGAGCAATAGCAGACTTGTGATGAGAATAGGTAGATACACAACAACCGTTAACGCATAGTAATATTTATTATCTTAAATCGCTCGAGTAATCCCAGCTCATCACACTAACGCATCGCACACCTCTCGGTGGTCAGTCGCATGACTATATCTCTATAGTGCATGGTTGCATCGAGCATAAGATTGTGCCTATCTCTAGGAACAATGCATATTTTGCTTTAGTGTGTTCCATCTCTTACCTTCTCTGGCAGTTAGACACGGCTATTTAACTTATAGACAAGGATTGCAATAACCTATAGACAAGCATGTGATAGCCTTTCACCAAGCAAAAAGGATTAACTCACTATACTTGCACAATGCACACCTGTCGGTGGGTTGCTACATGTGTCCTATCTCTAGCCTACACGATTAAATATGCGATAACCTTTGACAAATAAACGATGAAGGTAAATGATGATAAAGATAAAGATGATGAAGAAGATGGCATTGAAGGAATCAAGAGATGCATTGATTACAAAATGTCTTAATATCTTAAGCTAAAATATAATACAATACAGAGGTTAGAAGAGAAATGAAGGACTCTGCATCAAGGCTGCCAGTGATGCCATGGATGAATGGTAGAGATGTCTCTCTCGAGCTCTATCTCTGGTGAAAACTTCAATCGTCACTCGGTCTAGTTTGTGGAGGTGAAGAATTCTCACTGAAAATCTTGCTCAAACTCTCATCTGTTATCGCAAACCTCTACCTTGAGGCAGAAGTTCGGATGTCTTGAAATGAAGATCCAAAGGGCTATTTATAGATTTAAACGCCGACAGCAATCATGATTGCGTTATGGCTCACTACTGCTTTTGTCGCGATATGGGCATTGTCACATCGTCTTATCTTGTTGATACTCCCAAAGTATGCGTCCGAGCTTGATTCAGCTGAAGTATCAACGCGTTCTACCCATCTTGCGATCGTTCTTCTATTATGGCTATTACTCTATGGCCGGAATCTCTAAGTGATCACCACATTTGCTTGATCACCGCAACTTCCATGCGATAGACACATGCAATCCAACTTTCAACGTTGTGTTTGTCTTTGCGGTCGCCTGGCTTCAGCGCATGCGTTTGTCTACGATAGTTTATTTCCAACGCATGCGTTTGATTCCTACGATAGCTACAAAAATAGAAACTTTGGCACGGAATAACACATAATATTGGAGTCAGTGAGGATTTAGGTGTTAATCGACACAAAACTCAAATTTTCGCAAATTCTAAGTATTATCACTGTATTTTCTACTTATTAGCCCTCATCATTCTAAATAAAAGGCTTATAATAACTGGCATTTCTATCAGTTATCAATGCATTAGGGAGAAGAATAGTTGCCCGAACATCCCTCGTAGAGATTCCATAATCTCTTTAGTAGTACCTATATCCTCATGTTTCTTCACCAAAACATCAGATATGTTGGCGAGAATATAAGCATGACCTTTATCATTTACCCTGATCCATCTATCATACGCATTCCAAACAGTTTGGTTTGTGTTAAAGCTCGAAATGGGAGGACAATCTTCTATTAAAACGAAACGTAAATTGTCTATCACTAGTATAGTATTCAAATTTGATTTCCACATTGCATATATCTCCTATCAATTTATCAGACACCAACAATTGTACTAGTGAACTCGTCATTCTGAAATTATAAAAAAATTCTATAAGTGAATTGCTTTTAAATCCAATCAAGTTTTAGCAAATTAATAATATACCCAAGATTTATTTTTTGCAACATTACTACACCAAGACATTTTTTACTAAATACTATCTCCAAAATAACTCATATTCTGATAGTCATTTAGCTACCGCTTTTAGTCAAAAATTACTAACACTTTAATAATTTTGTAAGTGTAACCCTTCATTTTTAGACGTCAGATGTTGGCCCCAACTATACTACTAAAATGGAGAATGAGGTTGGGATGGACCTAAGAAATCCTATCCATCTCTGGAGTTTGAGTTGTTCCAAATCCTATGTTACAACCCCCCATGGGGATAGCCGTCATTAAACAACTAGCAAAGGCTGCTTAAAGCAAACCAATAGGCGTAACATAGGAATCTCACGGTCCAAACTAACGGAAGAGACCATAGGATATGTTGACACATATCCTTCACCCACTTACTATAAACTACTTCCCCCGTCCACCTTGTTATTGACTCATACAAACACTTTTCGTATGGAGGTCACTCCCAAGGTGACACAAAGCGTCATATGAATCCACAGTGTAAACTATGTGGAGACATGGCAGTTGAAATCTATATATCATATAATTGATTTATGTTTGAACAACTTCCCCTTATTCACCGAAATCTAGATTTATGCTAAAAAATACTTTTCGTATGGAGGTCACTCCCAGGATGACACGAAGTACCACTTAAATCTCGATTGTGAACTGTTAGGGATGTGAGAGCTAAAAATACCGTATCTTATATGTTATTAATCTCCCACTAAAGTGTTCTAATAATTTTATCATATATAAGTTATTTAAACTCCTACTAAAGTGTTCAATTAATATGGATAAGATTATACTTAGGTTCTTTTCGACTAATAAAAACAACCTTAAGTCTAAGCGGTTTATCCAAGTATCACATTTATAATTGAGTTTTAACCTACGATGTCTAGGTGATAAACCGTTTTATTACTGCACACCGCTTATGTATGCTTTATAAAACCAGTTAACAACACTCAATTATTCGGCCATAATCCCCAGCTAGGAGGTGTTCTATAGACTGTCAACTTAAATACCTCCAACCTTCGATAGGATTATATACCGATCGAGTTTGTAACCCGAGTTTTACAAGTTTAACGACCTATTTTAACTATTAAAATGAGTGGTTAACTTACTTGAGCATGCAGCTGCTCTTTGTTATGGATTTTAAACGTCTAACCAAATTTTATAACAACTTACAAAATTTTTAGGCATGCTAAATATCCACAACACTCATCAAAGGCATTCAATATTTAATATAACAATTATATTAAAAAAAAACCCTAATATGTATACTATATATTATAACATTTTATAACATACTTTTAATGCATGTAACATGCTTCCTATGGTAGGATTTTACATCTACATGGCATACTGTATTCTCATACAAGATTTATTTAATTATAACATACATCAAATGCATAAATAATTAAACACGAACTGATATGGTCTTAGTTTTGGAATAAATAAGCAAATAAAAGCCTAATTATTACAAAACAGCCAGTAACAGCTTCAAAACCGCTTCCGAATCGCTCGAACTGCTCTAAACCGTACCCAAACAACTTGAACCGAACCAGAATAGCTTCAACCGGACCAGCCAAAAACCTTTTGAGGCTAAACTAGACAAGACCTCAAGAAAATCAGTCGAATCGGCTGCTCTCGCTAGCTCTAGTGTTGCTCGGTTCAACTCTTTCCAGCTTCGTTGAATAATCTCGCTTCAAACTCGATCCCTCACTCCATGCTCGAAATCTCACTTGAACTTGATTCAAAATCTCGCTCAACTTGATCTCTCGCTTGAAATTCCAAAAAATCTCATTTAAACTAGAAATCTCTCTCAAACTTGATTCAAAATCTCGTTTGAACTTGAAATCTCGCTCGAAAAATACCATGGAGCAGAAAAACCCAAAATCGAGCGCAGAGCTAGCTCTACCTTCTCAGTATCTTCTCCTTCGACGATTTCTTTCAAATCTTCCTCAATTTCTTCGATGTCTTTGTCTTCTCCGATAATAAACAATCGTAATTCCCGCAATTCTCTCGCCTCACCGGTGATCGGGTGAATATTTATCATTGCATTTAAAGCATAACCCCTTAATTCGTTTTTCCTTAATTTCAGCATCTGTCAAGTGACGGGTCGGACCTTCCTTCCGTGGGGCCCCTTAATTCTCAGGTACCTGGCCTCGCATCGTATTGGGCTAGTTATACTACCTTTGGCCTATTATCCCAGCCTATCGGACTTTATCTCTTTTCCCGATTGGGCTCCACCGTTGTTGCCCTTGATTTCCTTCAAAGCTTGGAACTTCTCATCTTGAGTTCGAGTTGTCTTCATCGCCTCTTCTAATCCCTACAAATGGGCACTCTCAACTTAGCTTTTATTTGGTTCCAACCCGTTGATGAACGTTTCGACCAGCACCTCTTCCAATAATAATGGTAATGGAGTCGAATATTTCTCAAAGTGTTTTCGATATTCTTCGTACAATCTTTCTTGTTTGATCGCCAAGAATTGTTGGGTCAGATTTCCTTCTCGAGTCGTCTTGTACCACTCAAACATTCTCTTCTTCAACTCCCCCCACATTTGAATAGGGTTCCAATTGTGGGTCCATCGATACCAGTCACTGCCATCTTGCTCTTTTCTTCCTCCATCAACTCGTGGATTTCAAAGTAGTGCTTTGCTCGGTATAATCATGAATACGGGTGGTCTCCCTTGAAAATGGGCATCTCCAGCCTTTTATGCCTGCTTTTATCTCCCCCAGATTTCCCTTGCAATTATTCTCCATCCTCTTCTTGTGTTGATTTTCCCTTCTTCTAAGAGCCTTCTACCATCAGTGACCCTTCCTTATCCCTACTTAGATTTATCTCCCTTATTTTCCCCATGAAACGAACGAAATTCTGACACATTATGAAGACCATCTCCTTCATTTCCACATTGACCTTTTCATGGGATTCCAGCTTATCTTCGATCTCCTTCACCACCATACTTCCCATTTTTCCCAGAATGTAGAGGCTTTGATATCAATTTGTTCCAGTCAAACCTACACTTAGAAATATACCTAACAAGTGATAAAATAGGGATGAATGTTTCTTGTTATGTTATTTCTAGAATCTCATAAGCAAGTATAAGATTTCAAAGAATGAATCTAAAGGAAAGAAATAGAAAAGGAGAAAGTAAAAAAGATAACCGTTGATTCAATAGCACCTCTGTCACACCCCCTCCCTAGCCTTAACCCATGACTTAGAAGAGAGCATGAAGACATACCAATATAACTCCAAAATAATATTTTTAATTTAACATTTACCCTTTATCTATTAGAAACCTTAACATGTCTACAATAACCACACCAAATTTGCTACATGTAGACAAATTTTCCTATACTCTTCTATTACACAATCCGAGCCATGCCTTGAAAGATTACCAAGTCCTGGTGTTTGGTGGTTGAAAGACTCTTCCCTAAACACTTCGCTTCGCAACCTGAGGGGGGGGGGGGGGGGGGGGGGGAGATAGAAGAAAAACATATTTGGAAAAGTGTGAGCTAATAAGCGTAGTGAATGGTGCCTTTTAAAATAACAATAGCTTTAATTATAAAATCATTTTTTTGGGAAATCAATCACATAATCAACAATTTCGTTATAACCTATGCCTGCTCACGTGTAATCCTGATCAAGCATTTTCCTCCAACCACATGCTATACTTGGCATATGATAACAATAATAATAACTTTTCATGGAAACTTTCCAATATCTCGTTTTCCCGCCAATGTGCACATCAAAAACTATTTCCCGCTAGCTATGCTTAGGTAACCTGACTACATTTCCCGCCGACCGAAGCCGACTATATTTTTCCGCCAAGTACCCTTTTAAGCATGCTAACTATATATTTCGGGCATAATCTTAGTTTTCGTAGTAATTATACAGACAATATCATGGCAAGCATAATAACATTACAATCATGCATCTTGTACATACTGATGCATTTATACATACAGCAATGCATAAATCTTAATAACCACTCATCATTTGCAAGATTTTCTACTGGAACTTACTTTGAGAGTATTTCCCTGAGATTTCCTCCATTTCAATGAAAATTCCCAATTAAAATTGTTATATCACTAAATAATGCTAAAATAGTCAAAATATTTCTTTATACTAAAAGCACCATCTTACCCTACTTAAGATTTAGTCAAAACCTCAAAATAAGCCCTTAAGAGGTTATTTTAACCGTGGTGCGTGTAGGGATGCTGGTAGGCAGCTGAGGCATCCGACCTTGTGCAGGAGGCATGCATGCTGCGTCGCACAGTTGGCCACAGCGTAGGGCTGGCGCGAGGCGCGCGCTGTGTTACGATGGATGCATTGGCTGGGCGAGCCTATGCGTTTGTGCGAGCCTTCAAGTTCATTAACGCAACTTTGACTCCTTCGAACTCTGATTATTTTGGCAGCCTGAGTACCTAAACTTAATACTCTAAATAGACTCTTAACACTGAGATTTTGAAAATGGCACGAGTACACTGTTCTCGTCCGACCTCTATTTATAGCTACCCTGAGCTCTCCCCCTTGTGACAACTCAACCTACAAATGTCTCTTTTTAAGGCTGCCAACACTAAACCCCTTCCAGCTATGCTTTGAGTTATATTAACCTTAATTTGCCAGCAAAATTTCTTACTTTGCATGTAACCTCCATCTTCCACCTCTTACTTAAAGTGATAAGAGTCACTTTTGCATGAAACATCCTTTCGCCACCTCATTTACTTAATGCCTAAGGATGTTTATCCATAATAAATAATATGCCCATGGACGCATCACTTGAATGGTGCCTCCTCGCAACCTTTGATCATCGCATCCTTCGCCTCCGTCACACAGTTTTTCTTTTATCGTGTCCACCCATCTACAACTATCACATAGTATGGCCCTAACTATCGCATGTTCTTGACCGACCTCTACCAAGCAATAGGCACAGGCCATTGACGCATAGCCTTGTCACATGCTATAGCTTTGTCGTGCTTCATAGATGCATGCCTTCGACCGTCGATGCATACTTCCATTGCCGCAAGCCCCTTCGCCACACGCCTTGGTCCGTATTGATGCATAAGCACTTGGCCGCATCAACTTACCATGGTTGTTCGACCGCATCGATGCATAGGAGCATGGCATGGGGCGCTGGAATCAACGCATGGCCGCTTGGCATCAGCGCTGGTCATCGACACATGCCACCCTTCAGCGCCTGCCTTGCCTCGAGTCCGTCCTAGCTTACCCCGTGCACCCTCGCATGCCTGTGTGCTTTTGTGTCAGTGCACGCCCCTTGCGTCCAACGATCAGTGCAACTTTGAGCCAGCCCACATGCGCTCTCCATAGTCAAAACATTTGTTTCACTTGGCCACCTTTTGATCCTCTCCATTTCCACACAACCTCTAGAAACTTAGAAATAACACATAAACAATACTTACCATTTTGTCTTGATCCACTACATATTTCTTTTAGGAATATTTCTTTAACATTTTACTACTTAGAATTTTTTTCCTTCTCCTAGTCATCTGTTGGATCATTTAGGGACGCGTTTATGTTTTATTTTATTTATTAAGGATGGATGGGTTTGAACATGAAGTCATGCATTCGACATAATTGATGCATCTGCTCCCATACGTTTGAGGTCATGCGTCGGAATGATCATGCACTAATCTTAGCATGCAATGATCACATGTTCCTATCACAAGTTTTCTTACGCTTACACTAAGTATAACACAAATGCAAGTTTCTCGGGTAATTCAAGGTCGAACACGGGGACTTGTCACTCAATAATATTTGTGAGGTGATACGTTTGAGGCGATGAATAAGAATAAAAATAAAGCAAAGAAGTTTTAAATGTTTTACACACTACTCCTACTCCTAACTAAACAGATTGAGCAATAGAAGACTTGCAATGAGAATAAGTAGAGATACAACAACTATTAACGCATAGTAATGTTTACTACGCCCTAGTAATCCCAGCTCGTTGCACTAACGCATCACACCTCTAGGTGGTCAGTCGCATGACTATATCTCTATGGTGTATGGTTGCGTCGAGCATAAGATTGTGCCTATCTCTAGGAACAATACGAACCTTTCTGAGTGTGTTCCATCTCTTATCTTCTCAGACAGTTAGACGCGGCTATTTAACTTATAGACAAGCAATGCAACATCCCATAGATAGGTGTTGCCACAGCCTTTCACCAAGGAAAAAGGATTAACTCACTATACTCGCACAACACACACCTCTCGGTGGGTTGCTACATGCGTCTTATCTCTTGGCTAAATGATAAGCATGCGATTGACTTTGATAAATAAACACTGAAGATAAACTATGATAGAGATGAAGATTATGAAGAAGACGGTAATGAAGGAGTAAGATTTACATTGATCACACAATATCTTAATATCTCAAGCTAAAATGTAATACAATACAGAGATTAGAAGGGAGATGAAGGACTCTACGTCAAGGCTGTCGGTGGTCCCATGGTTGAATGGTGGAGATGTCTCTCTCGAGCTCTATCTCCAGCGAATGCTCTGATCGTCACTCGGTCTGGGCTGTGGAGATGAAGAATTCTCACTGAAAATCTCTTTCAAGCTCTCATCTATGATCACAAACTTCTGCCTTGAGGTAGAAGCTTGGATGTCTCCAAATGAAGGTCTCAAGGGCTATTTATAGGACTTGAACGCGGACAGCTGTAATGATGGAGGTATGGCTCACTGCTGCTTTTGTCACGGTATGGGCATTGTCACATCACCTTATCTTATTGATACTCCCAAGGTATGCATCCGATCTGAATTTAGCGGAAGTTATCAACGCGTTCTACCCATTTTGCGATCTTCTATTATGGCTGTCACTCCGTGGCCGTAATCTCTATTTGTTCACCACGTTCTCCATGTGTTGGACACATGCGATTACTGCAACTTCCATGCGTTGGACGCATGGGGTTGCCGTCTGCGTTCGTCTTTTGCGGTCATCTGGCTTCAGCGCATGCGTTTGTCTGTGATTGCTTATTACAAACGCATGCGTTTGATTCCTGTGATAACTACAAAAATAGACACTTTGGCACGGAATAACGCATAATATTGGGTCAGTGAGGTTATAGGTGCTTATCGACGTAAAACTTAATTTTTCACAAATTCTAAATATTTTCACTGCATTCTCTATCTGTTAGCCCTAAAATTCTAAATAAAAGGCTTATAATAACTGGCATTTTTGCCAGTTATCATCATCCACTACACTGGATTTAGGATTAGGGTCTTACAACCTCCCTCACCAAAAAGCCTTCACAAGCTCCAAATCCAAAATGCCAAGAATTCCCTAAAACCTCCCTTAAATCCTACCTCCTTGGTCCCCACCTTGTGTAACTAACTTTCATATGCCCTTCTTGTTCCTTTCTCTTCCAATTTTCCTTTTTTGCCCCTTCTTTTGTATGTATGATTTGAGGCCTTACAATGAGACCCACTTTTCACATTACCATTGATTTAATGTCTTTTCACTCGGTAAATGTGGCCTTAATTTAAAAATTTTTAATTTTACATGAAAAGAAAAAAGTAAGATAGAGAAGAGATACAGAGAAAATGACTTATAATTAATTCACTAGACCAAACCCTATTCAAGATGTTTAAATTATACACCCCTCTGACTTTTACACTCATCGGACCACAAAGGTCTGAGCGAATAAGCTTCAAGGGTTCTTTGGCTCTATAACCTTTTCCAGTAAAAGGTCGTTTTTTCATTTTTTCTTCAAGACAAGCTTCACATACAGGTGAAGAATTTTCTTCTAACTCGTTTAGAAGTCCATTCTTAACCAACCTCTCAATCCTATTTAGGTTAATGTGACCTAGTCTTAGATGCCAAAAACGAGCATTTTCTTTAAGAGAAAATTTATTTTCTTAGTTTTAATGGTTGTAGTGTTGAACATTTCAATATTGTTAAGCATTTTTTATACTAATGGTTTTAGTACAAAGTTACTTTTGTTTTTTGTAGAACAAATATCAATACCATTTTTCAAAATAAACGCTTTATCCCGAATAAAAGATACATTAAAAGATTGTTCCAAAAAACATGAAACTGAATTTAAGTTCCTTTTGAAATTAGGAACATAGTAAACATTGTCTAACAACATAAAATTTGATTCAAAAAATAACTTTAAACTTCCAACTACAACTGCTGAGATAACCTCTCCTATTCCAACCCATAGAGTCATCTCTTCTGCTCCTAGTTGTTTCTAGGAGCTAGTTTCCTACAAAAAAAATACAATCATGGTTAATGGCTTCTAAATCAAGATCCATACATGGTTATCATTTTTCACTAAACACGTTTCTAGACCGAGTAAATCATATTTACCTTATTTTTCCTTTTTTTTCTCAGCCATATATTTTGGGCAATTCCTTTTCCAATGCCATCTTGGTTGTTGTAAAAACAGGTTCCTTTTGCAACCTTGACCTTCTTATCCTTTTGGACAGCAGTAGCAGTAGTGGCTTTATTCCCCTTTCTACCATTCTTCTTTTTCCCTTTTTCACACCAAATGAAGATGGAGGCACATATTTAGTTTTAGAGGTCGAACCTCTATTGAACTTTTTCTTTTTAGAGAAAACAACATTTTCCTCTCCATTATTTCTTTTGGCTTTCATCAAAGACTCAAAAGTCTATAGCTCGTTAAGGAGGGTGGTAAGGTTCTAGTCAATTTTATTCATAACAAAATTGCTACAGAATTGTAGAAAGTTGCCCAGCAGTGATTTCAGATAAAGCTTACCTGACTAGGCTCATTTATGAAACCTTCATTCATCTCAGCGATGTTAAAATGGTTCATCATGTTAAGGACATGTTCCCTAATAGACGATCCTTCAGGCATCCATGCAATGAAGAGAGCATCATGCATGCTTCTGAGGAGGGTTTTCCAAATATGTCACGTGATGAGTCCATGATCTATCGTGCAGCGATCATGGTCTCATGTTTTTTGGCCACGACTTCAAATAAGTCTGCCAAAATATAGACTTTTGCCTTGTCATTGACCTTGGTTCATCTCTCATAAGCATCACAAACACTTCGCGATACATTGTACCCAAGGGTCGGAGGACATTCCTCTGTGAGAATGAATTTAAGGTCATCAACTACCAAAACTGTATTCATCATATTTTTCCATGTTGTATAATTTTCTCCAGTTAATTTTTCGACGCCAAGCAAAGTAACGATTGAGCTAAACATGCTAATACAACACAATTACTCATATTAGACACTTATGCAAAAAAAATCATTTTTCATTTTAATCCAATCAGTTTAGCAAAAACAACTAATAATGAACCCAACATTATTTATTTTGCAATGATACATTCAATTATTCGGAATAAATACCATCTCAGGGTGTACAATTATTCCTATTACTAAATTCAGACACTCTCAATCAAATATTATCCTAGAATAACTTCTTATTCACATAATATTAAATTACCATTCATTTGGTCGATAAAATATTAATTTTCTTAATGCTTTATCTAAGTATAACTCTTCATTTTCAACCCTATAACCCTGCCCCAATCAGATATTATCCTAAAATAACTTCTTAATGCTTTATCGTAAGAACGTGATTGAAACAATTGATTATAACAATCTTATCCATTTCTAGAGTTTATAATAACTTTCCTCCATGCAAATCCCTTCCTAAGGGAGGGTGCACCCAAAGCACCTCGAGGCCGAGCATGAAAGAAACATTACAAACTAACAAAGGAGACCGCAGGATATGTTGTCACACGTCCTTCTTCAACTTACTATAAACACTTTCTCCATTCACCTTGATATTGACCCATGCAAATACCTTCCTAAAGGAGGTTATACCCAAGGCATCACGAGACTAAGCATGAATCTCACCTTGTGAACTTTTAGGGAGAACGTGGATGGAAAAACGACATATTATATACATCTTTTTCCTCCCACTAAGTGTTCTACCTTTTGGGTTTATTAACTTAGTAAAATCCGATTAATCAATTTTTAGCTAAGTTCTTTATTAATTTGCTCAGTATAACACTTATATTGAATATTTAATAATATGTGATCTCATTCATTAAGTTCTTTAACAAAATTGATCACTTATTACATGCCTATAAAATATTTGCCCAATTCACATTCTAAGTCCGTTCCTAGATAGAGGTGTTCCATCTCCGTCAGCTTAAATACCTCAACCTAGACAGAATGTTCCTTAGATAAAGGTCTCTTATTGATAATTATTTTATAAATTTAATCTTTTAACCAAGTTCATTTTAATTTATTAAAATGAATTAAAAGATTATCCTATTTCTAATCTCATTAGAACCTGTTTAACCTAAGTCTAGGTGAATTAATTATAAACCATTTAAAATTTAATTATGACATATGTTTGCATGCAACTCTTGATTATCAATTTTAATTCTAATTCAATGAACTTATAACCTTTATAGAACAATGAATTTGTCGAAAACTTTTTTCATTTGTATTAGGACGACTTTGATTAAATATAACGGTTATATTAATCCAAGTAATACCATGCTCAATACAAAGTTAATTTTTTTTTATCTAATTATAACACTTATAATTATTATTTATGAAAAACAAACATGCATATTCATCATACACTATATCATTTATGTTGCATGAATATGCTTACTCAAAACATGCACTCAAATAATATAACAATTATATTATAGTGCATGAGCATGCATATATTAATCATGCATCTAGAAATATAACATTTATATTTAGATATGATGCATGAACATGTTTATCCTAAGGTGGGATATTAAATCTATATGGCATACAATATGCAACATATAAATCATATACATCTTATGCACCTTCAATTATATAAAAGACATTAATAGACCGATATTTGGCACCATAATAAAATAATTAAATTAATTTAACTGAATTCTACTAAATTAATTACAAACAAATAAAATCGAAACCTTAGATTTTAGAAAATTCTAAAAGAAAATAGAGAGAGAAAAAAAACTGACGATGGTGGATAAACCAAAGCTCAAAATGACGATTCAACCTTCAAAACGAGACCCTGAGTGTCCTGAACATACTGACCAAATTTCAGCTCGATCCAATGCTTAAAACTTTGGTAATCAACAAATTAGTGAATGTTATCCCTAAAAAACTGAACTACACTATTTCTCTCCGTTTTTTCTTATTCCGCCTTTATTTTCTCGAGTTCTTTTCATAGAAACTTTTTTCATGAACGACACAGAATTATAGACTTGATTTACAATAAAATGTCCAAAAACAACGAGTATTTACATGATAAGATTAAGTAAAACATGTCTATTTGTTAAATACCAAAAACATCTACTAAGCTAAAAATACCCAAATTAAATTTATAATTCTCATCTCATGAAAACAGTATACAAAAGCACCCACCATGTTCTCTATTTTTTGTTTCCAAAAATCAAAAATAAAAAATGCACGAATTGACTTTGACACCAATTGAAGGAATCGAATCTCCGTGGAAGCGTGTGAACGCCTTGCATTTAGATAATCGACTTTTAAAGAAACAAAAAAAACAAGAAAACATAGGAATGCTTGAAAAAGAAGAATAGGAGAAATCACAACTTACCTTTATTGATTCCTCTAGTTTTCTTCTTCCACCATTGTCAATAATCTCGAACTTCTCCAACGTAGAAGGACATCACAAACGAGATTACCTTGCTATTCTCTACGATTCAAAGAACTTGGAAGTGTGGTCTCCAAGAACTTTGAGAATTCTAGAGAGAATGTGGAGGCTAGGTTTTTGTGTGATGGTGGAGGCTAGGTTTTTGTGTGATATCGAAACATTTACCTAAAATGGCTATAAGGATGTATTTATATGGAGAAAGAGTTAACCCCTTCTCCAAGAATTTCCTTTTATGCCTTAATGCTGAATTAATTGGCACACTAATTAAATAACCATATATTAAATCCTATTTAATATACATTTAACTAATCATCATAAATATCATATATTTATGCTAGCCTCCAATCTCCACTATTTCTTAATCAATTAATTAACATTAATTAATTAATTAAGTAACTATATTAAATCGTATTTAATATGAAGTTAATTAACATATAAATATCACATATTTATATGTATGCATCTCTTTATGAATCTAATTCATATGTATCTAATATTTGAATCTTAGTCAAATATCTCTCTCTTACATAATTTGGATTATAGATCACATCTATGATTAATCATTATATATTAATCTCATTAATACAATATTACCTCATTTGATTTGAAATTTTTTAATCATTCCTCATTACTATCCTAAGCTAACAAGAGGACCTTATGAGCCTATAGATTAGAAGCTCTAATGATATGAGATTAATTGATTAAACTCCTTTAATCCAAGTAATCAATATTCATTAACTACTGATCACTTCACCAAAGACCGTTCACTGCACTCTTTTCTCTGTAGATATATTTCTATGTCCATGGATATAACCAATCAATAAGGAGTCAATCCTTCATAAATTGCTCATAATTACAGTTGGGTCAAATTACCGTTTTACCCCTTTAGTTATATCTAACTCCTTAAATACCACTGATTTCTTTAATGAACAAAAGTTTATAGTCCAACTATAAAGCGGGAATCGTTCCCAATTTTAATTTTTTACATAATGAAAAAATTACATAAAAAAATATGCATAATACAGAAAAATTATAGCATGCAATTGAAGAAGAAAAAGGAAATTAGGGTTAGAGAAGATCTTATCCTTGAAGCCAAAACCTCTTCAAGAAATCCTCTTTTCTGAATTGATCACGAACCAAATAGATTCCAACGAATGTAGCAAACCAAGATGGCCACTACTACAAGAGTTTCCTCTGTATTCCAATGAAAAAAACGCAGAAGGTGTGTGCTCTATGATCTTTTGGAAAGAGGGAAGAAAAACATTTTGAGATAAGGGATTTTTCTTTCAGAGAGATGAAGCTGTAAAAACCCGTAGAGACCTTCTTTGTGAAGAAGATGAATGAGATCATTGAGACTGATATCCCACTCACCACGTTTTTGCAAAGAGAAATAAGGGGAGGGAAGTTATTTTCCTCCCTTTAATTTTGAAAAATAAAATTAAAATAAAATAATTTAAATAACAATTATATATATGTGTGTGTATATATATATAATAACTAACTTATTATATGTATATATAACTATATGTTATATCATATATGACATATAACCTATAGTTTTATTTCTCTTATACATACATAGTATTCAATACAAATAACACTTATACTAAATTTAATTATATGAATCTCCTCCATATAATTAATATTTGAATCATATTCATATTTATTTCCTCTCAAATAAACTATATATTATAATGTATGAAATATATTATATTAATTATATCATAAACAATTAAGTTAAATTAATTATATCACATATAATTAATTCATTCAATTAATTCCATTAATTCAAATTAATCCAAAATTGAATCTCAATAATCTCTGTTGAGCTATAGATAGGACCTTATAGACCAGTAGATTGAAGCTCCAATGATTCCTGAATAATTAATTAAACTTCTTTAATTAAATTATTCAACATCCATTAACTGTTGGTCACTCTAATAAAGATCGAAAGTTACACTCTTCACACTACAGATATATTTCTATGTCCATTGGATTTAACCAGTCAACAGTAAGATGACCCTTCACAAAATGCTCGTAAGTACAGTTTGGCCAAAAATACCGTTTTGCTCCTATAGTTACATCTAACTCTTTAGGTATCATTGATTCCTCTAATAAACAATAAGTCATAGTCCAACTATGATCAAGTCCCTCTCGAGCCAAGAGAGGGTGTGACCACATTGTTTAAGCCTTGGAATCAGCCTTTAAAGGAGCAATTTATCTACTTACCCAGACATTAGGAAAGGAGTGAATTCTGTCTTGCGTAGTTGTGTTCCCAGCTTCCCAATCAGATGAATCCCCAAAACGATAGGCTTATTGAGTCGGCGATTTGGTCACTCTCACCCATACAAATCAAAGGACTACCTTCATAGGCAGGAGTTCAGAACTCACTCAAGATTCAAGTGATGTCATCTATGGTCATCCTAGTAAAATGTAAGTCTCTATTATTAATGGTGTTATATAATAAGAGTAGTCATTTCGTAGTTCGGTCTTATAAAAACTCCTTTGTATAGATTATCCCCACTCACATGTCTCTACATGAATGTCCAAATTAGATCATGTGTAGCACTTTACAACAATTGTATCATCAACAAAGCGGGTCGTATTTGTAGTGTCACCAGGATAAGGTACCCAACCTTATCTATTTACTACAAACCATTTAAGTTATCACTACAAAATATAAGTTGCAGTCTGTACTACATAATCCCAAACGAGTTCGGTAGGGAAGCATAACTCATCATAGACCGAACCATGTCCAACAGAGTTTGATTTCTGTTTTTTGTTACACCATTTTGCTGAGGTGTACCAGGTTCTGAGAGTTGGATATAATTCCATGTTCTATCAAATATTCTTGAAATTTTAGATCCAAAAACTATCCACCTCGATCAGATCAAAATGTTTTAATAGTTTTATTTAATGCATTTTCAACTTCAACCTTGTACTCCCTGAACTTTTCAAAAGCTTCAAACTTATGTTGCATTAAATAAACTTACCCATATCTAGAATAATCATCAGTAAAAGTGATGAAATATTCAAACCTTCCTCTTGTCTTAACATTCATCGGATCACAGAGGTCTGAATGTACAAGTTCTAAGAATTCTTTGGCCTTGCTACCTTTTCCAGTAAAAGATCTTTTAGTCATTTTGCCTTCAAGGCATGATTCACACACAGGTAATAGAAGTTTCTTCTAAGTCACGTAGAAGATCATTCTTGACAAGCCTCTCATTCCTATTGAGATTTATGTGTTCTAATTTTAGGTGTCAAAGATGAGCATTTTCCTTAGGAGAAATTTTAAGTCTTTTATTCTGAGTTATCGCGGTTTTAAGCATTTCAATGTTCAGGACTGCTTTAGTTGCTAATTTTCTTAGCACACAAAGATTATCCTCCAGATTAGTAGAACAAAGTTCTATACCATTCTTAGAATTAAACGTTTTATTCATAGAAAAATGTATAGAATATTTTTGTACAATCATACACTTTACAAAAATTAAGTTTCTCTTTAAATCAGGAACAACAAATACATTTTCTAATAAAATATGTTTATTTTGTAAAGTAAGTCGGAGTCCTCCAACTGCTACAGCTTAGACGACATGCCCAGTTCCAACACGCATCGTCATCTCTCTAATCTTCAGTTGCCGTTAGGAACTAATTCTCTTAAATGAAGAACAAACATGGTTAGTGGCGCCTAAATCTATTATCCAGGTTGAATTATCATTCTCCACTAAACAAGTCTTCAAAACAAGTAGACCATATTTACTTTGTTTAGCCTTCTTCTTTTTTGCCAAGTATTTGGGACAATTCCTCTTCAAATATCCCTCATGGTTGCAATGGAAATAGATTCCCTTTGCAGCCTTGGCTTTCTTGTCCTTCTGAGAAACAACTGGTTGGTTAGCTTTCTCCTTTCCACCATTCTTCTTCTTCCACTTTTTAGTACCAGAAGAAGAAGGAACAAACTCAGTTCCAAGGTTGAACCTCTGTAGAACTTCTTAGAGGATGAAACAACATCTACCTCACCCTTGTGTTTCTTGGATTTCATCAAGTATTGGAATGTCTGTAGCTCGTTAAGCAAGGTGGTCAAATTGTAGTCAATCATGTTCATAACAGCATTGCTACAAAACTGTAGGAAACTTTCAAGATGAAGCTAACCTAACTGGCTTCATCGATGACAGACCCATTCATTTCTGTCACGTTGAAGTGGACCATCATGCTAAGAACGTGTTCTTTAACAGGTGCCCCTTCTTGTATACGGGCATCGAAGAAGTTTGTTAGAGTGTCATTCTTGAGTTGTGTAGACAGTTGTCCGAACATTCCCCGTAGGGACGACAGTGATCACGGATTCATGCTTCTTAGCTAAGACTTCATAAAGGCTTTCCAAGATATACATTCGGACTTTCTCATTTGCCCGTATCCAACGCTCGTATTTCTCCCGAACATTTCGAGGAGCATTTTAAGCAGGAATAGGAGGACAATCCTCTATAAGGACAAATCTCAAGTCATCAATGATTAAAATCATGTTGATTGTGTTTTTCTATGTAGTGTAATTTTCACTGGTAAGTTTGTCGGTGGCGAGTAAGTTTAATGTTGCAAAAGTCATAATGAATTTGCTGAAACATACAATTTATTTATATTAGAATTCAAGCACTACCCATTTGAAAAACCAATCATAACAAAATAATTTAATGCACCCTATGTGACATCTATTTTGCAATGATGTTTCAGTGAGGCAAGATAAAAGCCACTGTAGAGTGATCAGGTACCCTTTCACTAAAATGAGACAATCCCAACCAATATACAATTGTTGCTGTAAATATCAATCACCATTGTTCGGTCCAGAAATTATTAACTTACTCAACATTTTTTTGTAACCCTCATTTTAGATTCTATAGTTCCGCCCCAATGAGCCAACCGTAGGAAAAATCGATTAGGATAAAAACTAAAGTAATCCTATCCATTTCTAAAGTTTGAGTAAAAAGTCATGCAAATGCCATTCGTAGGGTGACACAAGCAAAGGTACCTTGAGGCCGAGCATGAAAATTTACTATAAACTAATAAGAGAGACCGAGGAATGTGTTGACACACGTCCTGCTCCCACTTACTATAAACACTTACTCTATTTACGTTGGTATTGACCTATACAAACGAAAGGAAATCGGACATGAGGATTTTCATGAGCAGCGGAAGGATCATTCCTGTGAAACCCGGATTTTCATTTTTCCTACTTAAGCAGCTGGTTAAGGAAATTAACTAAGTGAGAGTTAAATCCTATGTTGAACTGAAGAAAATTTCTAAATGTTGAATAGATTTTCCTTGAGTAGCTTTGAGTTTAGCTTAAATTGATGAAAATTGACTAAGTGTTAGACTAGGCATTGCCATGCGTTGGCCATAAGATCTTGGAGAGATTACTTGGGTCAAAGGAGAACTTGAAGTGGGAGTGGCGCATGCCTTGGAGGTTAGACCAATGTGTTAGGCTAAATGGATGCGTTGGAGGGTGGTATGTGGTTGAAAGGCAGCCGAGGGCAGTTTGGCATGCGAGCATGCATGGGGTAAGCTAGGACCAGGGCAAGGCAGGTGCTGGAGGGTGGCATGCGTCGATACACAGCTCCTATGCGTCGGAGCCAAACGCCCATGCCAAGCGCCTATGGTCGACGCCAGCAGCCGTGCCAAGTGCCTATGTGTCGATGCGGCCTAGTGAGCCATGGTAAGTCGATGCGGCCAAGCGCCTATGCGTCGATGCGGTCGAGCGAGGCCATACGTTGGTGTCGTGCGACCACGCTATGCATTGGAAGTTGACGATGGCATGCACGATGGGTACGTTGGACATAGGCCATGCGATGGGCTAGGTTGGACGCATGGTGGTTAGCTCTTGTGATGGTTAAGGCTTGTGATGACTGAGTAAGATGGATGCATTGGATGCGATGGATGCGTTCAATGCGTAGGATGATGGATTCGTTGGATGCATTAGATGCACTGGATGATAGATGTGATGGACGTGATGGACGCGGCAGGGTAATACTATGCGTTGATGTACTATGCGCTGATGCACTATGCGTTGATGATATACTGTGCGTTGAAAGGAGTGTTGCTCATTATCCTAGTTGAACGCATATGAAGTTGGATGAACGTATATGAAGGATGGATGCATTCAAGGACGTCATCCGGACTTGTGGCTTGTTAGAAGGAATTCTTAACCCTTAAGTAAAAGAGGTGGACGCATAAGAAGACATGCAAAGTTGAGGAGAAGAAGACACTTTGGCTTGCGCTGATGTAAGAATGCGTTGATGGTGTCAGGAAAAGACACTTGAACATACGATCAAGTAGGAGGTGTCGGCCGTAGAGCAATCTTGGACACCTATAAATAAAGCCAAGGACTTCAAATGAGAAGTAAAATTCTCTTCAAATGACATAAAGAAGAGTGTATTGGGAGGAGGCTATGCATTGGTAGCAAGACCATGCGTTGATCAAGAAGTTCCAAGAGGGGAGATGCTGTCAGGTAGAAAAGACAGGAAGTAGCATCAAATTGAAACAAGAATTTCTCCCAAAATACTTGTGCATTTGAAGTGATTCTAAATCCATCTAAAAGATAAAAGAGTATAGTTTCCAGGGTAGGGCTGCTGGAGAAGAAGCTCCAAGGAATCGGGCTGTAAAGTGAGGACAAGACAGAGGGGTCGAGCTGTCGAGCAAGCTGGGCCAGTCTTGATATTTTGATGTTTTCAGCCAAATCGCGATGATTTATAAGCTAAGATTTTATGGTAAGCTTCCTGAGATATTTTAGAACATTTTTTCAGAAGGAAGTATCTTAAAATAAGGTCTGGAACTATGAGTAATATAAGATGATAATTGAATCTGGAATTTAGGGTTCAAAAGGGAAACCAAAGAAGCCTAAGGAACTTTGGAAAGGAAAGTTCCAAACCAACCAATGTGAGTGGTTATTGTGTGTTGTATTGTTGATATAATTTCTATATATAGGTAAATATATATAGGGGATAATGTTAAATTGGCATGAGCAGGGGTATATGTTTATCTTGTTATTATGCTTGTTAAGATATTGTTTGTATATTTGGAAACTGAAATTGTACCCGGGATATGTAGTTAGCATGCTTGAAAAGGTACTTGGCGGAAAAATATAGTCAGCTTTGATCGACGGAAAATGGTAGTCGGTGACGACCGGTGGGAAATATAGTCAAGTTACCTAAGCATAGCTAGCAGGAAAATAGCCGATGTGCACATTGGCGGGATAATAGGGTACCAGGGAAAGTTTCCACAGGAATTATTCTTGTCTTAGTATACGTGTGAAAGTACTGAGGAAAATGTAGGATCATGCCAGGGATAACCAATGGTAAAGCTAGGGATGTTTTTATTATGTGAAAACCAGCAGTCAAGCTGGGGTTGATTTTTTTATCCAGCGGTCGAGCTGGGGATTGTCTAGCAGTTTGGCTGGAAAACAATATTGAACTTGTGGTAATGTTCTTGTTGACTATGTATTGCTTTCCAAAGTATATTTCTATTGACAAAGTTATTTGTTTATCTAAAGGCACCACTCACTGGGCTTTATAGCTCATGTTTTCTATGTTTTATGTTCCCCCCACCCCCCCCCCCCCCTCTAAGGTAGCAAAAGGTGAGGAGTTTCAGGGTGCTACTAAGGTCAAGGTCTGCCACGTGCCACAGTTACACTTCCGGAGGGTTTTACAATTATTGTTGTAAACTTGTAATTAAGTCTTGGATTGTATAAATGTTACATTATTGTAATAAAATGGGCCTACTTAATCAGTTGATTGTTCAATTTGTACATTAGTATCAGAGTTATTTCCGCAAGAGTTTTTAGGCAGTAAATGTCAACGAAAGGTTTGATAACTGCTGCAGTCATGCCCTTTCCTAGGCTCAGAGGGTAGTCTGGGGTGGGGTGTGACAATTCCAAATGTCAATTGTATATAAACAACAAGGGACAGAACTAACATACCTTTGAAGATTCATCTTCAACAACCTTAATCACGAACACTCGTTCACAGCAAGACGACAAACCCGAATGCTCAAACACTACAACCGCTGCACTGCACAATCCACGGTAACCACGAACACAATGAACGGCCTCCAAATAGCCTCGACTTAGTTGAGCTGAGTACGACACCACCATTATGGCTACCTTGGTATTCTCGGTGTGAGAATCCAAAAGTGTGGGCTCTGTGTGGACTTGGTTAGAGGACGAGACTAGGGGAACAATCGTGTAAAGGATTAAGCAAGTAGGAGATGGCAAGGTCAAAAAAATATATCTTTGTTCACAACAGAAAAACTTTCTTATGATGAATTCGATAATCCTTGGAATTATCTTAATGAACAAAAAAAATCAATTTAAAAAAAAAATGATAAATAGAATTCAAGTTCTGGATAAGGGATCCCTTACTCTAGCTCGGGATGTACTGGAAAAAAAGACTCAATTATGTAATGAGAAAACTAAAAAATACTATTTACCAAAAACATATGATCCGTAGTTGAGTGGACCTTACCGCAGACGAATCCATTTTGTTTTTTCATTCTCAATTATAAATGAAACTTTGATGCCCAATCGTTTAACAAATGTTATACAATCGTTTACAAAAGTTGAACGATCATTTAGTTAATCGACCAACTAAGTGACCATCATATAGAAGCACTCCACTATCGTCTAGTCTCTCCAAGCTGCCATTTAGTAAATCATATTTACTTGACAGTCTTTCCGTGAGAACTTTCTGAGAATGAAATCTCAAATCAACATCTAAATTTAGGAAAGCATTTTTCCTTTTATCTCACGGTTACCATGAAAACTATCAATAACCTCCCACTCAATTGGTTATTAGAGAAAAAAAAAAAGATAATTATCCAATAATTAATATTATTATAAATATATATGATAACCAATTTACCATACTATATTTATAACCTATAGTTTTAATATTTCATCTCATAAAACATAGTTCTTTTTCTATTCCATGGTCCTTAATGTAAATCTTATTTACATTAACCCTCCACTTGATGTACCTCATACAACACACCGATCATATCATATATAATCGAATTACCTCTTGTCAATTTGAACATTTCAAATCAACACCAAGAACTGATCCTCAACTTGAATCCATTGAATTACCAAGGGGACCTTATGGACTTGTAGCTCAAAGCTCCAACGGTACGTGAATAACTGACTAAACTCTTTAGTCATGAGATCCACCATTCGTTAACTGTCAGGTACTCTACTAAAGACCGACAACTAAAATCTCCTTACTACAGATATATTATGTGTCCATCTTAACCAATTAACAGTGTGATAACCCTTCACAAATTGCTTGTAAGTACAGCTTGGCCAATAATTGTTATGCCTCTGTAGTTAATCCTAACTCTTTAAGTACCATTGATCCCTCTAATGAACATAAGTCATAGTCCTACTATGACTGAGTCCTCTCTTCCAAAGAGAAGTTGTGGTGACTATGTTCAAGCCCTGAAATCAGCATTTAAGGGAGCAATCTATCTACTTACCTCTGCTTCGGGGAAGGAGTGAATTCCATCTTGTGCAATTGAGTTCCCAGCTCCCGAATCAAACAAGTCCCCAAAAAGGTAGGCACGTTAAGCTGGCAATCTGGCCACTCTCACCCATACTAATCAAAAGACCGCCCTCAAAGGTAGGAGTTCCCAAAACACTCAGGATTGAGATCATGTCACCTATGGTCGTTTAGGTGAGATGTAAGTCTTCAGTATCAACGGCATTATATACAGAGATGAATCATCTCGTGGTCCGGTCTTATACAAACTCTTTGTATAAGACACCTCCGCTCGCATGTCTCCACATGAATAGTCAAGATCTACCATCTGTAGTAGTTCACAACACTTGCAAACCTCTACAAAGTGGGTCGTATCCGTAGTGTCACCAGGATCAAGAATTCCTCCTTAATCCTTATACTACAGACCTATTTAGGTTATCACTTAAGGTATGATCCACTTGTATATCTCATATACATGCTTAAGTTCACATACGATAACTATGGAGCTTTGTTTATTGGATATGAGTAAATGCCAGATAAAATAACTCTTATTTTTTATTCATAACAATGTGTATAAATTACAAACTATGAGACTACAGGAGAATTAGGACACTAATCCCAACAACAAACATCACCCGTAGGATGACACAAGAAAAGGTGCCTCCAGATTGAGTATAGATCTCATGATGTGAACTTATAGGGAGAAACATGAAAAGGAAAAAATGAAGTATCATATACCTCATTTTCCTTCCACTGGGTGTTTTACCTAGGGTTATATTGTTGGGATTGGTGTCCTAATTCTCACGAAGTCTCGTTGTTTGTAATGATACACATTGTTTTATGAATAAAATAATTGTTATTTCATTTTGGCATTTATTCATATCCAATAAACAAAGCTCCATAGTTATTTTATGTAAACTTAAGTATGTATATGTGATATACAAGTGGATCATGCCTTAAGTGATAACCTAAATAGGTATGTAGTATGAGGATTAAGGTAGGATACCTGATCCTTGTGACACTACAGATACGGCCCATTTTGTAGAGGTTTGCAAGTATTGTAAACTACTACAGATGGTAGATCCTGACCATTCATGTGGAGACATGCAAGTGGGGGTGTCCTATACAAAGAGTTTGTATAAGACCGGACCACGAGATGACTAGACTCTATATATAACATCATTGATACTGGAGACTTACATCTCACCTAAACGACCATAGGTGACACAACCTCAATCCTGAGTGTTTTGGAAACTCCTACCTTTAAGGCCAGTCCTTTGATTAGTATGAGTGAGAGTGGCCAAATTGCCAACTCAACATGCCTACCTTTTTGGGGACTTTTCTGATTTGGGAGCTGGGAACTCAATACACAAGATGGAATTCATTTTCCCGAAGCAGGGGTAAGTAGAGAGATTGCTTCCATAAGGGCTGATTCCGGGGCTTGAACATAGTGGCCACAACTTCTCTTTGGAAAAGAGGGCTCAGTCATAGTAGGACTATGACTTATGTTCATTAGAGGATTCAGTGGTACTTAAGGAGTTAGATGTAACTACAGGGGCATAAAGGTTATTGGTCGAGTTGTACTTATGAGCGATCTGTGAAGGGTTGGCGCACTGTTGATTGGTTAAGATGGACACATAATATAACTGTGGTAAGAAGAGTTCAGTTTTCGGTCTTTAGTGGAGTGCCTGACAGTTAACGGATGGTGGGTACCGTGACTAAAGAATTTAGTCAGTTATTCACGTACCGTTGGAGCTTCAAGCTACAGGTCCATAAGGTCCCTTTGGTAGCTCAATGGATTCAAGTTGACGATCAATTTTTTGTGTTGATTTGAAATGTTTAAATTGACAAGAGGAAATTCGATTATATATGATATAATCGATATGGTGTATGAGATGCATCAAGTGGAGGATTAATGTAAATGAGACTTATATTAAGTGTCATGGAATAGAAAAAGAGCTATGGTTTGTATGTTTCATGAGATGAAATATTAAAACTATAGGTTATAAATATAGTATGATAAGTTGGTTATTATTTATATTTATAATAATATTAATTATTAGATAATTATTTTTTTTTCTCTAATAACCAATTGAGTGAAAGGTTATTGGTGGATTCATGGTAACTCTAAGATAAAAGGAAAAATGTTTTCCTAATTTTAGTAAGGTTGATTAATATTGTTTTGAGATTTCCAATCTCGGAAAAATTCTCACGGAAAATTGTCAAGTAAATTGGATGTATTAAGCGACAGCTTGGAGTAAGGTAAATGATCGTGGGGTGTTAGTAGGTGATAGACACTCAGCTAAGCGATGAGCTAAACGGTCACATAACTTTTGCTAGACGATCACTTAGTTTTTCCTAAACAATTGGGCATCGACCTATACGATAGGTTCTTCCATCTTTCACTTGCTCAATCGTTTACACGATTGTGTTTCCTCCTATGTTCTGTCTCAAACCAAGACCATATAGAGCCCACCTTCTGGATTCTCACATCGAGAATACCAAGGTAACCTTCTCGGTGATGTCATACTCAACTCGACACTATCGAGGTTCTGTGGAGGTCGTTTTTGTTGTTCGGGGTGGTCGTGACCAAGGCGATCGCTTAGTTCGAGTGCACGGTGTTTGTGCGGTGTAGCAATCGTGTTGGACGATCGTTCGTGTGTAGCTGTGTTGCAGTGAGAGCATTCGTGATCAAGGCTTTGTGATGAGTCGACTAAAGTGTGTTACTCTTGTCCTTGATCTGTTGTATATCATGCTGTAATTTCTATATTTAATGCATAACCATATGTTTCTGTTTTTTATTGTAATTGTAAAGTTCATATACGATTGTAATTTGGAATGATCCTTCCGCTGCTCATGGAAATCCCCGTGGTTGATTTCCTTCATATATAACTTAGAAAAATACGACTACTTATTTTACTAAGTGATTGTTTAAATTTTCCCAAAAGTAACACTTACTTTGGATAGTTAAAATATTTTGATTAATGTTCATTAAACACTTTAATAAACTTTAATAAAAAGTTGCATAGTTGTAACAAATCTATCTAATTCACCTTTCCAAGTCAGTTCCCAGGTAGGGGTGTTTCGTTTTCGTCAACTTAAATACCCCAACCTAGATAGAACTAGCATTATACAAAAGATCCCTTATAGATACATTTGCTACAATTTTAATCTTTTAATTAAAACCAATTTAATCCTATTAAACTGATTAAAAGATTAAACTTATTTATAATCTCATTAGAAATGTGATCTTAGGTCTATGTGAATCATGTTTTAAAACTACTTTAAAAAATGATTTTAACCTAAGTTTGCATTCAATTTTGAAATTTTGGTTTTAATTCCTAATTTCATTTTATTTTAAAATTTATAAAAGAAATTAAATAAATTAAAACCAATCATTACATGTGAAAGCACAATTAGGTAATTATAACAATTATAAAATAACTTAAAGCAATGACATGCTTCATGCAATTCCATTTCATTACTTAACATACATAACACTTATATACTAAAGTAATGAAATAATTAACAACATACATACATCCATACATTCAATTATATATTAGAACACTTATAATATAAATGATGCATGGCTATGTTATTAATACATGCAAACATATATTATAACATTTATATTATTTGATGCATGAGCATGCTGTAAAATTAAATAATGCAACTATATATTATAACATTTATAATGTAAATGATGCATGAAAAATGCATAACCTATTGTGGGATTTTATTATATGATATATATTATAACATATATAAATAAAATTAAATCATACATCAAATGCATAATTTAAACAACAATTATTGGATCGGGATTGGACTCCTAAGCAATTAATTAAATTAATATAACACTTATATTAATTTAATTAATTAAAAATAACTAACTATTACAAATTAATAACATAATCAGTTCAAAACAAGCGAACTGGACCTTGAACCGTACAAACCGGATGCCCAGCACCCGAATCGCCCATGAATTGCTCGAACCAAGGAACCAGACATGAACCAAACGAATCACGAACCGAATCACGTGCGAACGGGTTTATTATTTTCGTCTCGAAGCATTGCAACACTATGACCTAGCGTTGCAACTACGAAAAGAACATTTAGTTCTACCCTTGTAGTGTTGCAACACTACTGTACAATAGCCACTGTACAGTTGCGAATTCCTCCGATTTTAACCACGTTTTCTCTAGAAATCCACTGGAAAACTCACGAACGACTCAAGACTTTCAAAATACAAACTCTATTACAAATTATTCCCAAAAACAAAGGGCCATTAAAAACCAATTTTGTAAAATTAAAGCTATAAAACTAAAATCCAATCTCGAAATTGTCCAAAAAAAATTGTAAGCCATTCAACAACCATTCATCATATGAACAAATTACAGAATGCAATCCACCAATTTTGTAATATCAATTCTGGATCAATAAAAATTGGGACCAAAAATCTCTACTATGATACCAATTAAAGGAACTGTGAAGTTTCATTATGGAAGCGGGTGTTGATCCCAATTTTAATTTTCACATAATGAAAAAATTACAGAACAAAATATGCATAATACAGAAAAATAACAACATGCAATTGAAGGGGGAAAAACAAAATTAGGGTTAGAGAAGATCTTACCCATGAAGCCAAAACCTCTTCACGAAATCCTCCTTTCTGAATCGATCATGAACCAAATAAATTCCAACAAACGTAGCAAATCAAGATGCCCACTACCACAAGAGTTCTCTGTATTCTCTGTAGGGAAAGAGAAACACATGAGGTGTGGGCTCTGTGATCTTTTAGGAAGAGGGAAGCAAAAAATATTTTGAGAAGAGAGATTTTTCTTTCAGAGAGATGAAGCTGTAACCCACAGAGACCTTCCCCGTGAAGAAGATGAATGAGATCGTTGAGACTGATCTCCAACTCACCACGTTTTTGCAAAGAGAATTAAGGGGAGAGAAGTTATTTCCCTCTCTTTTTAATTTTGAAAAATAAAATTAAAATAAATAATTTTAATTTAAATAACAATTATATATATATAACTATCTTATTATATGTATACATAACTATATGATATATCACATATGATATATAACCTACAGTTTTTATTTCTCTCATACGTGCATAGTATTTAATATAAATCACATTTATACTAAATTTAATTGTATGAATCTCATCCATATAATTAATATTTGAATCATAATCAAATATTTATTTCCTCTCAAATAAACTTTATATTATAATGTATGAAATATATTATATTAATTATATCATATATAATTAAATTAAATTAATTATATCAATTAATTCACTCATTTAATTTGAACAATTCAAATCAATCCAAAATTTATTCTTAATAATCCCTGTTGAGTTACAGTGGGGATCTATACACTTGTAGAATGAAGCTCTAGTGGTTCTTGAATAATTAATTAAACTTCTTTGATTAAATTATTCAACATCCATTAACTGTCGGTCACTTCACTAAAGACCTAGTTGCACTCTTCACACTACAGATATATTTTTGTGTCCATTGAATTTAACCAGTCAACAATGCGATGACCCTTCACAAAATGCTCGTAAGTACAGCTGGACCAAAATTACCATTTTGTCCATATAGTTACATCTAATTCTTTATGTACCATTGATCCCTCTAATGAACAATAAGTCATAGTCCAACTATAAATAAACCCCTCTCGGGCTAAGAGAGAGTATGGCGCCACATTGTTCAAGCCTCAGAATCAGCCCTTAAGAGAGCCATTTATCTACTTACCCCAATATCAGGAAATGAGTGAATTCCGTCTTGTGTAGTTGTGTTCACAGCTCCCCAATCAGACGAATCCCCAAAATGATATGCTTATTAAGTCGGCGATCTAGCCACTCTCACCCATACAAATCAAAAAACTGCCTTTATAGGTAGGAGTTTACAACTCACTCAAGATTCAGGTGATGTCACCTATGGTCATCCTGGTGAACTATAAGTCTCTATTATTAACGGTGTTATATAATGAGACAAGTGATTTTGTGGTTCGGTCTTATACAAACCCTTTTGTATAGAATACCCTCGCTAAATGTCTCCACATGAATGACTAGGATCAGATCATTTATAACATTTTATTATAATTGTAACATCTACAAAGCGGGTTGTATGCATAATGTCACAAGGATAAGGTACCGAGTCTTATCCATCTATTATAGACCATTTAGTCTATCACTCAAACATGATCCACTTATATATCTTTACATACATGTTTAAGCTACAAATGATAGCCTTGGATGTTAGTTTATTGGTTTGTGGGTTAATGCTACTAGATGATAAATAAAACATCTCATATTTTATTAAGTAAATAAAATGTTTGTACATTATAATTACAAAATACAGGACCCACGAGATTTAGGGCATCAACCCCAATACTATGGTCATCCTAGTGAAATATTAGTTTCTTCAAAGAACAATGTTATAAAGTGAAACTAATTATTTCATGGTCCGGTCTACGTATAAAATCCTTTATACATGATACCCCCACTCATATGTCTTTACATGAACAATATGGCTCATATTGTTTGTAACACTTACATCTCATGTAACAATTACAAAGTGGGTCATACCCGTAGTGTTACCAATATAAGGCACCCAACCTTCATTCATTTACTGTAGACCTTTTAGGTTATTACTTGAACATGAACCATCTGTATGTCAACTATATACTGTTCAAGTGACATCATATGATCTTGGATCTTAGTTTATTGGATTGAATTAATGTTGTTTAAATGTTAAATAAAATACCTCTAATTTTATTAGATAAATAATTTGCGTTAACAAAACTACAAACTACGAGATACACTAGATTTAGGACATCAATCCCAACAAGTTTAAGATTTGATTTTTTTACCAATTACACTGTTTCATATTGGATCTAGAGAAATTCATATTTTATCCTATATGGTCTCTATTGGACTGAGAGGCAGTATTTTGCTTGTGAAGCAATAATTTGCCTATGTTCAAGATGTCTTGAGATAT
The DNA here is from genome assembly GCF_027475165.1 of Benincasa hispida. Taxonomy (NCBI): domain Eukaryota; kingdom Viridiplantae; phylum Streptophyta; class Magnoliopsida; order Cucurbitales; family Cucurbitaceae; genus Benincasa; species Benincasa hispida. The sequence continues at coordinate 9,377,763 of NC_143479.1, forward strand.
TTGAAAACTGTTTCAAATATTACTTAATCTATTCACTTTATGCGATAACGTGATTCAAGGATTAGGTTGGAGCCCATTTGTAAGTACCTAGTGGAAGGAATAACATGGAATGTGAGTACATCTCGTTGGTGAACAAATGGTTCTTATTGACATAATTGTTTGTATTACATAAAAGGATTCTCTAGGCTAAAATGTGAAAGGATCTCTTAGACTGTCTAGGACTACGAGACATGTCTCTAGTGTGCTAGGTCAAGTGGGAGAGCATGTAGAGTATGAAGGAACTCTTATTCAAGAGTACCTACAAGCGGAAGCAAATCCTTCAAATTCATTGTGATAGAATTACCACATATACATTCAAAACATACTAATATGCATTCTTAATGCTAAATAGATCAAGAGATCATACCAGATGAAGATTTCTTCTTCACAACGAGTCTAAAACCCAACCATCTACTTCGAACAATCACCACTCGGATAGAAGGAAACGGAGAAGACACCACCACTCAGAGCCCTCAGTATTCTTGGAGTGAAAATTCAAAGTGTGGGCTTTGTTCGGATTTGGTAGAGGGAAGGAGGAAGAGAGACCGTACACAACGATCAAGCAAGTGGGAGATGAGGTCATCTATCACATAGACAAGATGTTTAATTGTTTAAGTGAAGTATATGATCGTATAGGAAAAAGTAAGTGATCGTCTAAACGATAGCGTAGGAAAGGGTAAGCGATCGTATAAACGATCGTGTAGGAAAAGGGTGAGCGATCGTCTAAACGATCGCGTAGGAAAAACTAAGTGATCGTCTATATGATCATTTAGTAAATATCGGGAGCTAAACGATCACTTAGGAAAAGGTAAACGATCGTTTAGTTAATAGCGCGCGAAGGTGTAATTAGTAAGCGATCGTTTAGCAATATCGTATATGTAAGCGCTCATGCAGGCATTATCGTATAGGCACTAATTTTCTAAACGATGAAACTCTCTTTAACACAATGTCCGCACCTCCACGCTCAACATACCATCAACTATTTATGCATCTCAAAGTGATCTTTCAATGCACTCATCCGTTATTTAGAACAGAAGAGACGCCATCCCATTTCCTTTATAACTGTCCAATGAATGTGATCTCATCATATTCATAACATATAAATTAATATCATATATTAATTATAATATTTTCATCCAAATTAATGTATCTCATATATAAAGTTAATTATATTAGATTTAATTAACTCGTTCAATTATATCGTATATCATCGAACTCCCTCTTGTCAATTTGAACATTTCACACTGACCCAAAAACTGACTCTCAACTTGTATCCAAGCTACCAAGGGGACCTTATGGACCTATTGCTCGAAGCTCCAACGGTACATGAATAGCTGACTAAACTCTTTAGTCACGATATCCACCATCCGTTAACTGCTAGGCATTCCACTAAAGACCGACAATTGAACTCTTCTTGCCATAGATATATTTCTATGTCCATTGCATATAATCAATCATCAGTATGATGACCTTTCACAGATGCTCGTAATTAAAGTAGGCCAATTTACCATTTTGCCCTTGTAATTACATCTTCCTCCTTAAGTACCACTGATTCCTCTAATGAACAATATAACATAGTCCTACTATATGTGAACACCTCTCGAGCCATGAGATGGTGCGTAGCGCCACATCATTCAAGCCCCAGGATCAGCCCTTAAGAGAGCAATCTATCTACTTACCCCTACTTTGGGGAAGAAGTGAACTTCATCTTATGAAGCTGAGTTCCCAGCTCCCAAATCAGACGAATCCCCAAAATGGTAGGTTTGAGTCGATGCTCTGGCCACTTACACTTATGCAAATCAAAGGACCACTCTCAATGGCAAGAGTTCCCAACTCACTCAGGATTGATGTCATGTTACCTATGGTCATTCTAGTGAAGTGAATTCTCAATCATGAACGGAGTTATATGACAAGACATTAATACTTCGAGGTCAAGTCTTATACAAACTCTTTATATAGGACGCCCCCGCTCGCATGTCCACTACACGAATGATCATGATCATATCATCTATGAAGAGTCATAACATTTGTAACAATTTCACAAAGCGGGCTGCATCCGTAGTATTACCAGGATAAGGTTTCCTTCCTATATCCATATACTACAGACTATTTTTGTTGTCACTTAAGACATGATCCACTTGTATGTCACTACATACATGCTTAAGTTACATAAAGATAACCAGGGATATTAAGTTTATTGGTTTGTAGTAAAATAAAAAAACATCTAAATGTGCAAAGTCTAGTAGTGAAGTAAATATCATTTATATTATACATCACAAGTGTTCGTACAAAGTTGTTTACAAACTACAGGACACGAGACTTTAGGGTACAAACCCCAATAGAGTATAGTGTATGCCCTAGGATATATGTCTCACCAACTCATATTTTATCGGCTTTAGTGCAAGTGAAAGATTGTTGGGATATATGCCATAAAGCCTCGTAGTTTTATGTTAGTTAAATCAGTGAATGATTAATTTTATATTACTTGTGAAGGAACCCTGAGGTCCACTACGGAAGCGGGATTAGTCCTAATTTTCATTTTTCACAGAATAATAAATTACAATATATACAAAAGAATTTACAGCATGCTAATAAAATAGGAGGAATAGAGAAAGATTACCCCTTGAAGAACCGTTCTTCTTCATGAATTCGTTCCTTAATCTAGTCACGAACTGTAATGACCTAACTCCCTAAGACTTATACTAGGCAGTTACTACATGCATGCATGTATTTCAAATCGACATTTTTTCATGATTTAGTAAAAACCAACTAAATACTATAAAATAAATAACTTTAATAAAAGTAAATGACTGAAATTCATTTAATAGGGTACCCTTAAAATCATAAAAACAAAACTAGAAAATTCTCATAAAAAGTTTAAAAGCACAAATACTAAAACTTTAAGTTCAAACATCAAGACTAGAAATTTTAAAACATAAAGCCTGAAAACATGAGTAGAAGCATAGGACTAATCCCAGTGGCTCAAACACGGATTTTTTCTGTCATTCATCGGTGTACTCTTACCTTTTCCTAGAAAAGAAACATGAGAAAAAATGAGTATAAAATACTCAGTAAGTAAGCCCACTACTGGGGTCGGGCTAAGCATTTATGTCCAATAAATGCAATATGAACCGAAACTCTATACTAGTGGGACCTATAAATTTCTCTTACTTGACTCACTCTTTTACCTTTCCCCTAGATATGTGTCACTTTCACACACAACAAGCCTGATGTTTATCTCTTTCATATACATTAAGCCCTCTAGGAATGCATCACTTTCATACACCTCAAGTCTTCTCTATGAATGTAAGGATGTGTACCTCTTTCGTACACATAGTTATGTATACACCTCTTTCGTATACACATAACGCACTAAGCATGCACCACTTTCGTATACCTCAGGCCTCTTTGGATATGTCAGGATGTGCACCTCTATAATACAAATGGTTGTGTATACACCTCTTTCGTATACACATAACCCACCGAGCGTGCACCTCATTCGTACACCCACAATCCCCTCTAGGTATGTATCACTTTCATAGTATATCTCTTTCATGCACTAGCACCCTCGGTTATACACCATTTTGATGCAATCAAATAGTGTGGAAAGGAAAAGAGAGATCACATCTAAATTAATATTACATATAACATCCACATATTCATGAGTCCCATAAAAATTCGTAGTCAATGTCATGTTAGTCGGTCTCAACACACATGCTTAATCTAGTTTTAACGAATCAATCCTAGTACATCACTTTCATGCACTAGATCATGTACATAAAAAAAAAAAAAAAAAGTCAGAATTTCATATTAATTCTTATTGCATACACTTATACTCACATAATCATATGAAGTCATGCACATCAATATATATCTAATTTTTGTCTAGCGCTAAGGCATTTTAGTAGTAATGTCACTTACCTCAGAATTTAGGTCCATGCTCAATCGCTCTCTTAAATATATCATAAAATTCTAAACCTTGCTATAACATGCTTCAAACATATTTATCACATACTCATATAAGTCTCAGAACCAATAAAATTATCCTTGATTTTATTACCCGACACGAAGGCGGTTACAGTAGTAAGATTACTTAGCTTGAACTTGAGCCCATATGGAACTCTATAAGCAATCAACCTCCCCCATCAACTTCTAGGAATGTTTGTTGGAAAAGGAAAATAGAAGTTGTCTTTCTCAAACAACGAAATGTCTTTAGAAGTTTCTAAGATGAACTTTATTGCATAAAGAATAGCAAGATGGCTGGAAAAAAAATGTGGAAGTAACAAGGGACTTTCTCTCTAATTGACCTCCCTTTGGAATGAAGTTGATGGTTTGGAATGAAATTGGATGATTGTATTTATAGAGGAGAAATAATCCTAATTCTAAATTATTTGGGATTCCATAACTAAAGTAGTAGATAGATTGATTTCCTTTTTGAATAGAATACTTTATCTAATTAGGACATCTATTTTTAATTAAATTAGAAGATCAATAATTAAAGTAGTAGATAGGTTAATTTTTTTTAATAATTAATTAGAAAATAAATAATTAAAATAGTAGATAAATTAGATTTTCTTTTTGAATAAGACATTTTCTCTAACTAGAAAATCTACATTCTAATTAATTAGAAAATCCATAATTTAAGTAGTAAATAGATTTACTTTTTGAATATGACATAATATAATTAATTCAAGAATCCATATTCTAATTACAATTAGAAATTCCATAATCTAATTAATTTAGAAATTCATATTCTAATTAAAGTAGAAATTCCAAAATAAACCTTCATCTATCAATTTGAATTAAATCCCAATTTCTCCTAATAACTCAATTAAAATTAATTGTCTTCTTTAATCTGGCTCTTAAAACTAAAATTAAAACACCATAAATCCAATCAATTTAAGATAATCAACTTTAAAATTACTGAAAACTCGGGATGTTACACGAACTCTTTGAAATCTCCCAAGAGCTGCAAAACTCAATGTGGACGCCACCATCAGTGAATCTCCTGTATTCTCCTTAGGGGTTGAGAATTGGCAAGAGATGTGGGCTCTACTACTTTTTGGAAGGGGGAGAAGAATTTTTTAGAGGATATTTTCTCTAAGGAATACGTTGGGAGAGCAAAAAAAATTTCACATACCTTCTATGTGAAAAGAATTCTGTAAGGAAGATGATGAAGTGGTAAAACTGACTCTCACTTCTTCACGTATTTGAAAGAATTAAGGAGGAAGGAGTTACAACTTTCTCCCAATATTAAATTCAAACAATGAATTAAATAAATTTAACTTAATTAATATATATATATATATATAAATATATATAACTACCTTATCATATATTATATATATTAAACTATATGTTATATCAAATATAACACACAACTTATAGTTTTTATATTATATAAAATACAATATAACCTATAGTTTTTAATTCTCTCAATCATTTTTAGTATTTGATATAAATTACATTTATACTAAATTTGAGTCACATCCAAATATTTAATATAAATTATATGAATCTAATTCATATAGTTAGTATTTGAATCACATTCAAATATTTAATTCCTCCCAAAATAAATTTTATATCATAATGTATCAAATGCATTATATTAATTATATCATATATAATTAATTCTCTCAATTAATTTGAATAATTCAAATTAATCCAAAATTAATTCTCAATAATCTCTGTTGAGCTACAAAGGGGACCTTATGGACCTGTAAATTAAAGCTTCAATGGTACTTGAATAATTAATTAAACTCATTTAATTGTTTAATTAAATTGTTCAACATCCATTAACTATCGGTCATTTCACTAAAAACCGACAGTTGCACTTTTCGCACATTAGGTATATTTATGTGTCCATTGGATATAACCAGTCAACAGGGATATGACCCTTCATAAATTGTTCATAAGTACAACTAGGCCAGAATTACTGTTTTTCCCATGTAGTTACATCTAACTCCTTAAGTACCACTGATCCCTCTAATGAACAGTAAGTCATAGTCCAGCTATGATCAAACCCCTCTCGGGCCAAGAGACAGTATGGCGTCACATTATTCAAGCCCCAAAATGAGCCCTTAAGGAAGTAATTTATCTACTTACCTTAGCATTGGGGAATGAGTGAATTCCGTCTTGTGTAACTGTGTTTCCAGCTCTCGAATCAGACGAATCCCAAAAATAGTAGGCTTATTAAGTCAGTGATCTGGTCATTCTTACCCATACAAAGCAAAGGATGAAGAAGTTCACAACTCATTCAAGATTCAAGCCATGTCACCTACGGTCATCCTGGTGAAATGTAAGTCTTTATTATTAACGGTATTTTATAATGAGACTAATCATTTCGTGGTCCGATCTTATACAAATTCTTTTGTATAGAATATCTCCGCTCATATATCTCCGCACAAATAATCAGGATCAGATTATTTGTAGCACTTTACAACAATTGTAACATCTACAAAGCGGGTCGTATTCGTAGTGTCATCAAGATAAGGTGCCCAACCTTCTTCATCTACTACAGACCCTTCAGGCTATCACTTAAACATGATCCACCTGTATGTCTCTACATACATGTTTAAGCTACAGAAGATAACATTGGACGTTAGTTTATTAGTTTGTGGATTAATGCTACTAAATGTCAAATAATGTATCTCATATTTCATTAAATTAATAAAATTGTTTGTATATTACAATTACCTACAAGACCCACGAGATTTAGGGCATCAACCCCAAAAACTTGTTCAATAATTCGTTAACCTAAGATCCAAGGTTATCTGATGTAACTTAAACATGTATGTAGAGACATACAAGTGGATCATGTTTAAGTAATAACGTAAATGGTTTGTAGTATATGGATTAGGTTGGGTGTCTTATCCTGGAAACACTACTGATACAACCCACTTTGTAGTTATTACAATTGTTGTAAAGTACTACAAATGATCTGATCTTGATCATTCTTGTGGAGACATGTGAGTGGAAATATCTTATACAAAAGAGTTTGTATAAAGATCGGACCACGAAATGTTAAGCCTCTCTTTATTACATCGTTGCTAGAAGAGACTTACATTTCACCAGGATGACCATAGGTGACTTTGACCTTAATCTTGAGTGAGTTATGAGCTCTTGCCTATCTGAGCGATCCTTTGATTTGTATGAGTGAGAATGACCAGATTCACCGACTCAATAAGGCTACCATTTTGGAGATTTTCTGATTGGGGAGCTTGGAATATAGCTACACAAGAAGGAGTTCACTCCTTCCCTATAATTAGGGTAAGAAGATAATTGATCCCTTAGGAGTTGATTCTGAGGCTTAACAATGAGGTGTCTCACCCTCTCCTTGACCCTAAAGGGGTTCGATCATAGTTGGACTATGACTAATTGTTCGTAGAGGGATCAATGGTAAGGAGTTAGATGTAACTATAAGGATAAAACGGTAATTTGATCCAGTTGTACTTACGAGCAATTTGTGAAGAGTCAACACACTGTTGATTAGTTATATCCAATGGACATGTAAATATATCTATAGTGCAAAGAGTTCAGTTGTCAGTCTTTAGTGGAGTGACCGGCAGTTAATGAATGTTGATTAATTTGATTAAAAGAGTTTAATCAATTAACCTCTTATCATTGGAGCTTTAATCTATAGGTCTATAAGGTCCCCTCGTTAGCTCAGTGAGAACTGATGGGAATCAAATTAATTTTGGTGTGATTTGAATTGTTCGAATTAATTAAAGAGAATTAATTGTATAAGATACAGCTAAACGATGTATATTAATACATTATATAATAATGTATGTTGACACATTTTTATGAGAAAATTAAATATTTGAATATGATTCAAATAATTATATAAATATGACTTATATAAAAATTATATGTTAAAATTTAATGTGAATATGATTCATATTAAATTTATATAGTTTTTATGACAAAAATAAATGTTTGAATATGATTCCAATATTAATTATATGAATATGATTCATATAGGAACTATATGTTAAAGTTAATATGAATACGATTCATATTAAATTTAAATATTTTATTGAGAGGTATTATGATTTGAATATGATTCAATTGTTATTTATATGAATGTGATTCATATAAAAACTACAGGTTAAAATGAATATGAATGTAATTCATATTAATACCTTAGATTATTTGAGAGAATAATAAATTATAGTTTATGTTATATATGATATAACATTAATTATAGGTTATACATGATATATGTGATATAACATATAGTTTATATATATATATATATATATATATATATATATTAAATTTAAATTAAATTTGAATTTAATAAAATTAAAGGGGAGGGAGTCCAAAACAAAAGGGGCGAGAAGGAGAGAACTATTCTATGGCTCTCTCTATAGTTTCTCTAGCTCTCTGTGTTATGTAGATGAGTTTTCACATAGAAGAAAATTTCTCTTAATTCTCTTCTCCTTCTCTCATGCCAATTTTAAGTGAAGCCTACATCTCTGTCCGATTGTCGTTCCTAAGAATAAAAGGAAAGACCCCATAGTGGTGTCCAATTGTGATGTTCGTGAGATCAAGAGAAGATGACGCAAATTGAGGAGGAACACGAAGAATTGGTCTTCAAAGGTATGTGGTTCCCTTTATATCTTTCTTCTCTATTTGATTAACACAGTAGATAGCATGTTTAAGTTAATATTGTTTATCGTTTGTATTTTTCTATTTTGTAAAACGAAGTTTAGAGACCAATGCAATGGGGAAAATTCGTCATAAGTATTTTTTGTTAATACATATATCACAAGTCAATGGATCATTCAAAAAGTGAGAGATAGATGCTAATAAAACCGTCATTACTCTGTGTAAAAAAGCCGTCATTATTGTAACGTAATGATAAATCGATTGAAAGTTTTGTTTTTGTGTTCAACACAGAAATAATTGAAGGTTAGAACTTAGAAGCTTGAAAATTAATCGAATATTTTGTTCTTAACGATAATAAATAACTTAAAAAAGAAAAACCAAAAGTAATCGAATATTGAAATCTCTTGATTTTTTTTTTTTTTTGCAAAGGAAAATATCTTAAATTTGGTCTGGTCCAGTCAATTAATTCTCATAGGGTCATTCTAAAGAAAAATAATAATAATTAAAAATATTATTATTATTATTATTATTTCTCATAGTGTCTTCTGGAATTTTATCATCGTGTGGAGCTTGGATGAGAAATTCCCAAATTTAAATACAAATCTAGAACGTCAATTTTAAAGATTTGGAAGTAAAAAATACCAAAAATAAAAAGTAAAAAGTAGTGGCCTGAAAAATTATCCAACTTTAAATGTTCATTCATACGTTTAAACTTTAAAAAGGAAAATTAAATAAATAAATAATTGTATTAACTCATATTGAATTATTAACTTACAATCTTGTTAGAATAATATGCATGCTGTGGATTTGAGCTTTTTCTACCTTTTAGAGATATATATATCTTAATCAATTAAACTATATATATATTGGCTTAATTAATTAGATTTAGTAGAAAACACAATGGACTTTTATGTTATTCATCTTTTCAAAAGATATTGTTTTTTTTTTCTAGGTCAACAATTACAAAATAGAAGATTTAATCGTGACCTTATGAATTGTAATTGGTACTTTATCTACTGAATTATGAAAAAAAAAAATGGTGGTATGTTGCATTCATTTTGGAACGATTAAAAATCACATAAAAAACTTTTTCAATTGTCTCAGCAACTAAATTAAGACCAGATTCACCAAAATGGCCATTAACTTTATAAATTGTAATTGGTGTTTATCCGCCTAGTTATGTTCATGTTGACTCAAAAAATGTAATTAATATCCGTCTTTTTTATTGTTTTTCCATGTCTTCATATACATTTAAGCATGATGTGAACTTAGTGGTCACAATCTAGATATTGTACGATATAACCCTATTCTACAATCAATATGCTAGCAGTGTAGCACGAACTAACTATCTATATACTTTTTGAAGGCTCTATTTCAAGCTTTCAACTGAGTATCTTTTATAAGTAATAAAATTTTAATAAAAAATTGCTAAATTTTAACTTGGAACGACCTGAGTTTAGGAATGGTACATGAATGAACCGGTATCACATCCGAATGAGAGAAATTTGAAGACATAAAAGTATGATTAAAAAATGTTTAAAAGAATTGAAAATTACTACCTATACCAACAAGATACACTTTCCTTTTCGGTGGCTCAATCATCATGTGAATAAGGATAAAGCATGCTGAAAAGATCTGTGTTAGTTTGTGGAGACAACTTTCACTTCTAAAAAGCATTCAAGGCAAAGGAGGATGACATAATCAGGTTGTAGAGGAATGTCGGGGCCATCAAGGGCCAAATTCGAATTTCAGATCCTGGTCCCAGGGCATTACATAACTAGTACATATGAAAATTACAATTTTCTTGCAAGATACATCATATGAGATAAACACACTTAACTTTTGAATTCATTTGATTGATCTACAAAAAATGAAGATGTTTTGTTGATAGATAGTATCTTTCAACTTTTTAAACCTTTTTTAATCAAACTTTTATATTCTCAGGATCTCTCTCATTTAGATATGACTTTCAATTCATTTATATACCTTCAACATTTGAGGGTTATAATAATTAAAACTTTTAAAAGAATAAATATATTTTTTTAAATAATGAGTTTGTATATTTTATAATTGAAAAAAAAAATCAGTATTCAAGAGTGAAAAAACCGAACATAAAGGAGAAATCCCACGTTATAAAAGGTGAACAACCCAACATCTCGGATAAGGTTGCCATTTGCCAACAAACTTTAGCTTTGAACAAAAATATCATTTCTAGAAAATGAAAGGTAATTTAGTTACGAGTTTGGGACACGTTTATCTCCGTCTAAAGGTAATAAATCAATAGTAATATAAAAAGCAGACTCTATTTGATTATTTCTAGTGTTGTTTACTTGTGTTCTATATCTATATTAATACATGGACTCACTTCCAAGTCTATAATGAAAAAAGCGTAAATTGATTGACAAGCGAGGCGACTTTAATCTAATTGCGTTTAAAAATTATGTTATATTGCTATGATTACTGGTATAGTTACCATTATTGTTATTGTTCTTAAGTAAAAATTATAAATTTTGACCTATTTACCATTACCTTTAACATGCAAATTGACGTAATTTTTAGATTAAAAGTTTCTATTTTTTATATTTTAAAAAACAGTTATCAGGAATGAAAAAAAACTGAACACAAAGGAGAATATCACAACATTACAAAATGTGAACAATCCAGCATCTTGGATAAGGTTGCAATTTGCCCACAAACTTTGGTTTTATCAACAGTAAAACAGATAGATTCTGTTTATTAGTTACAACAATTTATTTGTTACATTCTGTTCTAACAATTTATTTGTTACAACAGTTAAGATTCTGTTTGAGTTTGATTCTGTTTGATTTTGTTTGTATTTTCCAGCTGTTAGTTAGTCAAGCACACTATCAAGTTCTTCTATAAAAGGAACTTGAAGTATGTAAATATAATAAGCGAAAGTAATAAGAAAGTATTTCCACATACCTTTTCTCTCCATTTGTTATAGTATCAGAGCATTTCCGCAAGAGAGAAAATTAAAAACCCACCTGAATGCCATTACCCTCGTGCAGTCCTATCATGACGACATCAGAGAGTTCAACGTTCGGCAACTCTTCGGAACTCGACGCTCAAATGAATCCCTTCATCCTTCATCATTCAATCATCCCAACCACCAATCTGGTATCTACACCACTTGCAAGATCAAGCAACTACTCTTCATGGAGCAGAGCAATGAAACTTGCATTATCAGGGAAGAACAAGATTGGTTTTATTACTGGAACAATTGAAAAACCATCAGAAGGAAGCTTACAATCAGCATGGAGATGTAATAATGATGTGATAACCTCATGGATTATCAACTCAGTCTCAAAAGAAATTGCTGCCAGCTTAGTTTACAGAGGAAACGTCAATGAGATATGGGATGAATTAAAAGAAAGATACCGTCAGTCCAATAGGCCACATATATACCAATTGAGAAAGGATCTTGTAACTACTACTTAAGGAAACCTTTCAGTGGAAGTATATTACGCAAAAATCACTACGATATGGCAAGAACTTGTTGAATACAAACCAACAGATGGATGTACTTGTCAAGGGTCAAAGAAGATGATAGAATTCTTGAATGCAGAATTTGTAATGACATTTCTTATGGGCTTAAACGAGTCATATGCACAAATCAGAGCACAAATTCTATTGATCGACCCTCTGCCAACAATAAACAAGGTATTCTCTCTTATCATCCAAGAAGAAAGGCAAAGATCCATTGGATCCACACCTACAATTGAAAGTATAACTCTAATGGCTAATGCTGAGAAAAGGTTTACATCTGAGAAATCTAAGAAGAAAAATACTCAGCCAGTATGCATTAACTATGGATATAAAGGTCATATTTCTGACAAATGTTATAGACTACATGGTTATCCACCAAGGCATAGACTAGCAAATAACAATTCAGTCCATCAACAAAGGCCGCAGAACTCTATGCAAACTAGTAATGAAAAGCCATTAGAAGCTCCTAAGAGCAATCAGTCTGCCTTCTTTGCCAGCCTGAATAATGACCAATAATAACAGCTCTTAAACATGTTGCAAACACACTTGAATACTCAACAAATTGATGAGATCTCTAAGACAGATACTATCCACATAACAGGTACATGTCTTTCTATTTCACTCATCGATTCTTGTTGGATCATTGATTCTGGAGCCTCTTCTCATATATGCCATGATAAATCTATGTTTAAAGAACTACACAACACTCAAAATATGTCAGTTATACTACCAACTAAAGCTCGTTTGAAGGTTGAGTATGTAGAGGACATTCTAATAATAAAACAGTTGATATTGAAGTCTATACATTCCTGGTTTCAAATACAACTTGCTATCAGTGAGTGCTTTACTTAAGGATGGAAGATATTCTATATCCTTTATAACACCAATTGTATCATTCAGGACAAGTCAATTTCGAGAACGATTGGGAGGGATGAACTAATGAGTGACCTATACTTACTCAAAGTAAATGATGAAAAGAATAAAGACTTGTCTATTGAATCTGCTGTGTTTTTGTGGAAAGTTTCCGCAACTACTTGGCATAATCATATGGACACCCCTCTATTAGTAGAATAAAAGAATTGTCAAAGATTATAGAGATTTCTGATTTCTTAAATTGTAAACAATTATGTCACATCTGTCCTTTAGCTAAACAGAAGTGTCTTTCATTTCCTGCCTTAAATAATGTTGCTGAGAATATCTTCGACCTTGTGCACTGTGATATATGGGGTCCCTTTAAAACCCGAACACATGCAGGTCATACTTACTTTGCCACCATTGTTGATGATACATCAAGGTACACATGGATACATCTCTTGAAAAATAAAAGTGACATTCTACAAGTCATTCCCAGTTTCTTCAAACTTGTTGAGACTCAATTCTCAAAGAAAATCAAAAGTTTTCGTTCTGATAATGCTCCTGAATTAAATTTCATAGAATTTTTTGCCAAAACAGAAACTACTCATCAGTTCTCCTGTGCATATACTCCTCAACAGAATTCAGTGGTTGAAAGGAAACATCAACACCTCCTCAACGTTGCAAGAGCCCTAATGTTTCAGTTCAATGTTCCTCTCACTTTTTGGGGAGAATGCGTCCTCACTGCAGCATACTTAATCAATAGAACACCTATGGTTTTACTATCCAACAACATTGCCTATGCTGTTCTGTTTAACAAAACTGTTGACTATGGCTTCATGAAGACATTCGGATGCCTTGCCTATGCTTCTACACCAACAGTCAACAAGTCTAAATTCGATCAAAGAGCAAGACCATGTGTCTTCATGGGATATCCATCAAGTATAAAGGGCTATAAGCTATATGATATGACTAAAATGACATCTTTTATCTCTAGGGATGTCTTATTCTTTGAAGAAAGGTTACCATTCCACTCTGTCAAAGAAGACAACAAGCCCATTTCACATGATTTTATTGATCAGTTTGTCATACCAAGCCCACTATTTGATCACTTTGAAAACAAAGGTACTACTGAAAATCTTGTTGTTAATACCTTAGAACGCTTATGTGAGGATAACCACGGTATTGATGGTTCACAACCTCATATTGAAACCTCAGAAGAAACCAATCATACCACCCAAACAACCATTCCCATAGCCCAAGAAGGTCATCGAAAGCACATTACCCACCCTCCTACCTAAAAGACTTTCACTGTAACCTCACATCCCACAGAAAATCACCCTTTCCTCTTCACAAATACCTCTCATATAATACTTACAACCAAAACCATAAGACATACATCCTAAATGTCACTTCCATCTATGAACCCACCTATTACCACCAAGCCGCGAACCACCAGATTTGGAAAAAGGCTATGGCAGAGGAAATAGAAGCCATGGAACGAACTAATACATGGACTATTGTCTCTCTTCCAAAGAATCATCATACTGTAGGCAGTAAATGGGTTTACAAAGTCAAGTACAAACAAGATGGAACAGTTGACAGATATAAGGCAAGACTTGTAGCAAAAGGCTACAATCAACAAGAAGAAATAGATTTCTCAGACACTTTCTCACCTATTCATCGACTAAGCCAATTCATCCACAGCCCCACTAAAGCTCACTTAAATGTCGTTCATCACTTACTCAGGTACCTAAAACGGTCTCCTGGACAAGGCATTTTAATCAGCCCTATCACTTTCTTTCATTTAAAAGCCTTTGTGGATGCTGATTAGGGATCATGTCCTGATACTAGAAGATCCATTACTGGTTTCTGCATATTCCTAGGGGCATCTATCATATCATGGAAATCAAAGAAACAAGCCACCATTTCTAGATCTTCTGCATAAGCGGAGTACAGGGCACTAGCCTCAGTTACTAGTGAATTAATGTGGATCTCTCAACTCCTCAAAGATCTTCAGGTTAAGATCCTAATGCCCACTACTGTATTCTATGACAATCAAGTTGCTATTGCCCTTGCCTCTAATCCAATGTTTCATGAGAGGACAAAACACATAGAAATTGATTGTCATTTTGTTCGGGACAAGATAGCTGATGGGTTCCTTAAGGTTCTCCCTATCCAATCTAATCAACAACTCACAAACATGTTCACTAAAGCATTGCCTACATCTGTTTTGTCTAAACTAGTATCCAAGTTGGGCATCATTGACATTCATCGTCCAACTTGAGGGGGAGTATCAACAGTAAAAAGTTACATTCTGTTTATTAGTTACAACAATTTATTTGTTACATTCTGTTATAACAATTTATTTGTTACAACAGTTAAGATTCTGTTTGAGTTTGATTCTGTTTGAGTTTGTTTGTATTTTCCAGCTGTTAGTTAGTCAAGCACATTAACAAGTTCTTCTATAAAAGGAACTTGAAGTATGTAAATACAATAAGCGAAAGTAATAAGAAAGTATTTCCACATACCTCTCCATTTGTTAGGTTTTGAACAATAATAACATTTTCCTGTGCAAAAAGAACAATAAAATCATTTTTAACAAATTACTGGTAAAATCATTTGTTACTTCTTTACTTCTTAATTACTGAAAAAATATCAATAAATTTAACATTCAATTTTGTGACTAATAGATAGTCTATCACCTATTTTTTTTAATCTTATTTTAAAATTACTAGACACAAATTTGATAGTTTAAATTTCTTTTATTTATTTATTATTATTATTTGGTAAACTTCAACGCATCATAAAGAGGAATTCGAACACCTAAACCATTTATTCAAAACTTTATAAAATAAAAAATATCCTTAAATTTTATTTTAAAAATAAGTAAAATGTTTGTATGTCAAAATTTTATTTAATTATTTTCATATATTGAGGTAAGATTAACAAATCAATTTTAATTCATATTATGAAAATTTTCTCTCAAAAGAGAAAAGATTATTTTTAGGAGATGTTAAAAAATAATTATCCAAAAAACAATGAAATTAAATAAAACAATAGAAGAATCATACATTTTAAAATTAATAATAAGTTCGTGTCATTCTTAAGTGAACTCATTAACGAACCTAATTCATTGGATTTTTTCATTTATTTAAACTCAATCCAACCTTAAACGAGTTGATAAATTAATCTAAATCGAATTAATTGGATTGAATTGATCGATTTTTTTTTTTTTAGATAATTAAGTTTTTGGACGTCCCTAATCGGAGAGGTTAAATTTATAAAAGTTTAAATTTTAATAAAATAAAATTCAATTCTGTATTTAATAAATTAATATAAAACGAACAATTTGTTAAAAAAAATTGTTTTTAGGTTTCTCAAAGATTTTTCCAGACAGAGTGTGTCTAAATCTATAATTTAGCCGAAACAAAGTTGAAGAATTCAAATCTGCCCTCTTTCCAAGATTCTCGCTGGGATTTCCAAAACTCATACCTCGAAATTTCAAAATAAAAAAATAATATTAATAAGTCAAACCAAAATCAAAATCAACATCAATCCCCACGCTCCCAAAAAAATAATCTAAAAAAACTTCACATCTCTTTTCTCGTTTATCAAATTATTCAATCATAATTTATCATATAACTTCGTATTAAGTAAAACTATTAGTTGTCTAAAAAAATTTATTACCGGTCAAATAAATTTTTAAAAAAAGAATTATTTTTTTAATAATACTTGAATACAATCTCACTGCATCTCTTTCAATCATAAAGAAAAAAAATATTTATTAAAAAAATAGATAAATTTGTCGCTTGACAATTTGTAATTAGACAACCATGTGATAATTCATAATTAAACATTTCAGTGGGTTGAACAAAGATAGGAACAGGTCCATGACACACCAAATATGTTCATCGGTTTTTATTCATTTAATGAAAAGTTTGGTAATAATTTTTTAGTTGTATCTTTTTTGCATCTTAAAGCATTAAGCTCTTTTCATCCCCTTGATAGAATATTTGGTATAATTTCTTACCTTTTTTCCAAAAAAAAAAAAAAAAAAAAAAATTGTTTATGTTCACCAATTTTCTCAGAATCCGAGACCAGACAAAAAATTTTAAAATCTCGAGACTCGTATTTTTTGACAAAAATCAATCCTTTCACCGAGTTTTGAGGTGGGTATCTCAAAGAATAAAAGGAGGTATCCAAAAGATAATCAAACAAACAAGTTTTATCATTTCATCCTTTTGTTGTTTGTCCCATTTGAAAGATTAAAAAGTAGTCTTTGTAAAAAAGGAAGAAAACATACAATTTTGGTAACGATTTAAGCGTATGTAATTGGTTTCTCCAATCTACTTTATGCACATCCAAACAGCACAGCCCCATATGTTATGATGGAGGCAAAAATGGAATGTGAAAATGATTTAGAAACTACCCACCTTGTTCGGATTGTAACTTACCGGCTTTAACTCATTTTATTTTGTGGCTTAAAATGGCATTCAATGGCCAAATCTCGTTGTCTACTTAATCAATCTTATCGTGCTTAAAGTGTGTGCAACAGAAAACAAAGGGGTCTTCTTGCAAAGTACTTTCTGTTTTGTGGCCATGGCTGCTCGTAGAGGAATCTGTTCTTTACTCTCTCGTTCTCTCTTATCATCATCATTATCTTCTTCTTCTTCTTCTTCTTCTTCTTCTTCTTCTGCTTCTGCTTCTGCTTATGGGTTTAGTTCTCTTCTTCAATCTCATGGTGAGTTTCCTCCTGCTATGGTGGTGTTCTGTTTTTTTCTTTGTTGGGTGTATGTTAACTGTTTGTTTAATGGTTTGAGTGAAGTTCTTTATTTGTTTGATCTCTTCTGGGTTCTCTTCTTTTCAAGTTTGAAATGGTTTTGGTTTGAGATCCTGTTAGTTTAAGTCCATTTGATAACCATTCGTGTATTTAAAAGTTGTGTTGTTTTATTACCATTTGTTTATTATGGTCAAGAAAACGTTTGAATTTTTAGCAAAATTCCAAAAACCGTCAAACAGGTTTTAAAAATACTACTTTTTGTTTTTCGTTTTCTAAAGTTGTTAGGTGGGTATACTGAATAGTGTTTAGAAGCTTAATTTTCAAAGGTGGAGTATCAGATTATGGAGATATGAAATTGTGTGATTTTCAGCAAGAGTTTCAAGGTTCCATGGAAGAGGGAATAGATTCAGCACATCTGCTTTGGCAGAGGAGGAACTTATCACTCCTCCTGTTCAGATCAGTTACACTCAAAATTTGATTAATGGGCAGTTTGTAGATGCTGCATCAGGTGAATTTTTCTTCATCTAATTTTTTTTTTCCCTGTTTTAGCTTTCTAATGTCTGGAAAATTGTATTTAAAGTGTGAAACAAAACATTAAATGATGATATGAAAACCACTTGTAATGAATCACTCTTAAACATGTCGTTATATTCATTGGAATTGTTGTGTTTCTGTCATTATCTTACCTTTCGAAAGTTCTCTGATGGATGGGAGATAAAAGGTTGAATTTGATATGATCTGTTCATCATAGGAAAAACGTTTCCGACTTATGATCCTCGCACTGGGGAAGTGATTGCTCATGTTGCCGAGGCCGATGCCGAGGATATCAACCGTGCAGTATCGGCAGCCCGAAAGGCTTTCGACGAGGGGCCATGGCCAAGAATGACTGCTTATGTAATACTTTCCTGCAGGCTGCAACTCCTACTGTTTCCTTCTCTTGCCTTTATTTGATTTGCTATATCTACTGTTTATTTTGTATCGATTTTCAGGAACGATCGAGGATATTACTGCGGTTTGCCGATTTGATTGAAAAACATATCCCTGAACTTGCAGCATTGGAAACATGGAACAACGGGAAACCTTACGAACAATCGGTTAAATCCGAATTACCGTTACTTGTGCGCTTGTTTCACTATTACGCGGGTTAGTTTGCTGCAGCATTGTAGCATATCAGCTCTTGTCCTGCTGTATTTTCGAATTTATAACTGGTTTTGCTGTTGGTTTCTTCACAAACTATCCAGGCTGGGCAGACAAAATCCATGGCTTAACAGTTCCAGCTGATGGAAATCATCATGTTCAAGTATTACATGAACCAATTGGAGTTGCAGGACAGATAATTCCATGGAACTTTCCTCTCATTATGTTTGCCTGGAAAGTTGGTCCTGCTTTAGCCTGTGGCAACACTGTTGTCCTGAAGACTGCAGAGCAAACACCTCTGACTGCCCTTTATGTGGCTAAGTTATTCCACGAGGTAGTGTCTTCAAAGCTATGTTTGTTCCCTAATCGGTTTTTTGGTTGATGCATGGATTTAATGATATCTAATATTCTTTATTCATGTTCTGGCTAATATTCTCGATCGAACAGGCCGGTCTTCCTCCGGGGGTTCTAAATGTCGTTTCGGGCTATGGTCCGACGGCTGGTGCTGCCCTTGCTAGTCATATGGATGTGGACAAGGTGATCAATCTTGAAATCATCTTGCTTTATATGTTTCATGTTTCGGTTTGATTCAAACCTAGCATGTTCTATTGTTTGGTTCTTAGATGTAAATGCTGTCATGTTCGTAGCTTTGTTTTCGAAAGCCATTTATCACGAACTAATGTACATGTTTCTTCACGTTTGCAGCTAGCTTTCACCGGATCGACGAGCACAGGAAAAATTGTACTCGAATTGGCAGCAAAAAGCAATTTGAAGCCAGTGACACTGGAGCTTGGGGGGAAATCACCTTTCATTGTTTGCGAGGATGCAGATGTTGATAAGGCTGTGGAGCTTGCTCATTTTGCTCTTTTTTTCAATCAGGTTTGTCACTAGGATCTCTCACTTTTGTCATGGATTTGTAGGACTTAAACTCATTGTTCGTCGTTTCTTGTTCATTTTCAGGGGCAATGTTGTTGTGCTGGCTCTCGTACTTTTGTGCATGAGCGTGTGTACGATGAATTTGTCGAAAAATCGAGGGCTCGTGCTCAAAGACGTGTTGTTGGTGACCCTTTCAAGAAGGGTGTTGAACAGGGTCCTCAGGTAACTCTCTCCCCCTTGAGGCATTTTCCTTCCCCATTTAATCCATGTGAAGAATAATCGATATGCCATTTTTGTACGTTACAATTATTTCTAGATTGACTCTGAGCAATTCCAAAAAATCCTAAAATACATCAAATCTGGCATTGAAAGTGATGCTACTTTGGAATGTGGGGGTGGTAGACTTGGGTCTAAGGGATACTTTATCGAGCCAACAGTTTTCTCAAATGTTAAGGTGATCATTCTCTGTCTTAACTATCTTCCTTACATACTCTAAAGAATGTAAACTGTCATTCCAATATGTTTCTCTCATCGATTCAATCAGGACGATATGTTGATAGCGAAGGATGAAATCTTTGGTCCAGTACAATCCATCTTGAAATTCAAGTAAGTTGTTCACATCTCGAACTCGTCATATCACTCGTATGACTTGATCATGCATGGTCTAAAGTATTTTGTTTGAAATTTTGTCAATGTCAGGGACATTGATGAAGTGATTCAAAGGGCAAATGCAACTCGCTACGGTTTAGCTTCCGGAGTTTTCACGTCAAACATCGACACAGCCAACACGCTAACACGGGGATTGAGAACCGGGACTGTGTGGCTCAATTGCTTCGACATCTTCGATGCTGCAATACCGTTTGGCGGGTATAAGATGAGTGGAATAGGAAGGGAGAAGGGAATTTACAGCCTCCAAAACTACTTGCAAGTAAAGGCTGTTGTTACACCTCTCAAGAATCCAGCATGGTTGTGAGAATTTCAGCAATGCATGTGAGAAGTACAACAATGTTTTATTTTGCAAAATCAGCTTCTTCTTCTTTCTTAAGAATATAACAGGGCCTTGCTTCTGTTGTTATACTAAAGTTAAACTCTAATAATATCTGCCTCTTAATATGTGATTCTGAGCTATCCCTTTTGAATGATTTTGATTGAACATCAACTTTTCTTAATGACTAAAGACAAAATGATGTGATGTTTTACTAATTTGACATTAACATTTGAAATATATTCTGGACAATATGTTTCAAAAACTTTCATTTCCATCCAATTCAATAATTCATGAAAAGTTTATTCCTTTTTTTTAGAAACAACAACTTTTTATTGAAAAAAAAAATACAACAAAAGATCAAGTCCCAAAAATCCTATCAAAAAAAGGGAGACCAAGACCGTAAAATATTGTCTAAGGAATAATTAGAAGGGAAATCGCAAAGAATGTCTAAAACGGCGGGTTGATTTTGAAAGGAATTTTTTTAATTTTAAATGAAAAATGTCTAAAGTTGGTTGGGTGGGACAGTAGAGAGGATGTATTTTACACATTTACCCTCCACATATTTCGTATTTTCTCCTATTTTGATAGGATTATATTTATTTTCTCATTCATTTTAGTGATTTTGAATACAATATCTTATAATATAATTGAATTGGTTTTAGAAATTGAAGATTTTATCCTCTATTATTATTATATAAATTATTTTTTATTACTTTTACCTATATTGTAGGGGTTTTTGTTGAATATATTATTCACCATTCGTTCATCTTCAATTTCACTATTTGTTAGATATGTGTCAACCATCTCATTTGGATTTAGGTTTTAGGAACAATATTTAAGAGCAATGTGTGGTAACAATGGAAATACAATTGACGAACCTAGTAGTAATACAAAGAATTGTGGGTTTGGTTAATAATAGGAAGAGTTGTAGGTGGTGTGGTTTATAGTTTTTGGGTTAACATGCAAACATTTTATTTGTGTATGGTCTGAGTTTTGGTTTTGGGTATTTCTCAATTTTTGAAAATAAGTTCAATTCTTTTTTTCCAAATCGTATCTCTATTTATTTTTTATTTTTATTTTTGCCAAAAAGATGTTATTCGCTTTTTAGTTTTTGTAATGTTATTTTTATCGTTTAGTTTTCATTTTATTTTTGGAAGTAGATTTCATTTTAAATATGCTCTAAACAATATAGATTTTCAAATATTTAGGAAGGGTATATTTGTTCATTTTAAAATTAAATAAATTAAAGAATCTATGCATTTAGACATTTTTTGAGGGAAAAATAAGATTTTGATATTTTTTCAATTTAGATATTTGTCTAGTCCTAAACTCTAATTACAAATACTTTTCAAAATCAAAGCCCAAAGGAAAACTTGAAACTTCACTGAAGCCCAAATATCACTAGGGTCCTTTTCCACCCTTCTAAACTCTATTGTTTCTCTCTCCCCACAAAATACATAACAAAGCACACATCCCTTCTAACCATAAGAAATGACCCTTCTCTTGAAATGGAGGATCGAGAAGAAACTCCCCAATCAAACTATCAACATCCATTTGATGAGCCAAGATAAAATCAAACTTCTGGAAGAAGCGGTCCCACACCGACCTCATGAAACTCAGACCTCCAAAGTAAGTGATTCATATACTCACCAACAAGAACTTGTACATGTATGTGGTAAAGACCAAGAGGTATGTGGTTCAATCCCCTCACTCCCAATTTGTACTAAAAAAAGTGATCCATATATTCCTTTACCTTCTAAAAGAGGATACAACATAAATGACCAACTAACAAAGATAATTTTCTAAATATTCGATCCAAAATATTCACTCAGCCGAGTAAAACTTGTGAAGAAAAATTTGAAATCATAATCATCCACGCATTAAAAGATTGATTGTCTAGGTAGAGGTGGTTCAACAAGTGTGAAGTAGGATTTATATGTGTGCTTTAGTTTTCTTATTGCTGGCACGCTTTAATAAAAAGATTAAGAGAAGCCTTCTAAAGGGTTAAGGCTCTAATAACGAACCTCCATTCTCCTAAACCTATAAAAACGACCTCCTCATTTCTCTATTGGTTCATTATATCGAGTATAACTGTAACTGCAAAGGTTCTAATCAATGATTGTTTCTATTTTTTTTATTTTTTAAATCCCGAAGATAAAGATGAAAGAAGCATCATAAAATAATTTTTATATTCTTATTTATTTTATTTATTAAAAAAACATCTATTTTAGATATTCTTTTACAATAGTTTTAGTTTTAGTTTTCTATGTTAGAAATAATCTTATTCATCCATGATTTCCTTTCTTTTTGCAATTTATTCTTCTTGATGATATTTTAAATTGATATGCAAAATTGAAGAACTAAAAACTGTCTCTGAAGTTATAATTTTGCTCATCAATTTTGGTTGAAATTTCATACAAAAATTGTAAGCAAACTAAAATTTTCGAAATAAACTACTGAAAAGGAATTTTTGTTTGCTATCTCTCTCACCCACAAGTTGATATTTCCATCACCATACCAAATTTTCTCAAAAAGAAGCTGTGATTTGTTTTTCAAAAGCATAATTAAATATTTGTAAGTTTTCCAGTGGACCCTATCACAGATGATGAAGACGACAATAACGACGCCGATGAAAAGGTAACAACGGTCCTCAGTGGCTTTAAGTTTTTTCAAATTCGGGAAACCATCCATGGAGGTAGAAGCCAGAGGAAGACGATACCATTTTTGCATTTCAATCTTACAATTCATTCAATTTAATGTCATTACAAAAGGCTTACATCCAATGGCAAAGTGAAAGGCAGCAAAGTCCCTGGTTTATGTACCCACCACCATCATCTATTTTACTACTAGCCTCACCCTCAATATATATATATTTTTTCTTTTTCCTACTTCTTCTATTTGTCATTACCACAATCACATTATGGTTTTCTTTCATCTTCAAAATAATTTTATCAGATTTCCATATCCAGTTCAAACAAGCAAACAAATCTTTAGGGCCCTCTATATTTTCGAAAGCATAGACAGCCCTGAGCTTGATCAACAGGAATCATACCTCCACCCTTGGAAGTGTCAATGGCCTCCAACATGGAAACTACTTCGTCCATCTCGGGCCGCTTGTCTGGGGTCGCATCCCAGCAACGCTTCATCACATTTGCTAGAGAGCTCGGGCAACATCTCGGTATCTCTGGCCTCAGATTCTGCAGGGTTTTGGGATTAATGTTTTCAGCAGAGTTAATGATAAGTTGAAAACAACGAAGTGATTTCTTCTCAACTGCGCATTGTCCTGCAGATATGAAGATGTAAGGGCGAAGAAATCGGCAGTTTACCTGACGAACCACAGCAGAAGTCACTTCGGAGAAACTAAGGTCAGGATATGGCATGTCACAGCAATAAATTTCCCACAGGCAGATACCGAAGCTATACACATCACACTTCCTGTTATATGGGTTGCCATTGAGAACCTGTAAAACCACAACTATGGAGTCAAAGGGAAACATTTTATGGACAATGCTCCACTCCTAAATGTCGTTAGTCATATGAGTTAGCTGAAAAGT
This sequence comes from Benincasa hispida, assembly GCF_027475165.1. Classification (NCBI taxonomy): domain Eukaryota; kingdom Viridiplantae; phylum Streptophyta; class Magnoliopsida; order Cucurbitales; family Cucurbitaceae; genus Benincasa; species Benincasa hispida. The sequence continues at coordinate 9,402,112 of NC_143479.1, forward strand.
GAGGAACTGCATACCTCAGGAGCCATGTAACCAAGTGTTCCAGTCTCCCCAGTCATGTCGTTGGGATTTGACGCCTCGACTCTAGCAACGCCAAAATCAGCAATTTTGACTGTACGTGTTTTGTCCAACAGCATGTTTTCTGTCTTTACATCTCTGTGGACAATCTTCTGGGAATGAAGGTAACTCAACCTACAAAATAAATGGAACAATTTCTGAGAGCCAAATATCAACAAGTGCATACTATTCTCAAGCAAAAGGAGACTAGCGAATAGAAGGAATCGTGTGAGCAGGTGGTACCCTCTAGCAAGATCAAGTGCCAGCTGGACAACCACCTTGAAAGCTAGCTTCCTTCTCCTGTTTTTTATGAGATAAGATTTAAGGGCGCCTCCAGCAAGATATTCCACCACAACACAACATATGTTGCTTGGCATGCCTATTAGACCATTTTCAGTTTGGATCTGTAACTCCGCTGATCCCATTGTTGCCCCTATAAACTGAAAATCAATTGAAATTTGTGAAAAATCCAAAACTAGAAACCAAGTCTACAAAGGGGGAAAAGAAAAAAGAAAGGGATGACGTAATGCACTAATTATTGAATAAGCACGTCGAGTTTGATATATCATTATCTGAACACTAAAAGTCTAAAATTGAGTTCCCCTTCCACGACTACAGGTATAAGAGGAGGAAGGGAAAAAGATGGAAAGATGATAAGTTAGGAGTCTGAATAAAGACACTTAGTTTTTCCACTATCAAAGATGTCAACACTTCTTTTATCTGATTGAGACCATCCAACTGAGCAACATGCTTTTTGGCCCTATCTAGTTCTATTCTGGCAAGGATAAGATTTAGTTCAGTTGACTTCTTTTCCCTTCCTACAAAAGTACAATGGTGGAGAGAGATTTAGACTCTATCACAGCTGAACATTTTAGGTTGAGCTACCAGTAGAAGAGATTTAAATGAATTTTTGAAGTTCATGCAAAAAGAGTTTCAATGGTATATACAGAAGGCTTGAGGGAATTAAAAGCAAACCTTTTTGTCATAAAATTAATTATCACAAAAATCAAAAAGAAGGGTGCGTGGGAGGAAAAAGAACAGTTTCTGGTTATTGGATCATTAACAATTCTGGGTCTAACTGATCCTCTATTTTCTTTAGTGTCAGCGCCTTCAAAAAGAGAAACAATTATTAGAAGTGCATTCAATTGATTTGATACAATGTCAGTAAGTATAGAAAACAGAATTGAGCTTCGGAACAAGCAGCTAACAAGACATCCATTTCAAGTTTCAGAATCACAAGATGTAGTAAATACATAATGGAGTTGTAGTGACCTTAGTAACATTGGGATGCTCTAGTTTATGCCAAACAGCAACTTCCTGTTTAAAAGCTGCCCTTAGTGAAGCAATTTCAGCTTCTGTCCTGTGACCTTCTTCTCCCCAATCCAGCAACTTGACTAATGCATTAAAAAACGTCAAAAGAAAACTTAGTGGATGGTAGCAACCAACTGAAACCAACCTAAACAAACTGAAACCTAGTAACCTAAACAAACTACAAACTAAGATAATATTTAAGAAAACATATATACGAGTGAGTGAGTGAGTGAATGAGCGAGTGAACAGATCTTAAAATAATTGAGTGATAATGATCGCATTAAAAAAAAAGCAGATGATAATGATGATAAAGACAGAATTAAATACAAATCTGTAGTAGCTAGAAGAAATAGCCAATTCATTATAATAGCTTTTCTAAGTCAAATTTTATCCAACAGCTGGAATCACATGAAAGTATAAAACTTTATTTACACAAAGGCATTCAGGCCATCGTTGTCATAAACAAATTCAACTCAATCTCGTGTATGCATCACGGATCATCTAAAAGAGAGCAAATGGCCAATCACCACTTCCTTACAGTGGGAACATGTCTTTAAAATAAAAGGTTAGCCTAAACTCAAAGAAGTCTACGCAATCACTAATCGGGATCCTATGAGGAGGGTGCTAAATTGGTATGAGATTTCAAAAAACTACCAACGAATCAAACCTATACGTGTTCAAACAAATTCACCAGTACATATTGATGAACATTTAAGACGATTAAGAGCAGAGAACAAGAGATTAGAAATAATTGAAAACAAGCTAAAGGAAATTCACAAAATAAAACTAAGACATAAACTATAGGTGTGTAAACATTCTGAAAGATCAGGAGTGAGAAATTCGATCACGATTCAGGAAGTAATTATAGTAAGAGCAGAGGTCTAAGAGTAACTAAAAATAGGGCAAAAGTTGAAGGTTGCATATAGAAATCGGAGACTGACCGGCAACATCTAGTCCGTCATAAACGCCGCGGTGGACGGTGCCGAAAGTACCACGAGCAATGACGCTCTTGATAATCAATTTAGACGGATCGATCTCCCACTCCTGCCGTTCCTTAGCGGCGACTTTAGTAGACCTACTACGAGCGATAGGAGCAGAAGTGAGAAAGCTATTGCCGCCATCTTCATCTTTCTTCTTGTTCTTCTCCATGGTCAAGGCTCTACTAAGATGCCTCTCAAGCTGTTCATCCAAGCTCTTCAGATCAATCTGATCTGCACGCACAAATCCATCATTGTTCTCCTTCATTTCCGATTTAGCGACAAAATCAAAGCGGTAAGCAGGAATCTGTGCAAGAAATCGATGGATTCAAATCAGAAATTGGGAGTAAATTGGAAATTGGTGATTGTTGTTGTTGTTGCTGGAATCGCTGCTGCTGTTGTTTCTTTGTTGTTCTTCGTTTCCACAAAATCTGCAATGGCTTCTCCAATCATCCATGTGGCCACATGAATTTGCCTGCTCATAACGTGTGCTTCTGACCCACTTCGGTCTCCTTCTCTATTTATTATTTTTCCTTTTTCTTTTTCTTTTTCTTTTTCTTTTTAATTTTTTCCTCAGTTCCCAGCCAATTAACAGATCAGGGCTTATAAGTATAATTTTTAATTAAGATGTGTTTACGTGAGATAGTTCAGCTTAGTGACATATTTGGGCTTCTTAATCCCTTTCTTTATTTAATTTTATTTTAGAAAAGTTAATATTTTAGTTTTGAAGTTTTGAAGAATAAGTATGGTTGGATGTATTAAAAAATGAGAAAAAAAATATTTCTTCTTTCTTAAATTTTTTTTTGTGTAGTTTTCATTTCGTCCTTTAATTTTCAAAATGTTATACTTTTAGGCCACCAAAACATAATGAAAATTGGTACAATTGGAATAGAATTTCGTTGATGGATCAATTATAATGAGCCTGAATCGAAAATGTAATTGGATTGTATTTTATTACGTTTACCTAGAATTATGAATATGTCATATTTTACTGTTACTATTACCGTTACTGTTTGACCCTAACTTGACCGTGACAGTAACGTTAGCAAGTAAATGTAATAATAAATATGGCAGATTCATAATTTTCATACTACTATAACAATATCTATAAAGGTAATGATAACCAATGGTAAAGATAGTGTATTCCACGTAATTTTCAATCACAACCATATTTAACACTCTTTTTCTCCAATTAGATTGCATAATTTGATTATAGATTTCTAGGCAGGTCCTACACTCATTACGTTAACAAAATGCATATAAACAACAACAAAAATAATCAACCGGAGTTCGGGATCCACTTTTTTACATTATCATTGATGGATTACTTTTCAACTGGTATAAATGTGACTTAATTCTTACGCTTTGAGTTCGATTCCAATTTCATTTCTATGTTTGGAAATATTATAATTTTATCCTTGTAATTTGAATTTTGTTTTAATTTGGTTCAAGGTTTTAAGATTCACACTTTTATCTTTGATTATTCACTAAATATTCACTGGTTTTAATGTCTATTAATTAATTTAAAAGAATTATGAAGTGAAATATTAAAATTAATAGTGATGCAAAAATAATGAAACTTAATTAACCAAAGATTGAAAGTAGCTATTTAATAATTAAAAAAATGAAGTTAAAAGTGCAAATCATGAAACTTGAATCAAATTGAAACCAAACTAAAACTATGAGGGTAAATTTGTAATAGTTTGAACCGTAAGGACTAAATTAAAATCAAACTCAAAATTTAATGATTAACTAAGTATTATTTTGAAACATGGGACAGAATGAATATTAAATCCCATAAAATTATTTTGTCATAAAATTGTTTAAATAATAAAAATATATCATTGTGAAAACTCAAAATCAAACCCACATATATGTTTCCAAACTCATGGACTGTAATAATTTTATTATTCTTTTCTTTTTTTTTTTAATTCTTAGGACTATTCGTCTAGAAGTATAATAATAGAGAGTTTTAATCTTCAAAAAAAGAAAAAAACTTCTTCAAATTATCAATTACTTAACCTCCCATTATTGATGTCAAAATTAATCGATTGACCTCTTTTTCTTTTTTGTCTCTTTTTTTTTTCTTTTACTATATTCCATGACTTTTTGTAAGTTTTGTGGAGCTATAGAATACTTTTGGTTATTACCTGAAAACAAAATAATATTTATTTACTCTTTATATTTCTGATTATAGTTTCCATTTCATCTCTCACTTTCAAAATGTTTCATTTTTTAACTTTTAAGTTTTGAATTTAGTTTTGATTTGGTCCATAAATTTTAAAATGTAACATTTTTACTATTATGTTTTGAGTTAACGTCCATTTGATACTTAACTTTCAAAATATTATATTTCTACTTTAAATTTTAAATTTCATTCATTTGATCCCTAAATTTTAAGATGTTACACTTTTAACTTCTAACTAATTGGCTCACTTTAGGTCTATGGTGTCAACTTTCAATAAGTTGATTTAAAATATTTATGATGTGAATTTTTTTTTACTAATGTTTATAATGACTAAAAATGAATGAAAACCAATTTAATTATAATTATCTTGGTTATTTTAAATTAACCAATAGAAAATTAAGACAAAGTTAACGATGTAAAATCCTAAAGTGTATAGAAAAAATGGAAACTAAACTAAAAAAAAAAAAAAGTAACATTTTGAAATTAAAAGACCAAATGAAAACCATATGCAAAATTGAAGAACCAAAAAGACATTTTTTTTTCCTAATTATTATTATTATTTAGTTCAATATTATAGGGTGAAGAATGGACTCCTTAAATTTTGAGATAATAATTAATGTCTTTATCCATACTCGAATTAATTGATTAATTAAATATTTGTTAAGTTAAATTATGAAATTATTGGTCATGGTTTTAAAATCCAAAGAACTCTTAAACAAAATTGAACTCTATATCTAATTAAAGTCTTAAACTTTTAGGTTATGTTTGGTAATCATTTAGGCTTTTTGTTTTTTTGTGAATTAAGCCTATTTCATCTAATTTTTTACAATAATTTGCATCTTTCTTAAGTACAATGGTTGAATTCTTAACCAAATTTAAAAAATAAAAATAACTTTTTGAAAGCTACTTTTTTTAGTTCTAAAAAATTGGTTTAGTTTTTTAAACAATTGGTGAAAAGTAGATAACAAATAAAGAAATTTAAAGGTGAAAATAATGTCCATAGAATTATTTTTCAAAAACAAAAACAAAAAATAAAATGGTTCCCAAATTGGCTTTAATTTTATGTTTATTTATTACCCGGTCCATATATTTTTTTAAAAAAAATTAACAGGCTTTTTTACTTTTCAAAATTTTGTCTAACAAATTATTGTCACTACTTAAGACATTACTTAACTTTTAAAGTTAAATGTTTTGACCATTTGGGTTATTTATGTGAAGTATGGAATTTAAATCAAATGAAAGAAAGATGAATGCTCAGAGTTACCCAAGGGAAGGCTCAAAATCGACGGGCGGGCCAAAGCCTATAGGATATCAAGAGGAGGCATAGGGGAGCGTATGTCTCAAATGGGAATGTAAACAACTTGGGATTTGGGTCAACCTGTTAAGCCAATGAATATATATCGATTGGAATACAACCAAACCAATTTCGAACTAACGGCCTGCAACCTTGAGCGCTAGAAACGTCCTTGATACTTGTTAAATTTAGTGTCCTAAATCTCGTGGATCTCGTAATTTGTTAGTTGTAAATACAAATTATTTATACTATAAAATAAGAAGTATTTTATTCAACATTTAGATTGTACTAACTCAATCCAATAAACTAAGATCTAAGGTCTTTAATGTAGCTTGAACAGTATGTGGTAGACATACAAATAGATCATGCTCAAGTAATAACCTAAAAGGTCTATAGTATATGGACAAGGTTAGGTGTTTTATCCTGGTGACACTGCGGATACAGTTTACTTTGCAAATTTTACAAGAATTGTAAGAGTTACAAACAACATGATCCAAATCGTTTATGTGGAGACATGTGAGTAAGAGTTTGTATAAGATCGGGATTGCAAAATGATTAGTTTCTCTTTGTAACGATGTTACTTGAAAAGACTTAACATTTCACTAGGATGACCATAGGTGACTTGACCTTAATCTTGAGTGAGTTATAAACTCCTACCTATGAGGGCAATCTTTTGATCTTTATGAGTGAGAATAGCCAGTTTCGTCGATCCAATAAACCTACCATTTTGGGAATCTGACTAAGTAGATAGTTGGGAACACAGCTACATAAGATGGAATTCGTTCATTCCCATCTTTAGGGAAAGTTGATGAATTGCCCCCTTAATGGCTGATTTCGGGTCTTCAACAATGAGATTTCACCCTCTCATTTCCAAGAGGTGTTAGTTTATAGTTGGACTATAAATTGTTTGTTTATTAAAGGAATCAGTAGTATTTAAAGAGTTAGATGTAACTAAAGAGGTAGATGGTAATTTGACTCAACTCTAGTTATGAGTCATTCGTAAATGGTCGATTTACTGTTGATTGGTTATATCCATGGACACAGAAATATATCTACAGTGCGAAGAGTGCAACTGTCGGTCTTTAGTGGAGTGACCGACAGTTAATGAATGTTGATTAATTTAATTAAATAGTTTAATTAATTAATCTCGTATCATTTGAGCTTCTAATCTGTAGGTCCATTAGGTCCCCTTATTAGCTTGCTAAGGATAAAAACAAGGAACATGTTCTTGGAATATTTGAATTATTTAGATTATTTAAGGGAATTAAAGGTTTTAATTATATTAATATGATTAATATAAATTATAATACATATTGATACATTATATAGTTCACTTTAATATGATTTATAATTAAAACCTATATAACATTTGAGAGATAAATATTTGAATGAGATTCAAATATTATTTATATGAATAAAGTTTATATAAATACTATACGTTAAAATTTAATATGAATATGATTCATATTAAAACTATAGGTTATAAGAGAGAGTTGTATTTTAACATGAATATAATGCATATATATATATATATATATATATTATATTGTTAATATTATTTTAATTAATAATATAATATCCATAACTCCCTATTACAGGGGGAGTTATTTTGTTATACATGAGAGAAATTATCGTAACTCCCTCTACCTCACTCTTTTCTTTATCTGTTTTTTGAAATAAAAAAGAACTCTCTCAATTTTTCCAAAAAACAAATATCACTACTTTTATACATTCCCTCTCCCAAAATTGAAGTTGGAGCCCACACATCCATTGTTCCTTTTTCCTAAGAATAACAAGATGATCGAGTGATGGTATCTAGAAGGGATTGATATTTCCTATTCATTCTGAAAAGTTGCTGTGTTTGTGACTTTTGGAGAGAAGTTCTGTGAAGACTAAATTCTACAAGCATTAAGGGTGTTCAAATAACCCGAACAACCCGAACTACCCAACCCAAAATGTAAGGGTTGGGTTGGGTTGAATTTTTCTATTTTTATTGGGTTGGATTGGGTTGTGGGTTGGCGAAAAAAAAATTTGGTTGACCCAACCCAACCCGAATTTTGTATATATCTCTTTGTTAACGTTTGATTTCTTTGTATTGATTAATTTTTGAATTTTTAATATTTTTCTTTTAAAATTTTTATGATATTTGTTTTGTTTAAAGTTTACAATAAATATCATAGATATTTGGTATTTAGCATCTTAATTTTATGAGATTTTAGTTATTAGTCATGTGTTATATATAAATTTATATATTTTTCATTAAAAAAAAAAGCTATAACCCGACAACCCAACCCAACCCGAATTTTAAGGGTTGGGTTGAGTTGGGTTGGAAACTTTATTTGGGTCATTTGGGTTGCCAATCAAACCAACCTGGATTTTCGGGTTGGTCCAAAAATACTCTCAACCCAACTCAACTCAACCCATGTACATCCCTAACAAACATCAATTATTTTTTTTCTCTTTCTTCCCTTTTATATAAAAAGTATGCTTATAGATTCATAACTTTTAAATGTATATCCTATGAAATGTTTGTTTTTCTTCTCTGCATTTAGTATATTTCAAATTAATCTTCAGTTGCATTGCGTACATGCGCTTCCGTGAGAAATCTGATTCCTTTAATTGGTATCAGAACCAAATCGTGTGAATGTTGAGTTTTGCAAATAGATGTTTCAAATTTTGACACTAGTTTTACCGCTTTAATTCAATTAAAGTTGTAAGAGCCCATTATTTTTGGGCATTTAAATTCCGCTATCGAGTCTATAAGTTTATGTCTTGAAGATTGGCAAGTGTTCCTCAGAATTGAGATCAAGATCGGAGCACAACAGACGAAGAATGGAACAGAGCACTGCATTATGTGCTAGAGCGCAAGGCACAGCGTTACAATGTTCAGCTTTACATTGCGACATAGAAAGCCCAACATAGCTATGTTCGAAAACAATATTGCGACACTGAGGCCAAGCGTAGCGTTACACTGCGACAAATTTTCAGCCCAGCGTAGCTACGCTCGGAAAAGCAGTTGACGCGTGCATGCAAACAATTCCAGATCATGGGTTTGAGCCTATCGGAAGCAGTTTGCCTATTTTAATTTTGAAATTTGTAATTTTAAAATTAATTAAATCGATATAACATTGATTATATTGATTTATTTAATTTTTAGAGTTCCAAAATTGGGTCTATTTTACTATTTATTTAATGTATGCATTTGATATATGATTAAATATTATATGTTGCATAAAGTATGTCATATAGTTTTAAATTCCCACTTAAGGATAAACATTAATCATGCATCATATTTAATATAAATGTTACTATATAGTTGCATTATCTTATAAGCATGCATATTCATCATATTTAATATAAATGTTATATTATATAGTTGCATGTTTCATTGAGCATATACATGCATCAAACTTAATATAAATGTTATATTATATGTTGAACATGTATTCTTTTTATTAATGATAATGTAATGGTTATATTATACGATGAAAATGATAATACATTGAACATGACATTATTTAGTAAATATAAATGTTATATTTGATTAATGTCATTAGACGCATGTTATAGGTTTTAATTTTTCACTAATTTACAAAATTTATAAGTTTAATAAGTTAGATTAAAATCTATAATCAAGAGTTGCATGCAAACATAAGTCTTATTTAATTTCAAATGATTTAAAACTAAGTCACCTAGACTTATGTTAACAATATTTCTAATATGATTAGAAATAGGTCAATCTTTTTTTTTTTTTCTTTTAATAGGATTAACATGAGTTAATAAAAGATTAAATTTATAACATGTTTATCTATAAAGGATCTTTGTCTAAGGATTGGGGTATTTAAACTGATGGAAATGAAATACCCCTACTTGGGAGAAGGTGAATTACACAAATATTTTATAAGCACGCAATAAATTATTAGATTTATTAACGTGTTTAATAAACAATAATTATATATTGTTAAAATCTTTAATATAAATGTTATATTGAGCAAATTAACAATAATTTAGTTAAATTAATTAGTCGGATTTACCTAAGTTAATAAATCCTAGGTTCTAAAACACTTAGTGGGAGGAAAAGGATATATATGATATGTCATTTTTCCACTCACATTCTCCTTAACTTAAAAGTTCATACCGTGAAATCCATGTTCGGCCTCTTGATGCCCTGGGTGCATCCTCCCTTAGGAAGGTATTTGCATGAGATAATATCAAGGTGAATGGAAAAAATGTTTATAGTAACTGGGAGAAGGGCGTATGTCAATACATCCTACGGTCTCCCTTCATTAGCTTGCAATGTCTTTTCATGCTCGGTCTCATGGCGCCCTGAAAGTGTTCTTCTTAGGAAGATGTTTGCATGGAAAGGGACAGAGTGAACTTCATAAATGGATAAGATCGCTATAGTAATTGCACCAATTACGTTCTTCCCTGAGGCAAGCTAATCGAGGCAGGGCTAGGATTGAAAATGAAGGGTTACACTTACAGAAAAACATTAAGGAAGTTAACGATTTCTTAACCAAATAAATGGTAATTAAATATTATAGGAATAAGAGATAATCTGGTGTAATATTTAATTGAAATGTCACAATTCAATGAAAGAATATCTTACACCCCAAGGTGGTATTTATTCTAAATCATAGAAGTATCATTGCAATGTTAAATTTTGTTAAGGTTCATTAATCTTTTGCTAAATATGATGGAATTAAATGATTTTTTGCTCAAATATCTAATATAAATTATTTGTTTTGTTTCAACAATTTTATAATCATGACTAGTGTTGTTATCTCTCTACTTAGTGTCGATAAATTAAGCGGCAAAAATTACACTAGTTAGAAAAATACGATAAATATTGTCTTAGTCATCGACGACCAAAAATTTGTCCTAACGGATGAGTGTCCTCTAGCCCCTATACCTGTTGCATCGTGAAATGTTCGTGATGTTGGGTTTTATGCCCTAAAACTTGTAGATAGTAAATGTTGTTAATTGACCGCCATCAATAATGAGTTATAGATGTTAATTCAATAGATGTTATTGTTTGTGTTGTTTGTCTATTTTTTCTTAATAACCCTAAATCCAATAACTAACATTCAAGGCTGCCTTATGAGTCTTGAACTGTATGTGGAGATATACAGGGATCAATGTTTAAGATATAGCTTGAAGGGTCTATAGTATAGGGATAAGGTTGGGTACTTTATCCTAGTAACACTATGGATACGACCCACTTTGTATTTGATACGAACGAAATGATCCAACACATTCGTGTAGTTGACATGCGAATGGGGGTATCCTATGCAATGAGTTTGCATATGACTAGACCGCGAAATAGTAACCACTAGATGTAACACCGTTAACTAGTTAGGTTCCTATTTCAATAGGATGACCTAGGTAACTTGGTTTTAATCCTAAGTATATTATGAACTCCTATTCACGAGTGATTATCCTTTGATTTGTATGGGTGAGGGTGGCAAGTTCGCGGACCTAATATGCTTACCCTTTTTAAGACAGGATCGAGTAGAGAGTTGGGAACATAATAGTACAAGATGGAACTCACTCCTTCCCGCCTTAAGAGTAAGTAGATAAGTGTTCCCTTAAGTGGTGTCTTCGGGACTTAAACAAATGACCCTACCCTCTCATTGGCCCAAGCGGGGTTTCTCTTTGTTGGTTGGACTATAAGCATATTGTTCATTAGAGGAGCACTGGTACTTAAAGAATCAGAGGTAACCTAAGGTAGAATGGTAATTTGACCCAGTTGGAGTTACAAACACTCATGAAGAACTAACTTGTTGTTATTGATTTATATCCGTGGACACTAAAATATATTTGTAGTGGAGTGTACCCACAGTTGAATATTGATTAACTTGGTTAATGAGTTTAGCCAATTAATCTCATATCATTGGAGCTTCTGATCTACACGTCTACCAGGTCCCCTTGTTAGCTCACTAGAGGATATTTAAGTGGAATGATTTGAATTTTTCAAATTAATTTGAGGAAACTATATATTAACGTGATTAATATATAATTGATTGTGGATATGATCTATAATTTAAATTAAATTGCAAAGAAACATTTGAATAAGATTCAAATAATTAACTCAAGTGAATTAAATTCACAAAGAATTAATTAATAGAGAGGTATTGCACATAAACATATGATATTTATGATAATTAAATATATGTGTGTTAAATTGGATTTAATGTATAAATAATTATTTAATTAATGTGCAAATTAAATTAAATAAGTGTTATTTAATTGTGCTAAATTAATTAAATAAGTGTTATTTAATTAATTAATTATGGAAAAGGGAAATAGAAAATTTATTAGGAAAAATGTTTAGCCCTTCTCTATATAAAGACCTCCCTTTGACCCCTTTGGGGGAGATTGAGACTAACACTAATAATACACACAAGTGTTATTGTGCAAATTTTTTCCTAAACCATAAAGAGAATCATCTCTACTCTCCAAAACCCTTTTCTTCTCTCTCTATCCAATAGTTGGATACCACTTATCTCTCTATTGGAATCCTAGAGAATAACGAGCTTACTCTCATGGTAGTGTTCGAGATTGTTCAAGAAATTGTTCGTGATCAAGATCGTTAGAGGAGCCATTCGTTGAAACTTAAAGAGGATTGTTCGTGAAGCTTGGGAATCTACAAAGATATGAATGGTTCTAATCTTTTTCCCTAAGCATGATATATTACATGTTTATATTCTGTTTTAGTATATTGAATGTTTTATATAAAAATCAAATTGTGGGATGCAAGGCATTCTTACAAAATGCTTCCACTGTGGGATCCTATCCCTTCATGTGATGCCTATGACAGGTGGACTAAGGCTAACGATGAGGCCCGAGTCTACATTTTGGCAAGCTTAACTGAAGTCTTGGCCAAAAAAGTATGAGATCGTGATCACTGAACACGAGATCATGGAGTCATTGCGTGAGATGTTTGGGCAACCGTCCACACATCTCAAGTATGACGATCTCAAGTTCATCTTCAATGCTAGCATAAACGAGGGATCATCTATTAAGGAACACGCCCTTAATATGATGGTCCACTTTAACGTGGCAGAAATGAATGGGGTTGTCATAGATGAGTCCAATTAGTTAAGCTTTATTATGGAGACTTTTAAGGAGTTTCTTGCAGTTCTACAGCAACACTGTAATGAACAAAATAGAATACAATTTTACCATCATTCTCAATGAGCTGTAGACTTACAGGTCCTTGATAAAAGTCAAAGGACAACACGAGGAGGCAAATGTTGTCATTTCCTCGAAAATTTTCCACAAGGGTTCTAATAAGCGCTTGCAATGTTTGTTGGACCAACGTTAGAGGTTCTTCTAAGATCCTTCCAAACACTCACAAAGAAAGCTAACTTAGATCAAACTTAGAATCTATGATGGCCATTCTTAGATCCTAAGATAGCTCACTCAAAAATTAGCTTGATCAAGACTAACCTAATGAATTGATTTAAACATCAAATCTAAAGCAAGATTTGAAAGAAAAGACAACACCAAAGGGTTGAAAAGCACAAGGTTTTTAATATATATTATCTGAGTTTTCAAGAGCATTACAAGCTATTTTAAAGGCCAAATGGTCGTGCATAGGATTGAAGGATCTCTTACTGAAGAGTTCCATGAGCACGTTCGGATCACTCCAATTTCATAGTGACCGAAATACACAATATACATTCAAATGAAAATTATGCAAACGAACAGTCAATTAAAGGCATGCTTTGAACAAAAATAAACGAGGGAAAGAGTTGCCATACCAGTTGAAGACGTTCTTCAAACTTTGGAACTCAATGCAGCAGAAACCTTCATGCGATCTACCAACACCCAGCAGAAGCGTCAATTGCAGCAGCACACACAACCGCAAGATCACGAACGCAATGGGGACGACACCACCAGAAAAGAGCCCCGGGTATTCTCAGAGTGAGAACCCAAAGTGTGGTCTTTGGTGAATTTGGTAGAGGAAGGAGGAAGCACGGGTTGTGTAGGCGATAAGCAAGTGGGAGGGAAAAAGACGCTATCGTATAGAAAAATGCTTATCGTTTAGGAGAAGCTACACGATCGTGTAGATTTTATTGAACGATCGTTTAGCTAACACGACACATTATACGATCGTTTAAGGAAGCTATCCGATCGTTTAGGACTTAGTGTGCTATCGTTTAGGCATGAGGTGGATGATCGTCTAGGCGCAGAGTGACTATCGCATAGACTGTCGAAATACTTAAACGATCGTTTACGATTCACCAGCGCGCTCCTCTCTATTTCTTTTTGGACAGACCATTCAAAATGAAAACAATTTTCATTTTAATTCATCAGTTACAATAACCGACGCAGTTTCCACTAACATACATCCGAATATGATTTTTGGATTAATTATTATATAATTAACCAATTAAAATATTAATAAATATAATCATATTATATTTTTACCCTATAGTTTGATATCACATATCTACTATAGTATTTTCTCCTCTTCTTGATATAAATCATATTTATATCTAATTTCCTCCAAAATAATGTATCTCATATATAATTAACCAGTCCAATTATATCATATATAATCGAACTTCCTCTTGTCAATTTGAACATTAAAATTAATCCAAACATTGATTCTCAACTTTATCCAAGCTACCCAGGGGACATAATGCACCTGTGGCTCGAAGCTCTAACGATTCGTGAATAGCTGACTAAACTCTTTAGCCACAGATCTACCATCCGTTAACTGTCAGGCATTCTACCAAAGACCAACAGCTGAACTCTTCTTACCACAGATATATTTCTGTGTCCATCGGATATAACCAATCATGAGTATGATGACCCTTCACAGATGCTCGTAAGTACAGTTGGGCCAAATTACTGTTTTGCCCCTGTAGTTACTTCTCACTTCTTAAATACCACTAATTCCTCTAATGAATAATACAACATAGTCCAACTATGTGTGAACACCTCTCGGGCCAAGGAAAGGTGTGTGGCACCACTCCAAAATCAGCCCTTAAGTTATCTATCTACTTACCCCTGCCTCGGGGAAGGAGTAAATTCCATCTTGTGTAGCTAAGTTCCCAGCTCCCAAATCAGACGAATCCCCAAAATGGTAGGTTTGAATCGGCAACTTGGCCATTCGCACCCATACAAATTAAAGGACCGCCCTCAATGGTAGGAGTTCCCAACTCACTCAGGATTGAGGTCATGTTACCTATGGTCATCCTAGTGAAGTGAAGTCTCTATCATGAACGGTGTTATATAATGAAACATTAACACTTCGTAGTTAGGTCTTATACAAACTCTTTGTATAGGACGCCCCCGCTCACATGTCCCCAATACGAATGATCAGGATCAGACCATCTATCACAAGTCATAAAACTTGTGACCATTCCACAAAGCAGGCCACATCCATAGCGTTACCAGGATAAGGTTTCCCTCCTATATTCATATACTACAGACCATTTTGGTTATCACTCAAGGCATGATCCACTTGTATGTCACCACATACATGCTTGAGTCACATACAGATAACCAGAGATTTTATGTTTATTGGTTTGTGGTAAAGCAAATAAAACAAGCAACTGGACAAAATACTAGATGTGAAGTAAATATCATATATTATACAACACAAGCGTTCATCAAGCTGTTTACAAACTACAGGACACAAGACTTTAGGGCATCAACCTGGGAGCTCAAAAGTCATTCAAATACAATTAAATGTAATTTATAACACTTAAGAACTTGAAAGTTAATTGCATACTAATTTATAAGTCAATATGCAAAACTAAAAATGTAGAAAGTCTTCAAAATTTCTTAAGTAACTTCTCTAGAAGGAAGCAAGGCTAATTTGCACATTTGACAAGGTTTGATATCACGTTTTCTCGTGTAGTGCACATTTGATAACATTTTCTTCACAAAATCTATACACTTTTTTAAACCACCGTGTCATTTTTCAAACTGTAGGACTTTTTCCATGTCATCTTCATACCATTCTCTTCTTGACTTATTGAACTAACATTATATAAAAATTTTGGCTCAAAATTATTTGTCACTTCTGGTGAATTTACTAGCTTTTGAAGGTGTAGTGTGAAAGCCTCTTGAAATCTTCTTTACCTTGCTTCTTGTAATTGCTCCATCGGGTACAAACAATGGTTAAATGGTTGAATTCACATCATCTCCCCTTTCTTTAAAACAAATTATCTCAAATCAAGGTCTTCATTTCCTACATCAAAAGAAGTCAAATCAACCACATTAAAAGTATAACTTACTTTGTACTCACCTCGAAGATCTAGTTTGTAGGCATTTTCATTGATCTGTTCTATCACTTGAAATGGGCCACCTCCTCTTGGTTGAAGTTTAGACATCCTTTAATCTGGAAACCATTCCTTTCATAGATGAACCCAAACCTAATCATTAGATTTAAAAATCAACTTCTTCCTCCCTTGGTTCTTGCTATGGATAAGCTTTTGGTTTTTCTTTTTAATCATTTCTTTGACTTCTTTATACAAATTTTTTATGTATCCTGCCACAAAAATGTTATCATGATGTCTCATAGTCTTTGGTAGTCCTAAAACAAAATCCATGCTAATGTCAACCCAAGGTTTATTAGAAACATCCAAATATGTGTAAACAACATGTGGTTGTGTCTTAGACTTAGCCTCCTTACATTTGAAACATTTATTCACATCCTTTCTCATTTTCAACCAATAAAAATGTTCAGCCAACACATTATATATTTTAAATTTTCCAAAATGCCCCATTAATCCTCCCTTGTGAGCCTCCTTCACTAGTAACTCTCGAATGGAACACTCAGGAATACCAAGTTTACCCTTCTTAAAGAGCATTTCATCAAACACAATATAATCATGCACTCCATTCTGAACATTGCATGTACACATCATGAAATTTAGATTTCTTAACTTTATACAAATCAATCATATGTTTAAATCCAAGAATTTTTGCACTAAGGGAAGAATACAATGCATACCTTTTTTTTTAATGCATCAGACACCACATTGTCCTCACCTTTCTTGTAATGAATGACATATGGAAAGGTCTCAATGAATTCTACCCATTTAGCATGTCTCTTATTCAACTTTGTTTGGATTTTGAGGTACTTCAAGCTTTCATGATCCGTGTGGATGACAAACTCTTTTACCCACAAGTAATGTTGCCAAACTTGGAAATGGATATGTTGGGTAGCTAAGTTATGCTCCATTTAGCTTCTCACTAAAGAACATAATTGACCTCTTTTCTAGCATTAAAATAGTTCTAATCTCTATTCTACTTGCATCACATTGAATCTCAAAAGATTTGCCAAAGTTAGGTAAAGCAAGACAAGATGCATTAGTCAATTTATCTTTCAATTCATTGAATGCATTTTATTGTTTTTCTTTCCATTCAAATTTCACATTATTTTTAACAAGTTCATTCAATGGTGAGGCTATGCTACTGAACTTAATGTTGTAATGCGATGGACGTATGCAATCGCAATGTTGTGAACTTAATGCTTTTGGACACAATATTGTATACTTTTATCATCGCAATCCTGCATTGTTTTATAACTTTGCGCTGTAATAACGTGCATTTCTGCCCGTTATCACACCCTCCAAATTTAAACAATGTTTGTCTTCAAGCATAAGCTAAAAATTTTCTTTACAAAGTCGACCGCCTTCTCTTTCCTAGATTTCTCGAGAATGCCTTATTCAAATCCTATGCACCAAAATTTCCTTAATTTTTGTCCAAGTCTCTTCATAAAATATTTCTAAAATTTAGGGACCGCAAGTTTAACCTTCAAAAAGACTTTACCAGATTCTAGGGCATCGCATGATTTATTTCATAAAAAAGAAAAATTCACTGGGGTGTTTTCAAATGATTTTTATCCTTGCATTTTTTTAGACTTTTTTTTTTATGAACTTAACTTTCCACGCTCCTCGACAACGGCGTCAAAAACTTGATGCGTTTTTTTGTATGCTATGAAATAATGGTAGAGATTGCGTTGATGGAAAATGCGTTGAGCATGCAAGTTTTCTCAGTAAGATCCAAGTATAAATCCTACTAAGTTTCCTGGTAAGTCCAGGGTCGAACTCATGGACTAAGGAAAACAATATGCGGTGGTAATTTTTAGATCACTTTACGGTAACAATAAATCAAAAAGTTGGTTGGTTTGTTGTTTACAATATAAAATGTATGTGGCGGAGTTAAGAAAAGAGTTAATATTACAAAAGATGCGATGAATATGCGGGGGAACAGGTTGAGAAAGGGTTTGGTTAACACTTCCTAAGATTGCGTTCATGTTATACGATCATGCTACACACATACAACAGTAAATCATCTTTCAACATAAATGCTACGGCGTCTAGTTTTAGAACGTATGCGATATATACAATGATCTCTATAGGACTTACACATAAGCCTTTATTATTTTCTATGCGATGATGATTGACACACACACATACAAGGCGACTGCAAAATACCATAACCTATCTCTAGGGTGCATGCGATGCATGTTGACAAATAGAGCTTATCTCTAAGTCTCTATCTCCTGCTTATGCAGATCTAATCTTGCTCTCTCGAGTCTAGATTCTAACCTAGCTCTCTTAAGTCTGAGTTTCTTTCTTTAGACTCTCTCTCGAGTAGCTCTAAAGGGGTGATGGACACAACATAAGACAAGATGATCGCATGCAATGAAAATCCTATTTCATGTTAGCTAAATACTTCTCAACCCATTCGATAGATTTAGTTACTCATATGTGTTTTAAAAAGAGTGAAGAGATGTAGATAAGCAAGTTCCATTTTATAGATATATAATCAAAATACAGAATGACAATGTGGAATAAGAATAAAGAGTCTGGTAACAATTTCTTGCTTCCCGAGACTTTTACACTGTTCTTCTCTACTCGGCTCAAAAGATATTCTTGCTCTCGCAAGAATCGGCCCTTTCTTTGCTTTCCACACTCCCTAGGTTCTCTCTCGAGCTGACCAGGACGATCTTCTGGCATCTTTTCCCTTCTCTCGCTTCCGCCTTCTAAGTATAAAATAAGAACTAAGTGCAAGGCTAACTAACTAACTGGTCGAACTAGCTGAACTCTCAAACTGGCTGAACGCAGTGAACTGGCTGAACTCTTTCACTGAAGGTGGCCTTCGGTATTTATAGAGATTTGGGATGAAATGCTTTCTCTCTTAAGATTGCACTGATGGGGTGACATTAATTTTCTGTCTGATGCGCCAAATATTTGTCACTGAAAAATTGAATGTACTTGCTACAGTAGGTCGTTAACGGCTTGTCAACTTAATTTGGAATCACCATCATCAGCTTTCTGTCCCATCGTGATTTATTACGCTTTTCACCTAGATGCACCCACTATGATGCGTCGGCTCTATGCAGGAACCTTCTTGAGCATATATTCGTGAGCGCAAATGATCGCATACCCTTGCATCAATGCAATCTCTTAATGCGCTCGAACGTTAATTTCTTTGGATCGCATTTCCACTTTGCGTCCACGTATTTTCTGCACAAAATACATAAGTTAGTTGTTTTAATGCGATGGCCGCATGCGATCGCAATGTTGTGAACTTAATGCTTTTGGACACAATATTGTATATTTTTACCATCGCAATCCTGCATTGTTTTATAACTTTGCGCTGTAATAATGTGCATTTTTGTCCGTTATCACTCGACAATCAATACACATCCTCCATGTTCCATCTTTCTTGGGTACTAAAATGACCGGAACTGAACAAGGACTCATGCTTTCGCGAACATAACCTTTATTCATGAGTTCTTCCATTTGCCTTTGAATTTCCTTGGCCTTGGTTAGATTGGTACTACAGAAAACCATATTTGGAAGATTTTCCCGAGATATGAAGTCAATTTTGTTCTCAATCCCTCTTAAATGAGGTAGACCCATAGGTGCACCTTCATGTGGAAGCATGTCATTAAATTCCTGCAAAATAGATTTAAAAGCACTAGGCAAAGCATCGTTAGAGTTAGATTCAGTTAGTAAACATATTCCTTTGCACATGAGTACAAAATTTGGTGCTTCGAATGAAAACATATTCCTCACTTCCCCCTTTCTCATAACTAAACTCACATTCTTTCTTTTTCTTCTCAAATCACTCTTTTTCTCTCTTGATTTTCACTCACCTTTTTCACTTACTTTTCTCTCTTTTTTCGCTTTTCTCTTTTAACATACTTTCATCTCTCTTTTCTTGATCCTCAAATTCTTCTATTTTCTTTTCTAATTTCACTTGATCACATTGTACTTCATATGGAGATAATGGAAGCAAAGTAAACTTCTTTCCATTCAAAGTTAATGTGTACTTGTTCAACAATCCATCATATGTGACTTCTCTGTCATATTCCAAGGTCGGCCCAATAATATATCACCCACATGCATAGGTACTACATTGAAAAGGACTTCATCTTTATATCTTCGCAAAGTAAAAGAAATAAGAACTAGGGAGTTTACCTTCGATTCTTCTTTGTTTGTCAACCACTGAAGTTTATATGGTGTTAGATGTGGATGAGTAGTGAGCTGGAGTCTTTTTACAAGCAAACTACTTACTATATTTGTGCAACTTCCACTATCAATCACCAAGCTACATGGTGTTCCTTCAATCAAACATCTTGTGTGAAACACGTTCTCCCTTTTATCTTCAACTTTTTCTTCATTGATTTGTACATTAAGTACTCTTCTTGCAACTAAGGATATAAAGTTACCTTCTTCAATGTACCCATATTATATGCTTCAGATTCTTTCTGAAGTCGAGCCATCGCATTCATCCTCCGATTCTAGTATCCCATTTCTCGTCACTATAGCTTTCTTATTGACACAATCTTTGCTCATGTGTCCAAACCCATTGCACTTCCAGTATTGAATAAAACTAGATTTCTCTCTAACCTCCTTCGAAGTTTCATTCTTTTTAGTATTGGTGCTCTTGGCCTCCACCTTTTTGGG
Source organism: Benincasa hispida (assembly GCF_027475165.1). Lineage (NCBI taxonomy): Eukaryota > Viridiplantae > Streptophyta > Magnoliopsida > Cucurbitales > Cucurbitaceae > Benincasa > Benincasa hispida. The sequence goes on from NC_143479.1 coordinate 9,422,884, forward strand.
AGCCACAAACTTCCCTTTTGCTTTACTCCTATTCCTAAAACTATCATTGTTCCAAACATTAAAATTTGAAAAGGTATTAGCTTTAGAGTTATACCTTTTGGAATGTTCCTTTTCTTCTCTCAGGTATTCTTCAATTTTGATTTCATAATGATAAATATCTTCCAAGTAAAACTATGGATACCTATCAATGGGATGAGCAATTTCTCGATTCAAACCTCCAAGGAATCTAGACATGGTGTCTTCTTCTTCTTCTAAAATGTTTACTCTTTCCATCAAAGTTTCCATCTCTTGATAATATTCTGCCACACTTTTTATTCCTTGCCTCAAAGCTTGTAATTTAATTTTCAAATCTCTTTCATGATGTTTTGGAACATACCATTTTCTCTTGGCTTCTTTAAGTTCTTCCCGAGTTCCAATGGGATCTTCCTCTTTCCCTTGTCTCTCTGATTTGAGATATCGATACCAATTTTTAACGTGGTTAGTGAATTTGACAATGGCAAGCCTCATCTTCTTATTCTCACTAAAAGTGTTGCAATCAAACACATGTTCTATCTTCCTTTCTTATTCCAAATATGCCTCCGCATCCACCATTCCACAAAATGGTGGAATTTTAAGCTTGTCTCTGTTATACCTATCTTCATGGATTCTTTCTTATCTTCTAGGTTGCATAAACTTATTTCTTCCTCTTTCTTTCACGTTTCCTCTTCCTCCAACTTGTCTTTCTTGTTCAATTAAATCAATCACTCCCTCATCTTCTTGTAAGGCTCGTTCATCTCTTTGTTGTGGTGCCCTTCTTTCTTGCCTATTCTCCCTCATCATTTCCATCCTGCCTTGAATATCTTGAAGAATAACCACATTAGTATCTTATACTTGTGGTACTCCTTCACACTGTGATACTTTAAAGTAAGTAATAAAATGACCTCACCACACTTCTCATCAATTTCACTAAAGAGTAGGCTTTTTATACTAGGTCAAAAATATAAGGGTTGGCTTAAATTTTTGGTGCAATCTCACTAAAAGATTGATGAAAACCAATTCAAATTAACAACTCTCACAAACTAAGACTAGAGTAACTCAATCTTTAGGATCAACAACTAGAAAATTCGAACAAAGTAAAATGTAATGACAAGAAACTTTTCATGTGCCTTGAATCCTTGAAAAAAAATTGGCTACTATTTTTTTTTTTGTTGCTGATTTTTTCTCTTCTTTTTTTTAACTACTAAATTTATTTTTCTTTCTTTCTTTCTTTCTTTCTTTTTTTTTTTTTTTTTTTTTTTGCTAATGATTTTCTTTATGATCCAAGAGCAAGTATGAAAAAGATTTCATGATAAGTTATAGTATGTCTTGTATTACACAAAAAAGAAAGAGGAGAAACAAAAAACAACTAAAACAAAGTAAAATATTTCACCTCTAGAGTCGACCAAGAAGGATGACCAAATGCTCTGATATCAAATGATAAGCGACCACAATGTTTGGTGGATGCAAAACTAGAGGTCTTTCTAGGATCTTTGCAAACACTCGCAAAGAAAACTAACTTAGATCAAACTTAGAATCTATGATGGTCACTCTTAGATACTAAGACAATTCACTCCAGAATTAGCTTGATCAAGACTACTCCAATGAATTAATTTAAACATCAAATCTAAAGCAAGATTTGAAAGAAAAGACAACACCAAAGGATTGAATAAGTACAAGTTTTTTTAATATTGAAAATCTAAGTTTTCAAGAGCATTACAAGCCATTTTAAAGGTCAAATAGTCGTGCATAGGATGGAAGCTCAAAAGCCATTTAAATACAATTAAATGCAAATTGTAGAAAATAACACCTATGAACTTGAAACTTAATTGCATACTAATTTAGAAGTCAAAATGCAAAATTAAAAATGTGGAAAGTCTTCAAAATGTCTTAAATAACTCCTCTAGAAGAAGGAAATGCTAATTTGCACGTTTGCCAAGGTTTGATATCACGTTTTCCCATGTAGTGTACATTTCACAACATTTTCTTCACAAAATCTGCACACTTTTTTAGATTACTGTGCCATCTTCCAAACTATAGGACTTTTTTCCCGGGCCATCTTCATGTCATTCTTTTCTTGACTCATTGAACTAGCATTATATAAAATTTTGGCTCAAAATTTTTGTCGTTTCTGATGAATTTGCTAGCCTTTGAAGGTTTAATATGAAAACCTCTTCAATCTTCTTTATCTTTCTTCTTGTAATTTATCCCTCGGGTATATGCAATGGTTCAATGGTTTATTTCACATCAGGTTCTACCTCTAGAATTAAGTTTGCACCTTATTCCTCAGGCACAAAGAAATGGAAGAAGAAAAAAGGTCGCAAGAGGAATAAAGTTACCCTTACTGTTGTTGCCTAAAAGGGCAAAAAGGTCAAGGTTGCAAAGGAAACTTATTTTCATTGCAATTAGGAAGGGCATTGGAAAAGAAACTGAAAGGATGAATCCCAAGAGGAAGTGAACGCCTTGCATACCGCAAATCGATTTTTATATGAACAAATTCATTGTACTAAAAATGAATATATGTAGAATAAACATGTGAAATATCATTCTTTAGGAAAATGATAGAACCATCCTCACCTTTGTAGATTCTTAAACTCCTAGAAAGATCCTCTCGATGTTCCAATTAACGACTCCTCCAACGATCTTGAACACGAACATTTCCTCGAATAATCTTAAACACGACCATGAGAGTAACCATGTTTCTCAAGGATTCCAATAAAAGGATAAGTGGTATCCAACTATTGGAAGAGGGTAAGAAGAAAAAACATTTGAGAGATTAGAGATGATTTCTTTTGTGGCTATGATAAAATTACACAATAAATACTTGCTCCAAAATAAGGAAGACTTTATATAGAGAAGGGTCAACCCTCCCTTCTCCAAGTCTTTTTCCAATTTTCCCTTGTGCACAATTAATTAAATAACTATTTATATATTAAATCTAATTTAACGTACATATTTAATTATCATAACATCGTATGTCTATGTGCAACACCTCTCTATTTATTAATTAATTCTTTGTGAATCTAATTCTCTTGAATTAATTATTTGAATCTCATTTACATGTTTCATTTCAACTTGATTTAGATTATAGATCACATCCATAATCAATTACATATTAATCGTATTAATGTACAATTTCCTCAAATCGATTTGAACAATTCAAATCATTCCTCTATAATATCCTTTAATGAGCTAACAAATAGACCTGGTGGACCTGTAGATCAAAAGCTCCAATAATATGAGATTAATTGGTTAAACTCATTAACCAAGTTAATCAATATTCATTAATTGTGGGTACACTCTACTAAAGACCCACTGTTGTACTCTTCTCACTACATATATATTTCTGTGTCCATGGATATAGACCAATAACAGCAAGTTAGTCCTTCACGAGTGCTCATAACTTCGACTGAAGCAAATTACCATTTTACCTTTGGGTTACCTCTGACTCCTTAAGTACCAGTGCTCCTATAATGAACAACCTGTTTATGGTCCAACCAATAAACAAAAACCTTTCTCAGGCCAATGAGAGGGTAGAACCCTTTATTCAAATTTCGGAAACACCACTTAAGGGAACACTCAACTACTTACCCTGAAAACAAGAAGGAATTAATTCCATCTTATATTATTATATTCCCAACTCTCCACTCGGTCTTGTCCCCAAAATGGTAGGTATATTTGAGTCGACGAATTGGTTACTCTCACTCATACAAATAAAAGAACAATCCCACATGAATAGAAGTTCATAATACACTCAAGATTAAGACTAAGTGGACTTCTAAAAGAGTAAGAAGAAAATTATTTACTTGTTTTTTAATATTATTTAGAAGAAAAGTGACAAAACAACCTTTTATTGGAACAGGTTATAGAGCCAAAGAGCCCTTAGAATTTGTACATTCAAACCTTTGTGGTCCGATGAATGTTAAGGCAAGAGAAGGGTATGGATATTTCATCAGTTTTACAGATGATTATTCTAGATATGGATATGTTTACCTAATGTAGCATAAGTCTGATACACTTGAAAAGTTCAAAAAGTACAAGGCTGAAGTTGAGAATTTATTGGGAAGAAATAAAAAAACACTTCGATCAGTTCAAGGTGGATAGTATATAAATGCAGAATTCTAAGACTATTTAATAGACATGGAATCATGTTTCAACTCTCAACACCTAGAACACCTAAAAAATATGGTGTATCAAAGAGGAGGAATAGAACTCTATTAGACATGGTTCCACAGGTGAGAGTTATGCTTCTTTACCTCACTCGTTCTAGGGATATGCAGTAAAAACTGTAGCTTATCTTTTGAACCAAGTTTCATAAAAAAGTGTTTCTAAAACACCTTTTGAATTATGGAAAGGTTGTAAGGGTAGTTTATGGCATCTCAAGATTTGGGGGTGTCCAGCTCATGTGCTAGTGGTTAACCCAAAGACATTAGAACCATGCTCGAAGTTATGTCCACTTGTAGGTTACTCCAAAGAAACAAGATGTGGTCTCTTTTATGATCCAAAACAAAATAAAGTATTTGAATCAATAAATGCTACTTTCTTAGAGGAAAACCACATTACTGAGCATAAACCAAGAAGTAAAATCATATTGAATGAGCTTTCCAACGAAACAATTGAGACTTCAAAAAGAGTTATTAAAGAAGCTAGCGCTTCAACAAGAGTTGTTCATGTTGCTTCATCTAGTCAAGCACATTTTCCTCATGAGTTAAGGGAGCCTTGACGTAGTGGGAAGGTTACAACTCAACCTGCTTGCTATTTAAGTTTAACAGAAACTCAAGCCATCATATCAAATGATGACGTTGAGGATCTATTGACCTACAAGCAAGAAATGGTTGATGTGAACAAAGATGAATGGGTTAAATCCATGAATTTGGAAATGGATTCTATGTCCTTTAATTCTATCTGGGATCTTGTAGATCAACCTGATGGGATAAAACCTATAGGTTGCAAATGGATCTACTAGAGAAATAGAGATGTAAATGGTAAGGTGAAAACCTTTAAGGCTAGATTAGTGGCAAAAAGTTATACCCAGATTGAGGGAGTGAACTATGATAAAACTTTCTCACTTATTGTCATGTTAAAATCTATCTGCATTCTCTTGTATATGGCCACATATAATGACTATGAGATATGGCAAATGGACATCAAGACGACCTTTTTTATTGGTAATCTTGATAAGACTATCTACATGAATCAGCCAGAGGAATTCATTGAACAAGGTCAAGAGCATAAAGTTTGCAAGCTTAGTTGGTCCATTTATGGATTAAACAAGAGTCTCGATCTTACAATATAAGATTTTATACTCGATCTTAGGATATAATATTTTATACTGCAATCAAGTCTTATGCTTTGGTCAAAATGTTGGTGAACCATGTGTATACAAGAAGATCATCAACAGTTCAGTAGCTTTTTTAGTGTTATATGTGGATAATAACTTGTTCATTAGAAAGATGTAGGTTTACTAACTAATATAAATAAATGGCTAGCTGCTTAATTCCAAATGAGAAATTTAGGTGAATCATAATTTGTTCTATGGATTCAAATTATTAGGAATGTAAGATTAAAACACTAGCCTTGTCTGAAACATCATATATCAACAAAATGCTTGTTAGGTATTTGATGCAAAATTATAAGAAAGGTTTATTACCATTAAGGCATGAAATTATCTTATCTAAGGAACAATGTCCTAAGACATCTCAAGAGGTTAAAGAGATGAGACAGATTCCCTATGCATCTGCAATATGTAGCTTGATGTATGTCATGTGTGTATGAGGTCGGACATTTGCTATGCAATAAGAATTATAAATAAATATCAATTCAATCCAAGATTTGATCACTAGATTACAGTTAAGATCATTCTCAAGTATATTAGGAGAACAAGAAATTTTATGCTCGTGTATAGTGTTAAGGATTTGATCCTTACAGGATACATTGTTCAGACTAATACAGATTCTAGGAAATCTACTTTAGGATTGGTGTTCACTCTTAACAGAGGTGCTATAGTATGGTGTAGTATCAAGCAAGGTTGTATTACTACTTTATCAAGGAAGCGGAGTATGTAGTTGCTTGTGAAGCCGCTAAAGAAGCTGTCTAACTCAAAAAGTTTTGGACAGGCTTAGAAGTTGTTCTAAATATGTCAATGTCCATCACCCTTTATTGTGATAATAGTGGTGTTGTGACGAACTCGAAGAAGGCTCGAAGCCACAAATGAGGAAAGCATATTGAGCGCAAGTATCATCTCATTAAGAAGATTGTGCAATGGGGAGATGTGATTGTCACGAAGATCACTTCGAAGTACAATGTTGCTGATCCATTTACAAAGGCTCTTACTAATGTATTTAAGGGTCACCTGGAGAGGCTGGGTCTACAAGATATGAGTCATCTTATTTATGGCAAATGGGAGTATTATGGGGTATAGAATATGCCTAGTTTATTATATTGCGTATTTTACTTTATATTGTATTTTATACAGTACACCACACTCACTTTAGGACAAGTGGGAGATTTTTGGATTTAGTATCCTAAATCTCATGGATCTTGTAGTTTGTTATTTGTAAATAAAAATTATTTATTTAATAAAATAAAAAGTATTTTATTCAACATTTAGATACCTCAGTCCAATAAACTAAGATTAAAGGTTATTTAATGTAGCATGAACAGTATGTGGTAGATATATAAGTGGATTGTATTCAAGTAATAACCTAAAAGGTCTGCAGTATATGGATAAGATTGTATGCCTTATCCCGGTGACACTACGGATACAACCCACCTTGTAAATGTTACAAGAATTGCAAGAGTTACAAACGATATGATCCATATCGTTTATGTGGAGACATGTGAGTAAGGGTATCTTGTATAAAGAGTTACTTGAAGAGACTGACATTGCACTATAATGATCATACATGATTGACCTTAATCTTAAATGAGTTATGAACTCCTACCTTTGAGGGCAGTCCTTTGATCTGTATGTGTAAGAGTGGCCAATTTCTTGACTCAATAAGCCTACCATTTTGAGGATTTGTCCGAGTAGAGAGCTGGGAACATGACTACACAAGATGGAATCCACTTTTTCCTATCTTTAGGAAAAGTAGATGAATTGCTCCCTTAGTGGCTGATTCTAGGTCTTGAATAATGAGACCTCACCCTCTCATTAGCCTAAGAGAGGTTAGTTTATAGTTAGACTATAAAGTGTTTATTCATTAGAGGAATTAGTGGTACTTAAGGAATTAGATGTAACTAAAGGAGTAAAACAGTGATTTGACCCAGCTGTAGTTATGAGCAATTCGTGACAGGTCGACTTGTTGTTGATTGGTTATATCCATGGCACAGAAATGTATCTACAATGTAATGAGTGCAACTGTCGGTCTTTAGTGGAGTGAACAAACAGTTTATAGTCTAAGTATAAATTAACTTCTTCCCATCTTTAGAGAAAGTAGATGAATTGCTCCTTTAATGGCTAATTTTGGGTCTTTAACAATGAAACCTCACCCTCTCATTAGCTCGAGAGAGGTTAGTTTATAGTTGGACTATAAATTATTTGTTCATTAGAGGAATCAGTGGTACTTAAGAAGTTAGATGTAACTAAAGAGGTAAAACGGTAATTTGACCTAGCTATAGTTATGAGCAATTCATGAAAGGTCGACTTACTATTGATTGGTTATATTCAAGGATACAAAAATATATCTACAGTGCAAAGAATGCATTGTCAATCTTTAGTGAAGTGATCAAAAGTTAATGAATGTTGATTAATTTAATTAAAGAAATTAATTAATTAATCTCGTATCATTGAAGTTTCTAATCTGTAGGTCTATAAGATCTTCTTGTTAGCCCACTAAGGATAAAACACAATGAATAATTATTTTTGGAATAATTTGAATTGTTCAAATTATTTAAGGGGATTTAAGGTTTCATTATATTAATATGATTAATATAAATTATAATAATGTTACATTATATAGTTAATTATAAATATTATTTATAATTAAAACTATATAACATTTGAAAAATAAGTATTTGAATGAGATTCAAATATTATTTATATGAATAAGATTTATATAAATACTATAGGTTAACATTTAATATGAATATGATTCATATTAAAACTATAGGCTATGAGAGAGAGTTGCATTTTAATATGATTATCATGCATATTATTAAAGGAATGGAATTCTTTTGCTAAAGTGCGTGAACGTCTGCAATTGTAATTCAAATTGAAACAATGAAAATGCAAAGAAATTAATACATAATTGCAATAGAATAGACATCAAAATTAAACTTGTAAGCATGCTTTCTAATTGAGAGTAAGGGAAGAAGAAATGTTACTAACCCTTGTAAAACTCTTTCTTCATGAATATTAATGACGTACACAGGAACTACTTCATCTGAAAAAATAGTACGAACACAACAACTTTTTCCAACGAACAGGATACCACCACGCGGAACCTTTACTATTCTCATGATAAGAGATCAAATACAGGTTGATATGCAGATGGAAAGGGAGAGAGTTAATTAACTCTCACATGAAAAAACCACCCAAATAATTATTGGGGTTGATGCCCTAAATCTCGTAGGGTCCTCTAGTTTGTAAACACAAGTATGAAAAAACATTTGTTATGTAATAATATGAGATATTTTATTCACTACTGTCTATGAAATATGAGATATTTTAGTTGCATTAACCACAAACCAATAAAATAAGATCTCTAGTTATCGTTGTAACTTAAACATGTATGTAGAGACATATAAGTGAATTGTGCCTTAAGTGATAACCTAAATGGTTTGTAGTATATGGATAAAGGAGAGAAACCTTAACCTGGTGACACTACGGATACGACCCGCTTTGTAGATGTTACAATTCTGATCATTCATGTAGCGACATGCGAGTGGGGATATCCTATACAAAGAAGTTTGTATAAGACTAGACCACGAAATGTTTAGTCTCGTTATATAACGCCGTTCATGACAGGGACTTTCATTTCACTAGGATGACTATAGGTAACATGGCCTTAATCTTGATTGAGTTGGAAACTCCTGCCTATGAAGGCATTCCTTTGATTTGCATAGGTGTGAGTGGTCAGATTGTCGACTCACACTTACCACTTTGGGGATTCATCTGATTGGGGAGTTGGGTACTCAGCTACACAAGACGGAATTCACTCCTTCCCTGAAGTAGAGGTAAGTAGATAGATTGCTCCCTTAAGGGCTAATTCCGAGGTTTGAACAATGTGGCGCCACACACTTTCTCATAGGCCGAGAAGTATTCATTCATAGTAGGACTATGATGTATTGTTCATTAGAGGAATCAGTGGTACTTAAGAAGTTAGATGTAACTACAGGAGCAAAACGATAAATTGACCCAGCTATACTTACGAGCGATCTATGAAAGGTTATCGTACTGTTGATTGGTTATATCCAACGGACATAGAAATATATCTGTAGTGCGAAGAGTGTTGCTGTCGGTCTTTAGTCGAGTGCCCGACAGTTAACGGATGGTGGATATCGTGATTAAAAAGTCTAGTTAGTTATTCACGTACCGTTGGAGCTTCAAGCTACAGGTCCATAAGGTCACCTTGGTAGCTCAATGGATTTAAGTTGAGAATCAGTTTTTGGGTTAGTTTGAAGTGTTCAAATTAACAAGAGGGAATTTGATTATGTATGATATAATTAAATTGCTTCAATTATATGTGATATAATTGATTTGATGTATTAGATACATTAATTGAAGGAATTATTATTAAATATCATAAAGGAAAAAAAGAACTATGGTTTATATATTGCATAAGATGTGATATTAAAACTATAGGTTTTGAATATATTATTTATTTGTAATTAAATCAATTATGGGATAACTGGTTTCGGTTTTTTCTCCCAATAACCAACTTATTAGGAAGTTGTGATCAATTACGGTAATTGATGGATAAAATGAAAATCGTTTTCATTTTTTCGATAGGCGATTGATAATCGACACACAAAAGAGTTTGCTATACGATAGACACTCATTACTAAACGATCGAGTACCCAGTCTATACGATAGACTTCTGTTATCTCCCATTTACTCGATCGTTTATACGATCTGTCCTTTCCTCCTTCCCTCTACCAAATCCATACAGACCCACAACTCCTAGATTCTCACACCGAGAATACCAAGGTAGCCTCGTGGTGGTGTGTGCTTATTGTTCGAGGGTCGAGTGTTATTTGTTCCTGTTCTAGGAGATTGCTAAGGCGTGACGTTCGTGTTGTTGAAGGTTCGTGCTATTAGATTGAGGGAAACAAGAAGAAAAGTTCTTCAAGAGTAAGTTCACTCGATCTTTAATATTTTCCATTAGAAGTATGCAGTAATTTCAAGTTTATGCATAACTATTGCTGTTTGATTGTAAATGTGTATGTTTTGTCACAATGGGGTTTGGAACGATCTTGCTTCCGCTCACTAGTTCTCTTTGTATAGAGTTCCTTCAATAACTCCCTAGTGGAGTTATTAATATTATAATATGTAATATTATATCATATAATCAATTAACTAACATTTAGTTAATTGACTACATAATATAATCATATTAAAATGCAATTCTCTCTTATAACTTATAGTTTTAATATGAATCTTATCACATTAAATTTAACATATAGTATTTATATGGATTTTATTCAAATAAATAATATTTAAATATTATTCAAGTATTTATTTCTCACATATCATATAATTTTAATTACAAATCATATTTATAATTAACTATATACTATAATGCATCAATGTACATTATACATTATATCAATCATATTAATAAAAATAATACTTTTAATTCCCTTAAATAATTTGAACAATTCAAATCATTCTAAAAATAAATATCCCTTGTTTTAACCTTAGTGAGCTAGCAAGGAGACCTTATGGACCTACAAATTTGAAGCTCAAGTGATATGAGATCAATTAATTAAACGTTTTATTTAAATTAATCAATATTCACTAACTGTTGATCACTCCACTAAAGATCGACAACTGCACTCTTCGTACTGTAGATATATTTCTATTTTCATGGATATAACCAATCAACAGTAAGTTGACCATTCAACAATTGCTCGTAACTACAGTTGGGTCAAACTACCGTTTATTCTCGTAGTTACATCTAACTTCTTACGTACCACTGATCCCTCTAATGAACAATTAGTTACAGTCCAGCTATAAACTAGACCCCTTTCTGGCTAGTGAGAGAGTGAGGTGCCTCATCCTTCAAAACTTGGATTCAACCATTAAGGTTTATCTACTTTCTTTCAAGACGAAAAGGAGTGAATTCCATCTTGTGTATTTGTGTTCCCAGTTTCCCTAAAATGGTAGGCTAATTGAGTCAATGAAACTGAGTGCTCTCACCTATACAGATCAAAGGATTTTCCTCATACGCAGGAAGTTCACAACTCACTTAGGATTAAAGTCAAGTTACCTATGGTCATCCTAGTGAAATGTAAGTCTCTTCAAGTAACAGTGTTATAAAGAGAGACTAATCATCTCGTGGTCTGGCCTTATACAAACTTTTTGTATAGGATACTCCTACTCACACGTCTCCAGATAAATGATCAGGATAAGATCATTTGTAGTACTTTACAATTATTGTAACAATTACAAAGCGGGTCGTATCTGTAGTGGTACCAGGATAAGGTATTAATCTTTATCCATATACTATAGACCGTTCAGGTTAGTACATAAACATGATCCACTTGTATGTCAATTAAAGATGTTCTACTAGAAATATTCTTGTTATTGCTTCGACCCATATTCCCCAAAAAGTGGATCCCGCTCTAATAGCTTCGAATAAATTAAATACATGCATTAAAATACGAAGGCTTTTTATTCCACAACAATGAAAGCACTTTTTTACTCTTTCATATACTAGGGGATTTCACTTGGAAAAGAAAATGTTCCATACTAACGGATTCGGTTCCATAACCATGGGTTCTAATGTACGAGATCTTGTAGCACTTACTAATGAGGCCCTATCGATTAGTATTACGCAGAAGAAATCAATTATAGCCCCTAATATAATTAGATCTGCTCTTCATAGACAAACTTGAGTTTTACGATCCTAGGTAAGATCGGTTCAGGATCATGGGATCCTTTCTATCAGATAGGAAGAGTCTGTTGCACAAAATATATTTCTAAGTAATTGCTCCATAGATCCTATATCTATCTATATGAAGAAGAAATCATGTAACAAAGGGGATTCTTATTTCTACAAATTGTACTTCGAACTTGGAACGAGCATGAAGAAATACTAATCGATAGGACTGGACTAATAATCTTGGATCTTAATTTATTGGATTGGACTAATGCAAACTAAATTTTGAAATAAAATAACACTTTACTTTATTAAATAAATAATTTGTGTACAAATAATTTACAAACTACGAAACCCACGAGATTTAGGGCATCAACCCCAATAATTATATGGTTTATTGTCTTTAGGTAAATTAAATCAACCATATTATGTAAATATATATTATTAATATTATTTTAATTAATAATAAAGTATCTCATAACTCCCCATTACAGGGGAGTTATTTTGCTGTACGTGAGAGGGAGTTACCACTTTTTTCTTTATCTGTTTTTTGAAATCAAAAAGTGAGTGCAAAATACAAACATAGAAAAGAACTCTCTCTATTTTTCCAAAAAAACAAATCTCTCTATTTTTACATATTCTCTCTCCCAAAAAAGAAGTTGGAGCCCACACATCCATTTTTCCTTGTTTCTTGAGAATAACAAGATGGTTGAGTGGTGGTGTCTAGAAGGAAATGTTGTTTCTTGTTCGTTCTGAAAAGTTGTGTTTATGACTAGAGAGGAGTTTGGTGATGACATAATTCTACAAGGGTAAGTTGTTTTTCTTCTCCCTCTTCCTCTCTATCTAAAAAGCATGCTTATCAATTCATAGCTTTTAAATATTTATCTTTTAAAATACTTTTTTCTCTGAATGTAGTGTATTTCAAATTGATTTTCAATTATACTGCGTTGATGCGCTTCCACGAGGAATTTGATTCCTTCAACACTGCCATTATTACATGTAGCCAGATCAATTGATAGATCTATAAATAGCTTCATTAACCACCCCAAATGGAAGAGTAAGTAATCTCCAAATGAGAGATCCAACCTTACTTCTTTTTATGCTTAATTGAATTAGTCACTCCTTGTATTAACATAAGCATTAGAATACAATAGGCTCAACTGTACACCAATGCGAGAATCTCTTGCAAGCCAACTCAAAGTAGGGGTGAGAAAAGAAATTCGAAAAATTGATCCAAACGACTGAAATCGAGCGACGTTCGATGGTGAACGGGTGGTTTAATAGCTAGTTTAGTCGATGACTAGTTTTTTGAAATGGAAAATCGATCGGTCAGTCAGGCGGTTGAAAAAAAAATACTATTTCTCAAACGAACCCGACTGACCCATAATGCAACTAATAAAACATATATATAAATATGTTGGGTTTTATGCCCTAAAACTCGTAGATAGTAAATGTTATTAATTGACCGTCATCAATAAAAAATTATGGATGTTAATTCAATAAATGTTATTGTTTGTATTGTTGTCTATTTTGTCTTAAATACCCTAAATCCAATAAACTAATATTCAAGACTATCTTATGAGTCTTGAACTATATGTGGAGACATACAGGGATGTTCAAGATACAGCTTGAAGAGTCTATAGTATAAGGATAAGATTGGGTACCTTATTTTGGTAACACTATGGATACAACCTACTTTGTATTTGATACAAATATAATGATCCAACGTGTTCGTGTAGGTGACATGCGAGTGAAGGTATCTTATGTGATGAGTTTATATAAGACTGGACCATAAATTAGTAACCATTAGATGTAACACCCGTTGACTAGTCAGGTTTTTATTTCAATAAGATGACCTAGGCGACTTAGTCTTAATCCTGAGTATATATGAACTCCTGTTCACAAAGGATTTTCCTTTGATTTTTATGGGTGATGGTGTCTAGTCCGCCGACCCAATATACCTACCATTTTAGGGACAAAACCGAGTAGGGAGCTAGGAACATAATAATACAAGATGAAATTCACTCCTTCCTTACCTAAGAGTAAGTAGATGAGTGTTCTCTTAAGTGATGTCTCCGGGACTTGAACAAAGGACCCTACCCTCTCGTTGACCTAAGAAGGGTTTCTGTTTATTGGTTGAACCATAAATAAGTTGTTTATTAGAGGAGCGCTGGTACTTAAGAAGTCAGAGGTAACCCAAGGGTAAAACGATAATTTGACCCAGCTGGAGTTACGAATACTCGTGAAGGACTAACTTACTGGTATTGATCTATATCTGTGGACACAAAAATATATCTGTAGTGAGAAGAGTGCAGTTGTGGGTCTTTAGTGGAGTATACCTACAATTAGCGAATATTGATTAATTTGATTAATGAGTTTAGCCAATTAATCTCATATAATTGGAGCTTCTGATCTACGGTTCCACCAGGTCCCCTCATTAACTCATTAGTAGATACTTAAGAGGGATAATTTGAATTGTTTAAATTAATTTGAGGAAACTATATATTCATATGATTAATATATAATTAATTATGGATATGACTTATAATTAAATTGGAAAGTGATATTTGAATAAGATTCAAATTAATTAATTCAAGTGAATTAGATTCACAAATAATTAATAATAGAGAGGTTTTGCACATATACGTGGGATGTATATGATAATTAAATATATATATTAAATTGAGTTTAATGTCTAAATAGTTATTTAATTATTGTGCAAATTAAAACTAAATAAGTGTTATTTAATTGGGCTAATTAATTAAATAAGTGTTATTTAACTAAATGAACTAATTAATTAAACAACTTGGCTCTTCTCTATACAAAGACCTCCCTATGGCTCTTTAGGGTGACACACAATATACAATATCATAGTGTTATTGTGCAGAATTTTTCCCTAAGCTATAAAGAAAATTCTTTCTATTCTCCAAAACCCTTTTCTCCTCTCACTCTCCCAATAGTTGGATATCATCTATCCCTCTATTGGAATCCCAGAGAATAACGAGATCACTCTCGTGGTAGTGTTCGAGATTGTTCAAGAAATCGTTTGTGATCAAGATCGTTGGAGATCTGTTCGTTGGAACTAGGAGAGGATTGTTCTGGCACTTGAAAATCTACAAAGGTAAGAATCATTCTAATCTTTCCCCTAATGCATGTTAATTTTCATGTTTATATATTCTATTTTGTATAATGATTTTGTTTAATGTAAAATCGATTTGCAGAATGCAAGGCATTCTAACAAAACACTTCCGCTGCGGGATTCGATCCCTTCAAAATATTGTTTTATTATTAAGTTTAAGTGAACAGTTTTTAGGTCCAAATAAGATAGAAGTTTACATTATTTGAATAGAACATAATGATGAATAATAATCGTCAATTACCGATAAATTTTATATTTAATTTCAAGATTATTTAGTATATTTAATGGTTGAATAAGACACATTACAAAAAGTTATTCGAGTGATATTTGAGTAAATTTTATCCATCAATCAAGATATATCTAATAAATTCGATAAATAATAACTCATTATATGAAAGTGAACTTTTTTCAACGATAATTTGCATCTTCGTTAGAGGCTGAAGATTTGATCCCCTATCTTTATCGTTGTTATACTAAAAAAATTAAGAACTATAAAATTATTTTTTTTGTAAAATAAAATAAAATTGTTTATTTTGTTGTGCATCTTGATATTACTCTTTTATGTTTTATTTAAAGATATAATTAACCAATATTCAAGATTGACCTTTCAATTGCAAACTATATCATTAAATGAGTTGAGATCATACAAAAAATATTAATTCATTAATAGGATAAAGGCTTTGATAACATAAGTCATAACTTGAAAATTAAAAAATAAAATGATTTTTTTTGGTAAATTGAATTTATTTGTGAAAAAGATTATGCAATTAATTTTATTTTTGTAAATATTGCATATAATTGCAGTTGCTAATTCATGTAATTAACGAAGCATAATTATGGTCTTTTTTTTAAATTAACTTAAAAGCTTCGACGTTATGTAGTTTCATGCATTTGTATTTTGACTTATTGTAAAATAAAGAATAATTGTTTTGACATTATACTTATTATTGTGGGTGCTTTCTTTTACATTTTATTTTATCTTTAATAGAAAAAGTGGGATAATTGATGATTAAACTTGCATCTAATATGATAACATTTTTTCTTGATCAAAGTTTACTAGATGTTGAATAAAATTTTGATATTTTTACTTAAAGAATGTCTATGTTGAATTAAAGTACACATGCAACCACAGTGACTAAAAATGAATGAAAACAAATTTAATTATAATTATTTTAGTTATTTTAAATTAATTAATAAGAAATTAATCAGGATAAAAATATAAAATCTTGAAGTCTATGGATTAAATGGAAACTAAACTCAAAACTAGAAAACAAGAAAAAAAAATGTAACATTTTGATATCAAAAGATCAAATAAAAACTAAATTCAAAACTCGAAGGTAAGAGAGTAACATTTTGAAACCCAAAGACCAAATGAAATATTAGGAATCAAAAAGACCATTTTTTTCCCCTATTATTATTATTTAGTTCAGCATTATGGGGTGGGTAATGGAATCATCGAATTTTAAGATAGTATTTAATGTCTTTATCCACTGCTATATGCTTGAATTAATTGGTTCATTAAATACTTGTAAAGTTAAATTATGAATTTGTTGGTCATGGTTTTGAAATTCCAAGAACTCTTAAACAAAATGGAACTTTATATCTAATAAAATCCTAAACTTTCAACTTTTTTATTTATTATCTAGATAGTTACTATTGTTTGCACGAGGTTTCAAGATAAACTTGTTTTGTAAAGTTAGACTTGGTATTTGTATTTCTTTCAGTATAAAAAGTACAATCTCTAATACATTATCCGTGATGCTTTCAAAATAAACTTTAATCTTTAAGCTGGTTGATCTTCTTGGATGATCGGCCTTTGGACTTGATGATCTTCTTGGATGATCGACATTTAGGTTTATTGATATTCTTAAGTGATCGACCTTTAGGTTTGATAATCTTCTTAGATGATCGGCCTTCGGGCTTGATGATCTTCATGGATGATCGGTCTTTAGGCTTGTTGATTTTTTTGGGTGATCGACCTTTGGGCTTGATGATCTTCTTGATGACCAACCTTTAGACTTGTTGATCTTCTTGGAGGATCAGTATCGCACGAGGCTTCCGGAGAAATGTATTTTGTAGAGTTGAACTTGTGTTGATGTTGATGTTGATATGATACTGATGTGGTTCAATCTCTAATACTTGATCCTCTTATTCTCTTTCGATTGAATGTGTACGTTTGATGTATGGAAGTGGAGTGTTACATGTTCTTAAAGTTAGAGTCTTGGAAGAATGCTTATATCTCCAAAGAACTTCAATCTTCAAGTGTGGTCAGCTTCAATCTTCAAGTGTGGTCAGTTTCAGGAGTCAAGGAGCCTTCTAATTATAGAGAATTCTCTCTAAGCTCTTTGGACTCTAAAATTTCTGACCCCACAAATGAAGAGAACTCCTCTATTTATAGAGTCCTCATCTGGGCATCGTGGGCTTAGGCTTGGTTGGTCCATAGACCTGACCCTTTGTCCCAACTAATTGGATTTGTGCCTTATTTAACATTTGGATCAAATTAAGCCTATTTTTGGGCTCAATTGGACTTTAGCCCAAATAATAATACCAAATTAGATCAAATTAATTTTATTTAATCAAATGTTCATAAAAGAAACATGTGGCGTCATCGGAATTCGCCAATTTGCGATTTGTCCAAAATTTCTCATTCAACAAATGTCCTTTTTCGAGATTTATGTGCATATATGAGTGGATGAATCTCGAAAAATATAAAGTTGGAATCAAAATTCAAATATATTTATTATTGAAGTTGACCCCAACTGATGTGTCAGTCAAATTATGAATTTAGTATATAAGTTTAACTAGAATTTGGGATAAATTTTGGAATATGAAGAAATTTTATTTTGAAAAAAATTTGAGACTTTATTCCTAATTTAATTTTGCTTCGAGGATATAACGTTAAATTTGGATGATTTGAACTTGGGATAAAATTTGGAAGATTGCCAAATTTTAATTTGGAGATTTTAGTCAAAGTTTAATCTCAAAGTTGAACAATTTGAATTTAGGATAAAATTTGGAATATGGCCAAATTTTAATTTGAGATAGATTTTAGAATACGTCCAAATTTGAAATTGATGTAAATGGATTTAGATATCATTTGATTTAAGGATAATCCATTCAAACCCACCAAGAATCTTAAATTCAAATTTAAAAGATAAGATATTTTGATTCAAACCTTATAAAAATCTTTTAAAGAGATAAGATTTTAGTAAAAAGTCCAAATTAAATAAGGAATTTGAATCCATCTTCACCTCTATAGGGCTCAACACATAGATCTTTTTTCATTTGCATCTTCCACTCATACTCTATTCTCCTATTTCTTTTCTTATTTATCCTTTTTCTTCCCTTTTTTTCCTTATTCATTTCTTCCTTTTTACCCTTTCTTTTGTTCTTTCTTTTTTCCATGTTTTTTCCCTCTCATTTTCTTTTTTTTCTTTTTTCTTTCTTTTTTTTCCATATTTTTTCCCTTTTCCTTTTTTTTTTTTTCCTTTTTTCCTTTTTTCTTTCTTCTTTTTTTCTCATATTTTATTTATTTATTTATTTTTAAGAATCATACTTTTTGTATACCCTTAGTGATATATCCTTGAATGTTTGACATGCTTGTCCTCCCTTACAATGAGATCGTCACCAAAGTTGCTCACAATTGATTAGCATCTAGATACAACCCCTATGTGGGTGATTATGTGGTTAGCATCGCCAACAACGATCTGACTCCTATTAAACACAACTCTTATATGGGTGACTGCGTAGCCTGCAAAGGTGGTCGCCAGCTTCACCAATAACCTGACTCCTGTTAGACACAGTCCTTATATGGGTGACTATGTAGCCTACAGGGTGGTCGCCAACTTCGCCAACAACGATCTGACTCCTATTAAACATAGCCCTTATGTGGGTGACTGTGTAGTCTGCAAGGGTGGTTACCAGCTTTACCAACAATGATCTAACTCATGCTAGACACAACCTCTATGTGGGTGACTGTGTAGCCTGCAGGGGTGGTCACCAACTCCGTCAACAACTATCTGACTACTGTTAGACACAACCCCTATGTGGGTAACTATATAGCCTGTAGAGATGGTTGCCAGCTCCACAAACAACGATCTAATGTGGCCGACTGTGTAGCCTACAGGGGTGGTTGCCAGCTCCATCAATAAGATCTGACTTCTGCTTGACACAACCTTTATGTGGGCGACTATGTAGCGATCTGACTTCTGCTTGACACAACCTTTATGTGGGCGACTATGTAGCCTGTAGGAGTGGTTGCCAACTCCGTCGCGTTTATTATATATTTATTCACTTAAATAATTTATTAATTTCTTTCTTTTCTTTTCTTTTCTTTTTTAACATGGCAAGTGACCTTCTTTTTTTTTTATTTTTTTCTTTTTTCTTTTTATTTTTATTTTTATTTTTTTGCAGAAGAGAATAGAACGGGCGGTAGTTCGGGCCTTCCATTTTACCGTTCCTCCTTAATCCATGACCTGAGGATTTCGTTAGTTTTGGCTTGAGTCCTTGACTTGAGCATTCCGTCAGTTTCAAGCTTAGTGCTCTACCGGCTTTGATCTCAATGTTCTATTGGCTTTGATCTTAGTGTGCAACCTGAGCATTCCGTCGGTTTCTATCTTAGTGTTTTACCAAATTCAATCTCAGTGTTTCGTTGGCTCTAATCTTGATGCCCTAGTTGCTTCGATCTCAGTGTTTCATTGACTCTAATCTTGCAGATGTGATGAAACAAAGCAAACTGGACCTGATCTTGCATATAAGACAAAGCTTGGCAGACCAGATAGGGGCCTAGTAGATTAGGCTTGATCGCATAGATGAAGCGAAGCAAGGCAGATCGGACTTGATTGTGCAATTGAGGTAGAGTCAGCCAAAAAAGACTTGATCTCATGGATGAGGTAAAACTAGGAGGACCAGACTTAGTCTCACATATGAGGCAGAGCAAGGAGGATCGAACTTGATCTCGTATATGAGGCGAAGGCATGTGGATCGGACTTAATCCTGCATATGAGGTAGAGCCAAGGAGACCAGACATGATCTCGCATATGAAGCGGAGCCAAACAGATCGGAGTTGATCTCACGTATAAAACCGAGCCAGGTGGACCAAAGTTGATCTCGCATATGAGCCAGAACCAGACAGACCAGACTTGATCTTGGTGATGAGGCGAAGCCAGGTGGACTGGAGTTGAACTTATGTATGAGGCGGAACCAAGAAGATCGGAGTTGATCTCGCATATGAAGCAAGGCTAGACACACCGAACTTGATCTTCCATATGAGGCGGAGCCAGTGGATTTGACTTGATCTCGCATATGCGGCAGAACTAGGCAAACCAGACTCGATCTTGGAGATGAAGTAAAGTCTGGCGAACCAAAGTTAATCTTGCGTATAAGGTGGAGCCAGGCGAACTAGACTTGATCTCGCATATGAGGTGAAGCTAAGCAGACTAAACTAGTTCTCGTGTATAAGGCAGAACCATGTAAACTAGACTTGATGAAGCAAAGATTTATCTTTTCACTAGATACATCGGACTTGATTTTCCACCCTCAACATCGGATCTGACCTTTTGTCTTCCGCATTAAGCTTGACTTTGCAACTTAAGCATGATGATGGCATCACAAAGCCTCCAAACTTGAGCATGAAGATAGAGCATCGACGAATCCTCCAAACTTAAGCTCGATGAAGCACCAGTGAATCTTTCGCACTTGAATTTTAATAAGAATCGACGAATCTTTTATACTTGATTTTGAAGATGCATCGTCGAAGCCTCTGATCTCGAACAAGTGAAATGAAGTGAGTCACACCAAACTTTGAGGTTGGAAATCCACTTCATATGAGTGAAGCCTCAATATTGAAGATAAAGTGATGCCCTAAACTTGAAGATGAAAAAGCAACAATGAAGCTTATGAGCTTAAATTTGATGAAGCATAGAAAAATCCTTTGAACTTGAATTTGATGAAGCATCAACGAAGCTTCTGATCCTTAATTTTAAGAAGCATCGGAAAAACCTCTGAACTTGATTTTGAAGAACATTTATAGTTAAAGATGAAGAATCAAACTTTAGACGAATGATGCCTCGAACTTGAAGCAAGCAATGCCCAACACTGCTTCTTTATTTAAGCAAGCAGAAAGACGATTGAATTTTCTAGCAAGACTTTATTATATGCATCTAACCTGTGTAGTATCGTGTAGATGCATCTTCAATTTGTTGTGTCACATCTTTACTAAGGATGAACGTCTTCAATTTTTTGTGTTCCCCCAGTAGCAATGAACATCTTCAATTTGTTGTACTGCTTCCAGTAGAGATGGACATCTTCTGTTTAGAGTTGAACTCCTTAGTGAGAATGAGCAACATTAATTTTTTAGTACCACACACAAGTATTGGGGTTTGTGCCCTGTAGTTTGTAAATAATTTTGTACGAATGCTTGTGATGTATAATATATATGATATTTACTTCACTTCTTGACTTTGCACATTTAGATGTTTTTATTTTACCACAAACCAATAAACTTAATATCCCTAGTTGTCTTTATGTAACTTAAGCATATATGTAGTGACATGAAAGTGGATCATGTCTTAATGACAACCAAAATGGTCTATAGTATATCGATATAGGAGGGAAACCTTATCCTAGTAACACTACGAACGTGGCTTGCTTTATGGAATAGTTACAAGTGTTGTGACTTGTCATAGATGGCCTGATCCTGATCATTCGTATAGAGGACATGAGAGCAGGGGCGTCCTATATAAAGAGTTTGCATAAGACCTGACCTTGAAGTGTTAACGTCTCGTTATATAACTCCGTTCATGACAGAGATTTCACTTCATTAGAATGACCACAGGTAACATGACCTCAATCCTAAGTGAATTAGGAACTCCTGTCATTGAGGGCAGTCCTTTGATTTGCATGGGTGTGAGTGCCCAGAGCACCAACTCAAACCTACTACTTTGGGGATTTATCTGATTTGGGAGCTGGGAACTCAGCTTCACAAGATGGAGTTCACTCTTTCCCCGAAGTAGGGTTAAGTAGATAGATTGCTCTCTTAAAGGCTGATCCCGGGGCTTGAAAGATGTGGCGCCACACACCTTCTCATGGCCCGAGAAGTGTTCACACATAGTAGGACTATGTTGTACTGTTCATTAGAGGGATCAGTGGTACTTCAGAAGTAAGATGTAACTACAAGGGCAAAACGGTAAATTGGCTAGTTATACTTACGAGCATCAATGAAGGATCATCGTACTGATGATTGGTTATATCCAATGGATATAGAAATATGTCTATGGTAAGAAGAGTTCAACTGTTGGTCTTTAGTGGAATGCCTGGCTGTTAATGAATGGTGGGTATCGTGGCTAAAGAGTTTAGTTAGTTATTCACGTACCGTTGGAGCTTCGAGCCATAGGTCCATAAGGCCCCCTTGGTAGCTTGGATACAAGTTGAGAATTAGTTTTTGGGTCAGTTTGAAATGTTTAAATTGACAAGAGGGAGTTCGATTATATATGATATAATTGAACTAGTTAATTATATATATGATAATTAACTTTATGTATGAGATACATTAATTTGGAGGAAATTAGATATAAATATGATTTATGTATAGTGGAAGAAAAATACTATGATTAATATACGATATTAATCCATATGTTATGAATATAATGATTATATTCATTGTCTATTAAATGGACGGTTAAGGGATAATAGGTCGGTGTCTCTTCTATTTTCATAACGGATGAGTAAGTTGAAGAATTGCTTTGAGACGCTTAAATAGCTCACAGTACGTTAAGCATTAGATGCACGGACATTGTGTTGAAGTGTGTCATCACTTAGTAAAACCAATGCCTATGCGATAGTGTTGAACGATCGCTTACCTATACGATAGTGTTGAGCGATCGCTTAATGCTTACACCCGTGCGCACTATTTACTAAACGATCGTTTACCTTTTCCTAAGCGATCGTTTAGCATCCAATATTTACTAAACGATTGTATAAATGATGGCTTAGTTTTTCCTACACAATCGTTTAGACGATCGCTTACCTTTTCCTACACAATCGTATACTTCCCCTAAATAATCGAGCATTTTGTCTATATGATAGACGAGTCTTTCTCCCACTTGCTTGATTGTTGTATACGATCTCCCTTCTTCCTCCCCTCTACCAAATCCGAACAAAGCCCACCCTTTGGATTCTCACTCTGAGAATACTAAGAGCTCTGAGTGGTGGTTCCATCTCCATTCCTTCTGTTCATGTGGAGACTGTTCGAGGTAGACGATTGGAATTTGCTGAACGATAGCTTATCGTTTCAGCTAAGCGAGATTTACTGTGAAGAATAAGTCTTCAACTGGTATGATCTCTCGAACTCTTATTTATTGTTCCTTTGAGCATGCCAGTAATTTAGTGTTATGAATGCATATTAGTATGTTTAAATGTATATGTGGAAATTCTGTCACAATGAATTGGAAAGATCCGCTTCCACTCATAGGTACTCTTTAATAAGAGCTCTTTCAACAAGGATATTGTGTCGCTCCTTTTTTTGTGAAAGTGTTTGGTAAACTAAACTTAAATTTATTTATGTTGCCTAAGTATCGTTGAAAAAGGAATCAAGTCATGACGTAGTTCACATTTTTTTTTTTTTTTGTTTAGACTAAACTTAAAGTTTCCTTCAAGCTGTCAACTTACCCTTTATAATGAATAGGGATGAAGTCATAACGTAGTCCACAATAGAATGTTTTTTTTTTGTTCACCTTTTAAGCTCACGCGGGATAAGATCACCACGCAGTTTAGGCTCGTACGATAAGAAACTTTGACATTTAAATTTCATAAGCTTTTATTTCATCATGACTTTAATCATCCTCTTCATTTGTAGGATTCGTTAATATGATGAGTTTTTACTTCACAATCAATGAACCTTCTGTATTTATATCAACAAACAACTTCCTCTTCGTGCGTGAAGGGACACGAATGTGAATCTTCTCGTCCTTGTTTTTTTTTATGAAATAGTTTTGTCTTCGATATTTTCATGTTGATCGGTTGTCATTTTAAGACAATCCAAAGCAGATATTGA
Source organism: Benincasa hispida (assembly GCF_027475165.1). Lineage (NCBI taxonomy): Eukaryota > Viridiplantae > Streptophyta > Magnoliopsida > Cucurbitales > Cucurbitaceae > Benincasa > Benincasa hispida. The sequence continues at coordinate 9,447,134 of NC_143479.1, forward strand.
AAGTCGAACTTTCTTTAATGTGGAGATACTTAGCCTTTTGAAGGCTGAAGTTCAAGTGGAAGTAGACAGTGGACATTGGTTTTCTTCTTCCATCATGGCCATACTCAAATCTTTGGAAGACTGAAGATCGAGTAGTTGAAGGCTTGATACGATCGAAGATAGAAACTCTTTGCTCGGTTTCTTTTGAAATATTGACTTCTTCAATAGTTATATAGTTGTTGTCGATTTCCGCTATGTTGACAGCATGACATGCAATAACTTTTGCGAAAGCTTCTTTGGAGAAATTTTACTAAAGTTGTTGATAGCTTGTAGGAATACAAACTACTGTAGCCTTTTACTTAGAATTATGAGGAATGATGAACAAAATATGCATTGATAATACTAAGAATTTATGTGGAAAAGTGAGCTTGCATCGACCATCACAAAAAATTCTCGCTAACCCTATATCATGCGTTATACTACGTCAAAATGCCTATGTTTGTAGCAATTATAGGAGTTGATCGCATACGTTGATCTCAGACCATCGAAAAATTAATCGCATGTAAGAAGACAAGTTCATCGCATGGATGTTGCAGGTACAAAGTAATAACCGTGATAGAAGATTGATCGCAAGGTGGATGGAATACGTTGGTACTTCGGGAGAAATGAGCATGAACGCATACCTTGGGAGTATCAACAAGATAAGGTGATGTTGACATTGCCCATACCACGACAAAGGTAACAGTGAGTCAGAATGCGATCATCAATGTTGTCGGTGTTTGAGCTCTATAAATAGCACGTTGGATCTTCACTTCAAATTATCCGAGTTTCTGCCTTAAGGCAGATTCTTGCGATCACAAATGAGAGTATGAGCAGGACACTCTTTGAGGATTCTTCACCTCCACAGCCCCTTTCTAGTGACGACTGGAGTTTCACCGAAGATAGAACTCGAGAGAGATTTCTCCACCATCCATCCATCGCACCATCAGCAATCTTGACGTATTTAGGATGAAAAGAAAGAGATTGCTTACATCCAGCCCTCCACCTCTCCTCTTATCTTTGTACTATATTACATTTTGGCTTAATACATTAATACATTTTGTAATCAATACATCTCTTAGTTCCTTCGCTCCATCTTCTTTATCTTCTTCTTCTTTATCATTGTTTACATTCATCGCTTAGTTATCAAAGGCAGTCGCATACTCAGTCATGCGGCTTAGAGATAGGACGCATGTAGCAACCCATTGAGAGGTGTACATTACGTGAGTATAGTGAGTTAATCCCCTTCACTTGGTGTGAGGCTGTCATAACGCTTATATATGAGTTGATTAGCTACAACCAACTGCTCGAAAGGGTAAGTAGTGGAACACACTAAAGCAAAGTAAGCATTGTTCCTAGAGATAGGAACGATCTTATGCTCAATGCAACTATGCATTATAGAGATATAAGCATGCGGCTGCCACTGAGAAGTGTGCAATTCGATAGTGTAGTGAGCTGGGATTACTCGAGCGACCAAACATAATGAAGTAACCTTATTATACATTAGCAGTTGCTGCATCTCTACTAATTCTCATAGTTAAACTTCCATTGCTCAATCTGTTTAGTTAGGAGTAAGAGTAGCGTATAATCCATTAACTTCTATCTTCTTATTTTTATTCATCGCCTCAAACGCATTACTTCATAAACATTATTGAGTTATAAGTCCCTGTGTTCGACCTTGGATCATCCCAAGAAACTTGCGATCTCATTATTCTTGGCGAGAAAGCAAGAAAACCTGTGACAGGAACGCATGGTCATCGCAGACGTGCTTAAACGCATATTGTATATTTTCTAGTCCATGCATGACCTTCGACACATGGAGATTAACGCATAACATAAGACAAGCATATTTTTCCTCTCTCCTTTTCCAACCAACAAGTTTTTGGCGCCGTTATTTGAGACTTGGTAGCTAATAGTTTGTTAAGTTTTGTGTTTTTGCAGGCACAAAACCCTGTTTAAGTTACAAGTCTCTGTGTTCGACCGTCGAAGTTAAGGAAAGTCCTTGGCTTCTTCCTGGACAACTTAGGCTACTATGCCATCTTTTTCCCTTTCTTTTTATGAGTCTTGATACCTCTTCTATAACTTCCATAGGAGCACAACTCTTTTTGGGTGGAATTTGGTTGTCTTCTTTTCGATAAGTCATAACTATCCACCCTTCATCCTCCTTTTCAATTGGTTCTTTCTTCTCTTGGGAGTCTTTCATCACGATCTTTTGCTGGAACCGAACAACTATTGGCTCGAAGGCCTCAAACTGGATCAAGCTTTTCCTTTGATCATAAAATGGTGTTGATGGTAAAACATGATAGAGTTAGCATGCAATTAGCATAAGCATTTAGGATCTTAAGCACTTTAATTCCATCAATTTTAGCACAGAAACATGCTAGTTCATAAATTAAAATAGGGTTTTAAAGATATATCTTTGAAGAACTTTTCAATCTTCAAATCCAGCTTGAATCTTCACTCCAAATTCTTGTAGACCACCACTTGATCTTTCCTACTATTCTCTAGGATCTTAGATTAAAAGATGGATCCCAAAATGAGTAGGAATTTAGGGAATTTTATGGAGAAAGATAGGTTTTGGTGTTCAAGGGTTGATGGAGCAGAAATTTCAGCATTTCATCAAAATGCATGTTCTTCTTTTCAGCTGAAACCACTCAGTTTTGTCCTTCTAACCCATCCCATTTCAATTGATGTGAGAATGACACCAAAACTATTAAAATTGAGTGGAGAATTTGGTGCTAAAATGTGGAAATATCCATTTTTTATTAAAAAAACAAATTTTAATTGAAATTCAATTAAAATTCAATTTAATCAATTTAGTTTTCCAAAAATTAAATTAAAACAAAATTTATTTATATATTTGAAAATTCAAATTTTCAAATTTTAAATTTATTTATTTAATTAAAATAATTTAATATCCCGTATTAAATTATTAAAACACTAGTTCCACAATCATCAATCTCAATTCATGCAATTGATATTTAAATCAAATTTAAATATTATCTAATTCTCAATTTTCGTTTAATTCGATAATTAAACGTGTGATTATAATATTAAAATTGAGTGGAGAATTTGGTGTTAAAATGTGGAAAAATCCATTTTTGATTAAAAATCAGTTTTTAATTGAATTTCAAATAAAATTCAATTTAATCAATTTAATTTTCCAAAAATTAAATTAAAATAAATTTTATTTATATATTTGAAAATTCAAATTTTTAATTTTTAAATTTATTTATTTAATTAAAATAATTTAATATTCAATATTAAATTATTAAAATACAAGTTCCACAATCATGAATCCCAATTCATGCAATTAATATTTAAATCAAATTTAAATATTATCTAATTCTCCAATTTCATTTAATTTGATAATTAAACGTGTGATTATATCGTATATAATTACTGATTCCCTTAATTCGAATTTGAACGTATCAAATTCTCTCATCATGTTATTCTAAGATTTAATCTGTTTGTGAGCTAGTGGGGACCTAATGGATCTATAGATCCTGTTCCAACGATCTGAGATTAATTGGCTAAACTTTTTAAATTAAATTAATCAACATTCATTAACTATCGGGTCACTCCACTAAAGCCCAGTAATTGCACTTCCTTCATCGTAGATATATTTCTGTCCACTTGATTTAACCATAATCAGTAAGTCAACTCTTCACGGGTCGTTCGTAATAATGGTTGGGTCAAGAGTTGTTTTACCCCCCAGATTACATCTTGTTCCTTAAGTCCCACTGATCCTCTAATGAACAATTTTTTTATAATCCAATCACTAAACCGAGTCCCTCTTGAGCCAATAAAAGAGTGGGGACCCTTGTTCAAGACCTGGAGTCAACACTTAAGAGAACAACCTCTTTGCTATCCCTAAAAGCATGTAAGAATGAATTCCGTCTTGCACCCAATGTCCTCAGCTATCTACCCAATCTTACCCCTGAAAAATGGGAGGCTTATTGAGCTGGTGTTGTTACGTCAACCCTCCCTCATATAAATCTAAGGATATTCCTGAATAAACAGAAATTCATAGTTAACTCAGGAATAAGGTCGAGTGACCTAGGTCATCGCTTTGAAATAGTCAGTATTAAACAGTAAATAACATTATCAAGTAACAGTGACTTATTCCTTGGTCTTGGTCTTATACAAACTCTTTGCATAAAACGCCCACACTCGCATGTCTCTACATGAACGAATCAGAATCACATTGTCTGTACTAAGAACAAAGTAGACCGCATTCGATAGTGTTTATAAACCATTTTGGCTATCTCCTCGAACTTGATCCACTCTTATGTCTCCACATAAAGTCCAAGTACTCATGTAACAGCCATGAATCTTAGTTAATTGGATTTAGTACAATTTACATATTCAATAACAGTTTTATTGAACAAAATCTCAATAACATCTTTATTGCAAATAGAATATGTTTAATTTTACAAACTGCGAGTTTTAGGACATACAACCCAATAAAATATTTGAAGTCATTACCACTACGGTATGATTTATCTGAGCTACTTCATCAATATCTAACTCAATCTTCTCTTCATGAGCTAACTTTAGAATCAACTCCTTCAGCACAAAGCAAATTTCAAATGGGTGACTAACGACCCGATGATATTTGTAGTAATTAGGATCGTCCACTCTTCCTGCTTATTCTGGTCGTTTGCATTCTGACAGCTGAATAAGTTGGTTCTCTAATAGTTGTTCCATCATGCCTGCAACAGAAGAGATAGGGAATGGATAAACCATCTTTTGTCTTTCTTTAAGAGTTGGACAACGCTTCTCGCCACCATCATGCTTTCTTTCAAATCTTGTTTCTCTTCCTTTGGAGGAAAAATTTAGCAGGGTCGTATTGATGACCATAGATTCTATTATGGCACTATTCACTATCTTTTCAGTGCCTTTGATTTATTTCTTATCCTTTCTCTCTTCAGGGACTAGGAAATCTTTAGTTCTACTGTTATCGATGCTCGGTTCCATGTCATGAGCACGTATTGCCAGTTCCTCAAGTGTACAAGGTTTTATCTCTTGTAGGATGTAGAGAAGCTCCCAATGTATGCCTTGGGTGCACATCTCTACTGTGGATAATTCAGTGAATCTATCTTTATGCTCTAAACTAAGAGCTCTCCATCGATTGAGTAGTCGATAACCAGCTCTTCCTTCTACTGCTTGGTGCCTGTCAGCTTCATCATGCTGACGATACGCCTAGTGCTATAAAAGCAATTGAGAACTCTCTTTCCAACTATTCCCAATTGTCAATCATTTTTTGCTCTAGATCAGTATACCAATCAAAAGCATTTTCTTTCAACGGATGAATGACTTAACAAGCTGGTCTCCTCTGATTCCTGTATTTTCACAGATTTCAAGGAAGTGAGCAACATGTTGTTTGGATTGCTCTTTCCATCAAACTGCTAGAACTTTAGAGGTTGGTACCCAGCTGGCATTCTTAGGTTGTCGATTCTCTTGGTGTATAGCTTGGAGTACATAAAAGAAGATTATGGTGGTCTTTCGTACTAAGCCCTTATGGAGTTTACAATCATATCCTATAACTATTGAACTGATAGAGAGGCGATAGAGGTGAATTGTTGTGATTGATTTTCCTACAAGACAGTCTTTCTTTTGTCATCAACCTTGGTAGCTAGAGTTTGACTTGTCTCAGTAGCTTCTCGAGCTTGCATTTGATCTATTATGGTAGCGATTTCATGATTTCGCCCCTCAACAACTTTCATTAGAAGATTTATTTTCATTTCCATCTCTGCCATTGTCGACTCTGCCATTACGTCAGCCATCATAACAGACACATCAAAGTGTGATTCTTTCTCTGATCAATCAGAAGTTGTAGCATAGTTGTCGAAGAAGGGATTTTCTCTGATGATGATCTTGCCTTTCAAAAATTTCATCGGCTGTTCTCAGATTTTCTCTGAGATGACAAAGCCTGGTTCTTGTTCATGCAGGATACCATTTGAGTGACTTCAGGTGGCAACTCTCATATAAGAGCCACTTGTTGCAGTTGCTTTGGATGCAACTTTCTCTGGTGTCGTTTGTTGATTTGGATGACGAGAGAAAGATTAGAGGTAAAGAGGTCTCATTGAGCGTGCCAATTTGTTCACACGAGGTTTCAGGAGAAACTTGTTTCGTGGAGTTAAACTTGGTATTTGTATTAATTTCAATATAGCAAGTAAAATCTCTAATACATAATCCTTTCATGCTTTCAAAATAAACATTAATCTTTAAGCTGGTTGATCTTCTTGGATGATCGGCCTTTGGACTTTTTGATCTTCTTGGATGATTGGCCTTTAGGCTTGTTGATCTTCTTGAATGATCGTCCTTTGGGCTTGATGACCTTCTTAGATGATCGACCTTTAGGTTTATTGATCTTCTTGGGTAATCTTCCTTTGGGCTTGATGATCTTCTTGGATGATCAATCTTTGGCTTGTTGATCTTCTTGGAAGGTTCATGTTCGGACGAGGCTTTCGGATAAATGTATTTTGTAGAGTTGAACTTGTGTTGGTGTTGATGTTGATTTGATGCTAATATGGTTCAATCTTTAGTACTTAATCCTCTAATTCTCTCTCGGTTGAATACGTGTGCTTGATGTATGGAAGCAGAGTGTGAATGTTCTTGAAGTTTGAGACTTGAAAGAATGTTTGTGTCTTCAAAGGACATCAGTCTTCAAGTGTGGTTAGCTTCAAGAGTCAGAGTTTTTTTATTGTAGAGAATTCTCTCTAAGCTCTCTAGAGTCTAAAATTTCTTACCCCACAAATGAAGAGAACTCCTCTATTTATAGAGTTCTCATGTGGGCTTTGTGGACTTGGGCTGGTTGGTCCATGGACCTAACCTTTGGGCCCCACTAATTGGATTTAGGCCTTATTTGACATTTGGGTCAAATTAATCCTATTTTTGGGCTCAATTGTACTTTGCCCAAATAATAATATCAAATTGATCAAATTAACTTTATTTAATCCAACAGTCATGAAGGAAACGTGTGGTGTCATCGAAATTTGCCAATTTATGTCTTCAACTTCAATTTGGGACATATGTCAACTTCTAATTAGTCTCAAATTCTAATATTTGAAATTTTGTCATTAATTTAGTAAATGAAGTGGCAATTTGCAATTGGTCCAAAATTTCTCATTCGAAAACTGTTGTATACATTCGGTCCATATTTAAAAAAAAATTAATAAGCTTTTTGACTTTTCAAATTCATGTCTAACAAATTGTTCTCACTACTTAAAATATTTTAGTCAGCTTTTATTCAAGTTAATTAAATTTTTTGATCATTTGAGTTATTTATACGAAGTGTGGAAATTTAAATCAAATGACTGAGATTAATGTTGAGGACTGCCCTAGGGAAGTTCCAAAGTAACGGGAAGAGGCATAGAGGAGCGTGCATCCCAAAAGGGGAATGTAAACGAGTTGGGATTTGGACTGACTAGTCGAGCCAGTGAATATATACTAATTGGGAAACAACCAAGCCAAACTCGGGCCGACACCCTGCAACCTCGAGTGCTAGAAACGTCCCAGATACCACCAATGTTACATGTAGCCATATCAGATGACAGACTTATAAATAGCCTCAATTGACCACCCCAAATGAAAGAATAAGTAATCTCAATGGATAGATCCAATCTTACTTCTTTTGTGCTTAGCTGAATTAGTCACTCCTTGTACTAACATAAGCATTGGAATGCAGTAGACTCGACTATGCACCAATGCGAGAATCTCTTATGCAGGACAGCTTGAAGTATCTCGAGACCAGACCAAGAAGAAGTGGACCAAAGTTCAAGATTACGAGGAACCCACAGCGAAGCCAACGCGGCCGAGATGCAAGTGCAATCAATGAATAATTAAAAAGTTTTGTAATCTCTAAAACAAATAAATAGAATAAGGTTGTGTAAGATTAAAAATGCATTATAATTTATACGTCACTTTCATTATACTTCTTTTATACAATAAGATCAACTTCATGTTGGACCTATGTGAAAATGAAGTCTTTATTGAATAGTTTTTAGGTCCAATAAGATAGAAGTTTACATTATTTGAATAGAACATAATGATGAATAATAATTGTCAATTATCGGTAAACTTTAATATTTAATTTCAAGATTATTTAATATATTTAATGGTCGAATAAGACACATTAGTTACTAGAATGATATTTGATTAAATTTTATCCACCAATTAAGATATATCTAACAAATTCGATAAATAATAACTCATTTTGCGTTTTTTCAACGGTAATTTATAGAAGGTGAAGATTTGATTTCCTACCAGTCAAAAAGATTAAAAAAAAAAAGGAAGGAAGAGTAAGGGAGAGACATATACAATGAGATTATTGAGAAGGTATATTTTCTTCTTCTTCTCTTTTCGAATATATTGCTTGTTACTTATCTTCTTTATGATATATGTATAGAAAAGAATGAATGGTGAATTTATACACCGAATGAATGTATAAGACGACAAGGAAGATAAAAAAGGAATATTATGAAAACCGATTCTATCCTCTTTTGTATGCAGGTGAAGGAGTATCAATTTGTTGCATCAAAATTTGTTGAGGAGAGAGAGAGTCCATGGTGACTGTTGTGTAGGCTCCACATTGGTCTTCTTTGTTTTCCATAGGGGTTGATGTGTCTGCTTTGTCATCCCCTCTCAAGCGAGTGTGTAACTGAGTTAGGTCGAGCTTGCTTCGTAGATAGGAAAAGGTTGGGATTGGGAGAGCTTTAATTAGACAGTCGGCAAGCTGTTCTGAGGAGCGAACATACCTTACATGGAGTTGATCACTGAGAACGAGATCTCGAATGAAATGGATATCTATTTCGATGTGTTTAGTTCGAGCATGGAAGACAGGATTGGCGGCTAATCCACCTGCTCTTATATTATCACACCAGAGGACTAGAATTCCGATTGGAGAGAAACCAATTTCAGTGAGAAGGTTGCGCACCCATATGATTTCAGTTGCAGCGTGAGCAAGGGCTCTATACTCAGACTCTATGCTAGACCGTGCCACAGTAACTTGTTTCTTAGAGGACCAAGAAATGAGGGTGGAGCCGAGGTAAATATAGTAGGCTGTAGTGGACTTTCTATCATCAAGGCTTGAAGCCCAATCAACATCAAAGTAGGTTGATATGGTGAGATGTGGATCAGAGTTGATGGTGAGTCCAAGGTGAGTTATTCCAGCTAGGTAATGAAGCACTCTTTTAACAGCTGACCAATGCACATCAGTGGGGGCTTGGAGAAATTGGCTTAACTTTTGACAATGAATGCTATGTCTGGCCGGGTATTAGTTAAGTACTGAAGAGCACCAACTGTGCTGTGGTAGGGAAAAGGGTCAGAGAGAGGTTTACCTGCATTGGTTTATAGATAAGTGCCAGGGGTAGCAGGAGTTGGACAAGGCTTAACACGCTGGAGGTTTAGTTTGGCTAACATATCAGTGATGTACTGAGCTTGATGGAGGTGAAGACTGAATGGTGTATAGTGTATTTGAATGCCAAGGAACTTACTGAGTATGCCGAGGTCTTTGAGAGAGAATTGTTTATGAAAGGTGGAAACAAGATGGTTAATAAGAGATGCATCATTGCCAGTGAGGATGAGATCATCCACATATACAAGAAGCATTGTAATGGAGGATGTGGTGCGCATGTAATATAAAGAAGTTCAAGTGAACTCACTTTAAAGCCTGTTCGACAGAGGAATCCTTTGAGTTCATAATTCCAAGCCCGAGGGGCTTGCTTGAGGCCATAGATAGCTCGATTGAGTTTGCAAACATAGTGAGGGTGAGTGGGACTTACAAAACCAGGGGGTTGAGACATATAGACGGTCTCTTTGAATGTGCCATTGAGGAAGGCATTGTTGAAATCTATTTGACGAAGTGGCCAGATATTTGACACTGCCAATGTAAGGATAATTCGAATGGTAGAGGGCTTGACAACAGGGTTGTAGGTATCAAAGTAGTCAAAACCAGGATGTTGGTGAAAACCTTTGGTAACTAGGCGTGCTTTATACCGTTGGATAGACCCTTGAGCATGTTTCAACTGGTAGACCCATTTGCAGCCAACAACAGTGGTGTCAAGGGCAGGAGGGACCAAAGTCCAAGTATTTGTGCATTTCAGGGATGTAAGTTCTTCAACCATTGCCTCTGTCCATTGTGGAACTGATAGAGCTTGAGAGATAGTATGTGGTTCAGCTTGTGTAAGATCAGTGACAAGTTTAGCAGACCAAAATTTTGGCTTGAAGATACCGACCTTGCCTCTAGTGATCATAGGATGATTGTCTGTTAGTGGGCTGAGCAAGGGATGGTTGGTGTTGTAAGGTGGACTGTGGGGAAGGATGTATGGAAAGTGAAGTTGTAGGAGGACTAGATGAATATGATGAAATAGGATTTGGTGATATTCAAGGAGAGCCTGCAGAGGGCAAGGATGGACTGGAATGTGGGGTGGTAGGACACAAAGAGATATTAGGACAGTGACTTAGGACTTGAAATGTGTGAGAGTAGTTTGGTACAGGTGAGTGATAAGGTGGGGGCAGATTTATGGATGGTAGGGGGAACCAGGTAGTGATTGGAGAGCTGAGCTGGGAGTGCTTGAGGATTGATCACTTGCAAAGCCAGTTTAAAAAGAAAAATCTTCCTCATTGAATATGACATGGCGTGAGATAATGACCTTCCCATCATCAGTGAGACACCGGTAGCCCTTGTGCATGGGTGAGGGACCAAGGTACACACACCGTTTGCTGTAGAAGTCAAACTTGTGAGCCTAATAGGGTCGAAGATTTGGATAGCAAGCACAACCAAACACCTTGATAGACGACAGGTCCAGCTTGCTGCCAAGCAAAACCTCCATAGGGCTGATATCCTGAAGAACAGAAGAAGGAAAAGCATTAATAAGAAGGACAACACTTTAGAAGGCATACCACCACAGATGCAAGGGCATCTTAGCCTGAGCAAGAAGAGTAAGCCTATCTCAACAATATGCCTGTGTTTACGCTCAACTCGGCCATTTTGAGCTGATGTGTAGGGGCAGGACATGCGTATGCAAATTCCCTGTTGAGTACACACATAAGCAATTGGTTGATACTCTTTACCTCCATCCATTTGTAAAGTACCAAGAGTTGTATTAAATTGTGTTCGACAAGGGCTTAGAAACATTGAAAGGCAGCGGTAGTATCACTTTTTTGTTTAAGAGGGTAAAGCTAAGTAAATCTACTGAAGTCATCCATGAATATGACATAATACCTATATCCATCAGCTGATAGTATTGGGGCTGGTCCCCAGAGATCAGAATGCACCAGTTCAAATGGTCGTTTAGCACGAGAAAAAGAATCAGAGAAAGGTAAGTTGTGTGATTTCCCAAATTGACAAGCCTCACAAAAGAACTTTTCATTAAGAACTGTTTTTAGATTACATCCACTAATCAATTTAGACAAAATTTTAGGGGATGGATGGCCTAAACGCCTATGGAGAAGTAGCTTAGAGATAGTAATGCTAGTTGCAAGGGCAGAATGTGAAGGAGACTGATTGGACCAAGTTGTCAAGCTAGCACCTGAGGGTTCTGATGTAGGAGGTGCATTATTTAGCTGCTGGTTGACATTGTCCAACATGTAGAGTCCATCTTTAAGTCGTTCGGTTAGAATAGCTACCCCCGAGGCCTTGTCCATAACCACACAGAAATCAGCATGAAATTCAAACACAGAAATCAGCATGAAATTCAACCATAACATTATTATCATTGGCTAATTTGGATACACTGACTAGATTTTTGGTAATTGCAGGCACATATAATATGTTTAGTAGAGATAGAACATCATTCTTAGTATGCAGATTGGAATGTCCAGACTGAGATATAGAAAGGGGAGAGTCATTTCCAACAACTACTTTATCAGTACCTGAGTAGCCTGATGAGGATTGAAAGAAGGTGGGGCTGCTAGTGACGAGTTGAAGCTCCACTATCAACATACCAATTGGGGTCAGCGACTGTTTCAGGGGAAGCAGCTGTTGAGTGAGTAAGTAAGGCTGAGGTCTGCTGTTCTTGACGTCTGTTGGATGGGAGCTAAGTGGACTCAGCTCGAGTGTGAGTATGTCGAGGATTGTTGAAGTCCTTATTGTATCTGAAATAGCAGATATCGGCAGTGTGGCCTATTTTTCCAGAGGTTTGGCAAGTAGGCCTGGTTGTAGAAGCATTGTTCCATCGGCCATGCCCTCTGTTTCTTCCCCCTCCTTCTCTGTAGTTTGATGATTGATTGTTTCCATAAGAGTTTCAATAAGGATTAGGTGGAGTGTTGGAACTGTTTTGCACTACATTAACTGAAGGTGAGTTTAAGGAAATGGACACGTTAGTCATACCGGTGATGCCTGTCTTGGTGGCCAGCTGATATTCAAGTCTCTTCTCATATGACAGCAGGTCAGATTGAAGGTCAGACCACCTAGTTGTGCCTTTGCTTTGCACGGCTACAACAACCAGATTGTATTCTTCATCGAGGCCAGCCAGCACTTGGGATATGAGGTCAGGAGGAGATATTGGTGAACTTACAAGAACAAGATTGTCAACATACTTCTTCATCAACGTTAGATACTCACTCATTTCCAGGGCTGCCTTGCAAGTTTGTTGAAACATCCTCTTGAGGTAGTCAGTTTCAGCCCTTGACTGAACTCCAACAAGTTCTTAGACATCTTCCCATAGCTTCTTTGTTGTCTGATGCCCCATGACTTGAGTTGCAATGTCTTGACTCATGGAATTATAGAGCCAACCTAAGAGCAGTTGATCAACGGCTATACAAGCTTCATATGCTGGATTAGGTTGCAGGGTAGCCTCTGCTGAAGATGCAGGGCTAGGATCAGCACTTGTGCTTTCACCAGAACGCTCATCTGTTTGTCTAACTAAGAAACGATTGGGGCAAGGGTTTTCTCTAGTTAAGAAGCCTTCTAAACGGTAGCTTCTGAGTATTGGCCAAGCTAAGTTTTGCCAAAGAAGAAAATTAGACCTATACATCTTTATGGATGTCACCTGATTCAGCAGTTGATTGAGAGTTGAACTTGAGATGTTCCCATTGTTGGTGATTCCAGGAATTGTAGGCAGAGAGTTGGTAGGGGATTTGCCATTCTTGGATCGTTTGCTGCTTATTAAAAGACGGAAGGGTCTGATACCAAGTCAGAAAGCTTAAAAAGAAAAAGGAAGGAAAAGTAAAGGAGAGATAGAGACAATGAGATTGCTGAGAAGGTATATATTCTTCTTCTTCTCTTTTCGAATATATTGCTTGCTACTTATCTTCTTTATTATATATGTACAGAAAAGAATGAATGGTGAATTTATACACCGAATGAATGCATAAGACGACAAAGAAGATAAAAAAGGAATATTATGAAAACTAATTCTGTCCTTTTTTGTATGCAGGTGAAGGAGTATCAATTTGTTGCACCAGAATTTGTTGAGGAGAGAGAGAGTTCATGGTGGTTGTTGTGTAGGTTCCACGTTGGTCTTCTTTGTTTTCCATAGGGGCTGATGTGTCTACTTTGTCACTACCTATTATTGTTATAGTGAAAAAACTAAAATTTTCTTTTAAAACTATAAAATTATTTTTTTTATTTTAGTAAACTAAAATAAAATTGTTTATTTTGTTGCATGTCTTGATATTAAATTTTTATATTTTATTTAAAGATGTAATTAGCCAATATTCAATATTCACCTTCAATTGCAAACTATATCATTTAATGAGTTGAGATCATATAATATTAATTACTTTTTTTTTTCATAAATAGGATAAAGGTTTTCATAACATAAGTCATAACTTGAAAATTAAAAAAATAAAAATATAGAGCAAAGTAGCTTTGTTTGACCATGTACCAAATAAAATAGTTTTAAACTTTCCACTCGTCTACTTGGGAAGCTAGATATATAAATATATATAACTCTTACTTAGATTGTTATTGTTAGAACCGGATGTCAATCGTTGTATCGTGGATAAACCCATTGTCATGAAAGCAAGATTGGTGCAATCTTGGTGCTAAATCACCAAAGCCTGTTACTCCCAAAGGTTAAAACAGTTGGGATTGGTGTCCTAAATCTTTCTGGCATTCTCGTAGTTTGTAAACATTGTATAAACAAATTGTTATTAATAAAATAATTATTATTTTATGAGCATACAGTCAATCCAATAAACTAAGATCCTAAGTTATTGTGTGTAATTTAAACATGTATGTAGAGACATACAGGTGGATCCTGCCTTATCCTTGTAACACTATATATATGACCCCTTTGTAGATATTACAAGTGTTGTAAAGTACTAGAAATGATCTGATCCTGATCATTCATGTGGAGACATATGAGCGAGGGTATCCTATACAAAGAGTTCGTATAAGACTGGAACATGAAATGACTAGTCTTATTGTATAACACTGTTACACAAATTGATCTGTTAAGGGCTGATTTCAGGGCTTGAACATTGTAGCCACACCCTCTCTTGGCCTGAGAGAGACTTGGTCATAATTGGACTATGACTTCATTAGAGGGATCAGTGATACTTAAGAAGTTAGGTGTAACTACAAAGGAAAAACGGTAATTTTAGCCTAGCTATACTTACAAGAAATTTGTGGAGGGTCATCGCGCAGTTGACTGGTTATATCCAATGGACACAGAATCTTATCTGTAGTGCAAAGAGTGTAGTTGTTAGTCTTTAGTGGAGTGACCGACAATTGATGGATGTTGGGTAATATAATTAAAGAATTTAATTATTATCAAAGTACTATTAGAGCTTCAATCTATAAGTCCATAAAGTCCCCTCTGTAGTTCAACGAGGATTATTAAGAATTAATTTTGGATTAATTTGAATTGTTCAAATTAATTGAGAGAATCAATTATATATGATATAACTAATTAATTTAATTATATGCGATATAATTGATATAATGTATTTGATACATTATAATATAAAGTATTTGAGAGGAATTAAATATTTGAATGTGATTCAAATACTAATTATATGGATAAGATTCATATAATTTAGTATAAATGTGATTTATACTAAAAACCATGATTAATTGAGAGAAATACAAACTATAAGTTATATTGTATTTTATACAATATAAAAACTATAGGTTATATGTTATATTTGATATAAAATATAGTTATATATACATATAATAAGTTAGTTATTATATTTATATATATATTAATATATTAAATTTAATTTAATTTTGAATTAAATTAATTGACATAACTCCTTCCCTATTTTCTCTCTTTTCCATCGTGAAGTGTGGGGGGTTACGAATTGTTGGTTTTTCTCCTACATTTTGATGCAGAGATTTTTCTCTCTGGCCTTTTTCTCTCAAGATCACGCAGAGAAGAAAAACGTTCTTCTTCTCCCTCTCTCAAAACTCTTTCCCTCTCCTAAAAGTTATAGAGTCCACAACTATTGGATTCTCATTCCCAAGAAAATACAGAGGTTGACCTCTTGGTGATGGTCATTTGTTTTGCTGAAAATTTTTGGAGATTGAGATCCAGAACGAAGGTTTTGTGATCCAGATTGAGGGAATTCACGAAGAAGATTGACTTCAAAGATAAGCGTTCTCCTTCCCTAATTATTTTGATTTTAGCTTGTTGTAATTTAAATCTTATAATGCATAATCTTGTTCTATTCTGTAAAATTTTGTGATTTTGTGAAAAATAAAATTGGGACTGATCTCCACGTTTCTGGACAGGGACCTTCACCGGTTTCCTTCAAAAATAACTCTTGATCTTTGACATGCACTCGTTGGAGCCAGGATTGGAATCGATGAAAAATTGCTCAAAAAATAGTAGAGAGAAGAAGAAAATGTTGGAAATCTTGAAAATAAAGAATATTCTACCTTGATCTTGCAAAACTTTCTTCTTTATAAAGAAGACGAGGAAGAAGAAAATGATAAGAAAATGGCTAGTTCTCGAGGCTATAAACGGTTAGTTTTCAACGACTATAAATGGCTGGTTTTCAACCGCTATAAACGGCTAATTTTTTCTATTTTTGTGTTTGCTATGGGTCTTAGCCCAAAATTATTTCCAACAATCCTCCACAAATGACTAGAATAGCAAAGCAACAAGAGAAAAAACTTTAAAACGGCTAATTTTTTCTATTTTTGTGTTTGCTATGGGTCTTAGCCCAAAATTATTTCCAACAATCCTCCACAAATGACTAGAATAGCAAAGCAACAAGAGAAAAAACTTTAAAACCTTGAAAACTTCAAAACTTCAAAACTTTAAAAATGTTTCTGAGCAAAGATAGGAGAACAAACTTAAGCATCAATATCTTACAATTTGAATTGATGCATAGTGAAGTACGGCAATAACTTTACTAGAGAAAGTGAGTTACCTCTTAAACTTTCAATAACTACGATTGAGGCCCCCACAACATGTTTTACTCCTTAAATTTTCATCAATTCCGCGATAAAAGTGTGCTATTTAAGGTCATGCACATAGAACCTTAGGTCAACGTGAAAGCTCTAGAAAAAGACCCTTAAACCTTAGAAAAAGACTCTTAAGCTTTTCCATAGAAGGCAACCACACCTTCACAATCACGTTAATTGCTTCATAAAGTCTATCACAATAGACTACTAAAAAACTGAGCTATAAGACTTCACATCTAGTCCATACTGGGACCAACTTCATCAACTTTATCAAAGACAAACCACTAAAAAATGGAGCTATGAAGATTTTATAATTATCCACAAAATCCATATCAGAACCACCCAAAGGAAGGGCTATGGAATCTTTAAAGGTTTTAGTTCTGTCCATCAACTCTAAACGAGGACCACCCAAATGAAGGGCTATGGACCATCAAGTCTATCACAATAGATCACCCAGATAAAGTGCTATGGACCACAAGTCTATCGCAATAGACCACTCAAAGTTAGCTAGAATAATTCATTCTGTCTGTTTTTTTTTTTTTTTTTTTTTTTTTGCTTTAATGCCTATTGGTGTTCCAAAAGTACCTTTTCGAAGTCCCGGAGAGGAAGATGCATCGTGGGTTGACGTATAGTGCGACTTGTCAGATATATTGGGTCTTATGGTATTTCCCCGTTCTCTCCCCTGATCGAGATATCCTCTCTTTCGCCTAAGACGGATTGATTTATTTATCAAAACTAGGACCAACTTCATCAACTTTGTCAAAGACAAACCACTCAAAAATGGAGCTATGAAGATTTTATAATTATCCACGAAATCCATATCAGAACCACCTAAAGGAAGGGCTATGGAATCTTTAAAGGTTTTAGTTCTATCCATCAACTCTATACGAGGACCACCCAAATGAAGGGCTATAGACCATCAAGTCTATCACAATAGATCACCCAGATAAAGTGCTATGGACCATCAAGTCTATCGCAATAGACCACTCAGATAAAAGGTTATGGACCACTATAATGGTTTGAGTCTCATACTTGTTGAAAGTTCTAAAATTATTCTCCTTATTAGGCCTTTAGTGAGAGGATCTGCAAAATTCCTCTCAAACCTTACAATGAAATAATCCTCTTTCAATAATTGTTTCACAGCTCCATGCCTGAGGCATATATGCCTCCTCTTCCATCATACACACTGTTCTTGGCAATTCCTATGGCAGCCTGTGAATCACAGTGCAAAGAGACTGATACTAATGCCCCTACAATGGTGCATCTTTCAGTATGTTGCTATACAAGTCTGTTTTGCAAACATCCATGAAATAGCTCCTCTACCCAATAAGAATACATCCACTAGTTCGTCATTCTAAGTTACCCAGTTTGCATACACTACCCCTTCTAATATGGTAGAAAAATATTAAAAGGCAAATAATAATCTATTATATCATTAAGATACCTTAATAAATGACGAAGAGCAATCAAATTATCTTTAATCATGGGTCTATTATAGTTAATAAAAACATAAAAATTCTTATAATATTTGCATATTCAGATCGAGAAATACTAGCTTCCTTACTATTCATACTAGCATCATAAGGTGTTCTTACAAGAGCATCACCAAAGCAATCAAATCTCATTTTTCAATGTGTGATTGATATAAAGAAAATCCTTTTTCAGTTTTCCTTATCTTAATACCAAGTGTCACATCATCCTCACCTAAAACTTTCATTTCAAATTGTGAGGACATAAATAACTTAGTATTATTACTTCCGTCTATGTTTGATCAAAGTTCAGTATACCATCAATATACAAATGGATAATCACATAAACAGCTTAAATAAATTTGAGTAAATGCATGTATCAAAAGATATTAAAAAATATTCACATAATCATCTCAAACAACTTGAGTAAATATTTCTTTACATCCATGTGATGTATCATACAAATGCTATCAAGGGTTTATAATGGCTATTTCAAATATTTAGTCATATGAGAATATGCATCAAAATATTTGAAGATTCATTTAAACCTAACTAATTTGTTTCCTTTCAGAAATTGAATATCCATGTTTAATTCATAATGTCTCTTCAAAAGTGGCTAAATCATATAACAACCATAAATCATCAATATTCATTTTCTCTTTTCAAGATCCTAGACATGCCCAATAAAGACTTTCAATTAATTGAAATTATATATATGTACACCTACGTACCCATGGTCTTATCTAACCAATGTGGGACTTTGGTCATATTCCCAACAATCCTCCCATCAAACAAAGGACCAATTGAGCCTCCTCTGAAGTAGTCATCCATCCATCTAACTCTTATCTAGGCTAACTCCTTTTCACTAGAGCATACTGCCTACCCGATATAGTTCAACCATGGATCACACCAAGACTTCTTTCGAGGTTCCACTACATCTTTGTTTGACATTTAAGGATTATATCAACATGACTAAACTAGGGACAAGACTCTGTACCACTTATTAGGGATAAAAACTCTCCAAATATCTTTCCAATAGTATGATATTGTATCTATTTTGGACATAAAGCCTTGTGGCTTTGCTTTTGGGTTTGACCCTAAAAAGTCTCATACGAATGGAGATAGTTGTTATAACTTATATACGCATGAAAAGTCCATATAAAATATCAACATATTTTATAGCTTAGACAATATCTCAAATTACCATCAATTCTACAAGCTTCCACATAAAATTGATGAAATTTACATATTTTCATACTACAAACAAGCTAGGTGATAGTCAAAATAATGTTATAGAGCCAAACTCAATTTAAAAGTAATAATAATACTTTTCATGTTCATGAAATTTAATGGCCAAATAACAATTTAATCATGCATAAACTTTTGTCAAATATAACACACATGGAATGTTATTTTCATTCATGATAACATGATAATAAGACTTGTTCAAGTAGATCATAGTAACATCCCATGTAACATATGAAAAGCAATACAATAACAACAATAAGATTATTTTCTTATTGCACTGGTCATGAGACGATTCGCTAATTACGAAATATTCAAATATATATTGAATATCATGCTCAAATATAGCAATTAAATAAAATTGTAAAATTCTCATACATTATATAAAAATTTGAAATATATATCGTTGAGATTAAAAATATAGAAAATTCAACATATATTAAAGTCTATTTAAAATCATCAAGAGAAAACTCGAAGATTTTGGATTTGAATCAAAATTTTAATCAAATCAAGAAAATCTCGCTACCATCATCATCAAATTGACACATCATTCAAATTGACAATAATTTAAAATTTAAAAATTGGTAGCAATCGAAATGTCTTCACCTTAAAGTAATCATACTTAATGGTCAACAACTACTAGACTCACACTACAGATTTATGTAGTGTTGCAAAACCTACATTTTTCAAAAACACAAGCAAGTCTAGCAACCAACATTAATCAATCCACTAATTTACTCAATATAAAGTGAAAAATCAATATGTTGAGCTCTCTCCAAAATTCTCAAATCATGTCTTCAATTGGATGACTTAGTCAACACACCAATTCAAAAATAAGTATAGAATGAAATTCATTTATAAGGATCAATAAAATTATGATCATGTTCTAGTTCTGAAAGATTCATTCGTAAGGTTCAAAATATAAATAAAGCACACTCATTAATCATGTTCAAGCTAAACCGAAGACAACAATGAAACATAGAGATTGGGAGTGGAAAGACCTTCAATTAGTCAATATCATAAATGTATTCACAAAATAGAAAATACCATTTGAAAAAATTGAATTTGGTGGAACAAACCACCGATCAAATTATTTTTAACATATTTGAGTTAAATCAAGAAGATATCACTATCACCAACATCTAAATTCACAGTGACAATTAACCATAAGACTCAATATCATGCTACAAAAAAACCACATATTCCAAAACTCTATGACAAGCATATAAGACAATCAACGTAAATCAATTTACTAATTTTCTAACTACAAATGAAAATATGTTGAATTGTCTCACCAAATTTCTCAAATCATTTTGCAAATTAGTGCATAATTATTTGGGTCATTATTTTCTAAAATTATTCTCCCAAATATCTACTTTATGTCTTTTTTTCTTAATTTTTCTTTTCAATTTGAAATGATAAATTTTCTAATTTCAAATATCCCTACAATCTAAAAACTAGGAATCAAAATATAATCTCTCTCAAATTTTCTTTCCAACATAATTTAATTCAATTTGGTGACCAGTGATTATACATTTCCACGAGTTAGGCTATATCCCCTACCAGATCATCATTTACCTTCATAAAATAAATAAAAATGGGAGCTAAATAACTATTCACACATGAACGTAATTTAATTCAATATGTTTGAGCTATCAAATAAATATAAACTATCAATAATACGTGCAAATTTATAATTTTAAATTTACATGAAAGATGAGTAAGTCCAAAATAAATCACTATTATCTAATCACACTTTGGTATTGCAAAAATAATGTTCATTTGAACATAGTTTGATCGATATTGAAGGTGTCCAACATGATATTTTATTGAATTGGAAAAAAATATGTTGGATAATGATGATTTTTTTTAGTTCAATACACCATCATATCAAATCGTGAGGATTTGATCCTTCTAACTCTTTATTTAATTATTTAAATTTTTTAATCCGTTGAAATATGTTCATATTAACGATTAATTAAAATTTTAAAAATTGAATCATTGCATAAAAGATACACTTCATCCGCATGCACTATGACATTGACATTATTTGAGAATTGAAAGTGATGTTTAATTTAATTATTAAAAAAATCAAAATATTAAATAATTTTGTTAACACTTAAAGTCCAATTATTATTAATAGAAAAAAAGTTAGAGGGCTAACAAATTCTAAATTAACGAAGTATCTTAGGTTTGAAAATAGGATTTTCTTTCCTTTTTATAAGTACAGGGTTGAAATTAGTCTCATAATGGCATTTAATTATCTTTGTAACACACATATAAATTGTTATAATTTTTTTTCTCTTCTCAGTCTTAAAAAAATTAGTAAATTAATAAGATTAAACTCATACGGTTTTTTTCAATATTATAAAAATGGAGAAATTCGAATGGAAACAAACTCGTATGATATTGTTATTAATAGAAAAAAAAATTATAACTTACTAAGTCAACAAATGGTTTTCTTAAGCTACTTAAATAAATAACATAATATAGATATGTTATTACAAATATAACGAGAAGCTAAAAAGCTTAAACAAATAACCTAAATAAAACATATCATTTAAATCTAAACATAATAATACAAAAAATCATGTGAAAATTTAATTTACATCATAATTTTTTATTTAGGCGTAATTACAAACATTTTGATATTTATATTCTTTTAATGCTATAAAAAAAATATTAAAATTTTTGAATTTATGCACTAAACGCCAATATCCACAGTCGAAAAATCAAATTTATGTTTTAACCAAGGTTTGACGTAAGGGTATATTCGTAAACTACAATATTGCAGCCAATATATTGGGAAAACAAATTTGGGCCTAGGCCCAAATATTTTGATGGTTTATGGGCCTTTTCAATGCCAAGCGATCATGTTGATAATAGAGAAATTGCTTAAATCATCTAAAATTGGAGGTGAGTTTGAATTATGTCTAAATTTAGTTACTTATGCAAAAATGTCTAACTCGCTTCGAGATAGATTTAATTCATTTGTTTTTTCTAGATGCTAATAGAAGTCTATCAATATTGTCTATCATTGATAATTTTAAAATTTTATCATATTTTGTAAATATTTTTATTTATTCTTTTATATAATAGTCCTATTTCATATTATAAACATAACCATTTTTATTAAATTAAAATATTTAATAAATTATATATTATATCTTTATATGATATTACAAAATAATAATTAATAAATTTTTGACATCAAGTAAGTTCATAACTTAATTAGTGATAGTTTATATTCAAACTAATATTTAGCGAAGGATTAGGATTAATCTTATTGTTTATAGATATATTACCAAACACTTTTTAAAAATTTGTTTAAATTATAATTTAAAGTTTGGATATGCTACCAAACATATAGGAAAACAAATATAATTTTCTTTTCATTTAATCACTTTATTTTTAAATTGCTTACCAAATAAGTTCTTAAATTATTTTGATAAGAGATTTGATCAAACAATGTATGTCATTAGCTCAAGGGAAATACTATTTCTGTCACCAATAATTTAAGGAGAAAATAAAACTGCAGAAAAATAACAACGTTGTAACATGTTGGGTTTAAACCCAAGTTAGGCAGTAAACATATTTAAACCTACGTCATTAATTTATTAGAAACGAAATAAATGTAATCACCAAACTCATGGTTATTTTTTTAAATTTAAGTTTAAGGAATAAAATATGGAATTTAAAAGTTTTAAGAACAAACAAAAATCCATCAATATGATAGATCAAATCAAAATTTAAAATGTCAATATTGATAGAAGTATTGAGATCTTAATTTTATAAAAATGTCAATAAAAATATCGATAAAATGTCAATGTCGATAGATACTTTTTAAAAAGATTATAAAAATAAAATATTAAACAAATAAATTTAAATTAATTAGTTAACCTTTTATAATTTTTAAAAACTTAATAATCTATTATTTATATTGTTTTCAAATCTTAGAAAATATGGCTGTTTTTAAATATAGAAAAATGAACCGAAATATTTATAAAATATAATAAAATTTTATAACTATCAATTATAGATATTGATAGAGTGTCTATAAGTGATATTAATAGACATTGATAGAAGTTTTTCAATATCTATCAACGTCTATCATTGATAATTCTAAAATTTTACTATATCTTGTAAATATTTTTAACAGTTTTACCATTTAAAGTAACTTCCCAATAAAATATATGTTTTGAATTTAAACTTTGATTCATACACTTTCAAAATTTTCGTTATATTATTCCAACCTTATGAAAAAGGTTTAAGATGTGCCTATTATTACTGAAGAGTTACAAAAAGTCCAACCTGAAAAGTTTTTTCATGAGTCATGATTGGAC
This sequence comes from Benincasa hispida, assembly GCF_027475165.1. Taxonomy (NCBI): domain Eukaryota; kingdom Viridiplantae; phylum Streptophyta; class Magnoliopsida; order Cucurbitales; family Cucurbitaceae; genus Benincasa; species Benincasa hispida. Next base: position 9,470,575 of record NC_143479.1, read on the forward strand.
ATTCTGTGCTGGTGATATTGAAACATAACAATCCACCTTTTTTTCCTTCTTTTTCTTTTTCTTCTTTTTTTTTGGGGGGGGAGGGTGAAGTTAAATAAGAATTGGTTTGATTGAAATATAACTAGAACGTGGCTATTTAAGGATCCATTTGAATTGATTTAAGAAAAAAAATATTTTTTTAAAAAAAACTCGTTTTTATTTGAACACTTTTGATAAAAATGGATTAAAATATTTTTGAGAACTATTTTGAGTGGTTGCCAAATACACCAATTTCTTCCATAATGATTTTTTTTTTTAATTTAAACACTTGAAAATGTAATCCAAACACATCTTAATTCTCAAATTGTGAACATTTCTTGCTCTTCACATTGTACAGGATCAAGCGTTGTGTTGTGGGATTCTTTTGATCAGATGGTGGTAGCATCGTCAACATTTGATGAATCCTGTGTCGAGGTGCTAATAGTTAAGGTGTTAGCTTTGCTTAATGGGTTTGGATGGCGGATGAGTTGGATTTCTTCAACATTTGGATTGAATATAATTCCCAAATTCTAGTTAATGCAATTCATGTCCAAAAAGTTTGTTGAGTCCACTCTGGATGTCATTTTGGAGGAAATTAAAAGAAAAAGAAGACAATCAATAATCTAAGTGTTAGAAATTTTATGAATCATTTCAAAATACAATTACGAAATAAACTTTATGAATCATTTCAAAATACCAAAATTGCTTATCATGTTAAATTCCGTATATGTTTTATACTTTATACGTGTGATCAAATAAGAACATTTAGTAAGCTTCAATTATATGATCAGAATAATCACAAATTCTTTCAACATACAAACTAAATGTTTTATAGCAAAAGGATAGCAATTTATTTTACCTTCACAAATAAATAAAAACGGGAGCTAAATAACTATTCACACATGAAACTGCTACACTGGCATTTGATCTCTCTTTTTTTTCAGATCTACTATTAATTCGACTATGATAGTTTATGTATAATCAAAACTCAATTCCAAAAGTAAGGAATTGCAGATAATAAGACATCCTTTGTAAGTAGAGTAATAGCTAATTTAGACTTCAAATTCTCATTTTCAATGGAATCCATTTGTAAAAATAGTAAATCAGACAAAAATTAAATATCCAACACAAGATAAGAACATATACAACAAACTTTGAAAAGTATTTAACAAAGTGGAGAGAGGGTTGAAGAACACAGACCAGTACATCGATTTAACTTTAACTTTTCTTATGACAAATTTCTTGATCTTTATTCCCTTGGATCATGGCACCATGAAGATAGGGCGAACAACTTCTCAAATTGAGATTGGGTGAGACTGCAAGCAAAGGATATGTTTCAATTTTGATAATGATTTTGAGTGAATTCTTGCTTTCAAATTGTTATTGTTGGAACCGAATGTTGATTGTCGTGTCGTGGATAAATCCTCTATCTTGAAAAGCAAGATCGGCGTGACCTTGATGCTAAATCATCAAAGTTGATTGCTCCCCAAGGCTAATATAATTCCCAATCTTTGACGTGCACTCGTTAGAGACCAGGTTGGAATCGATAAAAAATTGCTCAGAAAAAATAGTAGAGAAGAAGTAAAGGTTAGAAATTTTGAAAACAAAGAAGATTCTACTTTCATCTTGTAAAACTTTTTCTTTATAAAGAAGATGAAGAGGAAGAAAATGACAAAAAAAATGGCTAGTTCTCAATGGCCATGAATTCTTAGTTTTCAACGGCTATAAATAGCTAGTTTTTCTACTTTGGTGTTTGCTATAGGCTTTAACCCAAAGCCATTTCCAACCTAGATTTAGGTAATATCTTTATTTTAATATATGATAATCTATTACCTTTTGATCAAAAAAAAAAAAAAAAAGAGTACTAAATCAATGGAAATTATTATTTTTGAACTATCAAATAAATATAAACTACCAATATTACGTGTAAATTTATAATTTTAAATTTACGTGAAAGATGAGTAAGTCCAAGTTAAATCGCTACTATCTAATCACACTTTGATATTGCAAAGATAATGTCACTTGAACATAGTTTGATGGACATTGAAGGTGTTCAACATGACATTTTATTGAATTGATGGATAATGATAATTTTTTTAGTTCAATACACCTATCAAATCATGAGGATTTGATCCTTATGACTCCTTATTTAATTATTTAAATTTTTTAATCCGTTGAAATATATTCATATTAGCGATTAATTAAATTTTTAAAAATTGAATCAGGAATGACATTGCATAAAAGGTATACTTATTGACATTATTTAAGAATTGATATTGACAATATTTGACATTGCATAAAAGACGTTTAATTTAATTATTAAAAAAATGAACATACTAAATGAGTTGGTTAACACTTAAAGTCCAATTATTATTAATAGAAAAAAGTTAGAGGGCTAACAAATTCTAAATTAACGAAGTATCTTGGGTTTGAATATAGAATTTTCTTTCCTTTTTATAAGTACAGGGTTGAAATTAGTCTCATAATGGCATTTAATTATCTTTTTAACACACATATAAATTGTTATAATTTTTTTTTTTCTCTTCTCAGTCTTCTTCTTTAAAAAAAAAAATAGCAAATAAATAAGATTAAACTCATACAATTTTTTTCAATATTATAAAAGTGGAGAAATTCAAATGCAAACAACGATATTGTTATTAATCGGAAGAAAAAAATATAACTTGCCAAGTCAACAAATGGTTTTCTTAAGTTAAATAAATAACATATAGATATGTTAGTACAAATATAACAAGAAGCTAAAAAGCTTAAACAAATAACCTAAATAAAACATATCATTTAAATCTAAACATAATTATTAAAAAAATCATGTGAAAATTTAATTTACATCATAATTTTCGATTTAGGCGTAATTACAAACATTTTGATATTTATATTTGTTTAATGCTATAAAACAAATATTAAATCATTTGAATTCATGAAGTAAACGCCAATATTCACAGTCGAAAAAACAAATTTATGTTTTAACCAAGGTTTAACGTAAGGGTATATTTGTAAACTACAATATTGCAGCCAATATATTGGGAAAACAAATTGGGCCTAGGCCCAAATATTTTGACGGTTTATGGTTTCAATGCCAAGCGAAGACAATCACTAATCTCATGAGTGTTAGAGCAATATAATTTAAACCCTCATTTGAGTTCCCTAATATGAAGGGAAGAAAAAGGGGAGTGGAGAACTGAAGGGGGAAAAAAAGAAGAGTAACAAAGAAAAGAAAAGAAAAAACCTTGAAACTCGAAATTCCTTGCACTTTCAATTTTATCAATTTTGACCTTAAACTTTTAATTTCATTAAATTTAAATATAAACCTAAAAAAATGTTGCAATTCTAACTTTCAATTCAATTTTAGCTAATTCACCAACTATTTTTTTTTTCAAAAAAATGAAGATTCTTAAAAATTTTATTAATTTTGATAAAATAAAGTTTTACATAAAAATAAGTTGGATCATGACATTCTCAAAATCATATTAAAAAAAAAAGAGAGAAACCTCTAATGCTATTCTTTCTCAGGGAATTATCTCACATGGTTCATTTCATTTAAACATTATATGGATAAGTGGGGAAAAAAGGAATATTTCTAGTGGGATTTTATTGTCTTTTTACCGACAAGTTTAAAATCAAGAAATACAGATATGATACAACACCAACATAAAAGACATGTTATTTTCTAAAAATTAAGGATACGGACGACAATGACATGTTTATTAAAAACATACATTTTTTAAAATGTATATCATTTTTAAACCATAAAGAATTCAAAATCAACAAATTTATTTAATTTCATGCTTAAAAAAATTAGTTTGACGTATTTCGCTCCCAAATCTTATTATTTTTGTCATACATGCTCATGTTGACTTAGTATAAGTAAGAAGCGTTTGATTCACGTCTATCAAATGTTGGTCCTATTTTGAATTTGTACAACTTATATCTAATACATGTATAATATTAACAAGTATCTGAGACGTGTTCAACAAGTGTTGAAATGTCTAAATATTCGACGCATGTCGCATACCAACATATTAGAGAAACTAAAGTGTCCGTGTTTCGTTTTTTAAAAAAAATATGTCGGGTTGGGGGAAAGGAAAACAATTAACAAGAATTTTGAGGGTGATTTTTTCTTTGGATGTACTCAAAGCCTGCCATCACAAGACTGTTTTTGCACTCCCACTTTCTGCCCCACACTACCAACACTACCCCCACTTTCTTTTTCTTTTTCTACTCCTACCTTTTGTCAGACCCAAAAAAGCCCCTCATTTTGATCAAACCCACCCAAATTTAAAATTAAAAAAAAAACATTTAATTAAAATAAACCCCCATAATCATATTAGCAAAATAAAATAAAAGTTAAAAAAGTACAGTTTCTTTTTTCCGCTTAGTCGGCAACGCTCCACGACATGTCGTTCTCGAATATCCAATGACAGACTTCAATTTGACCAGGACCGGACCCAAGCGCCACGAATGCACCGTGCTCTGGGCCCCACGATGACGTGTCCATATGACAGATGGCAACCCCACGATTGATCTTTTCCTTCGTTTTCAGCCTCAAGATATCAGCTTCGTAAATACGGACTTTCGGGACTGAGTGACAGTAATACAGTAAGTACGGGTACAAACTCTGATGGCATGATACCGAACTCGTCAAATCTCCACCGTTGATTCCTTTCACTGTCCCGATTTCCACCTTCTCCCTTGACCCATTCACATTCGCTGTCGTCCTAGCCACCACGCGCCGCCCCAACACCGTCGTGGCGAAGTCTATCATGTCTTCTGCCGAACCAACGCACCGCTTCGTCTCGCCTGGGCTCGGCGCACGCTCGCATTCCCCTAGCGCGTTGGTGATCACGCGCTCCATTGTCGAACCATCTCGCGCGTGGAAGATTTCCTTGGCTTCTGAGATTCTTGAGGAGGAGAAGGGTAAATTTACCAAAATAGGCCTGGGAAGGAATGATCTCGGTGGCATTTTGTCTCTGATGTCCGGCATCACCATGACATTCCCCTGCTTCAATTCAGACTCTCTAAAGAATTTGCCCGGTTCTACCAATTTATTTACGTGAATGCCACTCCCCGTCGCCGTCGTGAAATTGCTGTATTCCGAAAACGATACGCCTTTCTGTGCGTACGTCGTGAAGTTCCGATCAACGCTGTAGCTTTTGAATCCCACCGTCGTTCGCCCGATCGATCCTTTACCGTATTCTGTGAATGAATCGTTTCCATGGTTGAAAGATTTTCCGTAATTTGCAAAGTTCACTCTCCCGGAGTTTGAATTCTTCGCGTACGACTGAAAACTGTCGTCGCCGACGTTCGCTCCGTTTCTGTAATTCGAGAATGTATCGATCTCCGAGTTTCCGCCCTTGCCGTAGTTCTTGAAGTTCGTGTGTGGATTGTTGCCGGAGACACCGTACCCCTTGAACGAATCATTCGCAGTCTTCCCTGACTCACCGTAGCCAGTGAATGTCGATGTGAGAATATTCGAGCCATCGGAGTAGCTACTGAATTCCTGCGGAACGCCATTGCCCTTCTTACCATAGCTCGTGAACGTCTGACTCCCGGAATTCGTCTCGTTTCCATAACCAGTGAACGAGAGCTTATGATTTCTGGAGTTCAAATCGTAAGCCGTGAAGCGGAGATTCGGCACATTGACGAGTTTATCATAGTTCACGAACTCACCAGAACCGCCCTTTGACTCAGTAGCATAACTAATGAAATTAGAGTTCGCCACATTACCATCCTCCGCGTAGTTCGTGAATCCTTCCTCGTGATTACTCGAGTTTCCGCCATAGCGCTTAAACGAGTGATCCGCCGTGTTCAACCCATCGGAATAATTCTTGAACGAGTCAGTACCACCGAGTCGAGCTCCGCCATAGTTCACGAAATTTTTGTTTCCATACAATTTGAAATCGGCGTCCTTCAAACGGGGAACGGAAATTTCCGTTTCGGAATCAAAGGAACAGAACAAATTGGCAGAATAACAGAATGATTCCAAACGAAACGAGAGTGAGCCTCGGGCGGCGTGCTGGGCTAGCACGGCGGCGTCGACGGCGGAGAGTGGCGAGGCTTTGGAGAAGAGAAAATCAGGCGGCGGAAGTTGGTTGGAGACATGGGAGTTCCAGTAGCGAAGCAGAGAAGCTTTGGCGGTGAATGGATTGGACTGTTGATGATCTGCAGAAGCAAACGAAACCTGTGGGAAAGAGGACAAGAGGATCAGTGGGAGAAAGAATAAAAACAGAAATGAGAATGAAATTGGTTTGTTTGTTAGTATGGAAATGGTTTCTCTTACATGGAAGAAAGAGAGGGACAGTTGAGAGAGGAGGAGGAAGAAGACGATATGGACCATTGTTGACGAGAGAGATGACAAACGGACAGAAAGAGGGAGGACTCCTATTTAAATCCAAAACACAAGGAAACTAAACTAAGGCTTACACAACCCTTCCTTTTGCTAAACAAGGAATTTTAGACTACTTTTCTAATATTGGAAAGAAATATATTTTCTCTGTCACAAATTATCACGTGATAAATTTTCTTTAATAATATTATTTTTTTTAACTGGATACAAAAAATGTGTAGCTTTAGTTGTACCTAAATTTTGCTCTTCTATATTTATAATTTCACTTTTTTTGATAATTAATTGTCAAAATTGGTATAGGTTTCACTTATGTTACGTGTAAAAATTGAAAGATATGTGTGATATATACCAAAGGAGGATTTATTATGGGCTTGAGGAAAATGACTTAATATTTAAATAATAAGTTAGGTCAATGATAAATTTGTCTTCTAACTCTCTCCAAATCTAAGTTCAAATCTCATTCATTACATTTATTTTTATAAAATTATATAAAGTTTGAATAAAATTTTTGGATTCACGATATCTATTATAATTCATATTATTTATGTAACTTGAGGATGTGGAAAATTTTGACTGTAAAAAAAGATCTAAAACAATATATGTTGAGATAAAAATGTATTGTATAACTCGAGAGATATTTTATATAATTTAACCAAATTTATAAGTATATGGTTAATTTTGATATAACCGGGTGAAACATTTCTTCCTTCCCAAAATTGATATTTGCCCCTTTGGTAAAAGAAATTATTTTACTTTTTTATTTAAGATATCAAAATATCGGTTTAAAATTTTAATTGTGAAAGACTCTGGAGTTTGGAAAAGTTAATACGATAAGCTAATAATTTCATTAGATACCGTAATCAATTAAATTCTCAATATCAAGTAATACATAGTTAGCAATTTTTTTTCAATTTTTTTTATTACAACAATTACGAGGAGATTGAACTTTCACCTTGTAGATATAGTTGACCGCACACAAATTTATTTATATTTTTTTTAAAAAAAACTTAAATTGATATAAATTATAATTATATTCTATATATGCCTTCCATCTAAAATTCTATGAGAGAAACTAGAAACATAATATTATTATAATTTCTATCACATTTACATAAATATTATAATATAAATATGTGTTTGTGCTATGAGATTACAATCTCCAATAATTTTCCAGGACTAGAAAAATAATTATTACATTACAAATAGGTAAGGATAGATTCAAATTTGGTGTATTAAATGAACACGTCACCTTAGTAACGAGCATTTATTTAATAAAAGAAATTATCGGCTAAGTTGTTAACTAATAGTATATAATTTTCATCGGTGAATTAAAATATTTGATTCTATATTAATTTACAAGTTATTATGACTTAATATATCATTCACATGGTTGTGCAATTATCGATTAATTTTTTTGTTATAAGGGTTGTAATTAATACAAATGTCAATTATGATTATTGTGGATTTTTTTTGGAGAAAAAAATATTTTATATCAATACATTAACACGTTCAAACATCTCTTCGAATTATATTGAAAATATATATATTATTAGATGATACAATACTAAATTTACCTTCACTTATCATCAATCTAAACTTCTAAATCAAGCGATGATTTAACCGATCTCTTTAAATACTAGATACATGCATGCATGCATATGTATTTCCTTCATAAATGATAATTTTGAATAACCCATTGTAAGGATATATGTGTTATGTTCGGCTGAGGGTCAACTAAATCCAAGGCAACTAAATTTTGAGTCAATTAGATCTTAATTTTTTGTCCATGAGAAACAAGAAAACTCCAAGTCCTTCTCCTTAACTCATGACTTCTTTCCCATCACACAATTTTAGATTTGTGATTTTGTCACTAGACATTTTTTTATTTGTTTTGCAAATCAAACTCTTTCCCAAATTACAAATTTGTTGTTGCTATCATATTAAGGATATGTGTATTTTTCCCTCTCGTAAGTTATATATGTATTTATTAATTGTATGAAAGACATAATTTAATCCAATAAACCCTATCAATAGACACAAATTTAAAAATCTGAGAACTAAAATTATAATTTAACTAAATAAACTCAAAATAAGTCGTTAACTTGTTTCGACTAATCAAACTCGCACCTTACTCGTTTAAGTTACAACAAATTCAACTATAAAACTTTTTTTTTTAATTAGTATAATTTATTCCTTAACCCTTTGTCAAGGGAGTTTCCTTTTTCATTCAATTATAATAATGATCATTGAGGGAAGAAAAAGAAACAATCTTATTTAGACAAATTGTCAACGAATACATTTGAAATTCAAACTCTTCTATCCAAGAAAGGGAGAAAAAGGAGAATTCCGTTGTAAATGAAGACAAAATAGAGCTAAATTAAAGGTTTTTGGCCTGGTGTGGTCCACTTTATATATATATATATATATTAATTTATAAATTTTATTTTTACCTTCCCTACATTCGTTTAGAGTAATTTATTTGTTTAATTAATATTTGCTTAATTATATTTCAATATTCCAACTGTCTCGACATATACAAAGGTTTTCTTATTAAAAAAAAAAAAAAGAAGAAAAAAAAACTTATCCACTATTATGATTACATTTAATAAGCAGGTCAGATGAGGCAACAAAATTTAGAAAAAATTACTTTTTTTTATCTTAAATTTTGAAGAATATGTCTGATTCATCCCTAAATTTTAAAATATATTTTTTTAGTCCTCAAATCTATAAGAATATACTATTTCATTTTTGAATTTTTAAAATACACCATTTTAGTCTCTAAATTTTCAAAAATTGATTTAAAAAGCCTCTAAAGTAACTTTATACTGTTATTTTGAATAATTATATTACATTTTAAATTAGAAGAATAGTTTTAAAAAATCGCATTTTCTCCATAACTATTTTTTTTTAATTTTAAATATCTTATAATTATTTTAAATAAAAAAACCAAACAAAAAAATACTTCAAACACTTTTTAGACCTATTTATATAAATTTGAGGACTAAAAAGATATATTTTAAAGATTCAGGGACCAAATAGACCTATTTTATAAATTTGGGATTAAAAAGGTATATTTTTAAAATTTAGAGACCAAATGTACATATTTTTCAAAACTTAAGAAATAAAAAGGAATTTCCACTAAAATTTACTATGAAAAAGAAAAGAATAAGATACATTTAACACATTTATTAAACTTCTGCCTAGACTTTTTGCTTATTTTGTGAAAACCACATCATCTAGCTAAAAGCCCCATACATTAATGTGAGTAATATTGTTGTTTCTAGTTCAAAGGTAATGGATTTGAAGTATGGATGTAGATATAGATATAGTTATTAATTTTCACATTAATTTATATTTATGTTATATAATTCTAAAAAATAAATACAACTGTTACAATTAAAAGTGTTTTTTTTAATAGTCAATTCAAGAATAATTCAATCTATCATTTTTTTTTTTTAAATTGAAAGTTTAATCTCTCACTCTCATATATATTATATAACTCGAGAGTGCAGTTTTGAAATGATTAAAAATTATTTTTGTAATATTTTTTATGATTTAAAAATCAATTTGTATAAAATGACACATTATACTTAAAATTTTAACCATGTGATCAAGAGTATTAAAAACCAGTTTTAAGAAGCTAGAATAGTTAATAGAACTGTTGACTAAAGTATCTTTAGAAAAACCACTACCAAAGACCCATGCATAAATACCCAAATACTTAATTACAAGTCAAAATATGGTTTTTTTTAATTAATTAATTTTAATAAATGGAATTGAGTAGGGTTATCTGAATCAACCCACAAAATAGTTATATGGGGTTGCGAACTTGCTGAAGCATAAATAATAAACTACTTATTATTATAAAATCTAATCCATAATTTATTAACCTAATCTAATTCAACCTAAACTGTTTGAATACAAGGGATAAAAGAATAATTTTTAAAATTATCCAACTTTCTGCACAGTGTGGGCTACTAATTTTATAAAAAGGAAAAATTGCAAATACCATTTAGAGTAAAAATTGAGTCCTCGAACTTATACAATTATTAAAATTTGATCATCAAATTTATAATAGTTGAGGAAATTAGACCTCTAAATAATAAAAACTTATTTGAAGATTCAATTACTATGATTTTTATTTTTTTTTTCATTTTGATCCTTAAACTTTCAAAAAGTGACCATTTTGATCCATTTTTAAAAATGAAGTAAAAGTAAAAATAAAGGGATCAAGATGGTAATTATTTTAAAGTATAACAACCAAAATGAACATTTTGAAAGTATATATACAACCAAACTCGAAAGTATATAAACTAAAATAAGTATTTTGAAAGTATAGAAATTAAGATAAAACTAAACAAAAACTCAATGACCAAAGTAGTATTTAAACTTTTTTTAAATGGGACCGTTATAATATAACAATCAAGTTTAAAGTATTATTAGTTATAGCGTAATCCAAAATAATTTATAAATGCAATAAAATTTAGATCTAACTCTCGTCAATGAAGTCTATCACTAATAAGAATCTATAAACTTTATATATTTATAATTCTTTAGAAAAATTGCTATAGAGTTAATTATATTTTCTAAAAGTCCTACCAAGGGAATTCTCTTATTAAATTATCAACTTTCTGTACATTGTGGGCAACTATATAAATATAAAAATAAAAATAAATAAAAGGTTAATTAAAGGAAATGATGTGGACTGTCTAATTTAAATAGAAAGTTGAAAGAGATATATAAAAGAAAAGAAAGGAATAAAAGAAGAAAATGTAAAACGACATGACGAAGGAAACAGAAGAAGAATAATTAGGTTGGGGCGTCGCTTTGCTTCAGAACTGAAAAAAGGTAAAAAGGGAATTGAATTCAGTGAGGAGTGAGGAGACGGTTCGTTTTTTTTTTTTTTTTTTTTGGTTGGATAACAAATAAAGTAAATTAATGAATACCTGAAAAAGCTTCCACAAGGTGTTTCCTTCCTCCCCCACTCGCCTTCTGCACCTTCGCCACAAGTATTTTGCTCCCTCCTCCACCCCCCACACATATCCATCTTTTTAATACCTAGGCGTCACATCAACAATGGTCGAGAGAATACTATATGAAAAAAGTCTCTTCGTATCAAAGAATCATCATGAGGGATCCTTTTATTTTAAAATTGTAGTTTGAGAAAAATTATTAACAGAATCTAGTAGTCTTGAAAATATTTAGAAAAATGTGGTAGTTTGGCAGGGCAGAAGGTCGAGGATTGAAGACTCGATCAATTAATATGAAAAAATGATATATTTTATTAACGAAAATATGTCAAGAGTTGAAAACTCGACCAAAGTGCGATTGACTACACTAATTAAAGACATGTTGATCGAAACTCGCCTATGCCAATGTCTTATCACATCCAACAACAAGAGCTTTTTATCCCTCGCTCCCACTCCCTTTCAACACGCTTTCAACAATGTCTTCGTTGAACTGCTCTTCCTGTTTTTTATTTACTTCTCACCGTCTTCTTTTCCTATTTTTGTCTTTGGTTGAACTTCTCTTCCGGCCTTTTCTTTACTCTTCACTATCTTCTCTTCCCATTTTTTCTCTACTCCAAAGTAACCTAACCACTCCACCCCACAAATATTCTCTCTTAGTTGGATTGCTCAAGTTGTGAGGTTTGTATTTACTCGGCTATATTCCTATAAATCTAAAATAATTATAAATTTTATCATTCTTATATTATATTACTTTTTTTTAATAGTTTTTGTTGTTGTTTAGGAAGCATTCCTATTTTTTTTAAAAAAAAAAAATTAATAAGTTATAGTTCCATATTCTCATATTATGCCTTTTTTTTTTTTTTTTTTTTTTTTTTTAGTTTTTGTTATTGTTTGGATAACAAATAACAAAAATTGAGGGACGGTTGTCACTTTGAGAAGTTGAATTTGTGAGTCTACCTTTTATTTACTACTAGTTTTTTTTATATTTATATTATGTACCATTTTATTGTTCTCATATAAAATAGTAGTTGAATTCAAGAATATTTATATATTAATGTTAGGAGTTTGTTTTCTTTCTATAATTTAATGTTCTTATTTATATTATGCTAGATCTATCATGTTAATATTTTCTTTTACATTTTAAATAATATTAGATTTTGTTAATATTAGAGTTTTTAACATTTGGGCTTTTCTTTCTTTCTTTTTTTTTTTTTTAAAAAAAGTCTAGTATAAGAGTTATTTTTTTACTACAATGTTAGTAATTTGAGTGATTTTTTTTATTGTATTTAGATAATATTAGATTTTATTAGTATTAGCCACCACAAGAAATCCGGACTTTGATGTCGGTTAAAAAAACTAAAAATTGATATATAAAGTCGGTTTCTTAAAAAAAAAAAAATTGATCTTTAATGTCGGTTTAAAATCGACATTGTAGGTATACCTATCATGTCGGTTTTAAACCGAAATTGTAGTGAAAAACCCCTCCTTCATATCTAAAGCCTTTTTCTCTCTCCTTTCTCACAAATTACATTTCTCACTCAAACTCTCGCCCAAAACTCTCTTGGTCGTCATGCCTTCATTAGCTCTACCAATTCACCGATCTCACCATCGTATGTCCATCAGCTTTGCTTCTCTTGCCACCATGCTTCTGTCAGTTCCAGCGTGATCGGCTGTGTATTTCGTCACTTCTAGCTCGAGTTCTGCATGTGTTTGTCAGCTCCACCAGGTTCGTCATTTGTTCGTTATCTCTGTTGTGCATTCTAGATCCATCGTGGGTTTGGATGAGATCATTCTTCCATTGTGCATTCTATCACTTCCGAGCTTGAGCTTTGTCGTTTGCTCCACCTTTCGTTCCGCTCAGATCTGTTCTTGCTTTGTCGTACTTCTAGCTCTGATTTCTACCCAGATATGTTCATGATCTATTCCGATCTTCGAGCTTTGCTCAGATTTATTCCAATTTTTTTATATTAATTTATTATATTGTTGGGATTGGTGTCCAAATTCTCCCGGAGTCTTGTTGTTTGTAATTATACACATTGTTTTATGAATGAAATAACTGTTATTTCATTATGGTATTTACTCATATCCAATAAACAAAGCTACATGGTTATCTTATGTAAACTTAAGCATGTATATGTGATATACAAGTGGATCATGCATTAAGTGATAACCTAAATAGGTCTGTAGTATAAGGATTAAGGTGGGATACCTGATCTTGGTGATACTACGGATACGACCCGCTTTGTAGAGGTTTGCAAGTGTTGTAAACTACTACAGATGGCAGATCTTGACCATTCATGTGGAGACATGCGAGTAGTGGTGTCCTATACAAAAAGTTTGTATAAGACTGGACCACGAGATGACTAGACTCTATATATAACAACATTGATATTAGAGACTTACATCTCACCTAAACGACCATAGGTGACACGACCTCAATCCTGAGTGTTTCAGGAACTCCTGCCTTTGAGGGCGGTCCTTTGATTAGTATGGATGAGAGCGGCCAAATTGCCAACTCAACTTGCCTACCTTTTTGGGGACTTGTCTGATCTCGGAGCTGGGAACTCAATATACAAGATGAAATTCACTCCTTCCCCGAAGCAGGGGTAAGTAGAGAGATTGCTCTCTTAAGAGCTGATTCTGGGGCTTGAACATAGCGACCATAACTTCTCTTTGGAAGAGAAGACTCAGTCATAGTAAGACTATAACTTATGTTCGTTAGAGGGATCAGTGATACTTAAGGAGTTTGATGTAACTATAGGGGCATAATGGTTATTGGTCGGGCTATACCTACGAGCGATCTATTAAGATGGACACATAATATATCTGTGGTAAGAAGAGTTCAGCTGTCGGTCTTTAGTGAAGTGTCTGACAGTTAACGGATGATGGATCCCGTGACTAAAGAGTTTAGTCAGTTATTCACGTACCATTGGAGCTTCGAGCTACAAGTCCATGAGGTCCCTTTGGTAACTTAATGGATTCAGTTGAGGATCAGTTCTTGGTGTTGATTTGAAATGTTCAAATTGACAAGAGTAATTCAATTATATATGATATGATCGGTATGATGTATGAGATACATCTAGTGGAGGATTAATGTAAATGAGATTTACATTAAGTACCATGGAATAGAAAAAGAGCTGTGGTTTATATGTTTCATGAGATGAAATATTAAAACTATAGGTTATAAATATAATATGGTAAGTTAGTTATCATATATATATATAATAATAATATTAATTATTGGATAATTAACTCTTTTTCTCTAATAATCAATTGAATAGGAGGCTATTGGTGGTTTCATGGTAACCGTGAGATAAAAGGAAAAAATGTTTTCCTAATTTTAGTAATGTTGAAAATTGTTGTTTTGAGATTTTCCAATCTCGGAAAAATACTCACAAGAAGTTGTCAAGTAAATTGGATTAGCTTAGATTAAGATAAACGATTGTGGAGTGTTAGTAGGCGACAGACACTCAGCCAAGCGATGAGCTAAACGATCGCATAGCTTTTGTTAGACAATTGTTTAGCTTTTCCTAAACATACAATTTTGTCCCAATCAGTTTTTCCCCACGATTGGCTCATTAGGGCGGGACTCTAGAATCTAAAATGAGGGGTTATACTTAGAAGAAAATGTTAAGCTGGTTAACAATTTTTGGACAGAACAATGATGACTAATATTTACAGGAACAAGGAGTTGTTCTGTATATTGGTTGAGATGATCTCATTTTAGTGAAGGGGTACCTGATCACCCTACGATGACTTTTACCCTGCCTCACTGAAATATAATTGCAAAATAGATGTCACATATGGTGCATTAAATTATTTTGCTAGATTTGATTGGTTTTTTCACTTGAGTAATACAAGGATACAAATATAAATAAATTGTATGTTTCAACAATTTTTCCAAAATGACTTCCACAACATTAAATATCTTCGTCGTCGACAAATGAACTGGCAATAATTACATCATCTAGAAAAACACTAATAATACAATTTTGATCACCGATGATTTGAGATTTGTTTTGGTAGAGGAATATCCTCCAATCCCAACTCAAAATGTCGTTTGAAACATTCGGTAGGCATACAAGCGCTGGGTAAAGGAAAATGAAAAGGCCCAAATGTATATCTTGGCAAGCCTTTTGGAAGATTAGCCAAGAAGCATGAGCCCATGCTCACTACCCATGAGATCATGGAGTCCTTGTGGAAAATGTTCGAACAACCGTCCACTCAGCTCAAGGTTGACGCTCTTAAATTCATATTCAATGCCCGTTTGTAGTAGGGGTCCTCTGTATGAGAGCAAGTTCTCAACATGATGGTCCACTTTAATATGGCTAAGATGAACGGGTCTGTCATTGCCGAGGTCAGTCTTGTTAGCTGAAGGAAATCTAAAATAGAGATCCAGTTAGCGGAAGTGGATCGTTCCAAATCCCATTGAGAAAGAACACAAACAATTATAGTCTAAACGAAACAAATTATGCATATACTATAAACTACAACATGCTTATTATAAAAAAACAAACAAGAGATAGAGTATGCAAACCTTTGAAGAACCTTTCTTCAAGTATCCTTCGATCGTTCAACAACTCAATCAGAACACGATCTCAATGAACGGAACAGCCAACAACATGAACTGATGATTCCTCGATCACTAATGAGTCCAACTCGATCCTGAACCTCGAATTGAACAGGGACACCAACACAAGTGTTACCTTGGTATTCTTGGTATGAGAATCCAGGAGTTGTGGGCTTTGTATGATTTTGGATTGAGGAAAGCAGGGGGTAGACGATCGAGTAAGTGGGAGATGAATGTTGTCTATCGTATAGACGAAGTACTCGATCGTTTAGAGAGATGATGCCTATCGTATAGACTTTGCTATTCAATCGTGTAGCAACGAGTAAATGAGTAACTAGTAAACTCATAACTCGATCGTGTATGCTCTTTATGCTATAGTTTAGTAAAACCCTTTTACTTGATAGCCTTTCTGTGAGATAATTCCGAATGAATCATCATTTTAATTTTGGAAAACCATTTTCCTTTTATCTCATAGTTACCATCAAACTTCCAATAATCTCCCACTCAATTCGGTTATTAGAGAAAAAGAATAATTAATTATCATATAATTAATATGTTATAAATAAATATAATAACCAACTTATCATATTATATTTATAACCTATAGTTTTAATATTTCATCATATGAAACATATAAACCATCGTTCCTTTTCTATTTTATGGTATTTAACATAAATCATATTTATATTAATTCCTCCAATTAATGTATCTAATACATCATATCAATTATATCACATATAATTGAATTTCCTCTTTTTAATTTGAACACTTCAAATTAACTCAAAATTTGATTCTCAACTTGAACCCATTGAGCTACCAAGGGGACCTCATGGACCTGTAGCTTGAAGCTCCAACGATACGTGAATAACTGATTAAACTCTTTAATCACGAGATCCACCATCCATTAACTGTTGGTCACTCTACTAAAGACTGATAGTTGCATTCTTCACACTATAGATATATTTCTGTGTCCATATGACCAATCAATAATGCGATGACCTTTCACAAATTGCTCGTAAGTACAACTGGACCAATTTACTATTTTTCCCCTATAGTTACATCTAACTCCTTAAATACTACAGATTCCTCTAATGAACAATAAGTCATAGTCCTACTATGACTGAATCCTCTCTTCCCAAGAGAGGGTGTGACCACTATGTTCAAGACACGGAATTAGCCCTTAAAGGAGTAATTTATCTACTTACCCCTGCTTCGGGGAAGGAGTGAATTTCGTCTTATGTAGCTGAGTTCCTAGCTCCCCAATCAGACGAATCTCCAAAATGGTAGGCTTGTTGAGTTGGCAATCTGACCACTCTCACCCATACAAATCAAAGAACCGCCCTCATAGGCAGGAGTTTCCAACTCACATAGGATTAAGGTCGTGTCACATACAGTCATTTTAGTGAAATGTAAGTCTCAATTATCAACGTTATATAAAGAGCCTAATCATTTCATGGTCTGGTCTTATACAAACTCTTTGTATAGGATACCCCCTCTCGCATGTCTCCACATGAATGGTCAGGATCAAACCATTTTTAGCACTTTACAACACTTGCAACATCTACAAAGCGGGTCGTATCCGTAATGTCATCAGGATAAGGTATCCCTCCTTTATCCATCTACTACAGATCATTTAGGTTATTATTTAAGACATGATCCACTTGTATGTCTCCACATACATGCTTAAGTTACATGAAATAACCACAGATCTTAGTTTATTGGATTTGAGTAAATGCTTATAAAATAACATTTATTTTATTAATAACAATATGTTTCACAAAGTGTTTACAAACTATGAGACCACCAAGAGAATTAGGACACTAATCCCAACATTAGCTTCATCCTAGAAATTTTACCTGAAAGTTTCCTACAGTTCCATACCAATGCTGTTATGAACATGATTGACTACAACCTCACCACCTTGCTCAACGAGTTGCAGACTTATTTTTTTTCTTATTTTTTTCTTATTTTTTTATGCAATGTCTAAAGCTAGCAAGGTTGAAAATGAATACCGCACCCCCAAATTTAAATGCAGCAATGTCCTCACTGCTGATAGACTGAAGGAATTTATGCGATGCTCTTAGGAAGTTTTGTAAAAGTCAGTTTGAAAGAAAGCTGGTGGACCACTAACTTCTAGAAATATTTCAAGAATTGACAGTCCTAAAATTAAGTTGATACTAGTGCATGCGATGAGAACTAGAGGTATGCGTTTCATCATTGAAATCATAATTGGTATGGAAAAACAATGCGATGACTAACTAAAGTAATCAACTTTTACTGATTACGCCGACTAAAGAGGATGCGATGATAAAATTATCAAAGTTAAAGACGAGATACGATTGTGCAAAATTTGGAATAAACAAAGTCCAAATATACAACCCCCAAATTTTCTCTGTCTCTCACATCATTTGTGATCGCATCCTTCTTTGCGGCGAGCCGATTTCTTCGATTGCGATGGCGGAATGAACTAATCGCATTTTTCAGTTATCGTGTAGCTCCCCCGCAATCATTCATCACAATCGTTACAAAAAAAAACATTGAGAGGGTAAAAAATATAAAAGACAGAGTTTACAAAATTTCTCTCCTTTCGTTTTTTTTTTTTTTTGGAGATAAGGAGTAAAAAGGATATAGAAATGATAACGGATATAAAAAGGTAGATTTGAGTTCATGAGCTGAAGATTTCAAAGGATACTTAAAAAAGATTGCATCCCTGATGAGTTTGAATCGTATGATTGCGCTGAGACTGCCGACTTCTTCTTTAGTCAGAATTCCTCAGGTCCACAGAGGTTTTCTCGTGATGCAAGTCTTCTCCGTGATATATTTTGACTCTTTGCCCGTTGACTTTGAATGCGTTGGTCCCATCCTCATTGGATAAGTCAACCGCTCCATGCGGGAATACCTCTTTGATTATAAAAGAACCAGACCATCGTGATTGTAATTTTCTGGGAAAAAGTCGTAGTCGAGAATTGTACAACAAGACCTTCTGTCCGACTTGGAGATTCTTCTCGCATAGTTATTTTTCATACCAACGTTTTGCGCGCTCTTTGTAGATTTTAGAATTCTTATATGCTTGAGTTCTCCATTCATCCAGTTCGACCAACTAAAGTTTCCTTCCCTCCCCTGTAGTCTTCAAATCAAAATTAAGCTTTTTCACTACCCTCATTGCTTTATACTCCAACTCAAGCGGTAAGTGGCATGCCTTTCCAAACATTAGCGCATTCAGGGACATGCCTATAGGTGTCTTATAGGCGGTCCTGTATGCCCACAAGGCATCGTCTAGCTTCATTGCCCAGTCTTTGCGTGAAGGCTTGACCACCTTCTCTAATATCAGCTTGATTTCCCTATTGGACACTTTAGCTTGACCATTTGTTTGTGGATGGTATGTGGTGGCTACCTTATGGTGGATATTATACTTGAGCAACAATTTGTTGATGATGTTATTAACAAAGTGAGAGCCTTCATCACTTATTATGGAACGTGGAGTGCCAAAACACGTGAAAATATTTTTTCTCAAGAACATGGAGACTACCGCCGCATCGCTTGCAGTGCACGACACCGCTTCTACCCATTTTGAAACATAATGGACGACTAATAGAATGTATTTGTGACCATTGGATGGTGAAAATGGTCCCATAAAGTCTATGCCCTATACGTTGAATAACTCCAATTATAAGATGATATTCATGGGCGTCGCATTCTACCATGAAATGTTTCCCTTGCATTGGCACCAGTCTCATTTCATTGCATAGTCTCTTGCGTCCTTGAATAAAGTTGGCCAAAAATATCCACTTTGTAACACCTTTGCTGCTGTGGGTTGGCCTCCAAAGTGTCCACCATATGGTGAGTCATGGCATTGCAGTATGCGTTGGTGAGTAGCTTCTGGTATGCATAGGTGCAAAATCTGGTCTGATCCACTCTTGAAAAGATTTGGCTCATCCCAATAATATGATTTACATTCATGTCTAAGCCGCCTCTTTTGGTGGGTTGTGTAGTTCTCAGGAAATTGTTCACAAACCAGGAAATTGACCACGTCTGCATATCATGGTAACTCTTCAATTTTAAACAGCTGCTCATCTGGGAAAGTTGCGCTCACCTCCGACTGGTTGCGGTCGACTTTCGGATTTTCTAATCTTGATAGGTGGTCCGCAACCTGGTTCTCCGTCCCTTTGCGATCAATGATTTCCATGTTGAATTATTGAAGGAGGAGAACCCATCGAATTAACCTCGGCTTTGCATCTTTCTTTGTCATTAAATATTTGATTGCCAAGTGGTCATTGTGAACGATCACTTTGGATCCAAGAAGGTAAGCTCTGAATTTCTCCAGCGCAAAGATCACCGCAAGAAGTTCTTTTTTTGTGGTAGTGTAATTTGTTTGGGCAGAGTTCAAGGTTCTACTCGCATATGCGATGGGGTGTAGCATTGTTTTCTTCTTTTGCGCTAGCACTGCCTCCATCGCATAACCGCTTGCGTCGCACATCAACTCGAATGGCTTCATCCAGTCCGATGCGACTAACATAGATGTGGTTATTAATGTGTTCTTTAGTATCTTGAATGCGTTGAGGCATTGTTCATCAAAGTCAAACGTTCATTCTGCCTCCAGCAACGCACTCAATGGTCGCGCAATCTTTGAAAAGTCCTTCACGAAACGTCGATAAAATCCTGCATGTGTGAAATCCAGAACTCATTTCCCCTTATAGCATAAAACAAAAGGAGTTAACTAAAAGTTAAATCCTAGGATAAAGGATAGGAAGATCCCTAAGTGGTGAAAAAGATTTAAGTACTTTGGAAAGGAACCCTAAATGGTGAAGATGTGGCTAAGTATAACCCTACTGTGAAATTGATAAGTGTTGGAATAGGCATTACTATGCGTTGGACATAAAATCTTGGAAAGATTACTTGGGCAAAGGGAGAAGTTGAAGTAGGGTCAAGAGTGACGCATGCCTTGGAGGTTAGACCAACGCATTAGGCTCGACGGATGTGTTGCATACATTGGACGCGGTGGAATGCGTCTATACAGCTGAAGGTGATGCGTTGGTGGTGGTATGCGGCTGAAGGAAGAAAGTTGAAAGTGATGCGTTGAAAGGTTGGGATAGCACGAGGGTCGGCAGTGCAAAGGGCATGCAGACGCAAGGAGATGCGAGGACGCGGGGCAAGGCAGGCACTAGAGGGTGGCATACGTAGATGCCAAGCACCCATGCGTCGATGCCCAGTGCCCATGCTAAGCGATCTGTGCGTCGATGCCAAGCACCCATGCGGTGATGCCGAGCGAGCTATGCATCGAGGACGAGTGACCATCCTATGCATTGGTGGTGGCTAGCTCTTGCGATGGTTAAGGCTTGCGGTGACTAAGTGAGTTAGGTTGCATTGTAGAAGATGCAATGGTGGTGAGTTGAAAACCAAGTGGAGCCAAGGGTTTCTATGCGTTGATTATAGACTATGCGTTGATGGCCTACAATGCATTGATGGCATACTATGCGTTGGACATCCAAGGGTTTGTGGACGCATATGAAGCATGAGCTCATATGGAGGACGTCATCAAACATGTGGCTTCTTGGGAAGAAACCTTAAGCCTTAAGAAATTGAGGTGGTTGCATAAGAGGACATGCAACATTAAGCCCCATGCGTTGGCTATGTAGGAGAAGGACTCCTAAAGTTGTGTTGATTAAAAGTTGCATTGATAATGTGAGGAAGAAACACTTGGATGAGGAGGTGTTGACCTTAGAGAACCTTTGGACGCCTATAAATAGGGCTAAGGACTTCAGATGAGAACTCAATTCTCTTCAAAGGACATAAAGAAGAGTGTATTGGGAGGAGGCTATGCGTTGATGGTAAGACCATGCGTTGGTCAAGAGATTCCAAGAGGAGAGATGTTGTCAGACAGAAAGGTCAGAAAGTAGCATCAATTTGGGGGGAAGAGTTCTCCCAGAATACTCGTGTGTTTGATGTAATTCTAAATCCATCTGAAAGCTAAAAGAGTCTAGTTTTCGTGGTGGGGCTGCCAAAGAAGAAGCTCTTAGGAATTGGGCTGGAGAAGGAGGACAAGACCAAGGGGTAGGCTATCGGGTAAGCTTTGACCAGTTTTAAAGATTTGAATATTCGGGTCAAATCACGGGGATTTCTGAGCTCAGATTTTAGGGTAAGCTTTATGAGATATTTTAGAACATATTTGTAGAAGAAAGTAACTCGAGATAAGCCTAGAATTATGAGTAGGTTGAGCTTTAATTTGAATCTGGAATTTAGGGTTCAAAAGAGGAGCCCGAGAAGACCAAGGAACTTCTAGAGAGAAAAGTTCCTAAAACGACCAAGATGAGTGGTACTTTCCTTTAAGTCTGAAGCATATCTTTTAGAATAATTTATATATGCTTAGGTTATGAATGATTATCTAGCATAAGAATGAGATTATGTGATCGAGATGGTCAGGGGGTCAATAGACCTAGTGCCTGATCCCGTAAGCAAAACCTCACACGATGGTCAGAGGACACGAGATATCTAGTTCCTGAGCCTGTGGGAGGGTCCTCGTATGGGATGGTCAGAGGGCCGATGGGCCTAGCTTCTGAGCCCACGAACAGGGAGCTATGTGCACATAGGAGACAGAGGAAACGTAAAGAATAAACGTTGTATCTAGTAATAATTATCTATCTACCGTGTGTGTAGGTAGACAACATACTCATCCTAGTTAATTATCAGTTTAGTTATCTACCGTGCGCGTAAATAGAAGTTGAGACTAGACTTGTTTAAAGCGAAGGTTTGAATGTAACCTCATATCTATGATATGCTTGTTATTTATGAGTTGAAATAGACTTTAGAAGTTGCTTACCACTCACTGAGCTTTGTGAAGCTCATTTTGTTATTTCATGTTTTTCTTCCCAGGTAGTGAAAGGTGAGGAGTTCTAGGGTGCTGCTAAGGTCAAAGTCTGCCGCATGCCATAGTTACACTTTCTGAGAGTTTTACAGTTGTTATTGTAAACTTCGTAGTTAAGTCTTTGAGTTGTATAAACATTATATTGTTGTAATAAAATGGGCCTAATTAAATTATTTGTTGGTTGCCTCATTGACTTAATCAGTTGATTGTTAAATTTGTTCATTGGAATCAGAGTTATTTCTGCAAGAGTTATTAGGCAGTAAGTGTCAACAAAAGGGTTGATAACTGTTGTACAGTCACGCCCTTTCCTAGGCTCGGAGGGTAGTCTGGGGCGGGGTGTGACAGCATGCCCCAGGAAGCTCCTCATAGCCTTCAAATTTGCTAGAGGTGGGAGCTTTTCAATGGCCTCAATCTTCGCCTTATCCACCTCCAGCCATCCTTGAAGACTTTGTGCCCGAGCACATTACCTTCCTTCATCATGAAGTGGCACTTTTCCTAGTTCAGCACAAGGTTCGTCTCTTTACATCTTCTCAGTATCTTTTCCAAATTATTTAGACAGACTTCAGATGTTTTCATATACACCGAGAAGTTTTCCATAAAAATTTCCACTGAGTCTTCAAAATACTCAGAGAAGATGGCCATCATACACCTCTGGAACATACTCGACGTATTGCATAATCCGAACAACATGCGTCGAAAAGAAAACATCCCATAGAGGCTGGTGAATGTGGTTTTCTCTTGGTCCTCAGGAGTAATCATGATTTGGTTATAGCCTGCATATCCATCCAAAAAGCAGGAGTAATCATTTCCTGCTAGGCGATTTAGCATCTGGTCAATAAAAGGCAAGGGGAAATGATCCTTCTTCGTCACTGCATTCAGTTTGCGGTAGTCCATGCAAATCCGTCAGCCAGTGACGGTCCTCATCGGTATGAATTCATTATTTGCATTTGGGACTACTGTCATCCCTCCTTTTTTTGGCACACATTGCACGGGGCTGACCCACGTGCTGTCAGCGATTGGATAAATGATGCTTGCGTCCAACCATTTGATTATCTTCTTTTTTACGACCTCCTTCATTGCAGGGTTTAGTCTGCATTGATGTTCGATCGATCCTTTTTTATTCTCCTCGAGACATATCCTGTGCATGCAATATGCAGGGCTGATTCCTCTAATGTGTGCTAGCGTCCATTCTATTGCTTTTGTATAGTTTTTCAGGATGCTCAGCAGCGCATTTTCTTGATCTTCTTGAAGTGCAGAGGAAATTATTACTGGTAGCATATCATTTTGCCCTAGAAAAGAATACTTCAGGTGGTTTGGCAAGGTTTTCAACCCGACTGTCGGTGGTTGTTCCAAGGATGGTTTTTGTGCTTTTCTCTCTTCATTCAACGTCAGTTTTTCTTCTTTGGTTGATGTTTCCACGATCGCATTGCAGGTTACTATTGATGCGGTCACATCCCCTTTTTCATCTTCATCTTTAGACTTTTCTTCTTCATACAAACTGGGTTCATTGTCGGAATCTGTTAGGTCTTCTTCTTCTAGATACTTCATGGCTCTGATAATATCAAACCTGATCTTCTTCCCGTTCATGCTCAGTGTGATCTCTCCCTTGTACACATCAATCTGAGCGTAACTAGTGGATAAAAATGGTCGTCCCAAAATTATGGGTACATCCCTGTCTACTCCATAATCGAGTATGATGAAGTCTGCTGATAAGATAAATTTGTCAATCAAGACCATGACATCCTTCACCCTCCCTTCTGGATGAACAAGGGACCTATCAGCTAGATGGAGAGTCACCGTCGGGGTGCCAGCTGCCCCACATTTAGCTGCTTAAAAATTGAAAGGGGCATTAAGTTGATACTGGCCCCGAGATCGCAAAGTGCTTGACTAATATATATCCCGCCAATTGAGCAGGGTATTATGAAACTTCCGGAGTTGCGCATTTTTGGTGGAATAATGATTTTTGAACTTTGCGTTAATGCCACCGTTGCGAACTTATATGTGCTCCTTTCCTTCATCACCATGTCCTTCAGAAACTTCGTATACTTTGGCATTTCTTCAATCGCTTCAGTGAAAAGGATGTTGATATGTAACTGTTTCAGCATGTCCATGAAGCGATGATGTTGCACTTCATCATTTTTCTTCTTCTTGAGTCTCTGAGGAAATGGTGGTAGCTGTATTTTCACGGTTCCCTGTTCCATCGACTTAGAAGTGGATGCAATTTTCAGTTGCATCGTCTTATGCTCTTCTGGTTTCTCTTGAGTTAGCGGGGTCTGTGGTTCCATCGCAACTGGAATAGTCCGGCTTGGCTCCTTCTTCTCTTCCCCTACTATCTTTTTGCTTCGTAAAGTCACAACTTGACATTGCTTCTTTCCCGTACTCCTTGAGTTGCGCGGGAGCTCAGTTGAACTCAGCAACGCCCCTTGCGGTCTACTTTTGAGTTCGCCCGTAATCTTTCCTATCTAAATTTCAAGATTGCGGACAGACGTCGCTTGATTCTGGAGTACTGTTTCATTCTTCTCAATATACTGTTTAAGTAAGCTCTCTAGAGATAAAGATTGCAGTGCTTGCGAACTGCTAGCTTAATTTTATGGTTGACCGTTTGTTCGCGGGAAAAATCTTGGTGGCCCTTCTTTTTGCGCCATCGATTGAAAATTTTGTTGTTGATATTTTTATGCGAAATTAAGGTGGTTTCTCCACCCAGGGTTATAAGTATTGGAAAAGGATTATTCTTCACGAAGTAAACAGATTGTGGATTTCTCGGACACTCTTCCATTGGATGGGCTTTTCCGCAAGTGGCACAACTTGCTCTCGTTTGATCGATTGCATTGACCTGCCCCCTATGCGTTCCTAGGTTACTAATTGCGATTCCTTGTATTAAATTCATCACCGCATTCATTTGGTTTTGTAGGGATGCGATGGCCCTATTACTTGGGTCACTATCTTTAATTCTCAGTCGTTGATCGCTTTCTCTTCAGTCTTCGTGATTCTTCGAAATGTGATCAAGTATATTCTTAGCCTCATCGTATGTCTTGTCGAACAGACCTCCAACTTTTGCCACATTGGAAGCCGTCTACGACGTAGGGTTCAAACCGTGATAGAAGATTTCCATTTGGAGACAATCGGGTAAGCCATTGTGCAGACAATCTCGCACC
This sequence comes from Benincasa hispida, assembly GCF_027475165.1. Lineage (NCBI taxonomy): Eukaryota > Viridiplantae > Streptophyta > Magnoliopsida > Cucurbitales > Cucurbitaceae > Benincasa > Benincasa hispida. The sequence goes on from NC_143479.1 coordinate 9,496,511, forward strand.
TGTCTTTTAAACCTCGCCCAGGCATCACTGAGCGATTCGTCGATATCTTGTTCAAAATTAGTAATCAACTTCCTCCTTCTTGCGTTCTCTGTCGAGGTACTTCTTCATGAACTTCTCAACTACTTGTTCCCACGATGTGATCTCCCTTGGTTCGAGAGAATAAGCCCATTTTCGTGCTTGGTCACACCGCGAAAATGGAAACAACATTAGTCGAACCTCCTCAGCGGAGATGTTTGGGAACACAAACGTATTGCAGTTTTCAATAAAACTCCGGAGATGGGCGTGCGGATCCTCGCCATGCCTACCGCCAAACTGTCCGGCAGTCTGAATCATTTACAGCATAATCGGCTTCATCTCGAACCTCGATCCGTCCAGGGCTGGCCTCATGATTCCTGGTGAGAAATCATAAAGGTTGGGTGAGGCATAGTCCTGGATGGACCCATTGCGGTCGTTCGCCAAGAGAATGAGGTTCACCATGATATTATTTGCGTTCGGTCCTTTGTCTTCCAGTTGGTCTGCCATGTTGGGATTTCTCTCTTGTTGTCCGCGGTTGCTTCTTCTTCTTCTTTGGAAAGTTCTCTGAATCTCTGGGTGGTAATTGGGCCCTGGAGCTTGTCCTTTGCTCATACGATGCCCACTTTTTCCCTTACCAAAGAAGAAGTAGTGTACAGAGATGGAAAGCTTCAAAGAAAATCAAAAAGTTATCGTTAGTGCAATATGTATTGCCGTAGTCCCCGACAATGGTGCAAAAAACTTGATGCGTTGTGAATATGATGAAATAATGGTGTATATTGCGATGGTGGTATATGCGTTGCACATGCAAGTTTTCCTAGTAAAATCCAAGTATAAATCCTACTAGGTTGCCTAGTAAGCTCAGGGTCGAACACAGGTACTACTTGAGACAATATGCGACGGTAAGTTTTGATTCCTTTGCGGTGACAAACAAAACAATAAGGTTGTTGGTATGTTTGTTTAAAGTATAAATCTTATGTGGCAGAATTGAGAAAAGAGTTAATAACAGCGAAAGTTACAATGAGTATGCGGGGAACGGGTTGAGAAGGGAATTAGCTAACACTTCATTAAGATTGCGTTCAAATTATGCGATCACGCTACACACATACAACAACATGTCATCTCTCAATAAAAATGCTATAGTTCCTAATTTTAGGATGCATGCAATGTATATGATAATGTCTATAGGACTTATGTCTAAGCCTCTATTCTTATCTATGCGATGATGAATGATACACACATACACAAGGCGACCGCATACTATCATATTCTATTTCTAGGGTGCATGCGATGCATGATAGCAAATAGAACTTATCTCTAAATTTCTATCTCTTACTTATGCGGTTCTAATCTGACTTTCTCAAGCCTAGATTCTAACCTAACTCTCTCAAGTCTAGGTTCTTTCTTTAGACTACTCTCTCAAGTATCTCTAAAGGTGATGGACACATACATAAGACAAGATGATCGCATAAAAATGAAGATCTTAAGTCATGCTAGCTAAGTGCTTCTCAACCCATTTGGAAGTTTAGTTACTCATGTGCATTGTAAAGAGATTGAACAGATGTAGAGATGTAAATTCCATTTTATAAATAAAATTAGAATACAGAATGACAATGGAAAATAGGGATAAGGAGCCTGGTAGCAATGTCTTGCTTCCCGAGGCTTTTACACTGTGTTTTACTTTACTCTGCCCAAGAATGTTCTTGCTTTCGCAAGAGTCGGCCCTCTTTCCATTTGAAGAGCTTCCTGGCAGTCTCTTTGTAACGACCCGACCCCCTAGGACTTAGATAAGATCGTTACTAAAATAAATGTATGCAAAGAATTTAAAACGACGCTCAGTTATTTTGAAGTAAATGCTAATTAAAACAAGAGAAGTTCAAAAGACATTTATTAATTGCAATTGTTAAAAATAATAATAGGGTACCCTTAAATCATAAAGGTTAATAAATACATATGAAAAACAATTCTTAATAATAAGTTTCAAACATCAAAACTAAACATTAAGAGAAACATGAAAAGAACTCTAAATCTCATGATGCGGAAGCGTAAAAACTAGTCCCAGTGACACGATCACGAATTCCACTGTGCCATCGTCGGTGCATCTCTACACTTACCTGAAACATCAACATAAGAAAGAATGAGTATGAAATACTCAGTAAGTAGCCCCACCACTGGGGTCAGGCTAGGCATCTATGTCCTCTAGATACCAACATATGGCACATAAACACATGAAACAGATAAGAGACTGAGTCCTATCCTATTGTAGTTAAGTATGCCCACAAAACTGGTGAATCCCGAAGGAGACACAGAACTGGTGAATCCCAGAGGAAACACAAAACTGTTGAATCCCGAAGGAAACACAAACTGGTGAATCCTGAAGGAAACACAAAACTGGTGAATCCCTAAGGAAACACAACTGATGAATCCTGAAGGAAACACAAAACTGGTGAATCTCGAAGAAAACACAAACTGGTGAATCCCGAAGGAAACACAAACTGGTGAATCCCGAGGGAAACACAAAACTGGTGAGCATCTAACTAATCAATGAGGATATTCACACAGTTTCAACGTTCAAAGAATTAACACCGTACAATTCTAAAACATACATGAAATCCTTGGTACCATGGCTCCATTACATACACATAATCTTCAACAACATATTATACAACATCCATGTAGACCTTACATCATAATTCTACAACATACAAGTATGCCTCAACATCAGCAGATCAGACGTCGACATATGAAAACACATACCATCACATACTAACGATCAAGTGCTTAGGTATGTATTTAAACAATTCAGTACTTGTGCCAGAACATACTTTCATTCAGGTCATATTATCAATCAAGATGCTAACAGTTTACCATAACATACACTCACCATGCTAGCATACAACTAAAGTCTAGCCCGTGGGCAGTTCCAGTGGTAAGATTACTTACCTCAAAGTCAAATTTAGATATTAATCCAAGCTAATAATCTCCAACCAAATAAGTCTTAAATTGAGTCCCCTAATACATACATAATACTAAATTTCAGTAATGGAACCAGGACCCAAACATACAAATGGAATCCAATGCTCACCAATTAACTTACCCAAACGAAACTTGATCAACAAACACTCGCAAGATTTCGACTCCAAAATCTCCTTCTAACAGATTTTAAATCCCAATGGACGACAACTTGAAACCTTAAAGATACAAGGGTTAAGTCAAACTTAATTCAGTAATCAAAGCGTGCACACAAACCAACCATAAGGACTATAACTCTTACCAAAACTCTTGTCGAATGATCTTGAATCCACTAGACAGTTGCTGCTATAATTTTCCAAGCTCAAATCTAAAATCAAGATAATGCGACTAATTTAATCTTTAATCCAACTTAGTGGGCATTCAAAATCTTTCAAGAAACCCAGCCACAAAATAGATCTTACCAAAATCTAAGAGTCCGACGAAGACCCACGCAACAGAAGATAGGCAGCGCGGCGATGGATGGTGAAGAAACCGGCTAGAGGCGGCAGTGGCTCAAGATATTGGGAGACAGCGACGATGTGCGGCGTCAGGGGTTGAAGCGACGGCGACGATTCAGATCGGCTGGGCGAGATCGGCACGATGGGCGGTGGTCAAAAGCTGGAGCGGCGAGTCTGGCTCGTTCGACGAAGGGAGGCAGTGAGGGAAGCGCGATGGATCTGGGCAGTAAGGGGGGCACGGTGGTCGGGAGGTAGTGAGGGAGGCGTGGCGGATCTAGAGGTAGTGAGGGAGGCGCGGCGGATCTGGGCAGTGAGGGAGGCTCGACTCGTTGAAGGCAGGAGGAAAAATTCTGGGGAAGGAGAAGCCGTGCGTGAAGAGGAAGATGAGGTTTTTTTTTTATTTTAATAAAAATAATAGTAATAATAATAATAATAATAATAATAATAATAATAAAGGAAAATATTATAATTATAATTAAATTATTTCCTTATTCCACTTTATACTATTTAATTCTTTTCCTTTTCCAAAGAAAATTAATTCCTGCCATTAATTTTCAATTTGAATTTCAAAATTGAATAATTTTGAATAATTTTCACGTCAACAATTAAACTCTCGCACTTATACTTCAAATCCAAAATTCCAAACATGCCCTCCAACTAAGGAAAATTATTGAATTTCCAACTAAGGAAAATTATTGAATTTCCAACTAATAAAGTTATTGAAAATTACATTATTATTAAATAAAATAAAAAAAAATGTGGGATGTTACACTCTCGAGCTAACCAGGAACGGTCTTCCGGCGTCTTCTCTCTTTGCTCACCTCCACCTTCTATGTTTATGAATTATAGATTATGGATATCTATGATCTATCTTCCATGTATATGGTGGATGGGAACTCCAAAATTTTGAACTGTCTTAACGAAGGTGGCCTTCGGTATTTATTGAGCTTCAGGGTGAAGAGCTTTTATCTCAAATGATTGCAATGATGGGAAGTCATTTAATCTCTGTCTGATGCGCCAATTAATGATCACCGAAAAGTTGAGTGTACTTGGTACAATGTGTCGTTAATGGCTTGTCAACTAAATTCGGATTCGACCGTCATCAGCTTTCTGTCCTATCATGATTTATTAAGCTTTCACCTTCATGCGCCGTCTTAATGCGGCCACCTTTTGGAGCAGATCTTCATGAGCGCATACGATCGCATAGCTTTGTTGTCACAATCTTCTACTGCGTTTGGGCGCCGAATTTCTTAGATCGCAACTTGCTTTGCGCCAACGCATTTTCTTGCACAAAAGAAGTAAATTAGCTGCTTTAATGCGATGGGTGCATGCGATCGCAATATTCTTAACTTAATACTTTTGGACACGATTTTGCATGTTTTTATCGTCGCATTCCCACATTGTTTTATGTCTTTTCGTTGTAATAACATGCATTTCTGCCCGTTATCAGCCTCTAAAAGATTCTTCAGAGGTTCGACCTCTGGAAGTAAGTTTGTGCCTTCCTCTTCCAGCACCAAAAAGTGGAAGAAGAAGAAAGGTAAAAATGGGAAAGCTAACCCACCAACTGCTACCCAAAAGGGGCAAAAGGGCCAAGGCTACAAAGGGAATTTGCTTCCATTGCAACCATGGGGGACATTGGAAGAGGAATTGTCCCAAGTACTTGGCAAAAAAGAAGAAGGCCAAGTAAGGTAAATATGATTTACTTGTTTTGGAGACTTGTTTAGTGGAGAATGATGATTCAGCCTGGATATTAGATTCATACACCACTAACCATGTTTGTTCTTCATTTCAGGGTATTGATTCCTAGCAGTAGCTGGCACCTGGTGAAATGACAATGCATGTTAGAACTGGGCACGTTGTCTCTGCAAGGGTAGTGGGAGGACTCCGACTTACTTTATAGAAAAACTATATTTTATTGGGAAATGTATTTGTAGTTTTTGATTTAAAAAGGAACTTAATTTCTGTAAAGTGTTTAATTAAACAACAATATTTTTTACACATTTCTTTGAATAGAGCGCTTTATTTCTAAGAATGGTATAAAACTTCGTTTTACTAAGCTGGAATACAATCTTTATGTGTTACGACCATTAACAACTAAAGTTGTTCTTAATACTGAACTGTTTAAAACTGCAGTAACTCAGAATAAAAGATAGATAATTTCTCCTAAATAAATGCCCATATTTTGCACCTAAGATCATGACACATAAATCTCAATCGGATTGAGAGACTGGTCAAGAATGGACTTTTAAGCGAGTTAGAAGATTATTCTTTACCTGTATATGAGTCATGCCTTGAAGGCAAAATGACTAAAAGATATTTTACTAGAAAAGGTCAAAGAGTCAAAGAACCCTGACAACTTGTACATTAAGACCTATGTGGTCCGATCAATGTTAAGGCAAGAGGGGGTTTGGAATATTTCATCACTTTTACTGATGATTATTCTAGATATAGGTATATTTATCTAATGGAACATAAGTCTGAAGCCCTTGAAAAGTTAAAGGATTACAAGGCTGAAGTTGAAAATGCATTAAATAAAACAATTAAAACATTTTGATCTGATCGAGGTGGATAGTATATGGATCTAAAATTTCAAGACTATTTAATAGAATGTGGAATTGTATCCCAACTCTCAGTATCCGGCACACCTAGAGATGTCCACGGTGCAGGCGAGGACGGGGAAGATCCCGACCCCCATTTCAATCTTCATCCCCGTGAAATTCCCCGTGGGGATCGAGGAAGGGGTTCTCCAGCGGGAAATTCGCGGGGATCGGGTTCCTCGCGAAAAAACATTCCCCATTGCTTTCTTATTATTATTTATTATTTTTTTAACCACTTTTGAACTATTTATGCTCCACCTCATTGAAAATTTATTAGTCAAATGGGTCATTTCAATACATTATTTTCAAAGAAAAATTTATAAATTTTTCTAATAAAGACGATAATATTTTATGTGCAAAGATATACGTAAAAATTTAATCTCATAATTACTAAATTTTAAATATTACAAGTCTAGTCATCAACTTAAACATTATAACATTCAAGGTCATGAAGGATACATATCTTAAAAATGTATTAAAACATGAAAAAGTTGAGATGAAAAATAAAAATAAGTAATTGTTGATGTAACATCAATTTTGTAATATATATATATTGTGAGTTTATTAAAAAAAAATATATATAAATTCACATTTTGTGAGTTTCAAAAAAACCCACATGGTATTATATGTATGATGGATATGTTTTATTATATATATGTCATAAGTTAGTTAGTTGAGTATATATATTTGTCGGGACGAGGCGGGGAAGGGGTCGAGGTCGAGACCAGGGAATGTAGTCCTCGTCCCCGTCCTCATTTAGTCAACAGGGAAAAATCTTCCCCACGTCCTCCCCTATTCCCCCTTTAATCGGGGATTCCCCACCCTGCAGGTTAAATAGATATCTCTAGGCACACCTCAGCAGAATGGTGTATCAGAAAGGAGAAATTAAACCCTGTTGGACATGGTCCGGTCTATGATGAGTTATGGTTCATTACCTGACTTGTTTTGGGATATGCAGTGCAAACTGCAACCTACATTTTGAATTGCGTTCCTTCCAAAAGTGTTACTGGAATACCTTTGGAATTATGGAATGGTCGTAAGATAGTTTATGCCATTTCAGGATCTGGATTTGCCCAACTCACAAATCCTAAGAAATTAGAACCTTGTTTAAAATTATGCCTGTTTGTAAATTACTCTAAAGGTACAAGATATGGTTACTTCTACGATTCTAAAGATAATAAAGTGTTTATGTCGAAAAATGCTACCTTTTTAGAAGAGAACCACATAATGCAGCATAAGCCCTGCATTAAGATAGTGTTAAATAAAATTTCCAGTGAAACTACAGAACATTCAACAAGAGTTGTTGAAGAGCCCAACAGCTTAACAAGAGTTGTCGAAGTTGGTTCATCTAGTAGGTCAAATCCACCTCAAACGTTGAGGGAGCCTCGATGTAGTGGGAGGGTTGTGAACCTGTTTGTTCGTTATCTGGGTTAAACAGAAACCCTAGATATCGTAGCTAACAAAGATGTTGAGGATCATTGTCTTACAGAAAGGCAATGGAGAATTTTGAGAAAGATGAACGAATCAAAGCTATGAATCTCAAAATAGAGTCTATGTACTTTAATTTGGTTTGGGATCTTGTAGATCAACCTGATGGTGTTAAACCTATAGGTTGAAAACGGATCTACAAGAGAAAATGGGGTGATGGGAAGGTGAAAACCTACAAAGCTAGACTTGTGGCAAAGGCTTATACCCAAATTGAGGGAGTCGACTACAAGGAGATTTTCTCACCTGTTGCCATATCGAAGTCTATCCAGATACTTTTGTCCATTGCTCATATTATGACTAATGGATTTGGCAAATGGACGTCAAGACTGCTTTTCTGAATTGTGATCTTGAGGAGACCACATATATGGAGTGGCCTGAGGGATTCATAATCCAAGGTCAAGAGCAAAAGGTTGCAGGCTTAATCGGCCATTTGTGGATTGACACAAGCTTCTTGATCTTGGAATATAAAATTTGATATTGCGATCAAAATCTTATTGCTTTGATCAAAATTTTGATGAACCTTGTGTTTACAAGAGAATCATCAACAATTCAGTAGCTTTTCTTGTGTTATACGTAGACGATATCCTACTCATTCAAAATGATGTAGGTCTACTAACTGAAATTAAAAATTGGTTAGTGACCCAATTCAGATGAATGATTTGGGAGAGACGCATTTTTTTCTGGGCATTCAAATCTTTAGAGATCGAAAGAACAAAACGCTGGCCCTATCTCAAGCTTCGTACATTGACCAGATACTTGTCAAGTTTTTTATGCATAACTCCAAGAGAGGCTTGCTCCCTTTCAGGCATGGAGTTACTTTGTCTAAGGAATAGTGTCCTAAGTGTTGGGGTTGATGCTCTAAAGTCTCGTGTCTTGTAGTTTGTAAACTGTCTGTACGAACACTTGTGTTGTATAATATATGATATTTACTTCATATTTTGATTTTGCTCAGTTGTATGTTTTATTTGCTTTACCACAAACCAATAAACATAAAATCCCTGGTCATCTGTATGTAACTTAACCATGTATATGGTGACATACAAGTGGATCATGTCTTGAGTGATAACCAAAATGGTCTATAGTATATGGATATAGGAGGGAAATCTTATCTTGGTAACGCTACAGATGTGGTCCGCTTTGTGGAATGGTCACAAGTCTTGTGACTTATCACAGATAGTCTAATCCAAATCATTCGTGTAGAGGACATGTAGGTGGGGGCATTCGTGAACATGTGCTTAATATGATGGTCCACTTCAATGTGGCAGAGTTGAATGGATCTACCATCGATGAGGGCAGCCAGGTTAGCATTATCCTGCATTCATTGCCAAAGAGCTTCCTACACTTTGTTAGCAATGTGATTCTTAACAAAGTGAAATATAACCTTACAACTCTCCTCAACGAGTTGCAGACCTACCAATCTTTACAGAAAAGTAAGGAAATGAAGAAGGGTGAGGCAAATGTTGCTTCATCCTCCGGGACATTCCATAAAGGTTCGACCTCAGAAACGAAGTTTGCACCTTCTACTTCTAACTCTGCAAAGGGGAAGAAGAAGAAGGGTGGTAAGAGAAAAGGGAAGGCGTCTGCTAACCCACCACCTGTCACTCTAAAAAGGCATCCACCGGTTGAAAAGGAAAAGTGTTTCCACTGAAATCAGGATGGACATTGGAAGAGGAACTGTCCTTGCTATCTGAAAGAGAAGAAATCCGCCAAGGCTAAGGCCAAGGTAGATAAAGGTAAATATGATTTACTTGTATTTAAAACTTATTTAGTAGAGAATGATGATTCTGCCTGGATAATTGATTCGGGTGCCACTAATCACGTTTGTTCTTTTTTTTTCAGGGGATTAGATCCTAGAGACAGTTGGAGGCTGGTGAGATGACGATGTGAGTAGGCACCGGGCACGTCGTCTCAGCTGTGGCATTGGGAGGGCTTCAGCTAGCTTTATAGAATATGTTTCTAGTTTTGAATGATGTATATGTTGTTCCCGAACTTAAAAGGAACCTTAAATCTGTAAAGTGTTTGTTGCAATGTAAATACACTATTAGTTTTAATGTGGATGAAGCGTTTATTCATAAAGATGGTGTTATTATTTGTACAACAAATCTAGAATCCAATTTATATGTGCTAAGGTCGTTAGCCATTAATTCCCTCCATAACACAGAATTGTTTAAAACTGTCGTAACTCAAACAAAACGTCGACTTATTACTCCAAAAGAACATGCCCATCTTTGGCATCTACGGTTAGGGAACATCAATCTCAATAGGATTGAGAGATTGGTGAAGAATGGACTTCTAAGTGACTTAGAAGAAAATTTGTTTCCAGTGTGCGAGTCTTTCCTTGTGGGTAAAATGACTAAACGACTTTTTACTGGAAAAGGTTATCGAGCCAATGAGCCTCTTGCGTTAGTACATTCTGACCTTTGTGGTTCTATGAATGTGCGAGCCCGAGGTGGTTATGAGTATTTTATCAGTTTTACTGATGATTACTCCAGGTACGGGTATATGCTATGAAGCACAGACACACAAATACATGATACGGATATGATTGGATACGGTGATTCGTCAATTTTTAAAAAAACTAAGATACGAATACGTCTAAGGATGCATCATTTCTTTATATTTTTTAATATATATATATATTTCTGAATAAATAGGATACTGATACGTTGAAGATACATTTTTTTCTTTAAAAAAATCTAAGACATAGATAAATTTAACATACAAGTTAATAACAATAACACAAAATAAAATACAAACACTGAAATACAATACAAAAAAAGCAACATCTATGATGTTGAAGTACAATAGTTAATAAAATGCAATAGGAAAGTAACTCATATTGCAAAGAAGAAGAAGAAGAAGATTAGAGGGAGAAGTATGAAGATAAATGAAGAAGATGAACCGATTACCAAACCGTTGAAGGAAAGGAGTAGCCCCGACTTTCATAGGTCCTTGGTTCGACGTCTTAATGAGAATTGAGGTCCTTGCGTGGGCGTCTCATCCCCAAGACTTTCTTAATGGAGTGGATGGAGTGCCCCGTGGTTCCTGAGTGCCAGCCGCGGAGAGGAATGCCATCAATTAGGGCGCTATTGGCCACTAACCACTCGCTCGCCGGCCGCTCGGGCTCCGCATTTGGTCTTCCTTCGAGAATGTCTTCTAAGAGCAAAGATGGCTAGGGTGCATTAGTGCCCTTCCTTCAGCTGCCCCCGCCCTATCCCGGCTCGAAAGATGGCTGGGGCGCATTAGCGAACTTTGATCAATTAAGCGAACTTTCGAGCCGGGATAGGGCGGGGGCAGCTGAAGGAAGGGCGCTAATGCGCCCCAGCCATCTTTTTAAAGCAACAAGCGAGAAAGTTTTCCCGTTTTCAATAACAAACAAGGAAAGAGGGGCGAAGCAACTCAGCCGAGAGGGAGAGGGACCTTTTCTTCCTCGTTAGCGCTTTAGTTTTCAATAAGGACGTTGAGGCAATATATTTTGGTAGAGTTTGTGGGGACTCAAATGTGAAGATGAAGAATGGATGATTCTAGTCTAAGGTTTGGTCCATTATTATTTTTTTCTTTTAGTTTTGGACTCGAGTAGTGAACCTTTTAAATAGGTTGCCTAATTTTAGATTGGGAAAGATTGGATGAGTTACTTGTCTTTTTCTTAAAAAAAAAAGTACACATAGAAATAGATACGTCAAATTGTGTGTCAGATACGTATCTGGGAAGTATCTAGAAGTATCGGTATCTGATACGTGTCTGATACTAATTCTTTGCCTCACATGAAATATCTATGCTTCATAGCGGGTATGTTTATCTTATGCAACGAAAGTCTGAATCCTTTGAAAAATTCAAAGGGTTCAAGCCTGAAGTTAAAAATGCATTGGATAGACGGATTAAAACACTTCGATCGAATCGAGGTGGAGAGTTTTTAGACTCAGCATTCTAAAACTATTTGATAGAGCATGGAATCATTTCCCAACTTTCAACATTTTGTACAACTGAGCAAAATGGTGTAGCGGAGAGGAAAAATAGGACCTTGTTGGACATGGTTCGTTCAATGATAAGTTATGCTTCCTTACCAGACTCGTTTTGGGATTTCGCAATGGAGACTGCCTTATACATACTCAACTGGGTTCCCTCCAAGAGTGTTGCGAGAACACCTCTGGAATCGTGGAATGGGGTTGCCCGACATGGAATGGGAACACCTCTGGGTTCCCTCCACATTTGGGGTTGCCCGACACATTTGCTTGAGGCTAATCCCAAGGAGTTGGAACTACAGTCGAGGTTATGCGTCTTTGTAGACTACCCCAAAGGTACACGAGGGGGTTATTTTTATGATCCAATGGAAAATAGGGTGTTTGTTTCAACACGCTACTTTCCTAGAGAAGGATCATATAAGGGAGCATAGTCCACGAAGTAAAGTCGTGTTTCGTAAACTTCAACAAGAGTTGTTGAAGAGCCTACTACATCAGCAAGATTTGTTGATGGGAGTTCATCTAATAGGTCAGTTCCACCTCAAAAGTTTAGAGAACCTCGACATAGTGGGAGGGTTGCGAAATCGCCCATTCGCTATCTGGGTTTCATAGAAATCCTTGCTATGGTAGCAAATAGCGACGTTGAGGATCCGTTGTCTTATCAAAAGGCAATGAAGGATGTAGACCAGAATTAATGGGTCAAGGCCATGGATCTCCAGATGGAATCGATGTACTTCAACTCAGTATGGGATCCTGTAGATCATCCTGATGGAGTAAAACCTATAGGTTGTAAATGGATCTACAAGCACAAACGGGATGCTAATGGGAAGGTACAAACCTTCATGACTTGACTTGTGGTAAAGGGTTATACCCAGGTAGAGGGAGTCAACTATGAGGAGACTTTCTCGCCTGTTGCCATGTTAAAGTCAATCTGCATCCTCCTGTCCATTGCAGCTTATTATAACTATGAGATCTGGTAAATGGACATCAAGATGATCTTTCTGATTGGCAATCTTAAGAAAAGCATTTATATGGTGCAACCCGAGGGATTCATAGCCCAAGTTCAAGAGCAAAAGGTTTTCAAGCTGAATCGGTCCATTTACGGGCTGAAACAAGCGTCTAGATCTTAGAACATACGATTTGATGCTACGATCAAGTCGTATGGCTTTGACCAAAACGTTGATAAACCTTGTGTCTACAAAAAGATCATCAACACTTCAGTAGTCTTCTTAGTATTGTATGTAGACGATATACGACTCATTGAGAATGATGTAGGCCTACTGACTGCAGTTAAGAGCTGGCTAATGACCAAATTCCAAATGAAAAATTTGGGAGAGGCTTAGTTTGTTCTAGCTATACAGATCTTTTGGGATCGTAAGAATAAAGTGCTAGCACTGTCTCAGGCATCGTACATTGACAAAATGTTGCTCAAGTACTCGATGCAGGACTCCAAGAGAGGCTTACTGCCGTTCAGGCATGGAGTCACTTTGTCTAAGGACATGTGTCGTAAGAAGCCTCAAGAGGTTGAGAAGATGAGACGGGTCTCATATGCGTCTGTCGTTGGCAGTTTGATGTGCGCGATGCTCTTTACTTATCTAGATATTTTCTACGCTGTGGGCACACTTAGTAGGTATCAGTCTAAACTAGGCCAGGGTCACTATACCGTAGTGAAGAATATCCTCAAGTATCTTCGAAGAATGAGGAACTACATGCTCGTGTATGGATCCAGGGATTTGATCCTTCTAGATACATGGATTCTGACTTTCAAACTGATAAGCTCTCTCGAAAGTCCATATCAGGGTTAGTCTTTACTCTTAATTGAGGGGTTGTAGTGTGGCGAAGCACTAAGCAGGGGTGCATCGCCGACTCCACTATGGAGGCGGAGTACATAGTGGCTTGCAAAGCTGCTAAATAAGCCGTTTGGCTCAGGAAGTTCTTGATAGAACTGGAAGTAGTTCCAGATATGTCTATGCCCATTACCCTATATTGTGATAATAGTGGGGTAGTGGCGAACTCCAAGGAGCCAAGTAGTCACAGGCGCGACAAACACATAGAGCGGAAGTATCATCTAATCCACGAGATAGTGCACCGAAGGGACGTGATCGTCATGAAGATGGCTTCAGAGCACAATGTTGCTGACTTGTTTACGAAGGCTCTCACGGTTACAGTGTTTGAGAGTCACCAACGGAGCATGGGTCTACGAGATCGCCCGCTGCTGGACTAAGGCAAGTGGGAGATTTTTTTGTGCTGAGCTTTTATGCCTTAGTTTATTGTTTTTTACTAGTTTCATGTACACTCCACTTCGCTTTAGGACAAGTAAGAGATTGTTGGGGTTGATGCCCTAAAGTCTCGTGTCCTATAGTTTGTAAGTTGTTTGTACGAACGTTTGTGTTGTATAATATATGATATTTACTTCACATTTTGATTTTGCTCAATTGTATGTTTTATTTACTTTACCACAAACCAATAAACATAAAATTCCTGTTTATCTATATGTAACTTAAGCATGTATGTAGTGACATACAAGTGGATCATGTCTTGAGTGATAACCAAAATGGTCTGTAGTATATGGATATAAGAGGGAAACCTTATCCTGGTAATGCTACGGATGCGGCCCACTTTGTGGAATGGTCACAAGTGTTGTGATTTGTCATAAATGGTCTGATCCTGATCATTCATGTAGGGGACATGCGAGCGGGGTCGTCTTATATAAAGAGTTTGTATAAGACCTAACCACGAAGTGTAACATCTTGTTATATAACACCGTTCATAACATAGACTTCACTTCACTAAGATGATCATAGGTAACATGACCTCAATCCTGAGTGAGTTGGGAACTCCTACCATTGAGGGCGGTTCTTTGATTTGTATGGGTGCGAGTTGCCAGGTTGCCATTTCAAACCTACCATTTTAGGGATTTGTCTGATTTGGGAGCTGGGAACTCAGCTACACAAGCTGGAATTCACCCCTTCCCTGAAGTAGGGGCAAATAGATAAATAGCTCCCTTAAGGGCTGATTCCAGGGCTTGAACGATGTGGTACCAGACACCTTCTCTTAGCCTGAGAGGTGTTCACACATAGTTGGACTATGTTGTATTGTTCATTAAAGGAATCAGTGGTACTTAAGGAGTGAGATGTAATTACAACGGCAAAATGGGAAATTGGCCCAGCTGTACTTACAAGAATCTGTGAAGGGTCATCCTACTCATGATTGGATATATCTGATGGACACAAAAATATATTTGTGGTAAGAAGAGTTCAGCTATTGGTCTTCAGTGGAATGCTTGGCAGTTAACGGATGGTGGATCTCATCGCTAAAGAGTTTAGTCAACTATTCACGTACTATTGGAGATTCAAGCCAAAGGTTAAATAGGTCCCCTGGGTGGCTTGGTTAAAGTCGAGAATCAGTGTTTGGGTCAGTTTGAAATATTCAAATTGACAAGAGGGAGTTCGATTATATATGATATAATTGACTAAATGTATAAGATATATTATTTTGGAGGAAATTAGATATAAATATGATTTATATCAAGTGGAGAATAAATTACTAAAGTAGATATGTGATATCAAACTACAGGGTAAGAATATAATATGATTATATTCATTAATTATTAAATTGGTTAATTATATGATAATTGAACGAAAACTTCTCTTGGTCGTGCATTAGTGGGAGAATCTAAAGTCAGTTATTGTATCCGAAGAATAAAATGAAAATTTGTTTCATTTTGCAAAAAGTTTGAAAAATTCACAATTAGTGTGGAAACATAAACGATCGCCTAGTTTGAGAGCCTATACGATAGTTGCTCACTGTCTAAACGATCGCACACCAGTACCTAAACGATCGCACGTCTATCCCTAAACGATCGCTTAGCATTCCTAAACGATCGCATAATGTGCTGCGTTTTCTAAACGAACACCTTTTATTAAACGATCTCTTAGTAAAACCTACGCGATCGTGTAGCTTCTTCTAAACGATAAGCACCCTTGCTATACGATAGCTTTTTCTCTCCCACTTGCTTATCGTCTACGCCGTATTCAAATAAGTCATCGCAAATTTTTGAAATATTTTGAACGAACGCATTCTCAAATGCTAAACGCAAAGTTGCGGTGAATGAATAAAAAGTTTTTGAGTAAAGGCTTGCTGGATCTAAATTTAGAAAAGATCTTTTTGAAGAAGCAGCCAAAGTGGACGAGAGCATTGCAGCGATGGTTAGAGGTATGAGTAAATTATCTGAGAAGCTGGTCATCGCAAAGGAAATCAAGAAGGTGAGTTAAGAATTTCTCGAGTATAACGCATGATTGAGGACGAGAATGATTTTAAGTTTGGGGGTGTGATGACATGCAAAAATGTATGTCATCTTAGGCCTTTTATTTAGAATTATGAGGACTGTTAAGCATAATATGCGGCAATTATGTTAGGAATTCATAAGAAAATGAGCTTGTGGCGTTCAGCATTTAGAACCTCGGCTAATCCATTATTATGTGTTATTATAAGTTCAACTGTCTATTTTTGTAGCAAACGCAGCAAGTGGATGCAAACGCGGAAGCCGGACTACCGCATAGACGACCGCATGCGGAGAGACTCTCCATCGCAAAGACAAACGCATTCGATCAATGCATGGGCATTGCCGTAATCAGCCGCATGCATCCATGAGAAAAAGAGTTGCGATCGTCAAGCGATTGTGGTCATCGTGTAGAAGTTGCAGTATTAAGCAAATACGACCACTGCATGATTGCGGCTAACAATAACGCATAATAGAGGGATTAACGCAAGGTTGGTGGAATGAATGCATCAACGCAAATCTCGGGAAAATCAAAAGATGATGTTGACATTTCACCTACCACACCGTTAGCAGCAAAGATTCAGAAAGGACTAACGCGCCGTGAATGTCAGAATCAGAGCAGTCCATTAATGCTATCGGCGATCCAAGCTCTATATAGAAGCCGATGAGCAGAAGTTCAAATCAACCAAGGTTTTCTCCTGAGGTTCGCCTTAGGGCAGATCCTTGTGATCCAGACAAATGTGTGAGAAAAAAGCTTGAGAGTTCTTCATCTCCTTCCTCCATTCCGAGTGACGACCGGAGCCTTCGACCGGAGCTAGGTCTCGGGAGAGTCAGCTCTATCGCCCATCCATGGCACCACCGGCAGCCTTGCTACACATCTGCTGGAAACAAGACATTGTTTCCAGTTGGTCATTTCATTTTCTCTTCTTTTCTTATATTGTATTGTATTACATTTTGGAATTAAGGAATTAATATATTTTGTATTCAATGCATTTCTATGTTTCCTTCGATTCCATCCTCATCTTCTTTACTTAGTATCCTTAACTTTCATTGCATCACTTAGTGAGACTGCTAGAGTACCGCATACTTAGTCATGTGGATTAGAGATATGAAGCATGTAGCGAACCATCGAGAGGTGTGTGTTGCGTGAGTGTGTGAGAAAACCTTATTTGCTTAGTGTGTAGCTGTAACAACGCCTGTCTATAGGCGGACGCAATGCTTGTCTATGAGTAAAGTCAGTAACATCTACTTGCCTGGGAGGGTAAGTGGTTGGTCGCATTAAGCAATGTAAGTTATTGTTCACTAGAGATAGGAATAATCTTGCGTCAGCCAAGTTTATGTGGTTACCTTGTCTTATGTATGTGTCCATCACACATTTAGAGCTACTCGAGAGAGAGTCTAAAGAAAGAACCTAAGACTTGAGAAAGCTAGGTTAGAATCGATGCTCGAGAGAGCTAGATTAGGTTTGCATAAGCAAGAATGGAACTTAGGAATAAGCTTCGTTTACTATTACACAGTGTATGTACCCTACGGAGAGGACAATGACTACGTCCAAGAAGTAGGATATGGTGGCGGTATGCGGTCATCTTGACCCTTTTGCATACACATCGCATGCGTCCTAAGTTTAGGCTTTTAGTATGTGTTGCATGATTGCATAACTTGCATTGGCTGAGGTTGGCCTCGTGATCACTCTTAAGGGTTGCGATGAAGACATCTTCACCTTTTATCTATTTTCCCATCCATTTATTTCACCTCAACAGTTGTCGTGTCTCTACCTCTCATTCATACTTCTCATTGCATTTAGTGTTAGCATAAAACCCCTCCATCATTCTTTTATTCAACCGCCGCATACACATTACCGCATACGTCTAGCTATAAGTCCCTGAGTTCGACCTCGGATCACTCGAGAAACTTGTGTTCGCATTATACTTGGCCTGAGCACAAGAAAACTTGTGACAAGAACGCACGGTCATTGCATACATTTGTTAACGCATATTGTAAGTCTAACGCATGACCACCAACGCATGATAATCAACGCATACATTAAAAACATGCATCGCATATTGTGTTCACCTAATTTTAGTCATCATGTAATTGATAACTAATTTTCCGTCACCAATGTGCTCATGGATGCTTTTCATTAAGAGTTCCTACACTAAGACACCGCAAAAAGTTGCGGGTCTTTGCTGCTGCATGAGTGGTAGCTCACTCTCAAAACTCTTCAGACAGGAGTCCTAGTCGTTGCACAGCGGTCGCTAGTAGACCAAGGGATAAATAATTCGACTCATTCACATCCAGATCATGAATGTTTGGAATCCATGTTATGCAAGGAGACATTGCTTGTGCTAATTAGAATTGAAGGGTGTGGGATGGAAAGTAGAGGAAAAAAAACTTGCGAGTCTTTAGGTTGCACATTCATACCCAAAATAGAATTTGCAGCTTCAGCTGCTGCATGAATGCCATCAGTAGAAAAGGAAAAGGAGGATTGATGGCATGAACCGGTATGCTCCATCTGCTAATCCGCTCAGGAGGCGGGCAAATGATTTTTGTTATTGGACGGACGTACATTTTGTTAAGGAAGGCGGCAAGGGGTTTTGGCTTGAAGAGGTTATTGTCTGTACCACTAGCCTACGATTGTTGGCATTTAGAATACGGGCTATAATTGTTAAGAAAATGAGACGGATCCCCTATGAATCGGTTGTTGGTAGCCTGATGTATGTGATATTATGTACTAGACCTGACATCCGATATACAGTGGGGATAGTCGGTAGATATCAGTATAATCTAGGATTTGATCACTGAACCGCCGATAAGAACATGCTCAAGTATCTTTGGAGAACGAGGGATTACATGCTCGTGTATGGTTTTAAGGATTTGATTCTTACAAGATACACAGACTCTAATTTTTGAACTGATAAGTGTTGGGATTGGTGTTCTATTTCTCCCGGAGTCTCGTTGTTTTGTAAAAATACACATTGTTTAATAAATAAAATAAGTGTTATTTAATTCTGGCATTTACTCATATCCAATAAACAAAGCTCCTTGGTTTTCGTTTATGTACTTAAGCATGTATATGTGATATACAAGTGGATCATGCCTTAAGTGAGGATTAAGGTGAGATACCTAATCCTGGTGACATTACGGATACGGCATGCTTTGTAGAGGTTTGCAAGTGTTGTAAACTACTATAGATGGTAGATCCTAACCATTCATGTGAAGATGTGCGAGCGGAGGTGTCCTATACAAAGATTTTGATAAGACCTAGACCACGAGATGAAACTCTATATATAATGCCATTGATACTAGAGACTTACATCTCACCTAAACAACCATAGGTGACACGACCTTAATCCTGAGTGTTTTGAGAACTCCTGCCTTTTAAAGCGGTCCTTTGATTAGTATGGGTGAGAGTAGTCAGATTTCCAACTCAACATGCCTACCTTTTTGGGGACTTGTCTGATCTCGGAGCTGGTAATTCAATACACAAGATGAAATTCACTTCTCCCCCGAAGAAGGGGTAAGTAGAGAGATTGCTCTCTTAAGGGCTGATTCTAGGGCTTGAACATAGTGGCCATGGCTTCTCTTTGGAAGAGAAGACTCAGTCATAGTAGGACTATGACTTATGTTCATTAGAGGGATCAGTGGTACTTAAGGAGTTAGATGTAACTACAGGGGCATAACGGTTATTGACCCAACTGTACTTAAGAACTATCTGTGAACGATTGTTGCACTTATGATTGGTTAAGCTAGATACATAATATATTTTTCGTAAGAAGAGTTCAGCTGTCAGTCTTTAATGGAATGTCTGGCAGTTAACGGATAGTGGATCCCGTGAC
Source organism: Benincasa hispida (assembly GCF_027475165.1). Taxonomy (NCBI): domain Eukaryota; kingdom Viridiplantae; phylum Streptophyta; class Magnoliopsida; order Cucurbitales; family Cucurbitaceae; genus Benincasa; species Benincasa hispida. Next base: position 9,516,155 of record NC_143479.1, read on the forward strand.
TAAAGAGTTTAGTCAGCTATTCACATACCGTTGGAGCTTCAAGCTACAGGTCCATAAGGTCCCCTTGGTAGCTCAATGGATTCAGTTGAGGATAAGTTCTTAGTGTTGATTTGAAATGTTCAAATTGACAAGATGTATTTTAATTATATATGATATAATCGGTATGATGTATGAGTACATCTAGTGGAAGATTAATGTAAATGAGATTTACATTAAGTACCATGGAATAGAAAAAGAACTGTGGTTTATATGTTTCATGAGATGAAATATTAAAGTTATAGGTTATAAATATAGTATGATAAGTTAGTTATCATTTATATTTATAATAATATTAATTATTGGATAATTAATTATTTTTCTTTAATAACTAATTGAGTGAGTGGTTATTGGTGATTCATGGTAACCGTGAGTTAAAAGGAGAATGGTTTTCCTAATTTTAGTAAGTTTTACAAGTTTTTTACAAAACGTTGGAAAAGTTTTTTGAGTTTTCTCTCAGCAAAAAAAGAAAAAGAAAAGGAAAAAGAAAAAAAGAAACTCATGGCGCTTGTCAAGTAAATACCGATTTACTAAGCGACAACGTGTTTTAGTAAACGATCTTGTAGAGTTTATAGGCGACAGACACCGAGCTAAACGATGAGCTAAATGATCGCTTAGCTTTTGCTATACGATCACTTAACGTTAGCTAAACGATTGGGCATCGACCTATGTGATAAGTTTCTGTCTTCTCCCACTTATTCGATCGTGTACACGATTGTTCTTTCCTCCTTCTTCTGCCTCACACCAAGTCCGAACAGAGCCCACCCTCTGGATTCTCACACCGAGAATACCAAGGTAACCTTCTTGGTGGTGTCATACTCAACTCGACACCGTCAAGGTTCTGTGGAGGTTGTTCATGTTGTTGAGGAGTTCATGACCAAGGCAATCATTGAGGACGAGCGCGAAGTGTTAGTGCAGAGTTGTGGTCGTGTTGTTCGAGCATTTGAGGTTGTTGTGTTCGAGCGTTCGTGAGCAAAGAGCGTGGAGACGAGTCTACAAATGTTTGTAGAGTTTTCTCCTTGTTCATTTGTAGTTGTTCATGCTGTAATTTCTATATTAATTGCATAACTGTATGTTTATATACGACTGTAATTTGTAATGTTCATTCATGATTGTAATTTGGAATGATCTTATCTCTGATGCTCATAGAAATCTCGAGTTCGATTTCCTTCAATAAAGACTCTAGGAAATCCACTTCAGGATCAGTGTTTACTCTTAACGGAGGGGTTGTAATCTGGGGGAGCACCAAGTAGAGGTGTTGGGATTGGTGTCCTAATTCTCTTGGAGTCTCGTAGTTTGTAAACTGTACACATTGTTATAAATAAAATAAGAGTTATTTTATTTGGCACTTACTCATATCCAATAAACAAAGCTCCATGGTTATTTTATGTAAACTTAAGCATGTATAGGAGATATATAAGTGGATCATGCCTTAAGTGATAACATAAAAAGGTCTGTAGTATAAGGATTAAGGAGGGATACCTGATCCTGGAGACACTACGGATACGGCTCGCCTTGTAGAGGTTTGCAAGTGTTGTAAACTACTACAGATGGTAGATCCTGACCATTTATGTGGAGACATGTGAGCGCAGGTGTCATATACAAAGAGTTTGTATAAGACCGGAGCACGAGATGACTATCTCTTTATATAACGCCGTTGATACTTAAGACCTACATCTCACCTAAACGACCATAGGTGACATGACCTCAATCTTGAGTGTTTTTTAAACTTCTGCCTTTGAGGGCGGTCCTTTGATTAGTATGGGTGAGAATGGCCAGATTGCCAACTCAACATGCCTACCTTTTTGGGGATTTGTCTAATTTGGGAGTTGGGAACTCAGTTACACAAGATGAAATTCACTCCTTCCCCGAAGCAGGGGTAAGTAGATAGATTGCTCCCTTAAGGGTTGATTCCAGGTCTTGAACATAGTGGCCACAATTTCTCTTTGGAAGAGAGAACTCAGTCATAGTAGGACTATGACTTATGTTCATTAGAAGGATCAATGATACTTAAGGAGTTAGATGTAACTACAGGGGCATAACGATTATTGGCTCAGTTGTACTTACGAACGATCTGTGAAGGGTTATCGCGTTGTTGATTGGTTGATATAAACACAAAATATATCTGTAGTAAGGACAGTGCAGCTATCGGTCTTTAGTGGAGTGCCCAACAGTTAACGAATGGTGAATCCTGTGGCTAAAGAGTTTAGTCAGTTATTCACGTACCGTTGGAGCTTCAAGCTACAGGTCCATAAGGTCCCCTTAGTAGTTCAATGGATTTGAGTTGAGAATCAGTTCTTGGTATTGATTTGAAGTGTTCAAATTGACAAGAGAAAATTTGATTATATATGATATGATCGGTGTAATATATGAGATACATCAAGTGGAGGATTAATGTAAATGTGATTTACATTAAGTACCATAAAATAGAAAAAGAGTTATGGTTTATATGTTTCAAGAGATGAAATATTAAAACTATAGGTTATAAATATAATATGGTAAGTTAGTTATCATACATATTTATAATAATATTAATTATTGGATAATTATATCTTTTTCTCTAATAACCAATTGAATGGGAGGATGTTGGTGGTTTTATGGTAATCGTGAGATAAAAAGGAAAATTTTTTCCTAAATTTAGAAGAGTTGCTATTCTCGAAAAGAAACTCACGATTTGTTGTCAAGTGAATTGGATTTACTAAACGATAGCTGAAATAGAGACTAAACGATCGTGGAGTGACACTATACGATAGTTTACTCAGCTGGTCATAGCTAAACGATCGCAGGGCTTTTTCTATACGATAGATTGTCTTCTTCTAAACGATTGAGCATTTGTCTATACAATAGACTTTTCTCATCTCCTACTTGCTCAATCGTCTACACTATTGTTATTCATCCGGTCTCTTCCACTAACCAAGTCTACACAGAGCCCACACTTCTGAATTCTCACACCGAGATTATCAAAGTAGCCATTGTGGTGGTGTCTGCACTCAACTCGATTGAGTTTGAGATTTTTGAGGCCGTTCATTGGGTTCGTGATCGTGGAGGTCATTGAGTTCGAGTTTGCTGTTAATCGTGCTGTGTTGCGGTCGTTGTGTTCGAGCATCCGTGTTTTGCTGTCTTGGAGACTAAACGGGCGTTCGTGATCGAGGGAGTTTGAAGCATGAGTCTTCAAAGGTATGTATAATCTTTCCCTTAATCTCATTGTAAAGTATCCTGTAATTTCATATTGTGCATGATCTGTAAGATTTCGTTTCTTGATTGTAGTTGTGTATGTTCAATTTCGAATAGAATTTGGAACAATCATTCCGCTGCTTATGGAAATCCTCATGTCTGATGTCCTTTAAGGGGAGCATTATTGACTCCACTATGGAGACTGAGTATGTAGCAACTTGTAAAACTGCCAAGGAAGTTTTGTGGTTCAGGAAATTCCTGATTGATCTAGAAGTGGTTCCAGACATGTCAAAGCCCATCACCCTTTATTGTGATAATAATGGTGTTGTGGCTAATTCTCGAGAACCTAAGAGTAACAAACGCGGGAAGCACATAGAGTGGAAGTATCATCTCATTCGAGAGATTGTGCATCCATGGGACGTGATCGTCACGTAGATAGCTTCGGCACACAACGTTGTTGATCCATTTACAAAGGCCTTCACGACTAAGGTGTTTGAGGGTCACCTACAAAGTATAGACCTACCTTTAGCGGGAAAAACGACAGGAGCTCGTGCTGATAACGTGTTGTGAATTTAAGGAGCTCAACAGGAACACGAATGGTAATAAAATATAATATTAAAATAAATATAATCTAATAATAAAATAAATAAAACATAACATATAAATAATAAATTAAATTAAATTAACAAAATAAGAAATGAGAAAATTCTCAAATTTCTCCACTTTCTCCAATTTGTATGAAATTTGTCCAATGTGTGTCTCTCAAAATCAACTCAAGGCTACTACTTATAGGTAATTTGGCAAGTAGGAGGTGGATTACATGGACACTAAGAATGAGTATTTATAAGACACATGGATAATACTTTAGAAAATGGGGACATGACACATGGTCAATGGACACTAAGTATGAACATATAATGAGCATCTATTTTTTATAGAATATATATATATATATATATTGGTGATTAATTAATTACTCTGTTAATATATTTTATGGGTATTTAAGAGATTTTAGAGTTCTATCGACATTGAAGCATCTGATTTACGAGTATATTAAGGAATATTTAATCATTATTCTTTACATATATATATATTCATTTTTACTGAATTAATTTAACTATGGCAATATTGGTGTGTTTTCTTTTAACTTTGAAATTTATTAAAAAAAATGTCCCCATTGTTCAAATAGATTATAAAAATTGATATGATAATTGATATGTACAAATTAAAAGGTACACATAAAATAATTTAAAATTATATATATATATATATAAGACTAACAATCGATGTTACCTTTTATTTTCTATTAAAATATGTTAATTTTGTGTATCAACTTTCACGTCAGTTGCCGATGTACGTGACTGATACCTATGATGTCTACAACTTTTTTACAATTGCATCAATTTTGAAAGAAAAAGAAAACAAACAAACAAAGACTCTCCGATGAAAATTTTTGCGACATAATTGAAATGAACCTTCCTCAACCTTCAATAATATTTCTGTACAATCTTTTCATATATAGATAGATAGAAGATTTAACCCTATTTGTTTATAAGTTTTACTTTGATCCCTACAAAAATTTTATCTTACTATCATACGATCGTTCTATTGAATATTCGATGTTTGAAGTTCACCTTCACTTCGAGTATAACGTAATTGAAAACATAGAGGTGTTTGAGGCACTAAGTTGATTATTATAGTCTGTAAATTATAATAGTATATATTTTGAGTGGACTCTAATTTAGTATGAGTAGGAAATAAGAAACACTATAGCAAAGAGAAGAGAGAGGATGAGCGTAAAATAGTAAATATGATAGATAAAAGAGTGTTGAAATAGTATTTAGTGTACCTAGTTGCATGTTGTAATTAGTTGTAGACAATTATTATGGTTGGTGCTCCAAATATGGAGTGGGCCACTCCACCAATTTTTAAGTTGGGGTCCAAACACGCCATATAACTTTGAGTAATTTGCTTAAAAGGACAAAAAAAGTTGCACTCTCTACCATGCCTTACTTTAAAAAGTATGCTTGAATCTCAATGAAAAAATGAAGCAAGTTACCACGCCTTAACTTTAAAAACTATGCTCGAATCTCATTGAAAAAATGAAGTAAGTCTAGTTGTAGTGTGTGAAAATGATTGGTAACAGTTCCTTGTGGGGTAGGAGAGTAGTAAGAAAGTAGTTGGTTCTTTACTTTTCAACTGATAGGAGGAGGTGCATGAGAGTGAGTTAAAATATTGATAGATAAAGTAAGAAAAGTAGGATTGGCAATGGGGGCAAAGCGGGGCGGGAGATTCTCCGTCCCCATGGGGTATTTTCTCATCCCGTCAATTGAAGGCGGAGACGGGGATGAGGATTCCCTGCCAAGGGAAACGGGTCCCCGCGGGGACACATCCCCAGTTTTTTTTCTTAATATATATAATCATATATAACTATATAAATATTTGTAAAATTAATATATATTTATACGGTACATATATAATTATACATTATATTTATTTATTTATAAAATTAATATATATAAATATTAAAAAAATTTAAAAATAATCGGGATCAGGGGTAGGGATACCCTCCCCGTCCCGTCCCCGACCAGGGACCCGATTATAATCCTCGGTTTGACTCATCTCTGGTCAAATCGAGGATTCTCCGTCCCGATCGACAGGAATTTTTGTCAAACCTAAAGAGAAGAAGCGCAAGAAATAAGGAAGAAAAGCCAAATAAGCAAAATACAATACAAGTAACCATTTGAACATTTGCTATAATACCATTTGACATGTTGAACCTATTTATCAAGAGGCCAATTGACACTATTATACACTTATGTAGATCCTTTTAAATCGACCTTTTATACTTGGAATGTTAAAAGACTAACATTTTAAATTTAAGCAATGAAACCAAATTTTATAAATCAGTATGGATGTAGTCCAACGATTAAAAAGATTTGAAGTTCGAGGATCGAATCCCCAAAGTAACTTTTTTTTTTAGTTTTATTTTCTGGACAGTTAAACAAGGCAATTAAATGTTTTATTTTAAAAATAAATACTATACTTGATTTTAGAAATACAAATCTAATTAACAATTACCATTTGATTTGAAGTTCTGACTTCAAGAGACAAATTATATTCTCTTGTTGTTCAATTAGAAGGATGTAAATTAATTATGTTGATACTCTTTTTTTTAAATACATACGCATGAAAAATAAGTCTAGTTTGGTAATTTTTTTATTTTTTATTTTTTAAAATTAAGTCTATTTTCTTTCCGTTTCTTACGATGATTCGCATTTTTCTTAAGTATGATGGTTGAATTCTTAGCTAAATTCTAAAAACAAAAATAAGTTTTTAAAAGCTATTTTTTCAAGTTTTCAAAATTTGGCTTGGTTTTTCATTAGTAAAAAATAGATAATAGAACAATACATTTGGAGGTGGAAGTAGGATCTATAGACTTGATTTTTAAAAAACTAAATAGTTATCAAATAATTACCAAATGATGCTATATTATTAGATTAATTGAAATGAATCTAATAAGTTAATAGTCATTGAAAGAATTGACATTGAGCAATGCAAAGTAAGTAAATCAGTAAAAAAATATGTCAGCATTATTAAAAAAAATAATTAAAATCTCGCTTGGTAATCATTTATTTATTTATTTTTTTTTTAAAATGAAGTTTATTTCATCCACATTGCTTACAATGATTTTGTTGGATTTAGTGATCGAAATCTCGTGGATCTTGTAATTTGTAATTTGTAAATACAAAATATTTATTTAATAAAATAAACAGTATTTTATTCAACATTTAGAACTCATTAACTCAATCCAATAAAATAAGATCCAATATTATTTTATGTAGCTTGAACAGTATGTGGTAAACATATAAGTGGATAGTGTTCAAATAATAACCTAAAAAGTTTATAGTATATGAATAAAGTTGGGTGTTTTATCCTGATGACACTACGGATATGGTCAACTTTTTAAGTGTTACAAATGATTTGATCCAAAACGTTCATGTGAAGACATATGAGTGGAGAGATCCTGTACAAAGAGTTTGTATAGATCGGACTGAGAAATGATTAATCTATTTTTATAACACCGTTAACTGAGAAACTAACATTTCATAGGATGGCCATATTATGGGGTAAGAGTGGCCCGAGTTTCCGACTCAATAAGTTTACCATTTTGAGAATTTGTCCAAGTAGGGAGTTGGGAACATGACTTAACAAAATGAAATCCCTTCTTCCCGCTTTCAGGAAAAGTAGATGAATTACTCTCTTAAGTGTTGACTCCAGGTCTTGAACAAGGGATCCTTCCTTTTCATTGACCTGAGAGGGATTTGTTTATAGTATGACCATAAACAAGTTGTTCATTAGAGGATCAATGGGACTTAAGGAGAAATATGTAATTATAAGGGTAAAACGGTAATTTTGACCCAACTGTAATCAAGAGCAATTCATTAATGATCGACTTATTGACGACTGGTTATATCCATGGACACAGAAGTATATCTACAGTGCAAATAGTACAACCGTGGGTCTTTAGTGGAGTGACCCACAGTTAATGAATGCTAATTAAATTAATTAAAGAGTTTAATTGATTTAATTTCGAATTATTGGAATTTCTAATCTGTAAGTCCATTAGGTCCCCTGTTAGCTCATAAAGGTAAAACAAGGATAAATTATTTTTAGAGTAATTTAAATTGTCCAAATTATTTTAGGAAATTTTATATTAATAAGGATTAATATAAAATATAATATATAATACTACATTATAACATATAGTTAATTATAAAAATAATTTATAATTAAAAGTATATAACATGAGAGTATAATGTTTGAATAAGATTCAAATATTAAATTAATTTGAATTGAATTCATTTTAAAACTATATAATAAAATTTAATATAAATTGGATTCATATTAAAGACTATGGATTTAGAGAGAGATATGCATTTTATATGGTTTTAATGCATTATTAATAAATATGAGATATTTATATTAATTAAATAATTAATATTCATTTAAATATTTATTATATATTAAATATGATTTAATATATATTTATTAATTAAGTAAATTTATCAATTAATATTAAAACAAATCATTTACCGTTATGTAGGGGAGTAGAGAGTGGAGTGAGAGGAATACTTCCCCCACGTTGTTTTTCTGTGTAAAAAAGGGAACAACAAAACATATACAAAATCTTTAAGCTCTCACTCTCTCTCTACTCTCTCTAAAAATCTCTGAAAAAAAATCCCAAGAAAGGTTTTTCAGTTCCCTGCCATTTAGATCGCATAATCCTTTATCCTCCCTGAGAATAGTCAAATAACCTCGTGGTGATGTCTTGTCGTTTGTGACCTTGGAGAATCGTGCAGTGGAATTTTTTTGGAGATTTTTAAGAAATCAGTCTTCAAAGGTAATATTTCTATACTGTGGAAATTGTATGCTTGACCTTTCAATTCTGTAAAATTAAGTCTACGTTTTTCCCAATCCCAATTTCAAAGACAAAAGTGATAAAACACTTTCGCATTGGGATTCAATCCCTTCAAATTTACATCTTTCTTGAGTATAATGGTTGAATTCTTAAATTTAAAAAATAAAAATAACTTTTTGAAGGCTACCTTTTTTAGTTATCAAAATTTAGCTTGATTTTTTAAACCATTGGTGAAAAAAAGTTAGCAAAAGGAATAGATTTGGAGGTGGAAGTAGTGTCCATAGGCTTAATTTTCAAAGACAAAAATAAAAAACAAAATGGTTACCAAATGGGACCTAAATTATTTAAATTCTATTGAAAAAAAAAACTTTTTAATATCCAAATTTTAAAGAATTTGTGAAAATATACTCTTTTTAGTCCCCTATTTTTTTAAAAGCTTCGTAACTCCATGAAGTTCTTTTTTTTTAATTGTTTTAGATAATTATATGACATTTTAGATTTAATAAATTATCTCTAAAGTTATTTTAAAATTAACTTTCTCATTAAAGATGTGATATATCTAAAATAATAATTACTTTAGTACTCTTATAAACCTATTCTCAGATTTCGAGGACTTAAAAGGTGCCTCTTTAAAATTCAAAGACCACACACATATTTTAAAAAATTGGAGGACTAAAAAAGTACATTCTAAAATCCCGAGAATCAAAGGCACTAATTCTTCCAAATTTAGGGAATCAAAAGGCAATTTTTCTAATACCATTTTAATCTTTATATTTTTTCCTTTGACCCATTCTAATCTATATTTTTAAATTTTATTATTTTCGTTATATATTTTGAAACATTCAAATTTGTAAACTATAGAAACTTTTTAACATACACTAACATGAGCATAACATAAGCAAAAAAAATGTATGTAGGGAAGAGAATAATATATGAACCTAATAATTATATATCAATAGTATACATAAATGGAGGTATAGAGGATAACCTTTTCTTTTGCCCTTACATTTTCTTTAAATGCCTCTTTTACCCAATCTTGCGACACAACTCTTTGACTTTAAGTGTACATTTAGAGATATTATAACAATAAAGGTGTAACTTTTGTATTTGTTACTGCAATTATGTTGGCTAGTTTTTTATCTTTACAAATTATCTCACAACATGTCTTTTTTATTGTCAAGAACATCTTAGTTGTTTGAACCATCTATCTCTAAAGAATATCTTTTTTCTTATTTGTTGCAGATTTTCGCAAACTACTTCATGTTTCTGGCCTAAGAAAGATTCTTTTGTCCTTATATAATTGGTTCCTTGTGAAGATTATATATATTCGGTTTTGTGGTGTTTCGAGAGAGTATGGTGTGTCGAAAAGTATAGTTTGTTCTTCTTTGTGAGTTTGTAGTTTTTGTCTTGGATTACAACGTATGTTTATGTTTCTACTGTAGTAAATAATAAGTTTATGAATTGGCGTTGTACTTAGAGGAGTATAAGTTCAAGCCTTGAGAGGGATTCTTGTTCTTAGGGGAAGTCTAAACTATCTTGTTTTGAAGTGTGTTTCAAACGAGAAGATGAAAAAGTGATAAAACAACGAGAGATAGAGTCTCAAGTTTAGAGAGAGCCAAAACTCTTCATTGGAAATAATTTGTTTGAGAGTCTCTACAGGAGTTGTTTAACAGATAAGTATTTCATTGTAATCGCTTCTCTTTTTAGTGAAGTTCTTTTCATCGGGCACATTGTCCCTCAGACGCAGGTGTGATAGCACCGAACTGGGTAACCAATCTTTGTATGTTTAGCTTTATGTTATTCTCACAGTTTGGTTTATTATCTTCTATATTGTTAGAAACATTGTGTTTGACTTTTATAGTCGTATCAGACGCCTTAAGTTTTAGTATCAAGGGGACACAACTTTTTGTGCATGTGAGATTACACATTAAATTGGTGCATCCATTCATATATGGATGTGATACATGAATCTTTAAAAAAAAAAAATCTCCCGATCACAATTATTTGAGTTTAGATGTCCGTTGAAGTTAGGATAATAGAGGAATAATTTGTGACATGAATGGTTGTGGAGGCAAGTACACATTGAATAAATGCGCTCATTCATGCATAAATGCAATCTAAATATTAACGACTATTTAAGTTTGGATGAGAGATGTTTGGACAATGGAAGTGGTTCTTTAATTTTTCAATTTGAAAGCTAAACACTTAATCCAAAATGTAAATTTATGCCAACGAGATACCACTATTTGGGTGTAAGGTGTTACACATCAAATTGGTTTATCCATTGACATCTTACCATATTAATTGTCTTCTTTTATAGAGAGATTTCATTGCATCACTTATAATGTGAACTTACAATCACTTAATCGACTTTAAGTCTTAGTAGATATAACACAATGCAAAAAAATTTGCAAATATAGTAGAATTTTGATCAAACTCTTAGAGAGCGTTTGGAGCATAGAGTAGGTTATTATAGTCTGTGGTTATTATAATCTATGAGTTACAATAAACTATATGCTATTATAGTCTGTGTTTGGGGTGCAAACTATTACAATTTGGTTTATAATAGTCCATGATTAGGACGTTGATTATTTTAGTATGTGTTATATAATAGTTGGTGTTTAGAGTGCATGTTATTATAGTCTAGATTATAACTATCTGTAATATAAATGTAGATTATTTTAGATTGTGTGCAATTTTTTCTACTATTATTTTTTATAATACAAGTAATTATGTATATGAAATATAATATTTCGAAAATATAATTAAAACTATATGTTCAACAATTTATACAAAACTAATTGGATTTTAATTTATGTTAAAAGCTAACCATTTTTGTCATTTTGGGATGTACCTTGGTTAACATGGACAAAAAAAAAGTACATTACATGAGGATGCAATTCATATGTTTCATATATATAAAGCTCCATTTTTTGGAGGTACAAAAAAATTTGAAATAAAATAACTAACTCATAATTGCATATTTAAAATATTGACCACCAAGATACATATAAAATCTACTACAAACTTAAATGCATAATTGAAACAAAGTAATTATTGTTCATTATCAAAAAGCAGTTCAAAACACGAGTTGATCAAACATTCTCTTCAAGGAGAAGGTTGCAATACTCTAACTTTATGGTTGTGGGAATGGACAAGAAGCTCTATTTGTATCTTGCACACTATAGAATATGATTTGCATAAGCTTCACCCTCTGTCGGTTATGCAATTCAGAATTATATTGGATTGGCTCACGACTTTCCCAATGAATAAACAATAGACAAATAGATACCAAAATTTATAAAATTGACAAACAAAGGACAAACAGACACCATAATTTACAAAATGGACAAACAAAGACCAACATTTAAAAATTTTACAATAAAAAACATAGAATTAAATCGAAGCTATTGAAGCTTTTGAGTTAAAATTGGAAAAAAAAAAGACCTCATCATCAATTTGGAAAAGGGAAAGAAAATTACCTTAGATTTCCTCATCCTACCAAGCTCTACAATGGATCCTTCAGCCCCCACCACTCTCCAAACGAAAACCTCCACCGCCCACCAAGGAGAATTGTCCTTCAACCAAAAAAATTAAACATCATGATGAAACAACAAAATGAGGAAATCGAACAAAGCGGCAAAGGGAATCCTTCGTTTGGAGCGGCAATGGAATCTTTCGTTCAGAGTGGCAAGGGGAACAAGGAACGGACGCATTTGGAACGACAACAAAACGGAGGAAGTCAGACGAAATCCCAATAAGATCTAAAGAAAAACATGCAAGAGGAGTACCACCCTAGAAGTAGATCTACAGATTTGTGAAGGGTTAGTCGAAATAAGATTTGGTTTCGATAGAGATGGAATTGACGGAGATTAAAATACGTGAAACCAGATCTGAGGAGTGGCATTGACAAAGATGAAAGAGACGAAAACCACATCCGATGAGTGGAATCGATAGAGAAGATAGAGAGAAAAGGCAAGATATGAGGAGTGGAATCGACGAAAATGGAAGAGACGAGCCAAGATCTAAGCACTACATTTGATGGAGAAGAAAGAGAGATAGAAGATATGAGCTAAGAGACGAGAGACGAAACTGAAAGATTGCAAATAGTGAACACGTGATCCGCTTCTAATTGTCCTCCCAACCGATCCGTTTCTGTAATCTAGGGAGGGGAAAGAAAACAAAACATGGAAAACGTGAGCTAGAAGCTCAGTAAGTGGTGCCTTTAACTTTAGAAATTCATTATAGGGAAATACAATTCCAGAACAAGTACAAATCACATAATAATAAATGTAACCTCCCCAACCTGCCAGCTGGATATTCCTGACATGTTCATGTATTCCCATCCCCCGAGTGTTTTCCGCACTATAACCTGCAATGGACGATGTTGAACAATGTCAGCACCCTATAACCCGTCGAATGTGCACATGTCGACATTCAGGTTTAATAAAGCAAATATCATTAAGTTTAAGATTTGATCAATGGTTACCGTCGCAGATCGCCTCCAGTGGTTGGAATGTTTGCCACCTACAGGATTTGTTTCTTAGATCCATTTCTTAAATTGAAAGTCATTTAGATTATTTACTATATTAACTTTTTATTTTCCCTCAGGGTCACCTATACCCCTTTTTACCTAAGCTTGCTATGAGCTAGCCAAAACTTTCCGACTTATTATTTCCTAATACCACTAGGTATCAAATTATTCTTTTTAGGTTCTATGTAAACCTCGCTCACCACTACTTCCCAAGGTTATGACAACAACATAACAACAATCAAATCCAGACAAAACATATTTTCTGATCATGCCAATATTTCAAATATAACCTATATATTTAATCACATATATACATAGAAATTACACATACAAATAGTATAATAGCTCTCATACACTCTTCCTAATGCTCTTTGGAGAGAATTCGTGTTATGATCTGAAAAGAAGTCATTGGCCCTATTTATAGGCGTCCATAGTCCCTCCAAGGTCGACACCTCCTACTTGGTTGCATGTCCAGGCATCCTCTCTTCCTTTTGCCAATATAGCTCCTTGCCACAACCAACTTGAAGTGTTAACTTCTCCTTCATCCAGCTCAACCTAACCGGTTTGCAAGCTCCTTGGTGCATCCACCTCCTACTTTGAGTTGTCTTCCTCATGCACACCTCTTTTGCATGGAATCCTACTTGTCCACCTCCTACTAACTTAAACTTAACCCTTTCTCAATTATCCATCATCAGCCCATGGCTTTCTCATCAACGCATCACTTGAGCCATCCTAAACTCGAGACATTGCAAATCTTTGGCCGCATATTCTTCTTCTCTCGCATAGTTCACCTTTGGCGCATGCGCTCAACTAGGATTATGACAATTATACTCTTCCAACACTTGTTACTAGCCTTGTCCTATGCGCCCACATGTCCTCGGATGTCCTTAGTACATAGCATAACCCCACGCATAACAACTATTGGGTCAAGCTAGGTCTCAACTCAACGCCTCATGGTATTTCTTACCATCGCCTAGCCTCTTACTAAAGCATCCTTTATGACTAACGCTAGCATGTCCTTGTTGAAGGATCTCTTAATGAAGAGCATTCATGAGCGCATTTGGATCTTTCCGATTTCATCGTGACCGAAATACAACATATACATTCTAACATTTAGTTATGCAAATTAACACTAATTAAAGGCATATTTTGAACACTAAAGTATAAGGGAATGCTTGCTCATACCAGTTGAAGACCCTCTTCAAGCTTTGGAACCCTTACGCAGCGGAAAACCTCTGCGTGATCTCTATCGCCCAGCAAACAAGTTGTCTGCAACAGCACGAACTATCACGAACAAGTGAACAGCAGCGGAGATGACACCACCAAAATGGAGCCCTTGGTATTCTCGGAGTGAGAACCCAAAGTGTGGTCTTTGGTGAGTTTGGTAGAGGTAGAAGGGAGAATAAATCGTGTAGACAACAAGCAAATGGGAAAGAAAAGGAAGCTATCGTATAACTAAATATTTATCATTTACAAGAAGCTACACGATCGTGTAGGTTTTACTAAGCGATCGTTTAGTAAAAGGTAGACGATCGTTTAGAAAACACGGCACACTATGCGATCGTTTAGGAAAGCTAAGTGATCATTTAGGAACTAGCATGCGATCGTTTAGGTGTGAGGTGTGCGATCGTTTAGGCGCTAAGCGACTATCATATAGGCTCTCGACTATGCGATCATTTACGTTTCCACACCGATGCCAATTTTTCCAAACTTTTGTAATATGAAACTAATTTTCATTTTATTCTTCGGTTACCATGACCGAAGCGGCTCTCCCACTAACGCACGTTCGAGAAAAATTTTAAGCCAATTATCATGTAATTAATCAATTAAATAATTAATAAATATAATCATATTATATTCTTACCCTATAGTTTGATATCACATACCTACTATACTAATTTCTCCTCTACTTGATATAAATCATATTTATATCTAATTTCCTCTAAAATAATGTATCTCATACATTTAGCCAATTATATAATATATAATTAACCAGTCTAATTATATCATATATAATTGAACTTCCTCTTGTCAATTTGAACATTTCAAATTAACCGAAATACTGATTCTCGACTTTATCCAAGCTACCCAGGGGACCTAATGAACCTGTGACTCGAAGCTCCAACGGTCCGTGAATAGCTGACTAAACTCCTTAGCCACGAGATCCACCATCCGTTAACTATCAGACATTCCACTAAAGACCAACAGTTGAACTCTTCTTACCACAGATATATTTTTGTATCCATCGGATATAACCAATCATGAGTACAATAACCCTTCATAGATGCTCGTAAGTATAGTTGCGCCAATTTACCGTTTTGCCCCTGTAGTTACATTTCACTCCTTAAGTACCACTGATTCCTCTAATGAACAATATAACATAGTCCAACTATGTGTGAACACCTCTCGGGCCAAAGAAAAGGTGTGTGGCACCACATCGTTCAAGCCCTGGAATCAGCCCTTAAAGGAGCTATCTATCTACTTGTCCCTGCTTCGAGGAAGGAGTGAATTCCATCTTATATAGTTGAGTTCCCAGCTTCCAAATCAGACGAATCCTCAAAATGGTAGGTTTGAATCGGCGACCTAGCCATTCGCACCCATATAAATCAAAGGATCGCCCTCAATGGCAGGAGTTCCCAACTCACTCAGAATTGAGGTCATGTTACCTATGATCATCCTAGTGAAGTGAAGTCTCTGTTATGAACGATGTTATATAAACAAGACGTTAACACTTCGTGGTCAGGTCTTATACAAACTCTTTGTATAAGACGCCTCTGCTCGCATGTCCCCAACACAAATGATCAGGATCAGGCCATCTATGACAAGTTACAACACTTGTGACCATTCCACAAAGCGGGCCGCATCCGTAGCGTTACCAGGATAAGGTTTCCCTCCTATATCCATATACTACAGACCATTTTGGTTATCACTCAAGACATAATCCACTTGTATGTCACCACATACATGTTTAAGTTACATATAGATAACCAGAAATTTTTTGTTTATTGGTTTGTGGTAAAGCAAATAAAACATGCAACTGAGGAAAAAACAAGATGTGAAGTAAATATCATATATTATATTACACAAGCGTTCGTACAAACTGTTTACAAACTACAGGACACGAGACTTTAGGGCATCAACCTCAACGTTTGTTGCTTGCCAACGTCCTTAGTCTCTTTCTCAAGACCAAGGCAACTAACCTCGCAAGATTTATGTACCGCAAGCCTTAGCAATGCATGGACACTTCACCATGTGACCACATGGCTTGGCTCATTGTCTAGTTCATCGTGTAGCTCTTCCGCTCATCGTCTAGTAATCTCTCATTGTCGCTCATCATCCAGCCCTCTCACTGACGCCTATCGTCTAATGCGTAGCCCATCACATAGTGCCTACGCCCCATCGCACAGCTTCATCATCTAGCACTCTTTCGCTGTCAATGATCTCGTTATCGCGTATCTCTCACTCATTGTGTATCTCTCGCACATCGCATAGCGCTGACGCCCATTGTCTAGCGCGTCCTTTTATCGTGTAGTGCCTGCGTCTGTCGCACAACGCCCATCATCTAGCACTTCGTCTATCATGTAGCACTCACGCTCATCGTGTAGCGCCCATTGTGTCAATCGCCCAGTGCTCACGCCTAATGCATCGTCTAGAATTTATGTTTATCGTCTAGTGCATTCGAGCTCATCATGTAGCACTATCTTCTAGTGTTATCGTTTACTATCGCATGCAACTACGCGATCGCCCACACGTATGCTCCAACGCCCAGCGCCTTGCACATACTGGTTAGCACACATGCCCAGTCCTAGCGCCTTACGCTCATTACTCTCGCCCTCTCCCTCTCGCTCACGTAGCATCTCATCATCCCCGTGCATGAGCAACCTTTGGGCAGCTTCTCTTGCCAATGCTTCGGCCAACATGCGTCCAACCCTCACAATCTCAACGTATGGTTGTCCTTGGCTTCCATTCTTATTCTCTTATAACCTCTATAAACTTTGTCTCATCTCATGCATTAATGTTTCCTAACACCAAAGGCTTGGTTTATTTTTGGCTTCATACTTAACCAAATTTTCACTAGTTAAGACTTATCACAAAGCTACAAAACCAATTTATTTAAACACTTAGAATTTTCCTTTTCCTCAACATAGAATATAACTTATACTTAGTTAATTCCCTTAATTACGTGCTTAAGTAGGGAAATTTAAATTCGGGTTTCACAATAATAGTTGAAGCCCCATACATGGAGTGGACTATTATATCCCACTTCAATCCACTCTAACCTGGGGCCTGAACAACCCCTTAAAGGGCATTTGGGGTAAGGAGTTTGTAACATCCGGAGTTTTCAGTGATTTTAAATTTGATTATCTTAAATTGATTGGTTTTTTAGTGCTTTAATTTTGGTTTCAAGAGCGAAATTAAAGAAAATAATTAATTTAAATTGAATTTTTAAGAGAAATTGTGATTTAATTCAAATTGATAGAATTGAAGTTTATTTTGGGATTTCTAATTTAATTAGAATATGAATTTCTTGAATTAATTGGATTATATTGTATTCAAAAAAAGTAAATCTAATCTATCTACTACTTTAATTAAGGATTTTCTAATTAATAAAAATGTGGATTTCCTAATTAGAGAAAATGTCTTATTAAAAAAGAAAATCTAATTTATCTACTACTTTAATTATTGATTTTCTAATTAATTAAAAAAATGTCTTATTCAAAAAGAAAATCTAACCGCTCTACTACTTTAATTATTGATTTCCTAATTAGATAAAGTGTCATATTCAAGAAGGAAACCTAATCTATTTACTACTTTAGTCATGGAATCCCAAATAATTTAGGATTAGGATTATTCCTCCTCTATGAATACAATCATCCACTTCATTCTAATGGGAGGTCGATAAGAGAGAAATGTCCCTTGTTACTTCCGCATTTTTTTTCAGCCATCTTGCTCTCTTTTATGTAATAAAGAAGTTTATCTTAAAAACTTCTAAAGACATTTAGTTGTTTAATAAAGATAACTTCTATTTTATTTTTCCATAAATATTCTTAGAAATTGATAGGGGAGGTTGATTACTTATAGAGTTATATTTAGGCTCAAGTTCAAGGTCAGTAATCTTATTACTGGAACCGCCTTTGTGTCAAGCAATAAATTTAAGAATGATTATGAGGATCCTAAGATTGTTTGCATCGAGATGCATTAGGATAAATAAGTTGATCTTAATTGTGTTTTAAAGCATAATACAAGTGCAAGCATTAACTAAATTATTTTTGTTTATATGATTTGCTAGGTGAACATTGAGCATGATGATATGTATTTGCATGTTTGTAGGACTATGTTTTATGATGCATGTTATGTTTATGATAGTGATAGTTACCTTTATCTGTTATTAGATACCCATCAGAGGTAGTGGTGATCTCCTTTGAGATTTCACCAAAGGTTTGTATTTTCTTCGGAATTCACCAGTGGTTTGTGTTTCTTTCGAAAATCACTAGAGGTGGTGATCTCCTTTGGGATTCCATTAGAGGTTTCTGTTTCCTTCAGGATTGACAGAGGTTTGTGTTTCCTTTGGGATTCACTAAAGATGGTGATCTCGTTCAGGATTTCGATAGAGGTTTGTGTTTCCTTTGAGGTTCACCGAAGATTTGTGTTTATTTCAGGATTCACCAGAATGGGGATCTCCTTGGGGACTTCATTAAAGGTTTGTGTTTCTTTTGGGATTTACCAAAAGTTTGTGGGTACATCTCACTTACGGTAGGGCGGGTTCAATTGTCCACTAGTTAGCCATCCCATAGAAAATAAAGGTTTACGCACGTCCCACTAGAAAGTAGTATCTGGAGGACATAGATGCTTAGCCTTGACCTCAGTAGTTGGATTACTTACTGAATATTTTATACTCATTCTTTCTCATGTTTATTTTTCAAGTAAGGGTAACAACATGTCGGCAAAAGACTAGTGGAATCCGTGATCGAGCCACTGGGACCAGTCATATGCTTTCGCTCATGTTTTCATGATTTTATTTTTTAAAATTGCTAGTCTTGATGTTTGAACTTAAAGTTTTGGTATTTGTGCTTTTTAAACTTTTAAGAAAATTTCTAATTTTGTTTTATGGTTTTAAGGGTACCCTGTTTAATGAATTTCAATTATTTAGTTATAATAAATTTAATTATTTTATGCTATTTATTTGTTTTTACTAAGTCATGAAAAGATGTCAATTTGAATGGTACGCAGGTATGTCTATGTAAAGACCTAGTTTAAGTCCTAGGAAGTCGGGTCGTTACCGAGTTGGTTATTATAGTCATAGGTTATTATAGTTAGGTTACAATACATTGTGTGTTGGGGTGTAGATTATTTTAGTTTGGATTATAATAGTATGTGTTTGGATGTAAACTATTTTAGTTTGAGAATGAAATAGTAAACACTGTAGCAAAGAATAAAAAAATAATGAATGAAAGATGTTAAAAACAACAACAAATAGTAAATACTGTAGTAAATTATAGTTTTATAATAGTGTTTACTGTAACTAATTAGAAAATACAAAATAGTTTTTACAATAACAAGAGGTGGTTATTATAGTTTTAGGATAATATTTGCCACACACACCCCCTTTGAGTTTATCATTGATAAACCATATTACTTATAGAGTCTATCAGCTTAGAGTCTACCATGGATAATTTTGCTATATTTACAATGTTTTAAAAATATTTCTATATACTTAAATATTATCTTTAAAAGTGCCACCTATAGCAATTACCTTAAAAAAAAAAAAAACCTTCACACTACAAAATTCATCTTGTTTTTGTTAAAAATCCACAAAGTGGAGTGAGTTATTGGGGGAAAAATTAAAAGGATATTGTCCTTTTAGAAACAATTTAGGAAATATAGTTGTTTTCAAACTATTTGTAAAAATATTGTTGTTTTTTTTTTTAATAACTCGAAGGTTCAAAAGGATGTTGTTGTTTTTTTAAATATTGTTGGTCGAATTTTGAACCCTCGATCTTGTCTTTTCTTTTTTTTTTCTTCTTTCTTTCTTTCTTTTTTTTAATTTTCCATTTTATAAAAACAATTTCTAAAAATATTTTATTATTTTATTATTTTATTTAAACTCTAAAAAGAATAAATTAAAAAAAATAATATCTCATAAAAAAAAATATATATATATAAATCAAAATATCTCATTTATATAAAAATAATTACAAAAATCAATGTGTCCCACAAGGCGAACGTCGTCGATTTCGAGCGGGTTATCGTCGTCGACTTTGAACTTGAGGTTGCTCGGGTTCTTCTTGATGTTGCTCTGGTACCTCTGCAGGTGCAATATAAATATTCATTGTGCTCTCCACGACTCCGACCATGTCCATGCACGTATGAAAACGAAAGACCAGCCTCTGAGTCATAATGTTCTGAACCAAATGTTGGCATCATCATCATCGGACTAACATAATCAGTTTGACCCTACGTCTGCATCATAGGGGGCAACTCTTCCACATTATGTGCAACCTCATCAAACTCATCCTCTTCCCGAACAGGTCCTCTATGTCTAGGAGTTTGTGGAGGAACAATAAGTATATCGTACATATAATGAATTTCCTCCATATAGCTTTGGTTGTCACTACATATAGCAAGAATCTGGTTCGGATCATTCGCAACCTCACGAAGTCTACTGTTGTTCAATCTCTATGAATTATAAAACAATTAGACAATATTTAAAATAAATTTAAATTAAAAATAATTAGATAATATTCGTTCATTTACCAGATGACCCACAGCTGCTCCCAGACGAGTGACGTAGCGCCTTGTGATATTATTATATCAATGAATATATTCTGGAGTGACATCTGTGTCAAACTGTTCAAGAGAAACCCCCACTTCAATAAACCTTGCACGATAGTGCCATCGCACTACCAAATGTGCAACTTTTTCGGACCAATCTCCAGTCTTTAGATCAATATCATGAAGTATGGGTTCAGTATTACAAGGCGATAGGACATCCTGCTGAAAACCGAATTGTCTCATCATCCTGTCAGAAAGATGTCACTCACCAATGTGAAAACATATGAGAGGACTCACGTCCGCCATATGTTTTGACCATTCGTACAAAAATTAGGCAAAGTATGCATAATAATTTTGTACGGCTCCCAAATAACTTGAAACACAAAATATTATATTAGAGAATATTAAAGACCAATACAATAAAAATATGTATAAAATAATTAATTAGGTTCAGTGTAATGTACCTGATTAGGTTGAAACAGATCAAACATGTATCTATACTAGCTGACTACATGTGTGGTTGTCCTAGTCACACAAAATTTGTCTCTCCACCTAAATTTTTAAATTGATAATTTAGGATTTAAATTAACTAGATCAGTGATATAAAAATTAAATTGAATTAAAACAACATACCGAGAACCGTAGGCTCGTCCAACTAACTGAGCGTCATTAACATGTTATAGCTGTGGAGCCATTGTTGGAAATCGCTCCCAAGCCCATAGTTACAAAACTATGAGAGGCCCAACTATCTCTCGAACCTTAGGTCTTGTTGCTTTGCATAATTGTCTATACAACCATGGCAAGCATGCTCCATCCCACGAATACCGCCCTGCATCATGGAGGTTAGCAATAGTGGCAAGAACATCAAGTGAACAAAAGGACTTGATTTATCTGAAAACAGACTTCCACCCATCATTTGTAGTATATATGCTCGCGCATATCTTATGACGGTTTCCTCGTCTACATCATCTGTGAGCTCACGAATTAAGTTATAATAAAAAAAAAATTGAATATACAATAAAAGTATCTATACTTAATTAAATAAACATGATAAAAGAAGTATTTATTTCTCAATTAAAAGAATAATGTATAACTTTATTGATTACAATAAAAAAAAATTGAATATACAATAAATTTTTATAAAAAAATTGAATATACAATAAATTATAATAAAAAAATTGAATATACAATAAAAAAAATTATTTATTTTTCAATCCCTAACTATCTAGAGCCCGTCTTAGTAACGAAGGATACTTCCTTCGATTACGTACTAACCGATTACAAAATTCACATCGTTATCGAGTGGCTGGTTCTATCCAATCCATCTCGTTGTGATAAAGTGAACTTTTTGGTCTACCAGAAAACAACGATGGATTAGGATGTAAGACGGGTATATTAGGGTGCATGATCCAGTAATCTTTGTGCGGTACAGGTTTAAATTGAGGAGAGTAACATTCAGCATACGTTGACAATTTATAGTAGTCCTCAATAAAATATTCGTAGTTCATGTTAAAATTTGAGCAAACGGCCATAAAATGCGAGCATAGAATGCCGAATGCTTGCCACTTGTTACATAAACAGTACCGCTCGGACCTGTTTAGCCTCAATATTTGAATGTTTCCTCCTTTGGCATTGAGACTATGACGTCCAATCTTTACATGAAACATGTCTTCATACTGATCGTATGATTGTACTTCATGTTTACTAGGTCTTGCAACCAATTTATTTATTTTGTCATGTGCGTACCTGGATTTTTACTCTATTTAGTATTATAAAATATGTTTGAAATAAATTGTTAATAAAATATATATAAAAAAAATAATATTACCGGGTGTATTTATCTTGACGCTTCAATGCATCCCTTATTTCTTCTCTTCTTTTCTCGAAATAGTTCATGCATTTGAAGAATGTTATATGAACAATAGCATTTATAGGTAACATTCGAGCTCCTTTGAGGACTCAATTTATGCATTCTGATAGATTTGTCGTCATCCACCTATATCTGAATCCTCCATATGTGCTTGAGTCCATTGCTCTAAACTAATGTTGTCAAAAAAACTCAAACAACTCCAATTTATTCCTTTGATATCTTCAATTGCTTTGTTTAACTTTCGAATTTGAAACTGATACCCGGCATGATAAACATAATTTTCAATGAATTAAATTTATACTTTTTATTGAAGTTGCTGACGATATGTCATAAGCAGAAACGATGGTGACATTTCGGTCTCATCCAACTATTTGTTGGGTTGTTCACTGCTACGATTATACCAGCATGTTGATCTGAAATTGAACACACCTCTTCGTGTCTTACAATTTCTCTCAGGTGTTTCAGGAACCATCCCCATGAGTCCACGGACTCTTCATCAGCAACAGTAAATGCAAGTAGAAGAAGATGGCCGTTCGAGTCAACTTATGTAGCAATCAACAGTTTTCCTCTATAGTTGTCGTACAAGTGTACCATCTATCTGAATTATCGACCGACATTTATTAAAAACTTCTATACAAGGACCAAATGCCCAAAATATAGAAGTTAGGATAACATGGCCTTCAATAAGCGTTTCTTTACCTCTCCACTCTACACGTGTTCCGGGATTGGTCTGCTTAACCATATATAACCACATGGGCAACAATTTGTAAGACTTATCCCAATCATCGAACACTTTAGCCAACGCTTTTCTTTTTCCCTCCCATACCCTATGGTAAGGAACATGATATCCAAACTTTGATTTGATGTCGGACTGCAGTTGTGCCATACTGATAGATGGTTTTTCTCTTACGGCGTCCAGAACTCCAGTGCAATCATTGATGAATCCATTGCATGTGACTTTGACTTAGTTCTGAATAAAAACATGTATGTTGCTCATCATACTTAGTGATCTCGAACAAGCCATGCGATTTTTTCTCTATTGCACGAAGTCTTCACTTACAACCTTCCTCCCACTTCTTACACCGAATTGTCCAAATCGTCGGTGTAGATTCAACAACCTCATATGGTGCGTGACACTTTATTGCAAAACATTTGACCGCGTGTTATAGCATTTCCTTGTCTTGACAAATCATCCCTTTATACAATTGAATATTGTCAACGTCCACAGGGGCTACAACTGGGTCATGTTCTCGAATGCTATCCAGTACATTCATATCCAAACCATTGAATGTATCTGAAAGTATCTCATGTCCACGACCATCAAAATCCAACTCTTCAAATTCATCATCCGTTTCTGTTCTGAAGTCTCTATACAGGTTGTTAGCCATCATATCTTCATTATCACATGGTGATGCAACTGACTCCGGATCAGGATCGATACATTGAGTTGGATCTTCAAACTGGTTAAATAATGTATCAGGATCCACCCCTATCCTATTTACATTTACATACAAATGCACTAGATTTGACAGTTACATTACCATTGAGAACATCAAGTTCATAGCTTGTGCATTCGAAATAGGGAATGACATAAACCTTATTGGTTTTAGATTAGGATGTCTATATATTATTATACTTTTTATAAGAATATATTAAACTTTTTAAGTTTTATGAACATCAACTTTTTAAACATAACAATAAATTAAACTTTTTATAACTATTTTTAAAAATAACAACAAATTAAACTTTTCAAATTAAAATGAGGTAAACTTTTTAAAACTATTTTTTCAAATTTAATACAAAATAAAAAATTAAATTAAATTAAACTTTTTCAAACTTTTTCAAACTATTTCAAACTATATTTTCAAAGTTAATACTAGAAAATCAAATATCATAAGAAATATATTAAAAAAATCATAATAACTATCACAATAATTTTGTATTAAACTATAAATATTAAAGTTTTTAGTTTATAAACATAAACTTTTAAGTTTTATGAACATCAACTTTTTAAACATAACAATAAATTAAACTTTTTATAACTATTTTTTAAACATAACAATAAATTAAACTTTTTATAACTATTTTTTAAACATAACAATAAATTAAACTTTTTATAACTATTTTTAAAAATAACAACAAATTAAACTTTTCAAACTAAAATGAGGTAAACTTTTTTAAACTATTTTTTCAAATTTAATACAAAATAAAAAATTAAATTAAATTAAACTTTTTCAAACTATTTTAAACTATATTTTCAAAGTTAATACTAGAAAATCAAATATCATAAGAAATATATTAAAAAAATCACAATAATTTTGTATTCAACTATAAATATCAACTTTTTGAACATAACGACAAACTAAACATTTTAACAGTATAAACATCAAAGTTAATACTAAAGAAATCAAATATTGAATGAATAAACTAAACTTTTGAAACTATACTAAACTATTTAACTATCACAATAATTTTGTATTCAACTATAAATATCAACTTTTTGAACATAACAATAAACTAAACATTTTAACACTATAAACATCAAAGTTAATACTAAAGAAATCATATATCATAAGAATAAATTAAACTTTTCAAATATCATAAGTTCAACTCACAGATTCGACGGTAGTTCTCTTTTTTCCTTCAAAGTTGTTCACCCTTTTTTCCTGTTATTTGTTATCTGACAACAACTACAAAAAATTTTAAAAAAAAATAATATAAGAACAAAAATAAAATGTATAATTATTCTTAAAAAATAAAAATTTAGTAAAGTAACGAACCAGTATAGTTTGTAGTCAAGGGTTTGTGTGAGAATAATTGTATTAAACGAAATACAAGAAGAGAAATGGAAATGGAAATGGGAGGAGAGGAAGATGATTTCGAAGGCTTATGTTTTAAGGCAGTGAGGGGGCAATGAGCAAAATCAAGGGGAGAGAAAATGAGGCTGCAAAAATTATCAAAGGAGTGAGCAAAAATGAAGAGGCAATGAGCAAAATGAAGGGGAAAGGTGGGTTTAAAAGGATGTAGATCGATTAAATGGGTAGTTGAAGAGGCATGCATAAGGTTGTGGAGGGCAGAGGTCAGCATGCATGCAGTTGGTCAAGGCATGCAGGGAATCGAAGTAGGGGCAACATGGTGATGGGACTTGACACTGCATGTTGAGGGTTGAAGTTTCGACATAGATAAGTCGAAACTTCAACCTTCGACTTATCTTCCCTATCGAGGATTGAAGTTTCGACTTATGTATGTCGAAACTTCAACATTCAATAACCCTCAATATACATATTGTTTCTAAGTCTCTCTTTGTTTATCGAGTTCTCAACGTTCGACCTCTATATTAATCGAATCCTCAACCCTCGATTTCTAGC
This sequence comes from Benincasa hispida, assembly GCF_027475165.1. NCBI lineage: Eukaryota > Viridiplantae > Streptophyta > Magnoliopsida > Cucurbitales > Cucurbitaceae > Benincasa > Benincasa hispida. The sequence goes on from NC_143479.1 coordinate 9,542,332, forward strand.
CTCAATATCCCAAAACAACACTATTTCTCTAATAAGTTTCAAAACTACCTTATTTTCCTAATAAGTTTTGAAAACAACAATAATAATATAAAAATGTCCGTTATTGGGCTTATGAGCTACGCTTACGGCCCATGCAAACTGAAGTGGGATTGGACTTATGGGCCGACTATCCAAAAGGGCAGTTGCTACATTAATGCCACGTACCGTAAAGCTACAATGCGTACGAGAGTTGACGCCGTGAAGAAACGGCGCCACGGCTTGTAAATTCTGTTCATGAACAGTCGTACACTTCCCGCTTCCGTCCCGTTCCCGTCTCGGCTTTGCTCTACTGTTCACATTTCTCCTTGTTGCTCTTCTTCTCCCAACAAAATTTCGCTCCTGTTCTTCTCTCCATGATCGTACGAGAACCAGCTCTTGTTTTCGATTCATTGCCATCAAATTCGATCAGGTTTCTGCACCGTCGTATGGCGGTTCGTGATTCTCCATCCAGCTTGTTCTTGTGAATTCTTCAATCTATGGCTGCTCGAGGTGTTGATTTCAAGTGGTGAGTCTTCCATACCTCCCTCTTTAATTCAATGAATTTCTGTCTTAGCCTGATAGTACCAGACCAGTACTTTGTACTTAGCTTGATAGGTTTTCGACGACGTATTTGATTCTTGCAGGTATGACGGGTTTTTCTTGTCGATGCTCGCGACTAGTGTGTATCCTTCAGTATTTTGGAGAATTTTGGGATTGTTTTTCTAGGATTATTTTTCAGTCTCTTACAATGGTTGAGTGATGACTCATCAACTGATGCATTTACTTTCGTGTAGCCATGCTTTGAAGTTTGAGTGAATTTCTCTTTAAATTCTATGGTTTAAAATCAAGCGCAATGTCTTCATCTTAACGTTTTTTATTTGTGTATTTTCTTTAACTATTTTGCTCGATAGAGTAATGGTTTCAATCAATTGGAAGAGGTATCATACTTGTGTACATCCCTTGCATATATGGATTGTGGTAAGTTCTACTTAACTTCGGACTAGTATGAGATATTATTACTATTTGGTTGCTTTCTCTTGTGGATTTTTTGGGCCCAATGATAATCAGCTTTTGTTTTTTGTTTTTGTATAGGTTGATTATACTGCGGTCTTTGTTTTTCGCCTGCTTATGTTTGTAGATAATGGACTTGCTGCTGGAATGGGTTTGTAAGGCTTTCAACTTTTAGTTTTACGTTAATTTTCAGTTTTTTTGTTAATTCTCCATTAGCAAATAAGCTTTATAAAGATATTGTATTGTCAGAAAATAAACTAAAGGAAAAAAATGTTTCTCCAATACCTTTATTATGGGTGGTATGGTTTGAGCTTAAAGATTTTAATTCATGGGGTAAAAATCAAAACAAAGATAGATTCTGACTGCAAAGATTTGTCGACCTTTGACTCAACATCAGAAGCATGGTTACCAAAGTGCGAAAAAGAAAGAATAGAACATCTGTTGCTGATTTAAAGAACTCTATTCTGTTGGCCAATTTTGGTTTATTCTCATGGGATTGTTGAAGCTTCAAGTCATGCTTGTGTAGAATTACTATGAAACCCACCCACACCACCCCAAATATTTGTTTCAATTAGGGAAAGTTATGACCTTGTAATATCACTTTGGCTTTGATCTATCATCTCAATGGATGTTCTTAATCTTAATTGAGATACTTATTTTGGCTTCGTTGTGTGGTGGGAGGGGAGAGATACTTATTTTTGGGAGGAACATTGGGTGGGGGAGAGACCTCTTTGCATTATGTTTCCTCGATTGTATCATCTATCATCTCTCAAAAATCATTTTATAGCCGAATTTTTAGTTTGGTCTGGGAGCTCTTGTTCTTTTTCTTTTGGGTTCCATCGTTCTTTTTTCGATAGGGAAGCTACAGATGTGGCTACTCTTTTTCTTTACTCGAGAGCCACACCTTTATGTTGGGGAGAAGGGGTCTCAGATTTTGTAGCCCCAATCCTTTGGAAGAGTTCTCTTGCAAGTCTTTCTTCCATTGTTTGGTTGATCCTTCTCCCTTAGGTGAGTTGGTCTTCTCGGTGTTTTGGAGGATTAAGGTTCTTAGAAAGTTGAGGTTTTTTACATGGCAGGTTCTTCACGGCGTGCTAACACGCTCGATAGGCTTGTTAGGAAGATGTCTATAATTGTTGGGCCTTTTTGTGGTATTCTTTGTCGGAAGGCGGAGGAAGACCTGGATCATATTCTTTGACAATGTGACTATGCAATTAGCATCTGGGACTCTTTTTTTCTAGACATCTGGTATGTTGAGTATTCGTTATAGAGATGTCAGTGCTATGATCGAAGAGTTCTTCTTCAATCCACCTTTTGGGGAGAAAGGCTGGTTTCTTTGACTTGCTAGAGTGTGTGCGGTCTTTTGGGTCTTGTGGGGCCAACGGAAGAGTAGAGTGTTTAGGGGAGTTGAGAGGGATCATAGGGAGCTTTGGTCCTTCCTTTGTTTTCATGTTTCCCTTTGGGTTTCAATTTCAGTTTCGAATATCTTTTGTAACTATTCTATAGGTGTGATTTTACAAAGTTAGAGTTCCTATAATTGGAGTCTCTCCCTTTTTCTGGTGGGCTCGGTTTTTTGTACGTTTGTGTATTCTTTCATTTTTCTTCAATGAAAGTCCTTTTTTCCATTAAAAAAAATTGACAATACATTTTTCTCGCTCTACTTTTCCTTTTCAATAGTTCTGTTATAGTTGATGATGCCATTCAAAATCTTCTTATCTTCTAAATTTGTGTATAATAGGGACTTTGGTTGGCAGCAGAGGTATGCTCGATTTTGTGGAAGAATTGTGGTTCTTTCAGTTCTTGCACTTCTGCTATATCCATTTCTTTGGGCTTGGACTGCCATTGGTACTTTATGGTTTAGAGAAGCCCATAAATGTGTATGTTATTTTCTATTTCAACTCCCATCACCACCACCATAATCTTCATATTTCTTCAAATATTTATGGATGCATTGGTTTAAATGTGTCAGCTTCCCGAGCAAGGCCAGAAATGGGGATTCCTAATTTGGTTGCTTTTTAGCTACTGTGCACTCGTATGCATTGCTTGCATGTCATTGGGAAAGGTCAGTTCTATTATGTTTACTATGTAGATTCTTATTGGAGTTTATTGTGACTCATGTCTGGACTCTTTATTAATTTGTAGCTTAGTTAACAGTTGTTTTAATATCCAATTTTTACATTTTTTATGAGTTCTTGTTGAAAATTCTCAAATGTTTTTCTGTATTTATACATGAAATTCATATAGTTATCTTTGAAACCTCCGTGTAGTGGTTAACTCGTAGACAAGCACTCTTGTTTCGGGCGCAACAAGGGATCCCTGTATCAGAATATGGGGTAAGAAATTAAGCTTCCTGCATCTTAGATTTTTGGAACCTAAAAAGATGTGGATTAATTCTTATTCTGCATTATCAATTTCTCTGCTTTATGTTTGCGATGACACCTATATGGAAATTAAGGGCTTGTTTGGTAGGCAATCTGAAAACAGAATTTTGAAAACTAGGGATTTAAAGAAAAAAGAGTGGGATTTCATGTTTTTAGATTGTGTTTTGTAACATATTCAAAAATTAAATTTCAATTTAAACAATTTTTCAAAATGTGTTTGACAATATATTTAATTACTCACTACATACTATGTTGAATATAAACTATTATTAATTAATTTATGAACTTGTTTTATGGTAAAAATTTTATATAGTTATTATTTTGTGTAACATCATATAATATATAACATGTAATATATTACAAATTTTAATTAACAAAAATAATTGAGTTTAGAACATGAAATAGTATATTTGTTATTGTTTTTTCTCATTTGTAATATAGTTCTGCATTTTAAAATCTTGAAATCAAAATCTGGATACATTGAAAACATAAAAAATTTGTTTTCAGAATTTGACTATTTGGATCACAAAATTCGGAAACGATTTTCAAAAATAGAATCTAGACTGCCAACCAAACACATATTCGTTGAACTCAGTGAATCTGCAACCAGCCCTTCTTTTGTAATTTTCTCCTACAGTATATTCTCTGCTTTCAATTAAGATTTTTATTTTTATTTTTTGCATTGGCAATTAGAAGTGCAAACGCATGAGGAATTGATCTATCCTTATTGTTTTCTTTAGGTCCTTTTACTATGTGGTTCTATTCTTAAAATTAAGATTTGAAAATTTGATTTTCTTGTATTAGATGCCAACCATGACATATTTAGGGTCAATACACTTCTTGGGCAACTAAATAAACGTTTAAATGTATTTTAATCCTTATTTTTCCCTCTATAATTTTGCTCATGTGATGAAACTGATAGTGACAACAATTTTTCCATTATAGGTCTTGGTTGACATGATCCGAGTGCCAGATTGGGCTTTTGAAGCCGCTGGACAAGAAACAAGGGTAATGGGCCAAGATGCTGCTGCATACCATCCTGGACTTTACTTGACTCCTGCTCAGGCAAGTCTATTAGCGCTGGAATTCACATTTTGTGATCAATATTGTTGAGCTTTACCCAACACCTGTTGTCTGGTAGCACAAGAGTAGTTTTGTGCTGTTTTTACCATTTTCTCGTTTAATGGTTGTACAAATTATTCGCTAAAAAATTGAGGGAAGTTCATTGACAAGACATTAAAGGATTGTGGATGTTGAATTTTTTTGCGAGGAGGGCTCAGCATCTTAGGTTCTTAGCCTTTAAACTTTTTATGAGAGATCTTGTCCAAATCCTAATCTGTGCAAACCATCGTGTGGGTTCAAATTGAGGATCGAATCTTTTGTTTTAAACTGATGGTCAAGCTATTTGTTGATGCTTGGACAGAGGGAAGCTGTGGAAGCACTTATTGAGGAACTTCCCAAATTTAGGTTAAAGGCTGTTCCAACAGATTGCAGTGAATGTCCTATCTGCTTAGAAGAGTTCCACGTAGGGAATGAGGTAATTGATTTTTAATGTATTTCCATTTAATTTATAAAAGAAGTTCGGAAAACTTGTGGGTATAATAAACTTGTATTTTACTGCATTTCACGCTCGAGCTACAGAAGTTGGTGGAATCCCATGCTTATAAATACATGAAAGCATGAATCTTTTGTTGGTAAATTATTGAAAATAAAGCTGCTAGCATTGAAAATTGGTGCAGGTTCGTGGCCTCCCTTGTGCTCATAATTTCCATGTAGGATGCATTGATGAGTGGCTTCGACTAAATGTGAAATGCCCTAGATGTCGCTGCTCGGTCTTCCCAAACCTTGATCTCAGTGCTCTGTCCAATCTCCGTTCCGATGTTGATAGGCCATCTGCAAGTGTTGTTACGGCCAACCATTATATGAGATCTCAACCTTCCAGCCAAAGTTATCTGGTGAGATTGCAGGGTCTACTTCGACCTGTTCGCACAGAAAGCACTGATGCACAAAGTGATTTAGAGTCTGCTAATGCTTTGGAAGCCGCTGAGAATGCCTCTATCCATGACCAAACAATACCAGGACGGTCTCCCGTAAGACCCATGTCTTTGAGTCAGTCCACATCGCAGCTCTAGGTAGCTGGGGGTGTTTTTCTCCCTTTATATTTTGACTGCTTCTAACTGCTACTGTAAAAACTAAACGAAAAGTGTCCACATCTTGCCATTTGCAAATCTCGGCAATTGTGTAATAGACTAATAGTAAAGCTCGAACGTTTGTTTTTTTGTATCCGAGGAATCTTGTTACATTCTAGAAAAACTCAATCTTTCCACTGTTTATCTTTAGCTGTATCTTGTTCATCAAAATTAATTTTAGATCTCAATATTCGACTATTCATCCGCCTGCGAAGGAAGATTGGGCATGTGCTTTTTTGCAAAAGGAGATTGGGCATGTGCAATTCAACTGGAGAATCCTCTTATTTTGACAGGTTTGTTTTTAACTGTTCCAATTGTTAATCGTTATTTCTCACTCCAATTCTCTGGTTGACGCAGGTTCTTACTATGGGGAACCAGATGACGTCAACTTGAGGTATAAATAATATTCTGAACTTTTATAAAAGAATATCTTCCATTAACTTGAAGTGAACAAAGCATGTGGTACATAAGGGCGGTGTTATTAAAAATTAGTGTTTATTTGTCTGTCTGTGCTTGCTTCTTCAGGTGGGGTCATAAATTATTGGAAAATGTCTCTGGTTCGATGCACACTCTATTCTCCACCAGGAATGTGGCAATGACCGAGTGGAGCAGCCTCTACGAACAAATGTGGTGATTGACACCCTTCCATTTTTTCTCCCTCCCACCTTATAAAAATGGAAGGACATATTTGATAGTGATTTGAAAATGTTGAAAATCACTTTTGTCATATTCAAACGTGTTTTGATACACGTCTCTATTAATTCAATATTAGAACTATGTGTGATTTTACACCTTTAAACGTCATTTCCATGCCATGAAGATTATTTTTGAAGTATTAAAAACATGTTTCATGGTGATTTAAACATGTCAAACATGATTTTAACTATTTTAAATTTATCCTAAAAAATGCCCTTAGCGAGGATATGATCCATATAAGTATTCGGTTCATTTATTTCACAGTTCCATAATATAATCACATTTTTGTTAAATAATTAATGGAAAACCATGACAAGGGAGGGAACCCAAATGCTCTTTTCCAATAAAAGTATAATTTAGTGGTAATTGATAAGTATTTCTGAAGTTGGAACGGGAAGTTCGAATCTTCAGAAAAGCTAAAACACTCTTTATCCTAAATTTAGGAGAAGATAAAATAAAATAAAAATGGAGTACGGATGAAAATTCGTAGAGGTATTCAAACTTTTGTTCCTGCTAATATTCTTGGTTTCATCTTGTCCATGGATTTAGGTTATTGGAGAAAATGATTGGTCTGGTTTGTATGGCTTCCAATTTTGGCCACAACATCTCCAAGGAGCCCCACCATATAAAAACCATAAATTGCCTTCTTGGAGAATGTCTATCCAATTCCAGGTTTGGTGGTCATTTTCTTATTATTGATTTAACTTTTGGTTTTCTCTGCCGATTTGAAATTATACTTTTAGTTGTCCAAAATTATTTTATTAACTTATTTTTTAAGATGCTTGCTGATTGTTGGTTGCCAAAAAGATCATTGGGAGGTAGCTGTAATTTTTTTTTCCAACCACATGACGATATTTTAAAATTTTCAACGTTGGCCTAGTGGTAAAAAAGAGACCGTCTCAATAAATGACTAAGAGGTTAAGGATTCAATCTATGGTGGCCACCTACCTAGGAGTTAATTTCCTATGGGTTTCCTTGATACCCAAATGTTATAGGGTCAGGCGAGTTGTTCTGTGAGATTAGTCAAGGTGCGGGTAAGTTGGGTCCGAATACTCACAGATATAAAAATAAATTAAAAAAAAAAAAATCTTTCCTTATTCATACAGCTTGTTTGCCAAAAAAAAAAAAAAAAAAAAAAACCTATTTCAACAATTTAAAAATTGGCTTTTAAAAGTGTTTACCTTTTTCAAGTATAAAAAAAAATTATTTTAGGGTGATTATCAAATATAGGAAAATTATGTAATTTATAAATATAATAAAATGTCAATGTCTATTGCCACATTGATAAACATCTATAAGATTTGAGAATATTACATTGAAAAAAAAAATAGCAAATCTCGGCATGTAATCAAGCAAGATGTATCGAGAAGGTCCAAAACAATCTAAGTTAGAAAAAGTTTAGCAAATTTCCATATGTAATTAGGTGAGATGTTATCTAGAAGGCACAAAACAATTGATAAGTTTTAAAAAAATGATTTTTTAATTAATTTTTTTGTGGTCGATTTCGTCTAAGATGAATTGAGAAAAATTATTTTTACGAGTTTTAAAAAAATGTGTTAGTTTTTTAAGATAAAAACCTAAACCAACTGTTTTTGACAATTTTTTAAGAAACTTTGATCTTTAAAAGTAGCATTTGTTGGAAAATATCTATGTATTTGTATCGTATATTTTGACCATTTGATGTTGGGATAACTTTTCTTAAAGAAAAAACATCACAAACTATTGAAATTAAGAACATAAGACACCTCTTTACTTGGTTCAAAATACTATTTTGATACATCTTAATTTTTAAATATAATACGTGTCTACGTTTAATTGAATTCAATAAAACTAGGGTTGGTAAAATTCTTCGTAGGATTGAGACTTCGGGCGGGGAGTCTCTGATTTGACCGAGGATGGGGTCAAACTGGGGATCCCTTTAGGGCCCCGAACCAGTCCTGCTCCATCCTCGTCCTCGTCCTTGACCTTGGCTTGATTAGGTTTATATATATTTATATATATATATATATTAGGTTTTAACTTTTTACATTTAGTTTAGTTTTTAATTTAACCCAATCTAAGTCCAAACCAAATAGAATTTTAGGAAAAAAAAATTAGAAAAAAAAGGTCTTCATGCAGAAATAAAAGGGAAAATGGACCCGTTTCTTTGACGGGAATGGATTTCCTGTCGCCCGCCATCGGTGAAATCCCCAACGGGGACGGGATGCTCCCTGCCCTGCTCCGATCCCATTATCAATTCTAACTAAAACCAATCGGTGTGGCACGGAAAAGAGTATTTGGGGAACTATTCTACGTTACCATCCATAAGAAGGTTAAATTTTATTTGCTTTGTTTTTTTCTTCCTTTTATGATTGTTTTTTCTTTTGTTTCTTTTTTAAAAACACAGTGTAAAATCTACGCAATCTAAAATATACTGAAATTTACCTAGTTCAAAACAAGAGTTCAGTCAATGTAATTTAAAAAAAAAAACAAAAAAACAAAACCTCGGCTTTTAGTTTTCTTTCTTTTCATTTTACATCATGTATTAAAATATAGATGTCAAAGGCAATATTAAGATTTCGATTTTAATAAAATGTTGACGTTCACAGATATTTTTATAAGTCACAAAATTTATAAATTTTAGGATGAATGGTAAAAATCACCAGAATGGTGGTTCTAAAACTTTCAATTTTAAAAATTGTACCCTCAAGTTTAAGTATTAAAGTCTAGTTAAATTTCTTCTTAGAATTTACATAATTGTATTAATTGTAACATTTGTATAAGTTTGAGAGTTCGATTTTATCATTTGCGGGTCCAATTTCAACAATTATTCTAAGCGTGAGGACCAATTTTAACCCTTGTAGAAGTTTAGGGCTCAATATTTACAATTAAAAGTTTGAGAGTGTAATTACAACTATCATTATACTTCATAGGTGGTTTTTGCAATTTGTTCTAAATTTTAGTTAGATTAATAATTAGGTTGTTCTTACTTCCAAACTAAGTTTTTTATTTTTTTTAATGTTTTACGAGCATTTATAAATATATTGAAGATATTAACAAATATTTATCATCGATGTTGAACCCTTTAATACATCAACATATCCATGGATATTCATTTTTATATAAGATCATTGATAATTTTCAAGGGTAAGATTAGAATCAAACTAAAAAGGGAAAAAAAAAAGATCTAAATATTATAAAAAATTATAAAAATAAATAGATGGTCATTGCTTAGTGTCCTAAAAGTCATGTATCAATCTTCGTATTGTCTGTGTGTCTTGTAGTTATTCATGTTTGGTGTGCATGTAAAATCACATCCTACTTGTCACTTTGCCTATAAATAGTTACATTTGACGGATCTTAAAATCACACACATTTGTGAGAAATCAACTTCAAATTTCCACTAAAGTTTCATAATTTTAGTTATTTTATTTATTTATTTATTTATTATTATATTTATATTGTATTATAATATATTTTCTCCATATTTGTTTTGCTCCGTTGTGCTCCTCAATTTCACAATATGTTATCAGCATGAGCTTCTATTGCTTCCATCGCTAAAGGTATATCCTAAAGGTATATCGGTTTTTTTCCTCATTATAATTAATAAATTAAATATTATTTTGCATATTTAGTACATATTAAATATAAATACAATATTTTGTGATTGTGTTGTCATGAAAAATCTTACTAAATTAGAATTCACAGCCTTTGACATTAATAACAATAATTATTTGTCATGAGTGCTCGATGTCGAAATTTACTTGGATGCTATGAATTGGGAGAAACAATTAAAAAAGGAAATACGACATCCAGTCAGGACAAAACAAAAGCTATGATTTTTCTTCGTCATCATCTCTATGAGGGATTCAAAATGGAGTATCTTACAATAAAAGATCCCCGTATCTTGTGGAAAAATTTGAAAGAAAGGTATGATACATTTGGCTACAAGATTTAAATCAGTAAGTGATTACAATGTCGCATTATTTAAAATTAGTTCAAAATTGTTGTTATGTGGAGAGAAAATTACTGATGTTGATATGTTAGAGAATACATTTTCTACATTTCATGTCTCGAATATGCTCCTGCAGCAGTAAAATCGAGAGAAAGGTTTTAAACAATATCCTGAACTAATTTCATGTCTTTTCGTGGCCGAACAAAATAACAAGTTATTGATGAAGAACCACGAATCCTTGACCAACTGGAACAACACCATTCCTTAAAGCGAATGCTGTGAATGTTAATAATCATGGTCGAAGTCATGGTTCTATTCGTGGTCAAGGTCGTGACCATGGCAGACGAAGATCTAATTATTATTTTTGTGGTAGTCGTTCTAATCACTCAAATTTCAAAAGAACCACACAAAATGATGATCACAAAGGAAAAACTCCATAAGATAAAAGTTCAAAGAGTGTTAAAAATAAATGCTTTCAACGTGGAATGACTAGGCATTGGTCACGTACCTATCGTACGTCAAAACACTTAGTTGACCTCTATCAAGTATTCTTAAAGGAAAAAGAGAAAAATGTGGAAGCAAATTTTGCATATTAGGATAATGACATATTTGACCCATCTCATATGACAAATTTGGATGTGGCGGACTTCTTTGAATCTCCCGAAGAGAAGATTGGCACAGTTGATGGAATTTCAAGTGTTTCTTTTGACTTTGAGAATATCTAGACTTGATATTGTTTTTTTTTTTTTTTTTTTTTTTTTTTTTTTTTTTTTTTTTTTTTTTTTTTTTTTTATCTATCTTCATGTTTTTTTAGTAACTTTTATATATTTTAAGTGCTATTTTTCTTGTTGTAATTGTTTTCTTTTAATGAAGAAATATAGATCATTTTCATATGTTGGGTGATTAAAAAATGATCAAAGAATATCTATGTCTAGCAAACAGTGCAACTACACACACAATACTTACAAATAAAAAATACTTTTCTAAATTGACAATGCTGAAAGCAAAGGTAAATACAATATCAGGTTCTGCAAACTTGATCGAAGGTTTTGAAAATGCAAAATATTATTTTTCCTAGAGGAATAAAATTTACAATCGACAATGCATTGTTATCTAGTCAATCAAAGAGAAATCTTCTAAGTTTTAAAGATATACGTGCAATTTATCATATTGAGACCGATAGTAAGAATAATGTGGAATATCTATATATGATCTCTACTGTCTCAAATGAAAAACGTATATTAGAAAAGTTGTCTGTTTTATCTTTTGGATTGTATTATACTCATATATGAGTAATTGAAACATATGCAATAATGAACCTGAAGTTTATGAATCCAAATATATTTGTTATTTGACGTGATAGATTGAGTCATTCAGGGTCTATAATGATGAGAGGAGTTATTGAGAATTCATATGGACACCCATTGAAGAGCTAGAAGATTCTTCAATCTAATGAATCATCATAAGGCAAATTAATAATTAGACCATCACCAGCTAAAGTGAGAACTGAATCACCGAACGAATTCATGGTGATATATGCGGACCTATTAACCCATCAAGTGGATCATTTAGATATTCGATGCCCATCAAGTGGATCATTTAGATATTCGATGGTATTAATAGATACATCTAGTAGATGGTCATACATGTGCTTAAATATTATAAAAATAAATAGAAATTTTCATAATTGTAGTTGTTTATTTTATTATTATATTATATTATATTATATTTATTTCTTATTATATTTGTAAACCCCGAACCCTATTTTCCCTACATAAGTATGTTAATTAGTATGTTAAGTAAGATTAAGCTTATGATAGTATTATATTTGTAGGGAAAGGCTTGAGAATGCTAAGAAAGAAAAAGAAAAATGTTCTAAGTGTTGATTACCAAAGGCTCTTAGGTATAAGTGTAAGTGAGCTTGGTTAAAAGAAGGAAATTTGTGTTGGAAGTGTGTAGCAGCCTTATGCATCATTTGAGGTTAGATTAAGCGCAAGACGAGCATTGAGGCAAGGGGTAGGCGTAGCTAAGTGTTGGCCAAAGATGATGCTTTGCGTTGAGCATGGTTTGTGCGTTGGCTAAGCAACATGTTGAGGTTAAAAGGACATGGATGCGCGTGTGGTATAGGGCAAGGTTTCCTTAGGCAATATGGCTATTTGCGGGTGATGACCAGGCGAAGTGTGCGAGCAAGTAAGCCATGTGATGGCTATCAGATCAGGTGACGACGTAAGAGGTGCTGAGGCATGCGCTGGCCTAATAGGTGTATGCACCGAGTATGCCTTGGGATGATGAGAGTTTTGAAGGACTATGCGCAGGTGATTAGAGGAAGTTCTCAGCTTAATCATCGACTTAAGTGGGCCAACTGTCGAGATTAGAAGAATTAAATCCACTTAGTGGGCGAGTTGACAACCTAAGGATGAAGTAAGGCATACTGTTCATAGTATAAAAGGGAAGCTTTCTCTTCAAGCATTTGGTTTAGTCATTTTACGCGTGCAAAAGGGGAGTTTCTAGAACTCATTTGAAGGTTGATGAGTTTTGTTGAGGCTCTTGAGTTGCCGAAAGAAAACTCCTAAGATATCGAGTTGAAATCTGAAGATTGCCTCAAGAAGGTCAAGCTCTTGGGTGTTCGGAGCAAGAGGTGAAGATTGAAGGTTTCCGAATAGACTAAGAAGAATTTAAAGCTCAGTTTTTAAGGTAAGTAAGAGACATTTATAAACAAGTTTGTAGAAGGAAATTTTCCAAAATAATGTCTGAAAAAAAGTTATTCGAGCTCAAAATTGAATATGGAAATTTTGGTTGAATAAGCAGGCAGCTGCAGCCGTTAAGCAAGTAGGCAACTCGACCAAGCAGGTTGCAGGCATGCGCAAAAGCAAGGTGAGCGTAAGGCTGCGTGCAAGGGCTGTGCGAGCGTGCGCTTGAGGCACTGAGCGTAGGCATGTTGGGTGTGCTTTGTAGCGTGTGACTATGTTAAAGAGGTGTGCGTTGACGAATGGGGTGGTTTGGTGGCCACATAGCTAAGCAACTTCACCCAAGAAATTTTCTAAGTGTTGAATGCATGGAGGAGGTATGCGTTGAGATGGGAAATGATGTTTTAAGTTAAATATTAAGCTTGTTTAAGTGAGTTAGTCTTATAAGGGGACTAATAGCATTAACCAAACATGTTTATCATTTTCACAGGGTTAGCGCCAATAGGGAAGACCATCAACCTTAGGTATGACGCCTAAGGTTGTGAGTGACAAAATTTAGTAAACACATGTTTTACTTAAGAAACTAGTTTTCGTACATGCTTTTATTTCTAAGTATGAATATGATGATTTCCAAGAAAACTAGTTTTCCAAGAGTTTTCTAAATGCGTGTTTAGTTTAAAGTTCTATGAGAGCACGATTTAAGTATTTCTATACTTTATGTTATGAAACATGTGTCAGTAGTTCATGTTAAAAGGTAAAGATGTTTAAGCAAATGATTTATATAACTTATTCTTTCAAAGTATGCTTTATTCCAAAGTATGAGTTTTATGATGATTATTATTAACCCGATACTGAAGGACCTTGAGAAGGTATCTGGGAATGTTTTAATGATGAACTCGATACTGAAGGACATCGAGAAGGTATCTGGACCCCCCACTAAGGTATGACAGTACTTAGATATTACCATGTGCACGTAGATAGAGTTTACGTTGGTTGTGTTGAAAGTACTCCACACCAACTAAGGATTTACGTTGAGGGATTGAGCAAAAGAGTCCTCTCTCAACTAGAGATTACGTCAGTTAATGTTTTCTAGCAGTTCCATGTTCAAAGTTTTAAGTATAAGTTTGTTTGGTAGTTTTCAGTATATATGTTTTAAATGGTCACTCATTGAGCAAGTAGCTCATTCTTTCAAATGTTTTTTCATCCACGGGTAGTGGTCACCTCCCTAGAGATTGGCTGCCCTGTTACTCTACCACTCAAGGACTCGAGTTAAAGCTTAAAGACAGAAGTGAATTTAGATGTTTATCTTAAAAATGTTGTACATATGTGTTGTTCATATTTAGGGACTTGTAAGGAGTTTTGGGACCCATTAGGTTTTGGTATATGTACTTATGTTATGTATGCAGTGTGTGTTGAACCCTGGTTACTCAGATTATTTTACTAAGTCGTGATAAGAGTTGTATGTAGTGGTGTAATATATCCAATGTTGTTTAAGCAGGTTAAGGAAGTCTAGATGGGAAGTAAGTGCCATAAAATTATTAATAACTGCTACCATCACATTCTCTCTTTGATTAAGTGGGTAACATGAGAGCGAAAAATGGCATAGATGACCCAAAATAGAAGCCACAAATAAAAAATAGATCCCATTTTGAAAACCAATGAAATCTGGCCTTTTGCTTATGTCATCATTGTGTAAAATTACCACTTTTAACTCTAAATGCATTATTATTTCATTTTCTTGATTTTGCAATGTTTTTTTAATTTTTTTTTTCATTTTCTCTGAGTTTCTTCTTCTTCGTTTTTCCTTTTTTTTCTACGATTCTTTTTTTCTTTTTTGCATTTCTTCTTCCTTTTTTTTTTTTGTTATTTTTTGTGCATTTATTCCTTTTTCCCCTTTCTTTGCGTTTCTTTGAATCGAGTATCAAACATAGAGTATATAGCATTAGAGCATCGAGCATCAAGTGAACTTTTGAATCGAGCATAGAGTATACAACATAGGACCTAGAGTATCAAGGATCGATTAACATATAGCCAGTATATAGCATAGAGCATATAAAATAGAGTATAAAGTGTAATGCATCAAACATGAAGCATCAAGTATCGAGTAGCATGCAACTAGTATATAACATAGATCATATAACATAAAGTATAGAGCGTAGAGCATCAAGCATGATATCGAGGATCAAGTATCAAGAAAACTTATAAATCATAGCACACATATAGGTTTTAGGATCGAATAAGTAAATTCACAGGATGCTGGCATAAGCAAAATGTCACTTTTTATCCAATTTAAAAAAGTACTCATTTTTCATTTGGTTCCAAAAAGAGTCATATGTACAAAAAGTCCAATCTGGGGGGGTTGTGACAATATTTATATTTTATTATAATATATTTTCTCTACATCTATTTTGCCCCTTAATTCCACTACAAAATATTAATTTTATACTATAAAAGAACAATTTATTTGCTTTTCGGTTCGGTGGTACAGGTAGCCATAAGAGCTGTTTTTGTTCATAAAGGAAGCCTACAAATCTTGATGGGCCTTGTTATTGAAAATAGGCTAAAAGGTTATCCGAGGCACGAAGAATTCTATCCTTTCATCGATCACAGACTTCTTTCTCTTCTTTCCCTCTCACACCTACACTGGAAGTTCTCAAAATCTAACGCCAACCCAACCCGAACAAGAACAACAAGAACAACAAGAAGAAGAAGACGAAGGGGGCAGTCAAGAGAGCCGAAGAACAGTGAAATCTGCAAGATGGGGGTTGCTGGACAAGCAATACCCATGATCCAATTCAGTCCCTTTTGTTGTTTCGATTCATCTCCCAAGAAATCTAATGATTCGAAGCTGTTTATGAGTTGGGGTTGCGCTATTCACAATCAGCCGAAGCTTTCTATTACTTCCACCAGAAATCCTAGAAATTCTGCCTTGTTTTGTCGTTGCACTGGAAATGGCGGTACTAGCAACACCAATAGTAACTCTTCGTCTTCATCTTCTTCATCATGTTTGGAATGGGATTGGGTTAGGTGGAACCGGTATTTCTCTGAAATGGAACAGGCTGAAAGCTTTGCCTCTGTTCTCAAGGTGCGGTTCTTTCCGTCATGATTTGTTTGTGTACATGAGAGATTGGGATGACTCTGGATTTTATCGAGTGGGTTTTATTCTTTGTTCGGGTGATGATTAGAGTTGAGAGTTTTAATGCCTCTTAATGAAAAATTAGGGTCATGAAATGGAATTTTATGTTCATTCTCTAATGTAATAGTTGGATTTTATCTTCTTTTTCAGTTGTCTTTTCAGCCGTTTTTTTTCACCCGTTTTGCTTTTTTCCATATTTCACTTCTCAAACACAACTCAACTGGGTAATTTGAACAAACATGTTTGTGAGCAATAGTTTAATCAATTGTTCTCTTACATATGTACTTCCTTACTTTTTATTACATGTTAGTGTTCTTGTTGTTGTTATGTTGAATTCTACTCCTTTGTTAATTTAGTTGGTATTTTACTTGTTATTGGCTCATGAGTTCTAGCCGGTGTGTTACAGTTTCAACTTGAAGAGGCTGTTGAGAAAGAAGACTTTGAAGAAGCTGCAAAATTGAAACTGGCGATTGCTGAAACTACACAAAAGGACAGTGTTGCTGAAATTATGCACCAGTTGAAGGTCAAAACAAGATCTATGTTACTTGCCAAGATTGTCCACTTTATGGCACCTCTTAGTGTAACTTTTCTATACATTTGCAGTGTGCAATAGAGGATGAGCGATACCAAGATGCCTCGATGTTGTGTAAATGCACAGGAAGTGGATTGGTAATTTTGCAGGATTTTACCCAAAAACATTTTGGGGCTTATTTGAAATGACTTTTGAAGTGCTTAAAAACACATTTTTAAGTACTTAGAAAGCTTTTCCAAACATGCCCTTTATTTCTTGATCATTGTTATCTTTATATGCTGAATTGGGATACTTTTTCTCACGTGTCTTCCTAAGTTTGTTGCCAAAAATTTGTTAATGAACAATGAAACAGAAGTGGTTCGTAGTTATCTACTTATCAGGTGATAAACATGGGAAGTTGGTCTTTTAATTATGAGCCAGTTGCCGTGCCGTCTCTCAGGGCCTTCTTGAATAAACATTTGATTTTTCTTCTCACGATCTGATATGCTTTCTATATGAAATATCACAATGTCCTTATTGGCTTTTTTCAATACAAGGGAGACTGGGACATGATATTTGCTGAAATCAAATCTATCTACTTTTTAATGAAAATTTGTTGACATTTCCCATTTTTTGAGCAGGTGGGATGGTGGGTGGGGTACTCTCAAGATTCTGATGATCCCTTTGGCAGATTAATACGTATAACTCCTGGTGTTGGGAGATTTATTGGGAGGGGTTACAGTCCAAGGTAAAATCTCTGTCTCATTTGTGAAAACAGACACCATTATTATTTAGGAAACTCTCACTCATAATTATTGTCTGCCACAGACAGTTGGTCACTGCATCACCAGGAACTCCACTGTTTGAGATTTTTATTGTCAAAGATGATGAAGAGAAATATGTCATGCAGGTGCTATACTGCATCCTCACTTGAAAAGTTGAAATTGTTAGCCATTTTTCTGAGTAAATATTGATTTTATATCTGTCATATAAGCCTTCTCATGTTCTCTTTCAAATTTGAGATTTTTGCTGCCTACTTGGCTTCAGAGTTCAATTGAATAGGACGTAAATAACCTGCATTGAGGTTTTGCTTTTAAAATTGGAACTCAAGGGTTTTCAGTTTGCTAAGGAGTGAAATTATGTTTAACCCATAATTTAATGCTTATTCTCTATCTCAAATCCAATATCTTTTGCTTTGCATCATGAGAAATCCAGGCCAAATTTACTTTTAGTTGGGTACGATGGCTAACAATAGAATACATTTATGTTTATTTTTTTCTTAAATAGGAGCTGTTTGTTTGTCTTTTACCATGTATCAGACATTAAAAGTTAATGAGAGGTTGTTTCAATTCGTGTACGCTGCAGGTAGTGTATTTGCAACGATCCAAAGGAAATTCAAAAATCTCAACAAGTCCACCATCAGAGCCTCCAAATAGCCCCTCCACATCTGGAGTCAAGAATCAAGCTGTTGTAGACATTCCAGAGAATGAGGCCACAAAGGAGCAAAGCGAAGAAAAGGATGTCACTTTGGAAGGAGCTACTGAGGAGGGAATAAAGGGGGTGATAAATTTTTTGAAAGATAAAATTCCGGGATTGAAAATTAAAGTAACGAATACCAATGTTCCTGAGGAAGTCATTGAGGATGCTAACTCTGTCAAGCAATTGATGCAAGAAGATAGCGAGAAGACAGGGACTAGTGGGAATTCTGATGATGAAATGGATAAGTTAGACGAGATTCGGCCTGAGGCAGTTCCATTAGGTGAGAATACCGATGCTAGTGATGATGAAAAAGATTTAGATATGAAGCTTTATATTGGTGGGGTTGTACATAACAGTGAAGAGACTCCTACAAAGGATGAGTTTGTACGCCATCCAGCTTATATTCAGGATATGGATAGAGATTCTTTTGTGCTGCATATTCCTGGGAGAGGCCTCGATCTTGATGCTTCAGAAAATAAAGTCTCGAAGGTCAAAGTGGCAGCTTTAGCAGCCCAAGGTGTTTCTGAGCTTATGCCAGCTGATTTTGCCAAAGCATTTTGGGGTGTTGATAAGGTTTCTCCCAAGGTGAGCTTATATCCAATGCCATGGGTTGAGAAATTGTCTTTTCCCCCCTTTTATAGGAAGCAAAATAAGTTACATAGATTGACTAATCAGACTGACATAAAAGTTTAGACTTAGTGTAGATAATAATGAGATTTGTAATTGAATTGTATGTTTCGGTATTTCATAGCTTTAACTGTCCTGTACAGTAGGAGGGGAGTTCTGAATTGATTGCCTTACTGGGTATATGGTTTGTACTACTTAAATTAGGGTTTCTATTAAGGTGACTATGGATAAGACAAGCTCCTCAATGCCTATGCCCTGTGGCTTCTATCTATTACAATTTCTTTTTCATTGTAAAATCACCGAACCACTTCATTCTAGATTTCAAGGAATGTTCGTGAGATAGTCAAACTGGCAGTCAGTCAAGCACAGAAGCGGAGTAAACTATCTGAATATACTACTTTCAACCGGATTACCACATCGAGAGGAGACCTAGATCCATTTGATGGTAAGTCGACTATTCTTGTTTTGACATAAGTTGCATCAATGTGTTTAGATGGTGATAACGCGTGTTGTGGATCAGGTCTCTATGTTGGTGCATTCGGCCCTTATGGCACTGAGGTGGTGCAGCTGAGACGAAAATTTGGACATTGGAATGATTTGGATAACAAGGACAAAACTTCAGATATGGAGTTCTTTGAGTATGTAGAGGCAGTAAAGCTGACTGGTGATCTTAATATTCCTGCCGGCCAGGTCTAAATTGAATTCTAATATTGTTATGATTTTACCCGTTAAGTGCAATGAAAAGTTTTCTGTTTGCATGTTTTGAATCGTTCTCGTGTTCTAGACCTGATGTTTTTATACGTTTAGGTCACTTTTCGGGCTAAAATTGGGAGAGGAAACCACACGGCCAACCGTGGAATGTATCCAGATGAATTGGGAGTGGTATTTACCATATGTCCTTTCAACTTTCCATGGTTGTTAGCATATGCTTTCTGGTTTGCAGTGTGTGACTTCCTAAATAAAACTTGTTAGAGAGGTTTTGATGCACACACTTTAAATTTTGTTGAAATGTTATGTTCAGCCCAGATTAAATCTTGTGTATTCAGGTTGCAAGTTATAAAGGTCAAGGTAGAAAAGCTGAACTTGGGTTCCGAAATCCACAATGGGTTGATGGAGAACTTCTCCAACTAAATGGCAGGGTAAGTCAACTGATAAGAACTTCCCTAAGAATAAGAACCATACTATTTGTATTTGTATCGGTACATTTGATTTCATCTCCAATTCTGCAGGGTATTGGGCCATACGTCAAAGGTGCAGATCTCGGGTTTCTCTTCGTAGATCCTGAGCAAAGTTTCCTTGTACTCTTCAACCGCTTGAAGTTACCCGAATGATATATGCTCGATTCCTGCCTCACAACTTAATTCAGTTTCCTTTTCGAATCTGATGAATGACAGTGCCTGGCTTCACAACAGGAAGAACGTTCTAATTTCTATAACGAAAGGTTTGAGCGAAGAAGACTCTTCCAGCTACGTATTTTCCACTGCATTTCTTCTTTCAGGCAAAATTTTGGTCTTTAATAATTATAAGTATATCTTCTACTCCCTTTTCCCCTGAGGTATATATCAAATTTTGATGATTCAACATATAATGGTGTGATTCTGGAAGAGTTTCTGTGAAAATATTTGACATCTAGTCAATAATATGTGAAATATAGGCCATGACCTTTTGTAGTACCACCTAACCTGAATATTCAATGAAGCTTTCAAACTACAGCTGTTGTGTGTTGCATCTTGATGGATGGCTTTTTATGTTATTATTAACAAAAGCACTCAACTTTTGAATTCATTGCTAAAATACAAAAGGAAAGAGAGGGGGAGATTAAGCAGGAAAGGTTATGGTTGATTGGGAATGAAAAGTAAACCGTGGCTTTAAAGCAGAAAAGCCATTGCTAGTGGTTCCTCTTTTTGTTGATCATAAAGAAATACTATGCTTTTCTTGGCTGTGTTTTAAGTATATTCTTTTGTGTAAAGGGAAGTGGGTAAGTAAGGAAGGTCCACTACATAACATTACAAAATGATGCCTTTACATATTATGGATGAGGGGAGTCTACTTCATGAATTACTTTTCAAGTTTTTATGCCATGGAGAAGCAAATAAAAAGGTGCAAGAAGGGATCATAAAGTTGGTGTTTCAAATTGGAATCTTGCTTTTCTTGAAGGAGTGAATGAAATTTTTATGTATATAGTTTTTCTTTCCACTTTTTGTAGCTGAAAATGGGGCCTGCAAAATAAAAAGCTAGCTTCCATTATTATGTGCTATTCTATCAAACTATATTTTAGAGTTGATTCGCACAAATTATTCAATGTGGTTGTCTCATGATAACAGTTGGATGTGGATTTAAATATTGAGCAGTTGCACCTATATTTATGCATCTCACTTTCATCACACATAATTCAAATACTATAAAGAAGTAAAGTCAATTCGTCATGTAATTGGATAATTTGATGGGATGCATACAGATATTCTTAATAGGAATTTGAGATACTTCTCTTATACATCCTATGATGAAGCACGGTCAATCATAGATGACCTCGCCTTACAATTGGCTAGACTTGATCATTGTTCTTGGAAGCAAACCTAACAATTTATAATTATCAAATTCCTTTTGCAAGCAAAGCCATGCAAATATTCTCTAAAATATTATCAACCATTTGTTCTTTTCTGTTATGTTCTTCTCAATCTTTGTGTTTTTTTTTTTTTTTTAAAAAAATTTTCAGACCATTCAAACTTCAACTACCCCCTTAAGATATTGAAATTCCTTGTGATGTTGAGATTCCTCAAGTTTCTTGATGACTAAAAATTGTAGGGTTGGATAATTGCCTAGTGCATGTAAATTTCGATACTCACATATGTTGTTTATTATGCAAGTAAAATTAGGGTTAAAATATTCTTTTGTCCAAAATTTGTTCAATTTTAGTCTATGTAATTTCAATTATCTACTTTTATGCTATGTACTTTCAATAAATTTTAAACTCGCTCAAAGTTAATTTCATCTAAATTGATCAAAAAACAATAATAATTTCATTGTAAGAAAATATAATATCTGAATATGTTCTTAAAATTTATAGTAAAAATGTTAATATGTAGTGAATATATGGATTAATATTGAATAAATTCAAAATGTAGGGATACTTAAAAATAATAAAAAGAAATTTTTATTATGCTTTTTAAGGAAGTGGTAAGAATAACGTAAAATTTATAAAATAAAATTTATGTTATATATGTATATTATATATGTATTAATGACGCATCTAATTTTGAAGGGAAATAACACGACGGAAGTGGGAGAACACAAATTCATTACAAAAACGACGTCGTAAGAAGGGAGTAAGAGCGCCACATTCAACCAGACGAAAGATTAGAAATTAAAATAAATAAATAAACGGAATCGTAGGCTTCGCTTGGCAGCTCACTTTACTTTGTCGGAGAGGCTCTAAAATACGGTCACATCCACTGTTCTCAAAACTTTGTCATCAAATTACAATCTTCCACGTCATACTAAACATTACGTGTATCAGAGTCCTTGTGATTATTCCCATTCTGAACGTCAGATTATTTCACCTTGTTCAAAACTGTGTACACTGTACCACACTGGAATATATTCTCCTCCGACTTTAATCCCATTAATCAAAGGATGCCACGTGGCTTTAAATTTACAAACGCGAACTTAGAGACGAGTCCCACTAAAGTCCTCCGCTTTCCCTTTCTTTTTTTCCGACTTCCCAAACAGCCTTTCCTTTTTCCTTTTTCCTTTTTCTTTTTTTCCTTTTTCTTTTTCCAAAATAATTTCATTAAAATCCCTCAAATTTCTAACAAAAAATGATTGAAACTAAATTGAAAGCTCAAAGATCGAACGACTCGTCGTCCATGAAGAAATCGTCGTCAAGAAATTCCGAGTCATCGGTTCACAGTCATATGGAGTCTCCTCATTCACCATTGCGTTTCCATTCCCCGCTCCGATCCGACGCCGGTGACCCTCCGGAGACCCCTCCTTATGCCTCTCCCGATACCTCCCCTGAGAAGCTGCCGGATAACTCCAAGGCGATTGTTGTTGTTGATGTTGTTGATAAGAGTACTCAGTTCTCTCCCCTTCCGTCTCCTTATGCCGGCTCTCGGATGCCGCCGGAGAACGTGAACTTTACTGGAGATAGGTCGACTTCTTCTAAGGTTATGTTTAATCGAGCAATGAAAGAAGAAGTGCCGCAGTCGGTTACCAAAGTAGGGCCGGCTGGTGGTGGAGGTGAGGAGAATGGTGGTGGAGGTGGAGGTGGAGGTGGAAGATCGCCGGTGAAGCAAATGGCGCCGATGTCGAGGAGGTCGAAAGACGATGCGTTGACGAAGGCGGCTTTAGGTTTTAGAGTTTGTGAAGTGGCGGTTTGCTTGATTTCGTTTTCAGTTATGGCGTCTGATAAAACTCAGGGTTGGAGCGGCGACTCCTTTGATCGTTACAAGGAATACAGGTTTTTTTCTTCTTCTTTTGATTCTTGACTCCTGTTTTACTACCTAAGTGCTCTTAAACTAGAGAATTGGAGTTGCTTTTGGCTGGTGTGAAATTTACATTTTCATTTTGTTATCTTCTTCCTGAATTGATGAAACGTGTCTGTTTCTTCAATTCCTTCGGTTTAATCTATCTAGACTTAACTATTTTAGTTCACTGTGCACTTGGCGTCAACTACATATGCATACCTAATCTTGAACTTGTAGTACGGCCAGTGGGACCTCATAGGTTTTTACCGTACCAATTAGCTATCCATTCATAGGTTTTTACTATAATTTCATTCCAAGGAGAATCAGAGCCTGAAACAATTATTAGGATTAATGGTTTTGAGATCCTTCTGTTACTTGTATACGACATTGTCATCACATGATTTGGTGCTTTAATTGTAGTCTTCAATTTCAAGGTACGTCTTATTTTCAATGACGAATGCCATGTTAAAAATGGAGCTGTCACCTTCGTTCCACCCTATTGATTGTCAAGTTTCAATGATATACAGTCCAAATGAATCCTTTCACTACACTATTTAATTCAGTCTGACCCACAACTTTTTAAGACATGTTCCAAGTCTCTAACATAACAACTTTTATATGTCCTCCCCCGAGTCGTTTGCTGCTTTAAGTTACAAGTCTTTTGTTTTCAATTCTCATGTTGGTTTTTGATATAATTTCAAGTTTGTGTACTGTGAGTGAAGGATTGTGGTGGAAGCAATCTCACTTATCAGGGTTGTTCCTTGACTTCCATGCCTTTTGGTGATCAATCATGTGGCATTATTCTTAGCTTCACTTGTATTGCAAGAATACATCAATTTTTCATGCTATAACATGAAAGCCGTACTTAAGGGATATATTTCATATTCATTTTCTTCAAATTATTTGAAATGGTCTCTTTTTTGCAATTTTCTAGAAGTCTATATGTGTTTTCCTGTCTTATATTATCTAATCAAGTTTAATTGTCAACAGGTACTGCCTCACTGTGAATATAATTGCTTTCGTGTATGCGGCATTTCAAGCATTTGATCTTGTCTTTACTCTGATCAAGAAGAACCATATGATACGACATCAATTTCGTTGTTATTTTGACTTCTTCATGGATCAGGTTAGTTCCGCAAATATGCAAAGCTGAATGAATATTGTTTGACTCATGCTTTCACTGCTAGTCTGCTACAATGAATGTGATTCTATGGTCAAACTGAAAGGATTGCTTAGTACAATTCTGTTACCTGATGAATAGCATACTTGGGCTAGAAGAAACTCGCTGAATTGCATAGAGAAACCTTTTTCTGCTTCATAACTTGACTAAGCTTTACTTGATTTAAAACGATCATTCAAGTGGGGACGAACTTGATTTTACATCTGCTGATCACTTGTCTCTTTTAATGATTGATTGTGTCCTTGCGTGAGTGTAGATTTGGTTTCTCAAATATCGAGGGGATTATTGGGATGGACCTTTTTAAGGGCTTAAAAAGTGTTGCTAAATGAAGAAAAAAAATGATTTGAAGCACTTAGAAATCCAATCCAAACAGACGATCTTACTTGAACAAGATTTATTCTATAGGTTGTACAACTATGTTCTTGAGTTCTAAAGAAAGTCAATCCAGAGATGAAATCATAGTTGTTAATCATCAAGTCTTCACCCTCTCGAGTCTCAACCAGAAATTTCTTGATATCCCAAGATTGTTAGCTACTTTGCTTGCTTTGGTTTCTGTATTAACTAATGATGCAATCCTTGTTTTATTGATTGTAATGGCAGGTATTGGCATATCTTCTCATATCATCGTCTTCCTCGGCCGCAACGCGTGTTGATGACTGGCAATCGAATTGGGGAAAAGACGAGTTCACACAGTTGGCCAGTGCATCGGTCAGCATGTCCTTCCTTGCCTTTGTTGCTTTTGCTTTTAGTTCACTCATCTCTGGTTACAACCTTTGTACCCGCGATCCTGCATGATATTGAAATCTCAGGCCTGTTTGTTTTTACTTGAAAAGAGAAAATTTCATATTGATTGTCAACACAAAATTATTCTTTTCTTTATGTTGTACAGAGATATCATAGCTTAGCTTTGACCTTACAATAAAGAGGATACCAAATTGTAAAATTGTTGGATTGTTTTTATTGCATTTCTTTTATATATATATAAATGAAGCTTCTTTTGCTCTAGCAATAAATTCATCATAAACACATTTCATTTTCAG
This sequence comes from Benincasa hispida, assembly GCF_027475165.1. NCBI lineage: Eukaryota > Viridiplantae > Streptophyta > Magnoliopsida > Cucurbitales > Cucurbitaceae > Benincasa > Benincasa hispida. The sequence continues at coordinate 9,567,684 of NC_143479.1, forward strand.
CTTTCAAGAGCATGAGACTTAGTTTTGAGCCTTCTCATGGTCAGTTGTTGAGGATTTTTGCAATGAAAATTTTGTAAAATTACTTCTCATTGCTTTTACCCCCAACATATCATTAAATAGCCTGCTTTTTCTTGAGTTTAGTGAATGATTTGCTTTCTTTTTTAGATGTGGTTTCAAAATCACTTCGAAATATATCTTTAATCAATCAAAATTAATTCAATATTTAATTTTGTACTTTTAAACACCATTTTCATATTATTAAAATTTATTTTGAATGATTAAAAGGATTTTCAAAGTGATTTTAAAAATGTCATAAGTGATTTTAATCATTTTAGAATCACTCTCGAAAATACTTTTAATTCCATCTAAATCAATCCTAAAGGATGAAAATACAATCAGTACTTTTCAAAGTTAATTAAGTAAGAACATTTGTAAGACTAACTTCTAAATCACACTAAACTTAAAAATCAAATGTATAATGTTAATTTCTAATAAAAAAAAGGCACATTAAACAATGAAAATGCATGAATTTATCTGGAAAAAAGAATATAAACTCAAATTTTATAATATAAATTTTATATTAATTGAGTTAGGTTGATGTTGAAAGTGTGAACACTATATTTATATAGAGTAGAGAGGAAATTTACTTTCATATTTTGATTTTTGAAATAGTGGGGTTTTGAAATATTGCCAATCAGATGTTGGTAGCATTATTATTAAGGCATAAATTTAATGGAGTTACTCTCCCCCACAATCATCTAAAATAGTGGGGTTTTGGTTTGGTTACGTAGATAGTGTTAGATATGCTTTATAGCTGTCAAAATGTCACTCAATTTTAACTATAAAACTTAATCATGAAGAAAATTATGTTGAATTTTCCTTTTTTTTTTTTTTTTTTTTCCTTCCTTCCTCTTCTTCTTCCTCCTCCTCTAAGTATCATACCATCTCATAATCATAAAATAAGGCAAAGTCAAATAATTCAAAAAAAAAAAAAAAAAAAAAAAAAAAAGACAAATAGAGATAATATAAATATAATTCATTGACGACACTAAATCAGCCATTTTCGAAGGTGATTGTTACCACATTTTTGTCTTGTCTTCTTATATTTTTTTATTTTATTCATTCAACTTTATTTTAACCTCATTTTTAGAGAAAAAATGGTGTTTTTTTGTCTTCTTAGAATGACGTTTTTTTTTTCTTTTTTTTTTTTTGGATAAATTAAAGAATGAGTTGAGTATAATCCTAAGAGCATAAAAAATATTGTGATTTGGTCATAATTATATGCAAACTATTTACCATTCTCAATTTTAAATTCATCTTTTTAATCTTGTATGTAAATGTATCTAAACCCTAAATATAGTTCGAGTGAAACTTGTATATAATGACTTATTTTTGCATTTGACAAACTTATTTATAATAACTTTTTAAATGCTTAAAAATTTTAAAAAATCATTTCAAACATGCCTCACGTTATTTTGACTATTATATTATTCATCAAATTATATATAAATTTGTAAATCTACCTTAAAAATTTTGATGGTTTCAAATATATTTCTCAACCTTCCTTCATATTGATGGGATTAATAAAAGCAATTATATAAATATAAATCGGTACCGATGAATGAGTATAGAATTTATTCATAAGTTATATAATAAAAACATCGTAATATTAATTTAGTGGACATTAGTTTCATCAAGACAGTTTGGCCGAGTGGTCTAAGGCGCCAGATTTAGGCTCTGGTCCGAAAGGGCGTGGGTTCAAATCCCACAGCTGTCAAACAATTTTTTTTTATTTAACCTTTTCTACAGTAACTTGGGCCGCCATCGGCCCAATGTAATGAAAGCCCATTACGGAAGGCTCTTCGTTCTTAAAGATTGGGCTCATTATGGGCCTAACAAATCTTGTCAAATAAAGAACACCGACAGCAAAAATAAAAGAGGAGAGAGAAAAGTCGGCAGATGAGGTGGGCCATTGGGCCGATCCCATCCTATTACCCATACTTTGCTCCACGTTTTGTCAAATCCGTCTGCCTCACCCTATCCTTTCCCTCTCGTACACGTTGACCTTTCCTCTCTTCTTTGTATGTTTTCACAATTTTTCACAATTCCTTATTTCTTTGACATGTTTTTTTTTTTATTTTATTTTTTTTTTATTTTTACAAGGGCAGTATATTGCCTAAAAGAACAAAGGACTTCACGGGTACAAACAGACCAAGATCAAAACAAATAAAACAAACCAAACAAGCAACTAAAGGAGGAGCAGAGGAACTCGAGAGAAAAGGTCCCAAGGCAAAGAGTCCCCATGAATCCTCACCAGAGAAGTCCCAGTTCACTTATAACAACAAATAAAAATCTAATAATGCATAATTAGACTAAGGATCTATTAGGATTAACTTTTTAAGTGTTTATAAACTTTTTTTTTTCCACTTTTGAACACTTAAAAAGTCAATCCAAACACAGGCTCATTATCTGGAGTGAATGCATGATAGCACCATGGATTCATAAATTACATTCACGCTAAATATGGTTAATTACAACACACCAAATAACTCTTGAAACTTTACATCTCAACCAGTTACCAGAGATCAAAACAACAAATTCAAGTACGCTTAGTCTCCCAATATGAAATCCTATGAGAACATAGATCCCACAAAAGCATATCATACCAAATAGACTTACTAGATGGATAGTAAAAAAATAAGTGATCTCTTGACTCAAGACCCACTTGACATAAAACACAAATGCTAGGGGTATTAGAACACCAAAGACGATCACGTTCACGAGTCTGCAATTGATTTTGAATAACTAGCCAAGCATGAAGGAGTGCATGAGAATATTCCTACCAAACAAAATAAGACTGGTCCAAGATACTACAAGATGTGTAGGGCGCAAAGAATCTCATGTACTAGCAATCGATAACACACCGGTTCGGCAATAGAGACAGAAAACAGTGTCCTCCCAAGCAACCACAACTCTTATCAAATGAACCTACCCAAATAGGTCCACCAACTCTCTAGAGTTAGAAGGTCAGACCTCATTCTCATAAGGGCTCAAGAAATCACACACCTTTGCATAAAGGGACCAATTAGCATCCAAGATAACCTGATTACTAAACTATTGAATAATGGGCCCCCTTCTAACCAAGGGTTTTACCAGACAGAACAACAATATCCATTATCAACCCGAAGAATAGATCTCCATCACCAAGAAGAAGACTTAGAAGCTATGATAGCCCAAATACACTATCTTTTCAAACAATACGCCTCCACCCAAGCAACCCACAAAGACCCAGAACGAATAAGAATGAGCCATAATAACTTCATGATAACAGAAAATATTAGTTTATATCCTAAACATTGAAATTGTATCAATTAAAACATTAAGCTAATAATTATATCAGTTTAAATCATAAACTTTTGTGCATATATCAATTTACACCAACTTTTAGATTACATTCTAAAAATATCGTTTGAGACTTATAAAATTAAACTCCTTAAATGATCATAAGTGAGTTTAAATTTATTAGAATTACATTTGAAAATTGTGAATGCATCAATTCTTATAGGCGTGTAGACTTATTCAAATGTTGAATTAACAAAATAGACAATTTAGGATTAATATGTGAATGATTTTCAAAGAAAATTATAACTGAGAATTCAAATTGATTTACTTATGAAAATCTAAATATTTAGTTGATAAAATCATAAGTTTCAAATGGTGTTTATCCAAACGTAATAAAATGGAGGATTTAAATTAATACAATTATTAGGGTCTAATGTGATGAGAAATACAATTGGTTAGACAAACACTCGCACGCGCGTGTGTTTTTTTTATTTGTGTAATTCAAACATAAACTCATAGGATAAGATTTCCATCGATATGTCAATATTTTCATCAATATTTTTTTATGTTTTTAGGATTTGCTATCAATATGAGGGATGAATCGATAATTCTAAATATTATAGTAAAATTAAGGTTCCAAATATCGATGTCGATAGGAATATCGAAGTCCCGATTTTATGGAAATATCGATATCAATGAAAATTTCAGGGAACTTTATGGAAATTGATGGAAATTATTATAATTAGTTAATGAAACTTTGATTATTACCTAATTAGACTATATTTTACCATTTATAATCATCATTTTTATAAAATAAGACAATATTTAGAGGTATAGTGTAAATATTTAAGTAAATGTCAATGCAAGTGCAGAAATTTAAAAAATAAACGGAAAAATAATTACAAAAATAACATTAAATATTGACAATTAATGCAAAATTAAAGGACATGAAATATTTGCATACAAAATAATTGTAAATTATTTATTATAAAACTTACACGTCTAATACCAAAAAGATGACCTTGGAGCATCTAATTCAAAATATTGATCATTAAAAAAAAAAAAAAAAAAAAACTACATCATTGCTCCCAAGTCATCCTATATTGAAAATGCTGAAGATAGTTACTTAAATGAAAATGATAGGACTCGTTTGGCCAACATATAGACCTTGGTGGTTACATCTTATTGGTCGATGATCTTCCTCCTTCAGATGGATAATAACTATTCGGTGAAAAGTTAGACGGTAAATTGTTATGGTCAAGTCTTGAAAGACCATCATAATCTGAGTAAGAATAATTACCTCAACCATAGTTTTGTCGTGTATTACTACTGCTTATGACCATTGTTTTCTAAGTTTTTTTTTTCTTGCAAATGAAAATTTTTTATGGTAAAAGAAACAAAACTCACATGAATTCAATTTTGAGATGAAATGATATGAAAATTCAATGAAAAAGGTTTGAATGAAATTAAAAATAAATATATGTTGTTTTTATCAATTTTGGTTTCTAAGAACCAATGAAAGCTTTGGATGATAAAAGAATAAAACTTACACCAATCTAATTTAGAGATGAAATGATGTGAAAATTCAATGGAAAAAAGTTTGAATGAAGTTAAAAATAAATATAAGTTATTATTTTTCTCAATTTTGGTTTCTTAAAAATAAAAGCTTTGGATCGTAAAAAAACAAAACTTTTATCAATTCAATTTTAAGATAAAATTATATATTAATACGTGAAACTAAACAGTTCATATAACCAAGACAAATCTATAAACCTTAAAAAACTTTCATTGAACCTATATGCTTAAAAAATCGAAATTTTCATCGATATTTTGTGAATGGGGGAAAAATCAAAATCCCACCCATACCGAAATTTCGAGTTGGTCGAAATCTCGAAGCGACCGAAGATTTAAACTATGAGTAAAATCCACAAAAACATAAAATATATATATATATATATATATATAGAATAAACAACAAATGTCACCCATATAAATGTAATAAATAATATACATGTTAATTTCTTTAAAAACCATGAAATATTTATTTAGTAATTTAAATTTATTTTTCAAATTTGTTTGTTTATATAATTTTTTAAAAAAATTTCTATTGATATCTACATTTTTGTAAAATTAATATCTCGATATTTTTGTCGATATTATAAGTGGAATTTTTATGCTCAAAACCCTGATTCAAATAATGTAATAATTTATTTGGTACTTCGAGAAGAGTAGGAACCACCATTCTAACCATTTGCTTCCCACGATTTCTTTTACTGTAGCTCTATCGCCAATAGCATCGTTTAGTCTAATTGAACTCAAATAAGTAGAAGAAGTAGGATTCGAACCTACGTAGAATCAAAGGGTATCAATCAACACAGAGATATAAAAGAGAGGATAGAAAGGGAAAGAGTGAAACGTCTTCAAACTTAATGCACAAATAGATAGAATAGCAGCAAATAAACTACCAAAATCTGAAAATTTTCAACTCTAAATATTTAATCATATATTAAATATTAAACAAGACAAGGAAAAGACAATTGTACCACAAAACTGAAAGCAAGGTGGCTTCTGTTTGGACAGACTTTACCTGTAAAAAAATGAAAAAGGCACTTTTAGATTAAAACAGTTTATTTTTTCTCTTCTTTTTTTAAGAGTCGTCCCGTTTGGACACGTGGCCCAATTAGCCCAAATCTTTGTTTATTACTCCATCTCCACGGCTCTTCTTCTTGTCATCTCCCACTTCTTTAATGATAATTTAATTAATTAATAAGAGTACATTTCCCTAAAAACGTATATTTGGAATTTCCATTTTTCTCTATTTTGGTGGGATTAATTAAATATTAAATATCTCTTTAACATTTATTTTAATGATTGCGCTTCCTCCCTCCCATAAACTTCCAGCCTAGACCCCTTTGCAAAAAGTTCATAAAATCTTATTTCCCAAACTACCCTTCTCCCATTCGATATAATATTAGAGGTGTCCACAAAATTCGGTAAACTGAAAACTCGATCCTCCCAATCCAATCCATACAATTTTAGATTGTATTTGGTTGAAATAAATAAAATTAAAAAATATATTTCTTTTTATCCTTAGATATTGAGTCTAGTTTCTATTTACTCCTTGGAATTCAAAATATCACACATTAAGTTCTTAAGTTTTGAATTTAATTTTATTTTAGTCACTAATTTTCAAAACGCTACAATCTTATCCTTGACATTTGAGTTTTGCTTCAATTTGGTTCCTATGTTATGTTATAAGATTTACATTTTTAACCTGCAACCCTCGCTCTTTCTGGAGTATTTGACTATTTGGTAGATCTTTTAGTCTTTAGAATTAATTTATGTTAGTAAATAAAAACAATCATCAAAAGAGTTATAATTAATTAAGTTTCATGGTTTTTATCACTTTTAAAATTAAATTTAAAATTTTACTTCATAATTATTTTTAATAAATGAATAGATATTGATGTTAATGATCGAAAGTGAGTATTCACTGAAAAATTGAGGTTAAAAATATAAAATCTAGGTACCAAATCGAAACAAAACTCAAATCTCAATGGTGGAAATTATAATATTTTGAAATTTATGAACTAAATGAAATAAAACTCAAAACTTAAGGACTAAAGTATAACATTTTAAACCTAAGGACCAAATAGAAATTATAACAAAAAACTAAGGACCAAAAAGATATTATTCCCATGAATTTTTTATGAATTGGAATGGTTCATGGGTTCACATAAAATAATCCAAACCTACCCGAACTTATTAATTTTAAAATATATTTTTTTTTCCTTATGATACAAATATTCTTAATATATTTATATTTATTTTATTTTATTTCATGATTTTTTATTAATTTATTCTCCAACAACTCCTAAAAATAATTACTTAGTAGAAATAATTTTTTTAAATATAAATTGCATTGAGTTATGAATCTTAATTAAATATCTGGAAGTAATTAAATTAAATTATTACTTATTTTTAGAACAAAAATTTAAAATAAATGATTAGATTAATTCGAATCAAACCAACACAAATGTTTTATGGTTTAGTTGGGCTAAGTTCATTATTTAATAATAATTATTTGATTGAAAAAATTTATAATTCGAATAATTGAATTGATCTAAAAAAAATGTTTCAACCTAATTCAACCTAAATAGAAACATTCATGAATTCTAGCAAATTAATATTTTGGCCTCTTTATATGCTATAAATTTGAATTATTATTATTACTTTTAGTTCAATAATTATCCGTGATTGACATTATTTTCTTCCAACAATAATAGTTCATAATAAAATATTAAATAAACTCTTATTCTAAAATTTTACCAAATGTTTGATTAAAGGAATGGTTTTAAAATAATGTAATTAAATGGTTCCATGTATATATAGTCATCGTTTCTTCCTTATAAGTGTGATAGGCAGAGAATATGATTTTAATAATTACTGATTTTAAATATCTCGATAATCACCAATATCATAAATTATTGAATGATGGCAAATAAAGTACAACAACTAATATTTATTTGTACTAAAAACTAACTAATATTTAATTATTTATTTGAATAAAGTATAAAGGCCAAGGGTAAATAATGAAGGATAATTTTGGAATTAAATAAAATAGGATAGGACCACCCTTTACGTACTTACTGCCTCACGTGGATGGGCAAGTTTTTTTTGGGTACGCGTGTTGCCCACACACTCGACAGTGATAATACAAGCGTGAACGACATGGTAATGTATTTATTGTCTCTATTGTGGAAAAAAAGTGTCTTTACATAAATTTTGTGTAGATTACGAGTTTGGCTTCTCTATCTTTAGGATAACAACTTATAACGTGTGTTTGGTTTATTAATACGAGTTGATTTAACTTGGTTAAAATAAGTAAATCTCTTTTTCTAATGTTTTCAATGACTTTACTTGTCGGCAATAAGTGTTGGCGTCGAAATCTGGACGAAACAGTAATGATAGATTTATTTGTATGGAGAGAATGAGAATCCTGCATAAAAGAATAGTAGATGCTATGCCCATTTCGATAGTTAAATCAACCAACAAACAAAAAAAAAAAAGAATAAAACATTAACTTGAAAAATTCACTTACCTCTCAAAGAGTCTTTATGGTATATTCATAAGGTTGCCATAATCCTTTTATGATTAGGTTTAATCTATTTAGTAGGTTTTTTAGGGTTCATTGGATCGGACAATGCAAATGGAAAGATTCCTAGGAGGGCTTCCCAGGCTCTGGCTCGTGAGTTTTCCTTGGACCTCCTATTCGCCTACGATATGCTTTTGTTGGAACGCCTTGAAACTTAATTTGTATTTGTATTTATGTTATTTATAGTTTTGAATCTAAGGTTCAAAGAGGTGCACTAAATGTAAACTCTCTAACCCTAATGATGTCTCTGGATTTGTATTATATGATATTTCCCCCTAAAAATAAAACTGATCTCTCTTCACTGGCGACCAATTTTGATGACCGCCTCCAGCGCCCAACTCTCTCCTCTTTTCTATACAATTATTCACATGTTGTAGTGTTCATTGTGTTGGGTCTCTAGGTAATTGAAGCGATCCATTTCATATGTAGTAATCCATCCTATCCCAAAATATAATTATTCATGATACCTTTGTCATCGTTGAAAGATTAACAAATTTATCTTAAACAAGTAAGGTGAATTATATATTTTTTTTCATTTTTTCTTTAATTGTCTTTTAATTTGCGATCACACTCAAAGCTTGCATGACTTTGTGTACTAAAAATGATTTGAAAAAAGAAAAAAAAAAAAGTAAACATCATGGACAAAATTATATATTTAGCTTGTAAAATAATTATTTTTTAAAAAAAAACATAAACCAAATTACGTTATCTTGAAATTATGAAGGACAAAAAAAATGGTGGAGCAGAATTGTCAATGATCTACTTGAATGCCATTTGAATATCTTAAATCAAAGACGAAGACATTTGGCCAAATGGATAAAATAAAACAAACAACCAAAAATCATAAACTTGAAGTGCAAAAAAAGTAAAACAATTTTACAACGTGGAATTAACAAAATTATACTCACATTGTTATTGTTACTCTATAAATGCAAGAGTATGAATAAATCAACGAAGGTAGAAAATGGGAATTATATAATATATGGTATTTAAAATAATATCCATGTAATTGTTATTGGGAGATTGCTACGACATTGTTAGGAGATGGATCGATACATTTTACCCTCTTTCTAGATAGCCCACTAACATCATTTGGATTTTTTTTAAAAAAAAACAAATTATTTTAAAGTTGATTCTTTAAATCTTATTGAACATATTAAATATAATACATATCATAGTATCTTAAATTTTGAAATGTATACATTTTTTAAAAAAAATTACCACGAGAAAATTTACTTTCAAAAACAAAAGATGCATGTCAAATTAAGGGAAGAAAAAGAAAAAAAAAAAAAGTATCGTGGAATTAGATTTTATCGTTATATATAAAAATTCTTATTTATTTTTTAATCTACTTTGGGTCCAAATAAGATTAGTTGATAATGGAAATCATGTATAATGACATGGTTAAAGACATAACTTTTTTTTTAATCATTATAAACATTTCCTTGACATTTAACAAGTTGCCATAAAATGTATTTAGTTGACGATGTAAGAGTGTTATAATATATACTTTTGTGACAGTACATGTGTCGTCATATGTCATTTGTTAACTTAAAACATTGTCATGGTCAATATATATATTCTTGACAATAAAAAGTAACATTATTGACATTTTTACAATAATACAAAAATGTTGGCATTTTTGTCATTCTCGGTAACTCCCATATCAATAAAGAATATCAAAATTTGAGTCGATTAGTAACCATAATAACTTGTTGCAGTATACTTGATAGTAAGTTTATAATTGTCAACAATTCTTTATCATTGACAATAATATATTGTTAGAAAATTAATTGTGACAATTTTAAAAAGTGTTAATGTGTCACTGATATTTTTACGTTGATGTGTGATTCAATGACAAAATATAACCATCACAAAAAATAGTCATGACTATTTTTAAGTGTCATGGATTCTTAGTTTTCTTGTACCGAAATTATTATGATTTTAACTTCAATATCTTCCTGAATTACACTTTTTATTTTCATGATTTGGTAGGTAAACTTCTTTTATGTTAATCGTTAAAAGTAATTTATCATATTATATTTCTTTTAGTTCAACAAAAACAATAATAATGATTCAAATAATTAACTCTATACAATAAAATATAGTATCATAAACGTGTATACTTATATTGGCATGTCAGATCATTTATTAATAACAAAGATATTTGTTAAGTTTAAATCTACAGTATTTTATTCATACTTATGATTATATGTTACACTATTCTATTAACCACAAAGATATTTGTTAAGTTTTAATCCAAAGTTTAGGATCAATGATTTGAAAAAAAAAAAAAACAAAAAATATCACACATTGGAACTAAAATTGATGGATTGATTGAACATGTTGATTAAACTTATAAGGAAGAAAGGGTGTAAACTTCGTGACCATGACATGCTGTTTGCATAGAACGACATTTCCCCATCCAATCCATCCTTCAAATTTACGATAAGTAAACTTTATAGTAAAAATAAAATAAAATCTCGTGAGGATTTTTTATAGTTAAAATGTGAATAGACAAATTCGAACCATAGACTTCATAGTTACTAACGCACTCGAATGTCAATTGAACTATGTTCAGTTTGGTCTTAATGAATATTTAAATATACAAATCGTTCAATTTTGTCTTTCTTTTTTCTTTTTTTTTTTAGCACAAGATTTTTCCTTTTTATTATTGTATATATACGAGGTTTGAATATTATTTTAGCCCATCTACTTTATTTAGATTTTCATTCATTCTTTTATCGGTATTTTTTTTTTACTTTAGTTAATCTCGACAATTTTATACTTCTTTAAATGTCTAGGTTGGTCTCCATATTTTTAAGAAATGGTCATTTTATTTCATTCATTTTTTTATTCCATCTCCAAATGATAAAAATGGTCCTTTTTTAAAAAATATAAAATTTAAATTTGATATTTTAAAAGTAGATAACTCAAAATAAATCAAATGTGAAATTAAGGAAATTAATCTTTTTTTTCGAATGATTGCCGATAGTTTTTAGACCATCATGAGTAATTTAAAACATTTTTTTTTTCATTTGGCTCATTTAAAATAAATTCAAAATCGCTTAGTTCTTACTTACTCTTCTTTCTCAATTTCTACCACAATATCCCAAAAAAAGCACTTAATTCTTCCTAATTAAGTTAAAAAAGAAAAAGAAAGAGAAAAAGAAAAATGAAAAATGAAAAGTTAAAAATCAATCACATCAATTAAAATTTGTCATTCCATTTCAATATTTTTCATTAATATTACTACGTTAAATCTTACATTTAAGTAAGTCTCATATATCGAATTTTAAACAAAATTCCAAATTAATTCACTTAACAAAGCTTGTGACAGCTTAAATTATAGAAAATGTCTTGAATTTTATATTTTTGTGTGAAAAAATATTTCCGAAGTTATAAAAGTTTCAAAAATACCATTAAATTTTAAAATAAATTATATGGCCTTATTTAATTTTCATTTAATTTTTAGTTTTTCTTAAAAAAAATTAAGTCTAAAAACATATCTTCCACCTCTAAGTTTTTTTTGGTTTGTTACCAATTTTCTGATTTCTACCAATGTTTTTAAAGATAAAACCAAAATTCGAAAAACTAACAAAGTAGTTTTTAAAAATTTATTTTTATTCTTAGATTTTGACTAAGTACTTATCTCTTATACTTAAGAAAAATACAAACTATTGTAAAAATATTAGAGATTATAGGCTTAATTTTTTAAAAACAAAAAACAAACTATCGTAAGTTTAAGAATATTTTAATATAAAATACTAATGGTTTTCATCCAAAACTGATGGTAAAGATATTTCTTAATTCATTTTGAAAGGTTAAAAATATTTTTTGAAATATTTGAAAGTTTAAGAATGTTTAGAAAGTATTAAGGATATTTGGTATAATTTAAAGAAATTGGTTGTAAGATTAGGTGCATGCTAAAAAGATATTTACAGAATAGGGAAAAGAAAAGTATTGGAAGGGTAGAATGGTCATTTGAGGCAGGAAGATGGCGATGCCACGTTGAATTCTCCAGCGGAGACAGAACAGAATGTGTAATAAAGAAAGCTTTTGGAAACAGAAAAAATGGGAAATCGGCAGTTGCAGTTGCAGCCCTCGCCGGTGGGAGAAAGGTCGTGTTCTTTCTTTGCAGGCCGTCCTCGGTGGGCGACCAGTCACTTCCACTTTCTTTTTTTCCGATCATTTTTTTTTCCTTCAATCCCATTCCTCAATTTCCCCCAATTTCGCATCTCCCCTTCTCTTCTTCTTCTTCTTCTTCATCTTTCTCCCTATATATCCCTTCTCCCCACCTATAAAACGCCCCATTTTTCCTTCTCTATTTCTCTCTCCTATTTATATATTTCCATTTCTCTCTCGAGACCGCAATCTTTAGGCGTTTCTTCTTCATGGGCTTCTCTTGAGGTGCGTGTTTTGATTCTATTTGTGAGTTTTTGCTTGATCTGTTTCTATTTTCTTTTCATACCCAATGATATTGGCGTTGAATTGATTATTTGTTCTTTTGTTTTTGGATTGCATTTATTGCCTGCAAGCTGTTTGTGGGTTTGTTTTTGGTTAAAAAGTTAATGATTACGAGTCCTGTGTTCGTTGGGCGAATTTATTTCCGGTAATTGCGCATCGAATTTGGATGATCGATCTTTGTTTTATTTGTGTTTTCTCTTACTTTTTATATCTAATTTGACGGCTTTGATTGGGAAGTTTTTATTTGATATAAGACGTGTGTTATTGAGCTGCTTTGGTTGCCATTTTGCTTTATTATTGAATCGGATGGCCGTCATTTTCAGCTTTGTATTGCTTCCGGTTTGTATTGGAAATGTGTATGAATTGTTCTCGTTTCTGGGTGCGCAGATATTACGTGTTTTGTCCTTTTTTGTGAGTTTTGTTGCTGTTGCCTGTTGAATGTTTAGTTAGATTCTGGGTTCTCTGCTGATTTTGAACAATTGTGAGATGCCGGGAATTGTCATGGATGAAATCAATGAAGAAAGGGTTGTGAATAAACACAACGGTTCGTCGATTCATATGGAAGAGTCGTATGGAAACAAGTCGCCGAGGAGCGGGTTGAGTCTTCAGAGCCATGGAAGTGTTCATGTTGATTTCCCTGTTGATGGCTTGGTTGATACCTCTATTGAGAAGCTTTATGAGAATGTTTGTGATATGCAAAGTTCGGATCAATCACCTTCAAGGCGTAGCTTTGGTTCTGATGGTGAGGAATCCAGGATTGATTCTGAACTGAATCATCTTGTAGGAGGAGAGATGAGGGAGGTAGAGATAATAAAGGAGGAAGAAGATATTGTTGAGAAGCCTGAACATGATTTTCCTATCGATTCTATGAATCATTCTCCATCTGCAGATAAGGAGAAAGCTGAAAATACCCAACCTGGAAGCTCAAAACGTCTTTCTTCTGGAAAAAAAACTCCTCACCTGCAGTCGGACCGCGAGACATCTCCAAAATCAAGTCCCAGGGGCAAGGGTTTGTTGGATAAACCCCCTATTAGCAGAAAGAATGAAAAGAATTCGAAAAAAAATAGTCCGGTTGCTGCTCAATCAAAGAAACAGAAAGATTCACCTTTGAGGGGCTCAAAATTGCAGAATGGAACTGAGGATTTTGATGAATCAATGATGGACAATCCTGATCTAGGACCCTATCTACTTAAGCAAGCAAGGAGTTTAGTTTCTTCAGGAGAGAATCTGCAAAAAGCTCTTTTAATAGCACTTCGTGCTGCAAAATCTTTTGAACTATCTGCAAATGGAAAACCAAGCTTAGAACTTGTTATGTGTTTGCACGTCACGGCAGCGATATACTGCAGCTTAGGCCAGTACAGTGAGGCAATACCTCTATTGGAGCATTCCATTGAGATTCCTGCCATCAAGGAAGGCCACGAGCATGCACTTGCCAAATTTGCAGGCCACATGCAGTTGGGTGATACCTATGCCATGCTAGGCCAGCTGGAAAATTCTCTAGTCTGTTATACAACTGGGTTAGAGGTGCAGAAAGAAGTCCTAGGAGAAGCAGACCCCAGAGTTGGTGAGACCTATAGGTATTTAGCTGAAGCCCATGTTCAAGCCTTGCGATTTGACGAGGCTGAGAAATTTTGTCAAATGGCGCTCGATATTCACATAAAGAATGTTGGTCCTGCTTCTCTTGAGGAGGCTGCAGATAGGAGGCTTATGGGTCTCATATGTGAAACAAAAGGAGATCACGAAGCTGCACTCGAGCATCTAGTTTTAGCCAGCATGGCCATGGTGGCAAATGGCCAAGAGACTGATGTGGCTGCAGTTGATTGCAGTATTGGAGATTCATACTTATCCTTGTCCCGTTACGATGAGGCTGTTTTTGCTTATCAGAAAGCCCTCACTGTTTTCAAGACCACCAAGGGAGAAAACCATCCTGCCGTTGGTTCAGTATATGTTCGTCTTGCTGATTTATACAACAAGACTGGAAAAATGAGGGAGTCAGTATCGTACTGTGAAAACGCCCTTCGAATTTATGAAAAGCCTATCCCAGGGATTCCTCCAGAGGAGATTGCTAGTGGTCTTACTGATATTGCAGCTATTTATGAATCAATGAATGAAGTTGAGCAAGCAGTCAAATTATTGCACAAGGCATTGAAGATATATAATGATGCCCCGGGACAGCAAAATACCATTGCTGGAATAGAAGCCCAGATGGGTGTCTTGTATTATATGCTGGGGAACTATTCTGCATCTTACGACTCCTTCAATAATGCAATTCCAAAGCTTCGCAACAGCGGAGAGAGAAAATCTGCTTTCTTTGGTATAGCCCTTAATCAAATGGGGCTCGTGTGTGTTCAGAAATACGCCATAAACGAAGCTGTGGAGTTATTTGAAGAAGCCAAGAGCATACTAGAGCAAGAATATGGACCTTATCATCCCGATACTCTGGGGGTATATAGCAACCTTGCGGGAACATACGATGCGATTGGCAGGTAATGTAACCATCCTTTTATTATCATAACAAGATCAGTACTGCAATTGAAGTTGTTCTCGTTCTCGAACTGTGAAAATCTCCATAACCAAGTAATTTTTGTTATCATGTCATCGGCCTTTTGTTATTTTCCTTGAGAAACGTTTAGGACTCCCGTCCTGTTCTTCACTAGGCGTCAATTTGTTTATGCCACTTCCTACTTATGGTTTTTACTTTTCCTCACGTTTTTCTTCCATGGTTTGCATTTAGAGTAGAAAGTCGCTGAAAGTTCTCTTTGGGCAACAAATGATGCAATTGATTAGTTTTCCTCTCGTGACTTTATACAGGTTGGATGATGCAATTGAAATCTTGGAGTATGTTGTTGGCATGCGGGAGGAAAAACTTGGGACAGCCAATCCTGATGTCGATGATGAGAAGAGGAGGTTGACAGAACTGTTGAAAGAAGCAGGTAGAGTTCGGAGCCGAAAGGCGAGATCACTCGAGACTCTTCTCGATGCCAGTGCTCATCCCGTAAACAGTAAAGGTATTCAGGTTTGATAAAAGATTAAATCACATGTGAGCGATCATTGTCGCATAGATTAGAACCGATTCAGAAACACGGCTAGTTGTGCTTGAGTAAATTCCTGATTCTTGAGGTTGTTCGAAATACAAATACTAGAATTTGGCGTTTTGTTTGCATTGTCGATTAAGTTATCTTGTATTTGTGTAAGAAGTTTATATTGCTCTGTATATTTTTATACGTAAGTGATGCCATTGTCATTTTGTATGTATATCACATTGTTATGGAATTACAAGATTGTTTGATGCAGTTTTGAATGAAAACTACAAGGATGAGGTTCCTCCTACTTTTGTACCATAAAAATATAAAATGATTACTTTCCTGCATTAACTAGATGTCTTCGATTCTTTATGTTACTTATCCTAAGTGGTCTACATCGATTATATCTCGTGATGCTTTCATGTAGTTGTTTGGGCTTTTGTCCTTTTGGTTCTTATCCTCGAAAAGAAAATACTAGACAACATTTTGCCATATATTAAGGGCTCGTTTGGGGGCTCAAGTTGAGAAGAGATGATATGAGGGTCACTAACATCTTAACTACCCACATGTGATATCCCATATCCCCATAGTGCACCGTTTTGCCCACCACTATCACAACTCCTCTTCCCACATCGCAACTCCTCTTCCCACACTCCGCCTGACATTTTGGTTCTCTCGTTTCTTTCTCATCAAACATTTTTTAGCATTAGTTCTTCCATAGAGAAGGGTTTTCTTTCTCCAATCCGATGCATGATTAGTCTGTGTTAAAGGTGTTGAAAAATCATGGTAAGGGCCCATGGTGTCCGATTTGGAGTTTAGTGGGGGAGGTCGTTCTCTTATTCTCAGATTTGTTGAATCCTAAATTCGTTAATTTTCAGATCTGTTGATTCTTTCGTTCTTTCTTTTTCTCATCCTCTGAAATCGCTTCAATTCCCCTTTTCACCCTTGCCGCTTCAATGAAAACCTGAAACCAATCTCTTGCCGATTCGATGGTTTAGGGTTCACCATGACCCATTCTATGTTTGGTTTGTAGGGCACGATGCATGTTGCTTCTCGAATGTTCAACATTGAAGTCTTGGTAGGGGACTGGTTTTAGTCATTGGAGCTTGGTGGGGGAGAATATCATCGAGGTTTGTTTTCTAAACCCCAATCGGCCAATGATGAGTACCGTCCCCTTTTCACCTTTACCACTTCAATGAAAACCTGAAACCTATCTCTTGTCGATTCGATGGTCCTCTGCTCATGCATGACCCGTTCTATGTTTGGTTTGTGGGGCTCGCTGGATGTTGCTTCTCGAATGTTCAACATTGAAGTCTTGGTAAGGGACTGGTTTTAGTCATTGGAGCTTGGTGGGGGAGAATACCATCCGGGTTTGTTTTCTAAATTCCAGTCGGTCAAGATGAGTACCTATCTATGAATTTTTGTTCAAAAATTTCGATTATGAGTACCTATTATGATTTCTTATGAAATTTTTTCACTATTTTCATATTCGGTCTGTTTTTCTTTATTCCTTCTCATTCATTCAGTTTCGTACTCCCTTCTATTTGAATCATTGTTGTATTTGAGCTTGATTGGCATGTGTTTCTAGATGAGATATTTATTCCAAACTCCAGTGTTCTTCATTATTTACATTTTCAATTTTTCGTTTCCTATGATTTCTTATGAAATTTGTTCATTATTTTTCATGTTTGATTTGTTTGTTCTTATTCCTTTTTATTTGTTCTATATCATGCTTTGTTCAGTTGAATCTCTGTTCTGTTTGAATCTGTGCTGTGTTTAGGCTCGATTGAATATGTTTCTAGATAAGATACGTATCCCACCTCCAAAGTTCTTCGTTGTATACATTTTTTATGATTTCTAATGAAATTTCTACGTCAATTTTCATTTTCTATTTGTTCATTTCGATTCGTTCTCATTTGTTCTGTATGATTTTCTAATTCTCTTTGATCCCTATTGGTATGTATTGATTGCACATTTACTCCATGTAAACAATTTGTTCGACCACTTCATTAATGTTGATTGCTTCTGTTTGCTAACTGTAACTTGCTCGTGTTTTTATACTTGATTAATGACTCAAGCACTTCATTAATGGGAGTTAGTTCATTTGTTCATGAACAAAAAATAAACTACGAAGTTGGTTCCTTTTTTACCATTGTTATGATTATTTTAACTATTGATGTAATGTTGAACTACTTCTGCCTCACTTATTCTACCAAGGTCTATTACTCTCCGTTATTACGATGGGTGAACAACCACCCCCTTTCAGTTCTCTCCCTCTATAAAACCACTTCTGTCCAGCTTAAATCAATTGAGAATCCTTCGTTGTTGTATGTTTTTTCTCAAACATGTGAGTTATTTCCATCAACTTACTTCTCTTCTACTTTCTTGTTCTCTTTTATCATTTATTAGGGTTTCAAATATTAATGTGGTAGTTATTTGATTTTCCAAGGTCCTATTTGCAAACTTGTTCCGTCGATACTTTAGTATTTTAAAAGTATTTATATGAGTTGTTTTCTGCTTGTATGTGTGTTTGATGAACTTGTATATGAATTTGTACTGTATTTCCTATATCATGGTGCCAACTAATCCATGTTTATTTTTTCATAATCATGAATTACATGTCATGGATGTCTGAGGCCAGCTATATTTATACATATTCTACTTGAGTTTAAATGTGATCCATCACATCTATAATCCTACAAATCACTTGTATTCCACATTGTGTACACTTGATGAATCTCTACAATCTACTACCCTCCTTGTTAGTCTGGTGAGTTATTCCTTACTATCATTGTTGTTGGATTATATACATTTTCTTCATATTCACTTCTGCTTATCTATGTGTTCATGATTTCTTTGATGGGCACTAACGACGACATCATTCAGTGCTAGAGTCGATCCGGTGATTCGTTGTTCCTCAAACTACAATCCCCAAGTAAAGTAGTTATGTATACGTTTATCCAAGATGTATTCCTAAATGATTAGTCTTACATACCATGAGTTTCTAACTAAATAATTTCCTTGTTTTGTAGCCCAAACTAATAACACTGCCATTAGTTTGAGGTTCATGTATTACGTATGTTTTTCCTAATTTTAAATGTTGTATATTTGGGTTTGACTTGTAGTTGAAGTACACTATTCTTTGTGGTCTTTACCTGTAATTTGTGGTTTTTTCGTACACTTCCCATTGAACATGGACATTTGACAGTTGACTCATAAATTATATTTTTTTTTGTGCGTTTGATAATGATGACGTATGAATATTTACAAGTGATACAACCCATAACAATTTTGTATTAATTATTATGGTTACCATCTTTTGCATTTAAACAGTTATAAATGAAACATCTAATTATGAAAGAATAGAGAGTATTTTGAACAACAATACAGTTAAAAAAAATTCTTAATATAGTACAATTGATACACCTTATTCAATTTAAGGTACAATTTAATGAATGAAAATATTAGCATTAAAAGTGGGAAAATGTTTTAGAAAAGTGGAAAAATGGAAAAACTTCTTAATATAGTACAATTGATATACCTTAATATATTTAGTATTAAAAAGTAGAAAAATGTTTTAGAAAAAAAGGTACGTCCATCCGTGGCTTAGAATTAAATTTTGTATTTTTAAATGTTAGTATTTCGTTGACTATTTACGATTAATCTTAAATTTTGACTAAGTTTTTTTTAAACAACAATAATAAAGAATTATTTAAAAGACGTTTTGAAGAAATGGATAATAATCAAAATAATCTTAAGTACTAATTCTAATATAAGTTATGTATTTCAATTAAGGTCAATCCCGGACAAAACCATTTTTCCTTTTGATCCTAGGGTTTTATGTTTCTATTCCAAAATATGGAAAATATCACCACGTCCCTACGACAACTATTCCTAACAATGGTCTTATTACTAAATGACCATCGTAGAATAGAGAACCAACCCTCCTATATTAGACATCGAATTAGACAGATAAACGTCTTTCGACTTATTTATGAGAATGACATTTGCTGTCGCGAGAGCACGCGAATGGATAGACAGACTTTCGTCATCCTCTGTAACATGCTTAGAACGACCGGTCGTCTAGCACCTACTAAATGCGTTGACGTCCAAGAGATGATGACAATTTTTCTCCACATTTTGGTGCATGAAGTTAAGAACCGAGTAGTTTGATGACAGTTTGCACGGTCTAGTGAAACTATTTCGAGGCATTTTAGGTCTATTCTGACCGCAGTGTTACAACTTCATGAGTTACTGCTGAAAAAACCAGAGCCTATCATGAGCGATTGCACTGACATTAGGTGGAAATGGTTTGAGATATTTTAACAATTTTAATTCCACTCTCAGTTAAATATTAGATTCTAGATTTTTAGGAAACTAGCAAATGTTTATCCCTTTGTCAATATATGATCTCATACAGAATTGTCTGGATCATTGGATGACACGTACATAAAGGTCAATGTAAGTGCAATCGATCGTCCCTGCTATCGTACCCAAAAAGGTGAGAAGCCACGAATGTGCTTGCTATCTATTCACCAACTAGTGAGTTCATATTTGTGCTGCCAGGGTGGGAAGGGTCTGCAGTCGATTCTAGAGTGCTTAGGGATGCAATTTCTCGACCACACGGGTTGAAGGTTCCTAAGGGTATATACTTTTGTGATTCCATTGTCTGGATTCAAGAACGAATAGTTTGCTAACTAATTTTTTGTATACCATGCCTAGGTTATTATTACCTATGTGATGCTAGATATCCCAATGCCGAGGGATTTTTGGCACTATATAGGGGATAGCGGTACCATCTTTTAGAATGGCGTGGTATTGGAAATGCACCAACTAATCCACGAGAATTTTTCAACATGAAACATTCATCTGCTAGAAACTGCATAAAAAGAGCATTTGGCATACTCAAGGTCGTTGGGTGATACTACGTGGGAAGTCCTATTACCCAGTTAAGATCCAATGTAGAACAATAACGACATGTTACCTGCTGCACAACCTGATAACGAGGGAGATGGGCCAAACTACAATGTTCGGAACAACGAATGATGAAGATTTTACATCTAATTAGCTCGACGATGAAAATATACAATTTATTGAAACATCCGACGAATGGACCAGTTTCAGGGATGAGTTAGCGACGCGAATGTTCAATGAATGAGAACAAGCATCATGAACACAAAGTTTCTTATTCAATTAGCTTTACTATGAATAATTTCCTCATACTTTTAGACTATATTATCTTTCGACTCAAACAACTGTATTGAATTATCTTAACTTTATGTTGTGTTAATTGGCTCATGTGAATGATAAAACATGTTCTACGTCATTCGTACTCAAACTTTGTTTATTTAACTGTGCCTAATTTATTGTATTGAGTTATACGTATGTATGTAGCTAAATGGAGGACGTGAGAAAATGACAAAATACATTTGGACAAAGGTTGAAGATGCACGATTAGTGGAGCCACTATTACACTTGGTAGAAACAGATTGATAAACTGATAATGGAACATTCAAGCCTAGCTATTTACAACAGCTACAACGTCTACTTACGAAAAATATTTCTAGCTCTTCCAATCTGAAATGCTTGATATTGTGGAAGGTTAGATTTTTAAAGCGACAATATTGTGTAATCATTGAGATGCTGAGTAATGCATGCAGTGGATTTGGTTGGAACGACGAGTTCAAATGTGTGAAAGTAAAGAAAGAGGTTTTCGATGTATGGGTTCGAGTAAGAGAACACATTACAGTATTATTATCTTACAATGGTGAATTTTTTCTAATATTATATTATGTTCTAACATAATATATGTTCCTATTTGTAGTCTCATCCCGACACGAATGGTTTGAGACACAAACCATTACCCCACTATGATGAGCTTTCAATCGTATTTGGGAAAGATAGGGTCACTGATGAAGGTAGTGAAATCCCGTACGATCAAGCATCTGTAACAGATGAATATTTGGAGGATATTTGGTTGGGATCACAGGTTAATGAGCAACAAGAAAGTAGACCTGACATGAGCATACTGACCGTGATGGGATGGATGAGGTTTTCCCAAATACACCCATCAGTAGGCATACTGGATCAAGTAACGATACGAGAGGAACGAAACTTAAAAGGACCCCCTTCCAATTTGAAATGCTTGACATTGTACGCACAACAATGGACGTGCAGGAAAGTAAAATGGAGAAACTTGTACAATGGCAGAAAGAAAAATATGAATTGAAGCTCAAGAGGCGTCAAGAAGTCATCGAACAGATCTACCAAGCTAAGGGTTTAGAAGAGGAGGATCAGTTGACCTTCATAGATCTGTTGGTGAATGATATTCAGCGAATAGACGGTTTTCTAGCCATTCCACCACCATTAAGGAAAAGGTATTGCATGCTTTTGTTGGGGAAAACTAACTAATTTTTTTTTTGTCGGTGTTTGCAAGTTGGTTTGTTATTATTTTTTGTAACTTCCCCTAGTCTCTTATTCCATGGGTTTTTAATATTTGTTGATTTTTTGTGACGTACGAATGGCCCATGGTATGTGGCCCTTAGATATGGATGAAAATATTTCTAACCAAGTTGTAAAATGGTCATGTATAAGGCAATCAAATTAAGTAAAATCTCTTAAGGGGAATGAATTTAATGAATTTCATATCCGGTCTAATTTTCTTTTATTGGTGGAATGAATTTAATTAATTTCATATCTTGTTTAAATTAACACTATTTTGTAAAACCATTTGGCTTTCGTTGATGAGAAGTTTGGAATGAATAATATAAAATTGAACTGTATACCATATCTTGAGATTGGAAAAAATAAAATGTAATCAATGTCTTATTCCAAATAGGATGGAGACAATAATTATAAGGTTAAAAAAAATAGTGTTCATACAGGCAAATTATTATAGAGTACAAAAACTGAACCAGATAGCACTGACATAACAACTCTATATCCCTAAACACAGACATATGAACTTTGACATAACAACTCTGCACACCCAAACACAGACATCAGAACTCCCTAGACATCAGAACTCTCCCGACATCAATGTTGGGAATGCCCTAGAACTCGCAGTTCATGTTAAATATTCTATTTATCAATAATAATGACTTGTTGATTTTGCATCTTATTATGAAAATTCAATGAACATATCCATGACTATAGTCTGAATACTATAACTTTGTGTAGTGATATAAACAAGATCAAGTTGACAGTATATAGCCTAAATGGTCTAATAAATATATGGATGAAATTGGGTATCTCATCCTGGTAACATTAATGGATGCGGCTCACTCTATAGTTGTTACAAGAAGTTATAAAGTGCTACAAATGATATGATCCACGAATCGTTCATGTTGAGACATGTGAGTGGGGGCATCCTATGCAATGAGTTTGCATATAGACTGGACCACAAAAATAGTTACTTTTCTTTATAACGACCGTCTACTGTTAAAACTGACTATTTCATTTATCAAATAACCTAGGTTAACTCGATCTTAATCCTGAGCTAGCTATGAACTTTTATTTGTACGGGATTATCCTTTGATCTACAAACGGTGAGAGTAGTCCAACAGCACTGCTTAATAAGCTTCCCATTTTAGGGATAAAACCAAATGAATAGCTGAGGACATAGCCTTGCAAGATGAAATTCACTCTTACCCGATTTAGGGTTAGCAGATAGGTTATTCTCTTAAGTCAGGTCTTGAACAATCGGGGTCCTACCTTCTCATGATAGAGAAAGGATTCGATTCATAAGGATTATGAATCAGAATTTTTCATTAGAGGGTCAGTAGGAACTTAAGGAACAAGATGTATTCACATGGGTAAAACGATTATTTTGACCCAGTTGTAATTACGAATAACCTGTGAATGATCGACCTACTGATTATGGTTATAAAGTGGACATAATATATCTACAGTAAGGAGAGTTCAACTATGGACTATAGTGGAGTGTCCCATTAGTTAACGAATGAGGGTTAGATCGAACTAATGAGTTTAGCTGATTAATCTCGAATCGTTGGAGCCCATGATCTGTAGGTCTGCGAGGTCCCCCTACTAGCTCGTAAATGGTTAAGCTTTAGAGTAGCTTGAGAAATTAATTTGAAAAAACGTTCAAATTAAAATTAAACGAAATAGGAGAATATATATTTAAATATGATTTAAATATATGAAGATGGTTTTTGTGCAAAATTAATTTAATATTTGATATTAAATTAATTAATATTTTAAATTAATTTTAGAAAACTATTTTCAGTTTTAAAATCAAAATGGATTTTAAAACCAAAGTTTGGTTTTAAAGAACAATTGGAAAATAGGATTACATGCACAAATGAATTTAAGTTTTCCATTACTATCTTCTTCATGCTCACACAAAGCCCACTTCCTCTTCTTCATTTAACTCCAAGAATGAGCTGCAAGTCATGCACATTCCTTCTTTTGCATATTCATCTGCAATAAATAAAGAAGAATGGAGTGATTTAAGGGCATGCATTACACAAAAAGAAAGAGTTCTTCGGTAGTGTGCTGCTGTGAGCTTTCCTTTGTAATTCCGTTGCTTCAAGCTGTTCTTGAGTCCCACAACTTGGTCTAAAGCTCCAAGAGAGTGGGGAAGATCTTGAGGTGGTTCACATTGATTTTTTATGAAGACTGCTGCTGTTTGATCAAGATCTTGAAGAGTTTTACAAAGGTATGATCTAAAACCTCTTATTTAGATGAGCATGCTCTAGTTTATGCCAAAATTAGTGAATTTGAATGCTTATGGATCATTGACACTTCTGTTGCATGTATCTTACTCTAACAATCAGAACTCCCCACGTCCTATATCATCTCAGTGCCCCAAACAGCCCCTAAGAGTTTAACTGTACTTGGAAGGCCATATGAGAGAGGATCTAATGACCATTATATATTATTGGAGTGTGGAAAGTTATATGAATTTATGTTTGTAAATTAAATAATTTTTTTCATGAATTATGTCTAATTGGTATCATAAATTGAAAAAACAATTTTAAATATGGTATAAGAAACTCAATTTTATGTAATACATTTCCCTTACTTAAGCAGGTATTTAAGGGAATTAACTAAGTGAAAGTTAAATCCTATGTTGAAGAGAAGGAAATTTCTAAGTGTTGAATAGATTTTCCTTTAGTAGTTTAGAGATAAGCCTTTATTAGTGGAATTTTTCTTAGTGTGAAGTTAAAAGGAACCATGCGGTTGGTGTTAACTGATGCGTGTGATTATGATGCGATTTTGGTGTGAGTTTGCAGTGATGTGTGTTATGTGATGAACATACAAGTTTCCCTAATAAGACCCAAGTATAAGCCTTATTAGGTTTCCTGGTAAGTCCAGGGTCGAACACAGGGACTACTAAGTAAATATGCGACAGTCACTTTGATTCTCTTGCGGTGATAAAAACAAATGAAGTGGATGGTGTTTTGATTAAGAATTTTTCCTATGCGACAGAGTTGAACGTAGAGTTGATAAAAGGGTAGAGTTACAATGAGTATACGATGAAGGGGTTGAGAAGGGGTTTAGCTAACATTTTCTAAGATTGTGCATAAGTTATGCGATTATGCTATACACAAATAACAACACGTCATCTCTCAATGCAAAATAATATAACTCCTATTTCTAGAACGCATGTGATGAGTATACGATAAAGTCGATAAGACTTATGTCTAAGCCTCTATTCTTGTCTATGCGATGATGAGTAATGCACACATAAAACAAGGTGATCGCATACAATCATACCTATTTCTAGGGTGCATGCGATGTGTAGATAGCAATAGAACTTATGTCTAAGTTTCTATTTCTTGCTTATGCGGTTCTAATCTGACTCTCTCAAGCCTAGATTTTAATCTGACTCTCTCAAGTTTAGATTCTATCTTTAGACTATTCTCTCAAGTATCTCTAAAGGGTGAATGACGCATACATAAGACAAAGATGACCGCATAAAATGTAAATCTTAAGTCATGCTAGCTAAGTACTTCTCAAACCATTTAGAAATTTAGCTACTCATGCGAAGTATGGAGAGATTGAACATATATTGAAATGAGATTCCCATTTTCTATAAATAAAGTACTGAATACAGAATAACAAATAAAATTGAGAGATAAGAAGCCTGGTAAGCAATGTCTTGCTTCCCGTGGCATTTTACACTGTTCTTTTTCACTTCAACACTGTTCCGGATGTATATTCTTACTCTCGCAAGTGTTGGCCCTCTCTCCTTTGTAACGCTTTCCGAAAATCTCTCGATCTGCCTGGGAATGATCTCTTGGCTTCCTCGTCTTCTTGTTCATCTCCGTCTTCTAAGTATAAGTATGAGCATGTACTTGAACATACTAACGACTCTTTAACTCGTTCACTTGTCACAATGGTGGCCTTCGGTATTTATAGAGCTCAAGGTGAAGAAACCTTCCTTTCTAATGATTGCAATGATGGGCGGTCATTAAATCCCCTGCTCTGATGCACTGGTTAATGGTTACCGAATGTTGAGTGTACTTGCTACAGTGTGGTTTTAACGGTTTGTCAACTAAATTCAGATTCGACCGTCATCAACTTTCCGTCCCATCATGATTTATTATGATGTCACCTTGATGCACAGTCTTTCTGACCACCTTTTTAAGAAGCTTCTCACGATCACATGCCTTGCAATCGCAATCTGTAAGCGCGCTGATGTCTAATTCCTTTGGATCGCAATTTTACTTGCGCCATTGCATTTTTCCAGCACAAAATAAGTAAATTAACTTCTTTTATGCGATGGGCACATGCATCACAATTTCTTCAATTTAGCGCTTTTGGATATGATATTGCTTATTTTTACTATCGCATTCTATCATTGTTTTACTTATTTGAGCTATAATAACTTGTATTTCTACCCGTTATTATTAATGCTTGAGATGAGGCTGAGTTAATAGAGGTTTAAAAGAGATTAGGCATTAAAGCCAAAAGCAACCACACGTTTTGTGAGGTTGGACGCATGTTGGCTGAAGCATTGGCAAGAGGCATTACCAAGAGTTGCTCATACGTTGAGGCTGAATAAGCGAGAGCGGAGAGAGCGAGATATTGAGCGCAAGGCGCTAGGCAGACGATCGTATAGCTTTGAGCGGCACTAAGCGATGCACTAGGTGATCGTGTAACCGTGCGCGGTGTTAAGCGATGTGAAGAGATGCGCTACACGATCGAGCTATACAATAGGCGTTAAAAACTACATGATGAGTGTGAGTGTTAGACGATAAGTGTAGACTATATGATAGCGTTAAGCTTTGAACGTGCACTAGACAATGAGCTTAGACGCTAGACGATGCGCGGGTGCTAAGTGATAGTCTATACGATGAGCGTGAGCGCTACACGATAGGCAGAATGCTAAGCGATGGGCGTACGCGATAGACGCAGACGCTGGGCGATGACACTATGCGATGAATGGATGCGTTAGACGTTAAGGCGTTAGCACTACACGATAGAGTTAAATGATGGGCACAACATCTAAGCGATAGGCTATACGCGAGATCGCTGAGAGCGAGATTGTTTACTAAATGATTGAGCTACACGATGGGGCTTTGATGCTATGCGACGGATGCAGACACGAGATGATTACAACGAAAGATTCATTAAGCAATTGAGCTAAGCGATGATGTGCAAGAGTGCACGATGGACTAAACGATGGAGCGGTGCTGAGGCTTGCGTTACGCAAGGCTGGTAAGCTCATCTGGATAAATGGTTGTACCGAGAAAAGTTTGAGATTGAGTTAGTAGAAGCTGGACGAATAAATATTCATGCAAAGAGAGTCTTATGCATGAGAAGGATAACTCAAGTAGGTGTGTGGCATAAGAGTAGGTGAATGACAAAGGAAGTAGGTGGTGGTAAAGCATGGTGCAAACACTTCAAGAGTAGGAGGTGTCATACATTGGAACCCTTAAGAGATGAGAAAGATCATTTATTTTAACCTATAAATACCACCACAAGAGGTTTCTTTAGTACATAACTCGAAATCCTCTTAAATTATAATAAGAATAGTGTTTAAGAGCAGTTTTGGAGATAACCATGCATTGATCATGAAGTTCCAAGAGATAGAGATACTGTTGGACAGTGAGGCCTGGAAGTAACATCAATTTGGGACGAGGATTTCTCCTAGAATACTCATGCCTTTGGAGTAATTCTAAAGCCACCTAAAAGCTCTGAGAGTCTAGTTTTCAGTATAGGCTGTCGGAGAAGAATCTCCAAGGAATTGGGCTGGAGAGTGAAGAATAGACAGAAAGGTCAAGTTGTCGGTATGCTTGGGCCATTCTTGATATTTTGAGGATTTCGGCCAAATCACGAGAAGTTCTGAGCTAAGATTTTAAGGTAAGCTTCCTCAGACATTATAGAGCATGTTTGTAGAAGGAAGTATCTAGAAATAAGGCTTAGAACTATGAGTAATCTGAGTTTAAAATTTGAATATAGATTTTACAGTTCAAAAGGGAGCCGAGGTAACCATGGAACTTCTAAGAGGGAGATTCTTACCTTACCAAGGTGAGTGGTATTTTCCTTTAAGTCTTAAGCATATCTTTTAGAGTAAATTGTATATGCTTATGTTATGAATGAGTTCTAGCATGAGAATGAGATTATGTGATTGGGATGGTCAGGGGATCAATAGACCTAGTTTCTGACCCCGAGTAGAACCTCACAGGATGGTCAAGGGATCAAAAGGTCTAGTTCTTGAGCCTGTGGGAGGGACCTCATATGGGATGGTCAGAGGACCCACAGGTCTAGCTTCTGAGCTCACAAGCGAGGAGCTGTGTGCACATAGAAGACATAGAATACAAAGGAAACGTAGAAGAGTAAGCATTTAAGATTAGTAACGGTTAACTATCTACCGTGTGTGTAGGTAGAGATCAGACTCATTCAAAAGCTGAGGTTTGAGTACTAACCTCGTATTTATGATATGCTTGTTAATTATGAGTTGAAATAGACTCTAGAAGTTGCTTACCACTCACTGAGCTTTGTGAAGCTCATTCTTTTGTTTCATGTTTTCTTCCCAGGTGGTGAAAGGTGAGGAGTTCCAAGGTGCCACAAGCCACAATCACACTTCCGGGGTTTTAGAATTATTGATGTAAACATTATAGTTAAGTCTTGGAGTTGTATAAATGTTACATTGTTGTAATAGAATTGGCGTACTCGATCAGTTGTTGTTATCTCCTTGGCTTAAAGTTTACTGAGAGTAAAGAGGAACAAATGGGTAGTAGATATCGCAAAAGGGTGGTATTTGCGGTCTTTCACATCTCCCATCGAGCTCAGAAAGCGGGCTCGAGACGTGGTGTGACAAATTTTTTAATGATTTGAGATTATAAATATTTTTTAAAGTTAATTTATTGTATACAAAATTGACAATTCAATAAGTTTGGTTATAGGAAATATTATATCTTCTAAAAGTAATATAGTAAGTAATATATA
Organism: Benincasa hispida; assembly: GCF_027475165.1. Taxonomy (NCBI): domain Eukaryota; kingdom Viridiplantae; phylum Streptophyta; class Magnoliopsida; order Cucurbitales; family Cucurbitaceae; genus Benincasa; species Benincasa hispida. The sequence continues at coordinate 9,597,090 of NC_143479.1, forward strand.
AGTCATAGTTTTCATTTCAATACTTATAATTTTAATATATTTATCCAAATAAAAACAACTATGCATGGTAAGAAATTAAAAGTAAAAAGTATGATTAAATCTTGGATGTTTTTGGAACAAAATTAGTGTCACCAATTTAAAAACTTTGACTTTAAAAATCACTAATTTTTTCTTAAAAGATAAAAAAATCACTAAATCTTATCTAAAATTTTAATTTAATAAAGCAAGAAAAACTTAAAAAAAGAATTATGTAAACAAAATTAATGTGCTGCATTATATCGATCTCGATCAATGCACACACACAAGATCATTTAAGGGGCGTTTGGTGCACAATAAAAGCACAAATTTGAGTTGAGTTGAGTTAATAATTATTGCCTAGGGAGTTAAATTATCTGCAGATTTAAATTGTTTATAGTTGTAGTGCAGAGTTGAGTGAAGTTGGTAATTATTGTATTTGTTTGGAGTGTTAAGTTGAATTGAGTCATAAAGTATGTGTTTGGGATGCAAAATTGAGTTGAATTGGGGTATCTAATGCAGTTTTTCTAAATGAAATTGATTTTTTGTGTTGGGGTTTTTTTTTTTTTGTTAGTGTTGATTTTATTTTTCAATTATACATATATTTTTCTAACTTTTTTAAGACAAAAACAAAAAATCTTTCAGTTTTCCATTCTCAAAACATAACAATTTCTTTACAAAGTATTTATATACTAAACACAAAAGTTTGAATTCAATTTTTGAACACTCAATTACGTAACATATTTTTTTCTCCATTTCTGAACACCAAACATATTCCAATTAAATTACACAACATGGTTATATAATATGCATCGTTTAGATCACAATGAAAGTGTGCATAGAATATTTACCTTTCATATCATAATGATGTTCATAAGGAGCGAGTATAGTAAAGTTGTATTCTTTCTTACATCACAAAATAATATAAGATGACCAAACATGTGTTGGGTTCAATCTAAAGGGTATGAGCAAGTAGATAAATGCAATACCGTTTTAGTGTTTGTTTCGGTACAACGAGGAAACAATCCATCTTTTGTATGTCCGTGCCAATGATATCAATAAGGTCACATCTATCATCATCATTTAGTCCGTCAATAGCAAATATGATGTCAACTACCTCCTTCCGACATCCAAATTCCAGCTCATACTTCTCCGTTTTCAATGATACGAGTCCTTCCATATGCGCCGACTGCATATCAGCAGTTGATCGCATGATGTCGATCATTTCATTTTGGAATGTCAGTCGTTTCCTCTTATTCCCTTTAGATGGCTCCGCTGATACACTTACTCATCTTGTGGAGATATATGGTACACCTACCCTTTTTGTGGACATATATACATTATGTTCATCCAAAAAATGAAGCCTATCACAGTTGGAATAGTTCTATTACATGGTCCTACACGCTGGTTATTAACTGGTCCATTAGGCACAACTATAACTGGTCCACACAACCATAACTGGTCCAATGCGCGTTGTATTGTAAGACCTATACACATGCTCTACTTCATAAAATATTTCATATGACTTATGCACTGCTCCCTTGTACTCACGGACTTGTCTATGACATTTGTGCCAGGATAGGTAGATCCCTAGGTTATAACCAATGAATACCACATAGAATTTGAGTTTTCTCATATACCTATAATTTCAGAATATGGGTAACCAATACTAATGATAAGTTTAGGATTAGGATTTAGGGATTCCAATGGTCATAGTTTAGGATTTTGGTGGGATTAAGGTTTAAGAGTTCTCATGCAACCTTTTATTACATAGTAAAAAATAATAATTGGGCAATTAGATATTCTAGTTGCCTACTCATAAGTGTAGGCCAGCGAAACCTAAATATTTTTCGATAACTAATGGTTTGTTAGACTTATCTTAGACCTAAGGAGAGATAAAAAATTTACCTAAAATATGTTTACATTAAATTTCATTTACCAACTATTTTAAATATATATATATTTACCAACTATTTTTTAGAAAATGTATTTACCAACTACTCTTTTTAAAATTTATTTACCAACTATTTTTTTAAAAATATATATTTACGATTGTTTTAAATAGAAGCAATTATTTTATTCAAAACTCAGCTTAATCATTAATTACTGTAAAAGTTAAAAAGAACCAAAAGAATTAGTGCCATTAGATGAAACTATTGTCCTTGTTTTAAATAGAATAGATGTCACTTAAATGTTAATCTTAGAAAAAACCAACTTTTGTTTAGTGAAACAATAATAAGATATTGTACTAAAATTAATCCTAAAAAAGAACTTGGTTAAAAAAACTAGAAAAGTGAAGGATGCTTCATATTGGAAGTAAAGAAAATAAAATGAACATTCTAATAGTACTATTTCATAATAATAAAAAAAATGTCACCAACAATTCACAAATGACAAATGTCTAAAAGGAAAATGTCCTTAACAATGTCAATATACATGTGTAAAAATGAAAAGCTATAGTACATTATACTATGAAAAAGATTACTCCTAAAATAAAATTAACGAATTTCAAACTAGTTAGGGATGAGTTGAGTTTAGGTTCTACAAGGAAAAAATGAAGTATAGTTATACTAGAATTACGGTGAAAGCAAGAAAAATAAGATGTAAACATACACCAGCAAGTAAAATAAGATGTAAAAATACACCAACATATCTTTTGATTATGTTCAGAGTGAACGAAGGTCGAGATAGGAGGAACATATGGAGGCAGATCAAAGATGTTATCTAACAACAATACAAAATATGTTAGTGAAAGATCTTACCTCGTATTGAAGAAAGGAAGGAAGAATACCTTTTGTAGAGCACTAATTCTTTTGTTAACAACTCTTATATGATTATAAATGAAGGACTGTGAAGTCTGATCCAGAAGCGTGGATCGTGTCCCAATTTCAATTTCACATAATTATAATTACAGTGAAACACATTATACATTTTACATAAATTTTACATCATGCTTTTGAATTAAATAGAAAAGGGAGATTAGGATTTGAAGATAACTTACCCTTGAAGAACCAATTAATCTTCACAAATTCCTTCTCCAACCGATTACGAACAAATCTCAAAACGTGAACACCCAAAAATCACAGCAATCACCAAATCATTATTTGGTTGGACACCATCAAAAGTGAGCCTTCTGTATTCTCCTTAGGGTTGAGAATTACAAGAGTTGTGGGACCTATTGATTTTGGGAGAGGGAGGAAGATTTAAAAGAGATGAATATTTTATGGGAGAATTCTTCTGAGACCAAAAACTCACAGACACTCTGTGATGATCTTCTGTGAAGAAGATGAAGAAGTAATCGTAAAAACTTCCACTCACACGAATGATAATGAGAGAAAATAGAGGGAGAGAGTTACAACTTCCTCCTTAAGTAAATTCAAATAATTTATTAAATAAAATTATATATATATACCCACCTAATCTAGAAAGAGGCGTGAAGATGCTAAACATCACCTCCCCGATGACATTTAACATCTTACTAACCAACTTAACCTGTGCTTAAATCTGAACAGTTACACAATAATTCTTTAGTACATTTAATTTCTATTCAGTATATTCCATATTATGATATCCACAAACAAGTTTCATAAACTTTCTATCTCTTGTAATATACAAACCATGAACAAAGTTTAGACACAACGGAAACAATTTTAGACATTACACAACAAAACAACTCCTCTTGTCCCATACTCCCAAAACCATGACACGTAAGGTTCGTGATATGCAATCTATTTACAACAGTGCAAAGCCTACAATATAGCAGGAGACTCTTGTCGTGTGGCAGTAAACAACTCAGCGTGTTTCCGGAACCTTAACGCTACCTGGGGGGGGGGGGGGGGGACATAAAACATCGAAAGCATGAGCTAATGCCCAGTGAGTGGTAATCTAATATAAACATAAGTTATCGCTTTCATAACTAACCTATCATATAATATATATTAAACTATATGTTATGCTGAATATAACACATAACCTATAATTTTATATTGTATCAAATACAATATAATCTATAGTTTGAATTATCTCAATCATTTATGGTATTTAATATAAATCAAATTTATATTGAATTTAATCCATATAATTAGTAATTGAATTATATTCAAATATTTATTTCCTCTCATAATAATGTATCAAATACATTATATTAATTAAATCACATATAATTAATTTAAATTAATTATATCATATATAATTAATCCCTCAGTTAATTTGAACAATTCAAATTAATCCAAAATTAACTCTCAATAATCCTAGTTGAGCTACAGAGGGGACCTTATGGACCTGTAGATTGAAACTCCAATGGTATTTGAATAATTAATTAAACTCTTTTGATTAAATTACTCAACATCCATTAACTGCCTGACACTGCACTAAATACGAACAACTGCACTCTTCCCACTACAGATATATTTCTGTGTCCATTGGATATAACCAGTCAACAGGACAATGACCCTTCACAAATTGCTCGTAAGTACAACTAGACCAAAAATATCATTTTCCCCTTGTAGTTACATCTAACTCCTTAATTACCATTGATCCTTCTAATGAATAATAAGTCATAGTCCAACTATGACCCTACTTCCGCTCATAGCTTCTCTTGGATAAGAATTCCTTCAATTTATATCAGAGCCAGATTTTGTATTCCAAATTTATTGATGTATAGAATAGCATTTACATTCTTGGTGGGTAAAAGTATGTCTACATTTTGTTTAAGTATTAAATATGTTTGTGGGTGTGGCTTAATGGAGTATATGGGATGGTTGCCTCTAGTTCTTGAATTCTTTTACATTTAAAGTTAATTGTAAGGACCACTGTGTTTTGGGCATATTAACTTGCTATCGAGTATGTAATTCAAAGTGTTTGAGTCAGTGTGAATCGCTCGTGATGAAGCTTCAAGGCAAGAAGTTGTGTATTACTTCGAGGATGAAGAAGACCAAACGTTGGTCAGATTGTGTAAACGATGGGTAAATGATCGTTGAGTATGGGATACTCGGCTGCAAGGTGAATGCGTGCGCACTAAATGATCGTGTAGCTCAGCAAGCTTCATCGCTTAGTCACTGACTACACAATCGTGTAATAAAAGTTACTTAGTGATGCATTATTTTATAAGGTGAAAATATGGAATGAAATGCGGTGATGGAATTGCGTTAAGCAACAAGTTTTCTCAGTGGAATCCAAGTATAAACTCCACTGAGTTTCCTGGTAAGTCTAGGGTCGAACTCAGGGACTTAGGAAACGGTATGCGGTGGTAATTTTCAAGAAGACTTTGCGGTAACCGGTAACTCAAATAGTCGTTTGATGTTGTTGGTTGCGGTAATAAAATAAATAAATGCGACGGATTTGAGAAAATTTTGATTATGCAATAGATGCACTAAGTATGCGGAGGAACGTATTGAGAAGGTCTTTAACTAGCGTTACCTGGGAATGCATCCGACTATGCGATCATGCTACACTCATGCAACAACAAATCATTTTCCAATGCAAATGCGGTACTCCTAAGTCTAGGGCGCATGTGTTGAATGCAAAAGTGTCCATAGAGCTTATTCCTAAATCTCTACTCTTTTCCTATGCGATGATGCAAGATGCACACAAAGACAAGATGATAGCACCCAATCATATCCTATCTCTAGGATGCATGCGATGCGTTAATAGCAAACAATGCTTATTCCTAAGCTCCTATCTCTTGATTATGCGTTCTAATCTGACTCTCCCGAGCCTAGATTCTAACCTAACTTTTCCAAGCCCAGATACTGTCCTTAGATTATCCTCCCGAGTATTTCTAATGGACGAATGAAGCATACATAATACAAGATAATCACATAGAATGAAGATTCCTAGTTATACTAGTTAAATGCTTCTCAACCCATTCGATAGATTTAGCTACTCATGCATAATAAACAGAGAGTGAACAGATATAGAGAAGTAAATTCCATTTCTATAGATGAGTTTGAGTACAAAATAACAATGGAAGATAAGGATAGAGAGCCTGGTAGCAATCCCTTACTTCCCAAGGCTTTTACACTGTCAACTCTATTCGGTTCAAAAGATATTCCTGCTTCCGTAGAAGCTGGCCCTCAATCTGAGATTGAAGTTTCCGACACTCTCCCAAGTTCACCGAAACGATCTGTCAGCACAATCTCGCTTATCTCGCTTCCACCTTAAAATAAAAGAACATCTAAGAGCAAGGCTAAACTATCTAAGTATCCGAACTTGCTGAACTAGCTGAACCCTTTTTCTGAAGGTTGCCTTCAGTATTTATAGAGCTTCGGGGTGAAAGGCGGTTTCTCTCTTATGATTGCACAGATGGGATGGCTTTAATTCTCTGACTGATGCGCCGAATATTTTTCACTGAAAAGCTGAATGTACTTGTTATCGTTAGCAGCTTGTCAACTTAATTCAGATTCAACCGTCATCAGCTTTCTGTCCCATCGTGATTAATTATGCTTTTCACCCAGATGTGCCCACCAAGTTGCGCTGGCTCTATGCGGCAATCCTTCTTGAGCAGACGTTTGCGAGCACAAATCATCGTAAAGCCTTGTGGTAATGCTGCGCTCGACCATTAATTTCTTGTGATCGCGCTTTCTGCCTTGCATCAACACATATTCTGCATAAAAATACAAAAGTTAATTGTTTCTATGCGATGGACGCATGCGATCGAATGTTATAAACTTAATGCTTTTTGGACGCAATCTAGCATATTTTATCAACGTAAACCTTCATTGTTTAATAACTTAGCACTGTAATAACGTACATTTCTGCCCGTTATCACTTAGTGGTTATTCTATGATCGTCTAGACGATCATGCTTCATAGCAACGTAGTCGTTTATACGATCATTTAGACTTACTTGTTTTTAATTAATGCGCTAAACGATTGAGTGGCCTCATACTTCATCGCATTGTAAATGGTACTCGATCGTGGTTACTCACTCGGTTTACAAAACGATCAAGGAAGAATTCGCCCGGGCGGTTCAAGACCCAGTTTGCTCGATGGATTTATGTAACAGATAGAATTTAATTTCCGATTTTTTTTAGGCTATTCATCCTGGTCCATTAATGTGATGAATGTACATGAGATGTATGTTTTATTTTATGTCATATGGTATGCCATATAGTTGAAATCCCACATTAGGTTATGCATTGGTCATGCATCATCTCTATATTGTAAGTGTTATGATATAGTAGTTTGCATGATTTGAATTATATAAGAGCATGCTCATGCATCATATAATATAAGAGTTATATTTATGCATGCATTAAACATAGACATGCATCATCTTTATATTATAAGTGTTATAGTATAAGGATGTATGGAAGCATGTTTGCTTAGTACATTACCAAGTATATAAGAGTTATACATAGTAATGAATGGACATTGTATGAAGCATGACACATAGGTTAAATTTATAAAAGTTATAAATACCTAGTTATGCATAGCAATGTGAATGGGTTTTGATTGTTTCTTTTATAAGTGTTATAAGGAAAATTTGAACTAAAATAAATAAGAAAGACTTGCATGTGAACTTATGCTTGAATCATGGTTTTAAAAGAGTTTTAAAACTTGGTGGAGATAGATATAAGATCACGGTTCTAATAAGATTAGCAACCTAAGGTTTAATCTTTTAATCAGTTTAATAAGATTAAATTAACTAATAAAAGACTAAATGTGTAGCAAATCTATCTATAAGGGACTTTTTGTCTAAAATGGGTTCTGTCTAGGTTGGGGTGCTTAAGCTGACGAAAATGGAACACCCCTACTTGGGAACCTACTTGGAAAGGTGAATTAGATAGATTTGATGCATGCATGCAAATTTGAGGATAGTTCATTAAAGAGTTTAATAAGACTTGACTTGAACTTGTATAATATCAAAGACAAGAGTTTTTTTTTAGCAGATTAAACAAACTTAGATAAAATTAGTAGTCGGATGGTCTAAGTTAATGAACCCCTAGGTAGAACATTCAGTGGGAGGTACTTGGGGTATATGATACTTCATTTAAACCTCTTCACATTTCTCAATTCTCCCTTTATGTTCACACCGTGAGATTTATCCTCTACCTCGTGGCACTCTAGGAGTGTCCCTCTAAAGGATGGTGTTTGGGTAGGTCAATACCAAGATGAATGGAGAGAATGTTCATAGTAAGTGGGAGCGGGACATGTGACAACATATCCCACGATCTCTCTCATTAGGTTGGATAACATTTCTGTGCATCGCCTCGAGGCACCCTGGGAGTGTCCCCCAATAGGATGGCAGTTTTGCACGACTCTTTATCTGATCTCCTATATAGGATAAGGTCGCTTTAGTCTCTTGTCCTAATCTGCTTTTTCCCTATGGTAGGCGCATTAGGGCGGGACTTTAGGGCTGAAATGAGGGGTTATACTTATGTAGAATTGTTAAAGGTTAACAGTTCTGGACCGAAAAATGGTGACTGTTAGGGTCAGTTATAAGAGTTGTTTTTGCCTAATGGTTGAGAGTGTCTCATCCCAGTGAAGAAGCATTTGATCACCCCACCGGTGACTTTTGTCCTGCCTCACTAGGGCATCATTGCGAAATAGATGTGTTTTCACTTAGGGTACATGGAAACTATTTTGCTAAAACTAAAATTGGTGTTAAAAGTGGTATTGCATAGACTCATTAAGTTTGTTCTGTTTTCAACAACGTTGGAATGGCTACAACCATATTAGCACTATTAAGCGCCAAAAAACTGACTAACGAGAATTATGCTAGTTGGAAACACAAGATCACTACTATTTTAATCATCGATGACTTGAGGTTCGTCTTTATGGAGGAGTGTCCTCCTATTCCACCTCAGAATGCCACTTGAAACGTTCGAGAGGCTTATGAGAGATGGACATGAGCGAACGAGAAGGCTCGAGCTTACATCTTTGCCGGTCTTAATGACATCTTGGCCAAGAAACATGAGCCTTTGGTCTCGACGCGTGAGATCATAGAGTCTCTGCGGGGAATGTTCGGACAACCATCTAGACAGCTCAAGCATGAAGCTCTGAAATTCATCTTCAACTCTAAAATAGAGGAAGGCACATTTGTTCGAGAACATGTTCTGAACATGATGGTCCACTTAAATGTGGCAAAGATGAATGGGTCACGCATCAATGAAGGCAGCCAGGTTAGAATCATTCTACACTAGTTTCCAGATAGCTTCCTTCCCTTTGTCAGTAACGCTATACTGAATTAAGTAGACTATACCCTTACAACTCTTTCTGAAAATTAAGGAGAAGAAGGTAGGTGAGGTAAATGTTGTTTCATCTTTGAAGAAGTTCCATCGAGGTTCAACCTCAACGACTAAGTTTGCACCTTCTACTTTTAACACTTCCAAGTGGAAGAAGAAGAATGGTGGTAAAGGGAAGGAGAAGACACCTGCTAACCCACAGCCTATCACCCAGCGGGCCCAGCACCAGTTGACAAAGGAAAGTGTTTCCATTGCAACTAGGATGGGTACTAGAAGCGGAACTGTCCTCGCTAGATAAAAGAGAAGAAGAAAGCTAAGGCCAAGGCAAAACAAGGTAAATATGATTTACTAGTTTTGAAAACCTATTTAGTAAAGAATGATGATTCTGCTTGGATTATTGACTCTGAGGCCACTAATCATGTTTGTTTTTCTTTTCAGGAATTAGATCATGGCGACAACTTAAGGCTGGAGAGATGACAATTCAAATAGGCACCGAAAAGTGTCTGATTGAATGTAAATATACTCTTCACTTTGAATTGAATAAAGTGTTTATCCTTAAAGATGGTATTGAGATTTGTTCAGCAAAACTGGAAAATAATTTGTATGTGTTAAGGCCGTTGGCAACAAATTCCCTCCATAACATAAAGATGTTTAAAATTTTCGTAACTCAAAATAAACAACAAAAGATTTCTCCAAAAGAAAATGCCTAACTTTGGCACCTTCGATTAGGGCACATCAATCTCAATAGGATTGAAAGGTTGGTGAAGGATGGACTTCTAAGCGAGTTAAAGGAAAATTCTTTATGTGTGTGCGAGTCATGCCTTGAAGGTAAGATGACTAAAAGACCTTTTACTAGAAAAGGTTATCGAGCCAAAGAGCCTTTAGAGTTAGTGCATTCAGACATTTGTAGTCTGATGAATGTACGAGCCAGGGGAGGCTATGAGTATTTCATCACTTTCACTGATAATTACTCTCGGTATGGGTATGTTATTTGATGCAACGGAAGTCTGAATTCTTTGAAAAGTTTAGAGAGTTCAAGGCTGAAGTTGAAAACGCATTGGATAAATGGATTAAAACACTTCGATCAGATCGGGGTAGAAAGATTTTGGATTCAAAGTTCCAGAACTATATGATAGAACATGGAATCGTTTCCCAACTTTCAGCGTCGGGTACACCTCAGTAGAATGGTATAGCAGAGAGGAGAAACAGAACCTTGTTGGACATGGTTCGATCGATGATGAGTTACGCTTCGTTACCGGACTCGTTTTGGGATTTTGCAGTGGAGACTGCAACTTATATCCTCAACTGTGTTCCTTCCAAGAGTGTTGCAAGAACACCTTTGGAGTTGTGGAATGGGTATAAAGCTAGTTTGCGTCTTTTTTGCATATGGGGTTACCCAACATGTGCTTGATGCTAATCCAAAGAAACTGGAACCATGTTCCAGGTTGTGTCTCTTTGTAGGCTACCCCAAAGGTACATGAAGGGGTTACTTTTATAATCCTAAGGAAAATAGAGTGTTTGTGTTGACGAACGCTACCTTCCTTGAGAAGGATCATATGAAGGAGCACATTCCACGTAGGAAGATCGTGTTGCTTGAACTTTCCAATGAAACTACTAAAACTTCAACAAGAGTTGTTAAAGGGTCTGCTCCGTCAACAAGAGTTGTTGATGGAACTTCATCTGGTAGGTCAGTTCCACCTCAAGAGTTGAGGAAACCTCGACGTAGTGGAAGGGTTGCAAACCCACCTGTTCGCTATATGGGTTTCACTAAAATCATGGCTATGGTAGCCAATGGCGAGGTTAAGGATCCGTTGTCTTATCAGAAGGCAATGAAGGATGTTGGCCGGGATGAATGGGTCAAAGCCATGGATCTCGAGATGGAGTCTATATACTTCAACTCAGTATGGGATCTAGTAAATCAATCTGATGGGGGTAAAACCTATCGGTCGTAAATGGATCTATAAGAGGAAACAGGGTTTCGATGGGAAGGTGCAAACCTTCAAGGCTAGACTTGTGGCATAGGGTTATACCCAGGCGGAGGGAGTCGACTATAAGGAGACTTTCTTGCCTGTTGTCATGTTAAAGTCTATCCGCATCCTCCTATTTATTGCCTCATATTATGACTATGAGATATGACACATCAAGACTGCCTTTTTGAATGGTAATCTTGAGGAGACCATTTATATGGTGCAGCCCAAGGGATTCATAGCCCAACTTCAAGAGCAAAAGGTTTGCAAACTAAATAGGCCCATTTATGGGCTGAAACAGGTGTTTCCATCTTGGAACATTCGGTTTGATACAGCGATCAAATCGTACGAATTTTACCAAAACATTAATGAGCCTTGTGTCAACAAAACATTCATCAACAATTTAGTAGTTTTCTTTGTGTTGTATGTAGATGATATCCTACTTATTGGGAATGATGTAGGTTTATTGACATCAATTAAGAAATGGCTAGCGACTTAATTCCAAATGAAAGATTTGGGAGAGGCTCAGTTTGTTCTCAGTATTCAGATCTTTTGGGATCGAAAGAACAAGATGCTAGCACTGTCTCAGGCATCGTACATTGATAAGATGTTGCTTAAGTATTCAGTGCAAAATTTTAAAAGGGGCTTACTGCCTTTCAGGCATGAAGTTACATTGTCTAAGGAAATGTATCCTAAGACACCTCAAAAGATTGAGAAGATGAGACGGGTCCCTTTCACATCTGCCGTTGAAAGTTTGATGTATGCGATGTTGTGTACTAGACCAGACATTTGCTACATTGTGGGGATTATCAGTAAATATCAATTTACTGATAATCCTTAACTAGTAAAAATTGGCTAAGTATAACCCAAGCATTGAAAGTAAGGAAATTGACTAAGTGTTGTCCATGTGTTTGCCTTGCTCATTTAGAGGTTATTTGGGGCGTTGAAGGAAGCCAATGTGTGGCCAAGAGAAACGCATGCAATGTCTTGAGAGGTTAGAACAACGCATGTGGCAGCCAAATGTATTGAGAGGTTAGAACAACGTATGTGGCAACCTCAAGTTGCGCATCCAAGGGCGCTGGACGTTGGATGCGTTGGATGCAATGGTTGCGACAATACTACGTGCACATGTCGCGCAATGGATGTGATGGATGCGATGGACATGATGGTATACGTGAATGCGGCCGAAGGAAATGCGTTGGTAGTATACGGTGATGCGGTGCAAGGGCATGCTGTGATGCGAGGGCATGCAATGATGCGGTACGAGGGCATACGGTGATACTACGCATGTGGTAATGCTAAAGTGTGCGGCCAAAGGTATGCGATGGTATACGGCAACACTATGCATTGGTGTCACACGGTGATGCTATGCGTTGATGTCATGCAATAGTGTTATGCGTTGGTGGCATGCAGCGGCCTTGCTACATGAGAGTGTGTAGTCGAAGGCATGCGGTGATGCGGCCTATGGTATGCGTGTATGCGGCCGAAGGAATGCGTTGGTAGTATGATGGCATGCGGCGATGGATGCGATGGATACGATGGATGCGGCAGCCTTGCTAAAGTATGAGCTAGGCGATGGAATGAGCTAAGGTGGACGCACGGTGATTTTTCTTTGCGTTGTTAAGGCTTACAGTAACAAGGTTCATGAGGTTGGTTGCATTGGTCATAAGGGATGCGTTAGTAAGAACCTAGGTGATGGTGAGCTATGCCATGAGGTGTTGAGTTGAGAACCAAGTCGACCCAAAGGTTGCTATACGTTGGTGATGTGCTATGTGTTGGACATCCGAGGGCTTATGGACGTATAGGACAAGCTAGTAGTATGCGTTGAAGGAGTGTTGGTCATTATCCTAGTTAAGCGCATATAGGAAAGGTAAGCCATGAGAAGGAGAAGGATATGCGGCTAAAGATGAGCTTGCGAGCATCTAGCATAAGTGACCGAGTTACATCAATTAGATGTGCAAGGAAAGATTGAATGAATGCATGTGTTGGTTGATGGTGTCTGGACATAGTTAGGTTGCGGCAATTGGATGGGCGCATTTGTGGTTAGATGACTGCATATGAGGTTAGATAGATGCATGCAAGGTCGTCATCCAGACATGTGACTTTTTGGGAAGAAATCTTATGCCTTAAGCAAATGAGGTGGATGCACAAGAAGACATGCAAAATTAAGCATTTTGTGCTGGCTAAGGAAGAAGAAGACACCTTAGATTGCGGTGATTGAAGGTTGCGTTGATAATGTAGGGAAGAGACACTTGGACATGCGACCAAGTAGGAGGTGTCGGCCTTAGAAAGAGTATGGATGCTTATAAATAGGGTCAAGGACTTCTTTTCAGATCACAATTCAAAAGACATTAAGAAGAGCATGAAAGCTAATTAAACTTTACGTTGATAGCAAATCCATGCGTCGGTCATAAAGCTTCCAGAGGAAACGCAATTAGACAGTGAAATCTGGAAACAACATCAAATTGGGACGAGGAGTTCTCCCAGTATACTCTTGTGTTTAGAGTGATTTCAAAGCCACCTGAAAGCTCCGCGAGTCTAGTTTTTGGGGTAGGGCTGCCAAAGAAGAAACTTCAAGGGATCGGGCTGGAAACTGAGAAAAATGCAGAAGGGTCAGACTGTCGGGTAAGCTTGGGTCAGTCTTGAAGATTTTGTGATTCCGACCAAACCACAAGAAGTTCTGAGTTGATATTTTAGGGTAAGTTTCCTGAGATATTGTAGAGCATGTTTGTAGAAGGAAGTATCTCAAAATAAGGCCTAGAACTAAGAGCAATCTGAGTTTTAAATTGAATCTGGATTTTAGGGGGTTCAAAAGGGAGCCCGAGGTAGACAAAGAACTTCTAGAGTGAAAAGTTCCTAGACGACAAGGTGAATGACTAAAATATTTACAATTTTTTAAAGAAACCATGTTTTAAAGAAAGATTATTCTCATGCCAGCTAGTTTTACAAAGTAATTTCCAAGCAAACCATGAGTTATGTTTTAAACGCATGCCATGTATGAAAGTTTATTGAAAAACTATTTATGTGTGTTTAAATACACCAAGCATGCGTTAATATCTTTAAAGACATGTTTATGCGGTATGCTTTACATGCTTTAAATAAAAAGTTATTTTATGAATAGTTTTACTTGAAACGCGATACCGAAGGACATTTGAGAAGGTATCCGACCAACTTGATACCGATGGACATTTGAGAAGGTATCCGAGCAGCTCGATACTGAAGGACAAGTTTAGAGAAGGTGTCTGAGCAGAAGTACCTAAGGTATGATGGTACTTAGTTTGGCCACGTGCACGTAGGTAGTTAAACTCAGAGATTGAGCAAAAAGGTTCTCTCTTGACTAGCAGTTGACGTTGGGATTTAACCACAACAGGGTTATTCTCAACTAAGAAACAATTTTAATGTTTTCTGATAAAAACAACTTTATATGTTTTATGCTTGGAAAATGTTTATACAACAGTACAAGGTTACTATAGAAGTTTTATTTCAGTTTAATCTTTTTATTGAGACTATTGCATGAGAATCAGTTATCTTTCTTAAGTCACTCACTGGGCTAGCAAGCTCACCCCATTTTCAAATGTTTTCCTTTCCCCAGGTAGCGGTCAAATCCTCAGAAGATAGCTCTGCATTTGCTTTGCCACTAAAGGACAAAGATATTGTAACCCATCTGTTTAGGTGGTTACTGTAAATATCGTACACATGTTACAGTTGTTCATATAGGGACTAGGCTTTTGGGTATCAGGACTTCTGAAACTAGTAATGTATTTACTCTAAATATGTTGTGCTTTTGAATTAATAAATTTTGGCCATAGAGGCATTCGCTGTATATGAGTTATAAATTGGTATCAGAGTTATTTCCGCAAGAGTTATTAGGCAGTAAGTGTCAACAAAAGAGTTGATAACTGCTGCAGTCATGTCCTTTCCTAGGCTCAGAGGGTAGTCTGGGAAGGGGTGTGACACATCACCCTGTATTGTGATAATTGGAGGAAAATGATATAAATATGATTTATATCAATTAAAGAAGAAAAGGATCATGGTTTAGATGTTACATATGATGTGATATTAAAACTGTAGGTTACAAATATAATATGATAAGTTAGTTATTATATTTATTTATAATTAAAACAATTATGACATAATTGTAGGCGGTTTCTCCTTTAACCGTGCGTGAAAGTGGGAGGTTGTATTCAGTTTTCATAACTGAAGGATAAAATGATTTTTTTCCCGTAAGAAGCACTTCATTAAGTACATTGTTAATCGTTTAGCTCGCGAGAGACTACACGATAACCTTCAATATTTTTTCTAAACGATCGTGTACACGCGCCATTCTAAACGATCAGGTAGTTTTTTACTAAACAATCGTGTAAGCGATCACACCTGATTTCCTAAATGATCATGTACCTGCTGAAATTTTCACATAGTCTATGCCATAGACACTACACTCTCCCACTTTCTTGGTCGTTGAGTTCGATCGTTGTTTCCTCAAAACCTTTACCAAATCCAATAGAGCTCATACCTTCTGGATTCTCACTTTGAGAATACCAAGGTTACTAAGTGGTGGTGTCCGAAAGGTTTCCTATTCGTGGAGAAGATTGTCCGTGATTGACCAAACGATTGGGTAGACGATCATAGAGACATCGAGAGGTTGTTGTTCCAGACTCCACAAGAGCGAGAGAAGGTCAGAAGAAAAGTTATTCAAAAGTAAGTCTATCATTCCTTTTGTATTTATTTATTAAAGCATGTCGTAATTTGTTCTGAAATGCATAAATAGTTTGTATGTTTGTGAATGCTTGTAATTTTGTCACAATGATTTGAAACGATCTTACTTTCGCTCATAGGTTCTTTTTTATAAGAGTTCCTTCAGACCCAACCCCTCTCGAGCCAAGGGAGGGTGTGGTGCCACATTGTTCAAGTCTCGAAATCAGGAGAGAGCAATTTATCTACTTACCCCAATATTAGGGAATGAATGAATTCATATTGTATAGTTGTGTTCCCAGCTCCCCAATCAGATGAATCCCAAAATGGTAGATATAATGAATCGGCAATCTGACCACCCTCACCCTTGCAAATCAAAGTGAAAATTAAAGGACCACCTTCATAGGCAGGAGTTCACAACTCACTCAAGATTCAGGTCATATTACCTATGGTCATCCTTGTGAAATGTAAGTCTTTATTATTAACAGCGTTATATGAGAGACTATTCATTTCGTAGTCTGATCATATTCAAACCCTTTTGTATAGAACACCCTCGCTCACATGTCTTTACATGAATGATCAGGATCAGATCATTTATAGAACTTTTCAATAATTGTAACATCTACAAAATGGGTCGTAGTCGTAGTGTCACCAAAATAAGGTACACAGCCTTATCCATCTACTACAGACCATTTAAGTTATCTTTTAAACGTGATCTACCTGTATGTCTCTGCATACATGTTTAAGTTACAGAAGATAACCTTGGATGTTAGTTTATTGGTTTGTGGGTTAATGCTACTAAATGTTGAATAAAATAGCTAAGAGTTTATTAAATAAATAAATTGTTTGTACACTACAATTACAAACTACAGGGCCCATGAGATTTAGGACATCAACCTCAATAATCTTCCACTTGTCCTAAAGTTAGTGAATGATCCATAATTCTTTAAATAATCTTTAATCCTTTAACCAAAACCAAAACTAAATAAAAAAACTCAATAGAAAACAACCTAAACCAATAATCCAACGTGAAATTCATGCTCTGTTACCACTTGGTGGCAAAAATACTTTAAATCTATATCGAATAGATTAACCTTAGGATCATTCATGCCAAATTGATAAGAATAACATATCAGATTCTATTGAAAAATTAATGATGGATATAAATCACATAATAGGACCCAATTTAATAAAATGAGAAAAAATATCAACCCACATACATAACCCATATTTTAATTATACTTACTATTATTTAAATACATCTAACAAATCGAATATGTAAAGAAGAGAACACGAGGGAATAAAAACGTGAACGTAAACATGCAGGTCGAAATCTAGAATCTAAATAAAAAAAAATTAGATTGAAGCAAAAAAAAAAGTAGAAGAAGAAGAATTAATCAGAGATCTACTAAAAAAATAGTTCATATCTAAAAGATCTAAAAATACAACCTTAAAAAAAGAGAGAGAGAGAGGGAAAAGAGGAGTTGAGGAAGAAAATGGAAAATAAAACCCATACGAGCCAAATAGAGAAAGAAGAGAGAAAATGAGAAAGGTGAATCAGACGACGAAAGAAGAGAGAAAATGAAAGAAGAAGAGTAACTGTGAAGAAATGCATGAGAGAGAGAAAAACGAAAAAGTAATGAAAACACATGGGAAAACAAGTAAGCAATGACAATGTTTGGGAAAATAGGAGTGGTAAAATAGTGGGTTACTAAACCAACCATTTTATTTTCATCAATGCAACAAACAAGAGTCCAAACATTTTTATCCACCTTATCCAATTCAGTTGGGCTATCAAATGCCTCCTTATTGAACAAAATCTACTTTTGTGTCATTGTTCGTATCAACTATGTACCCGATATATATGGTATAATTCATATAAGAAAAATATTTTTAACGACTATTTAAATGAAAGCGAGTTTAAATGTAAAAATTGCAATATTTACTTATAACGAGGAAAACAGTTTCTTAAAAGAGAAAAAAAAAAAAAAAGATAATGAGGTAAATGTTGAATGAGAAATTTTGGACCAATCACAAGTCACCACGTCGTTAAATTAACAACGAATTTCTAAATCATTGACTTTAGGTCCAATTAGAAGTTGACACATGTCCCGAATTGAATTGAAGACAAGTTTCAATGACGTCACACAGATGAATCAGACGAGATTAAATCGGTCCAATTTGATATTACTATTTGGGCTTAAAGTCCAAACTACAAAAAAAGTTGAATTGGACCCAAATTCCAGATCAGGCCCAAAACCAACTAATTGGGCCCAAGGGTCAGGCCCATGGACCAACCAACCCCACGAAGCCCACCTGAGAACTCTATAAATAGAGAAGTTCTCTTCATTTGTAGAAGGGGGCAACATTTTCTACACTCAGAAGACCTAAAGAGAATTCACCAACAAGTAGAGGACTCCCAAGACTCCTGAAGCTACACTTCTATAAGGCAGAATACCTTTGAAGACACAAATACTCTTTCAAGACTTCTACTTCAAGCTTCCAAGACTCCTGAAGCTGCATTCCTATAAGGCAGAAGACCTTTGAAGATACAAATACTCTTTCAAGACTTCTACTTCAAGCTTTTAAGACTCCTGAAGTTGCATTCCTATAAGGCAGAAGACCTTTGAAGATACAAATACTCTTCCAAGACTTCTACTTCAAGCTTCCAAGACTCCTGAAGCTGCACTCCTATAAGACAAAAGACCTTTGAAGACACAAATACACTTCCAAGACTTCTACTTCAAGTTTCCAAGACTTCTGAAGCTGCACTCCTATAAGACAGAAGACCTTTGAAGACACAAATACTCTTCCAAGACTTCTACTTCAAGCTTCCAAGACTCCTAAAGCTACATTCCTATAAGGCAGAAGACCTTTGAAAACACAAATACTCTTCCAAGACTTCTACTTCAAGCTTCTAAGACTCCTGAAGTTGCACTCATATAAGGCAGAAGATCTTTGAAGACACAAATACTCTTCCAAGACTTCTACTTCAAGCTTCCAAGACTTCTACTTTAAAAACGTTCGGTGCTTTCCTTCTCCAAGTCAAGCATATTCAACCAACTGAGAGAGAATCAGAGGATCAAGTATTAGAGATCGAACCACATCGCATCAAATCAACTCCAACATGGACACCAACTTAAGTTCAACTCCACAAAACACGTTTCTCCGGAAACCTCGTGTGAACAAATTGGCATGCCCAGTGGGACCTCTCTACCTCTCATCCCTCTCTCGTCATCCGAGTCAACAAATCTACAAATGGCACCAAAGAAAGTTGCATCCCAAGCTATCGTCGCAAGCAACACTTATATAAGATTTTTCATCACGGAGGAAATCTGGGGCCAGCTGATGGAATTTCCTAAAGGCGGGATCGTCATCAGAGAAAATCCCTTGTTTGAAAACTATGCTTCTGTTACTGATCTATCAGAGAAAGAATCACATTTTGATGTAGTGTCTGTCACGATGACTGACGTAACGACTGAGTCGACCATGGCAGAGATGGAGGTAAAGATAAATCTCCTAATGAAGGCTGTAGAGGAGCGAGATCATGAAATCGCTGCTTTAAAAGATGAGATACAGGCTCGAGATACTGCTGAATCAAGTCAATCCCCAGCTACAAAAGCCAATGACAAAGGAAATAATGTCTTGCAAGAAAGTCAGCCCCCACAATCCACCTCTGTTGCCTCCCTGTCAGTTCAACAACTCTAGGATATGATCACAAACTCCATAAGAGCTCAGTACGAAGGACCGTTGCAAAACTCCTTTATATACTCTAAGCCATACACCAAGAGAATCGACAACCTCAGAATGCCAGCTGGGTATCAACCTCCAAAGTTCCAGTAGTTCGATGGAAAGGGCAATCCAAAACAACATGTTGCACACTTCATTGAAACCTGTGAAAATGCAGGAACTAGAGAAGACCAGCTAGTCAAGCAATTTGTTCGTACCTTGAAAGGAAATGCTTTTGATTGGTATATTGATTTGAAGCCAGAAGTGATTGAAGGTTGGGAACAACTAGAAAGGGAGTTCCTGAACCGCTTCTATAGTACAAGGCGTATTGTTAGCATGATGAAGCTGACAAACATCAAACAGTGGAAAGGAGAGACAATCATCGATTACATCAATCGATGGAGAGTTTTAAGTCTAGATTGCAAAGATAGACTTACTGAATTATCTACAATGGAGATGTGCACTCAAGGCATGCACTGTGAGCTTCTCTACATTCTACAAGGAATAAAACCTCGTACGTTTGAGGAGCTGGCAACACGCGCTCATGATATGGAGCTGAGCATTTCCAATAGGGGAACTAAAGATTTCCTAGGCTCTGAAGGGAGAAAATACAAAAATGATGCCAAGGGCACTGAAAAGATCATGGGTAGTGCCACAAAAGAATCTATTGTCGTTCATGTGACCCTGCTGAAATTTTCCTCCAAAGGAAAACAAACAAAATTTGAAAGAAGGCACAATGAGGGCGAGAAGCGTCGTCTAACTCTTAAAGAACGACAAGAGAAGGTTTATCCATTCCCCGACTCTGATGTGGCAGATATGTTGGAGCAACTACTAGAGAAGTAACTTATTCAACTACCAAAATACAAGTGACCGAAACGAGAAGGAAAAATAGATGATCCTAACTACTGCAAGTATCATCGGGTCATTAGTCACCCAGTTGGAAGGTGTTTCGTGCTGAAGGAATGAATTATGAAGTTGGCTCGTGAAAAGAAGATTGAGCTAGATTTGGATGAAGTATCTTAGACAAATCACACTATAGTAGCGGTGACTTCAAATGTTCTAATAATGTCTGTGTCCCATGCTTAAAGACAAAATCCGATCTAGTTTGAAGAATTCGAGCCTATAGTTGTTCGGTTCCAACGAGAGATTTAAACAGCAAATTCCGAAAAGAAAGATGAGCTTTTTAAAGATGACAACGAAGGGTGGATAATAGTGACTCATCGAAAGAGAAGACAACCAAACTCCACCCAAAAAGAGTCGTGTTCCTATCGAAGCTATAAAAGAAGAAACAAGACTCATAAAAAGAAAGGCAAAAAGATGACATGGAAGCCTAAGCCTGCTAAGAAAGAAGACAAAGAATTCCCTCAATTCCGACAGTCGGCAACTTCGGCAGAATTTCTCCCAAGAAGCTTTCTCAATAATCATCCAAAGAAAGTATCAGAAGTTATTGCATGTCACAATGTCGGCATTGTGGAAGCCGACAACAATCATGTGACTGCTGAAGAAGTCGAGAACTTAGAAGAAATGAAGCAAAGAACTTCTATCTTCGATCGTAATAAGCCTTCAAGTGCTTGATCTTCAGTTTTTCAAAGATTGAGTATGGCCACGGTAGGAGAAGAAGATTCATATGCAATGACTACTTCTGCTCGAACTTCAGCCTTCAAAAGGCTAAGTATATCTACATCAAAGAAAGATCAACCTCCAGCATCTGCTTTTGATCGTCTCAAGACAACAAGCGATCAACGTAAAGGAAGGATGAAAATCTTGAAGCCAACGTCATTCCATGAAGAAAACAATGACGAAAAGATTCACAGTCGTGTCTCTTCACGCATGAAGAGGAAATTTTCTGTTGACATAAGTACAGAAGGTTCCTTGATAGTGAAGCCAAAACTCATCATATTGACAAATCCTACAAATGAAAAGAATAATCAAAACCATGATGAAATAAGAGCTTCTGAAATTTAAATGAAGAAGCTCCTAATCGCAAGAGCCTAAACTGCATGATGCTTCTAGCCCGCATGAGCTTAAAATGTGAACGGCGCCAAAAAAAAATTGTATGAACTACGTTACAACTATCACCCTTTCATTATAAAGGGTAAGTAGGCAACTTAAAGAAATTTAAGTTCAGTCGCGCATAAAAAGAAAAAAAAAATCTCTTTGAACTACATTATGACTTGATCCCTATGACTAAGAAGGGTATGTAGCCAGTTTGAAAGAAACTTCAAGTTCAGTCCAGTTAAAAAAAAAAAAAATTGAACTACGTCATGATTCGATCCCTTTCTTTAAAGGTACGAAGGAAACTTAAAGAAATTTAAGTTTAGTCCATCAGAAGAGGTACCACAACCACCTAAGTATAATACTACAAGATTGATGTTGATCATCCCCATCAAAGAATGACACTTCAGATTGAAGATGTTCATCCCTATTAGGGACAACATAATGGGTTGAAGATGTTCATCCCTCGTAAGGAGCCAACACAGTAAATAAAAGGCACACACGTGGAATGCGCTTCGCTTCCTCTTTAAAAGTAAACTTATACACTCCTCTATCTTCAAGTTTAGAGGCTCCATCGATGCTTCATCTTCATGCTCAAAGTCACAAAGTCAAGCCTACTGCCAAAGCTTCATGCTTTATCAAACTCAAATACGAAGAATTTTTCGATGCTTTGTCAAACTCAAGTGCGAAGGTCTCGTCGATGCTTCTCCATCTTTAAGTTAAAAGGCTCCGTCGATACTCCTCCATCTTCAAGTTCAAAGGCTTCGTTGATGCCTCTCCATATTTAAGTTCAGAGGCTTCATTGATGCCTCTCCATCTTTAAGTTCAACATTGGCGTGCATGGTCCCACTTCCATCTTCAAGTTAAAGATCGGTGTGCATGACTCCGCTCCATCTTCAAGTTCAAGGTCGGTGTGCATGGCTCGACTCCATATTCAATGACTCGGTCTACAAAATCATGACGCAGTTTCGCTTCATCTCTAAACTAATGACGTGGCTTCACTTCATCTTCAAAGTCGTGGCGTGGCTTCGTTTCATCTCCAAACTAATGACGCGACTTCTCTTCATCTCCAAGTCGTGGCGTGGCTTCGTTTCATCTCCAAACTAATGACGCGGCTTCACTTTATCTTCAAAGTCGTGGCGTGGCTTCATTTCATCTCCAAACTAATGATGCGGCTTCGCTTCATCTCCAAGTCATGGCGTGGCTTCGTTTCATCTCCAAACTGATGACGCGACTTCACTCCATCTTCAAAGTTGTGGTGCGGTTTCGTTTCCTCTCCAAAATATTGGTACAACTTCACCTTTTCTCCAAAATTGGTGTAGCTTCGCTTCCTCTCCAAAAATGTGGGTGTGATTCCACCTCATATACGAGATCAAGTTTGGTTTGTCTAGCTATACCTCATATGCGAGGAAAACTCTGGTTCGTCTGGCTCCGCCTTGTACGCGAGATCGACTCTAGCCAACTTGACTCCGTACAAAATCTTGATGGCACATTCTTCTCATCTTCAAGGTTTGATGGCATATCCGCCTCATCTTCAAATACTCAATGGCATATTTCCCTTATCTTCAAATTTTGATCAAGGAGTAACATAACAAGGCAAACTTTTCGAGGATCCTCCTTAGGGTGATCAAATGGGAGAGTTATGTGCCTTTACGAGGCCCCTTCCCATGACGATCAGGATACACGAACGGCGCTATAAGGTAGACCTTTCCGAGATCCTCCCGAGGGTGATCGAATGGGAGAGTTGTAAGCCTTTGTAGGGCCCCTCCCATGATAATCAGGATACACGAGCAGTGCTACAAGGTAGACCTTTCCGAGATCCTTCCTAGGGTGATCGAATGGGAGAATTGTAAGCCTTTGCAGGGCCCCTCCCATGACGATTAGGATACAAGAATGGTGCTACGAGGCAAACCTTTCGAGGATTCTCCCTAGGGTGATCGAATGGGAAAGTTGTAAGCCTTAGCGGGGCCCCTCCCATGACGATCAAGATGCACGAATACGAGGAAGAACATGCACACCAAGGAGCCGGGCACAGGGACGTGAAAAAAACCCACCCTGATTACTGATGGTCGACAAGATTTAAAAAAAAAAAAAAAAAAAAACTCTTGAGTTATGCTTCAATTCTTACAAAGAACAAGAAATGGAAAGTTAGTAAAATAATAATAATAAAAAAAATAAAAAAATAGAGCAAAAAAAAAAAAAAGGAAGCTCTAATTCCCCATCCTTCCTTCTTTATCCCTTCTCCTCACTTACAGCTTCCTATTGCAATCCAAGTCTGATTGACAAAGGATGGAAAGGACGTAAGAACGAAGGAGATCACATTACAAGATGAAGAAGGGCATGCATCCTGCCAATATTTATATAGCTAAGTTCGATGGAATTTTTTTCTACTAATCAGTTGAAATCTGATAAAATCACGGGTTACATGAACTGAATACTGTTTATTTTGTTGTGGAACTTCGATTCTTGTTGAAATTAGTTAAGAGTCAACAAAAAAAGATCATGTTCGATTGGAGGCTGTCTGAATTAGGGGTCACGGTGGAGTTTTAAATCCCCAGATTCAACGGCGAGGAGTTTTGAGCTTAAGACTTGAGAGAATCTGACATATAAGCCAGCAGTATGGAGAAGGAAATCTCGCTAAGGCTGGTATCGCTAGCCACAAAGCAGACGACTGCCTGAGATAAAAAAAAATTAATAAATAATAATAATAATAATAATAATAATAATAAATGGAGAATCTCGCTCGAAATCCTCTCGCTGGTGTCGCTCTCTCCCATAATCTCGCTCGAAATGCCCTCGCTGATCTCGCTCTTTCCACTCTCGCTCTCTCTCACTTTCTCGCTCACAATCTCGCTCTCTCCCACGATCTCGCTCTCTCTTTGATTTCACTCTCTCTACTCTTGCTTTCTCTCGCTTTCTCGCTCACAATCTCGCTTTCTTCATTGTCGCTCCCTCCCACAATCTCGCTCGAAATGCTCTCGCTAATCTCGCTCTCTCTCCAGTGTCGCTCTCTCCAAAATCTCGCTCACTCTACTCTCGCTCTCTCCCACGATCTCGCTCTCTCCAGTGTCGCTCTCTCCAAAATCTCTTCCATTTAAGTTCAAATTCATATTCCATTCAAATTGGAATTAAAATCAACTTTTATTCCAAATCTCAGTCTAAAGCTTCTAATCCAATTTTTTATTCTAAATTCAAGCCAGCCAAATCGGGTGAGATAAATGTCAAATCCGTCCCAAATTAAAATTTGGCCATATCCCAATTTTATTAATATTTGAATGGTTAACCTTGATATTGAGTTATGAATAAAATGTCGAGTCAAAAATTGGTTATATTCCAAATTTTATCTCAAATTTAAATCAACCTTAGTTTCTATACTCATTTCCAAGTAAAATTGAGCATATCCCAAATTTTTATCTCAAACCAAAATTGATCAAGATTCAATTTCACCCCAAATTCTATTCCGAATTCGAATTAAGTTAAATTAAATTTGCAATTAAAGTGGAACATAAATCCTACTTTAGTCAAATTAAAGTTTACTTAGCGAAAGTGTGTCAAACGAACAATATTTCAAATCAAAATTTTGAGCTAAATTCTCATATTTTGATCATAATGATGCACCAAATTAAAAGAGTCAAAAATCATACTTTGATCTCAAATTACATTTTTTTCGAGATTCATCCCCCCATATACGTGCATAAATCTCGAAAAGGGGGCATTTGTTGAATGAGAAATTTTGGACCAATCACAAGTCACAACGTCGTTTGCTAAATTAACGACGAATTTCTAAATCATTGACTTTGGGTCCAATTAGAAGTTGACACATGTCCCGAATTGAATTGAAGACAAGTTTCGATGACGTCACGCGGATGAATCAGATGAGATTAATCGGTCCAATTTGATATTACTATTTGGGCTTCAAGTCCAAAAAAAAAAGTTGAATTAGACCCAAATTCCAGATCAGGCCCAAAACCAACTAATTGGGCCCAAGGGTCAGGCCTATGGACCAACCAAGCCCACGAAGCCCACCTGAGAACTCTATAAATAGAGAAGTTCTCTTCATTTGTGGGAGGGGGCAACATTTTCTACACTCAAAAGACCCAGAGAGAATTCACTAACAAGCAGAAGACTCCCAAGACTCCTGAAGTTGCACTTCTATAAGGCAGAAGACCTTTGAAGACACAAATACTCTTCCAAGACTTCTACTTCAAGACAAATACTCTTCAAAGACTTCTACTTCAAGCTTCCAAGACTCCTGAAGTTGCACTCCTATAAGGCAGAAGACCTTTGAAGACACAAATACTCTTCCGAGACTTCTACTCCAAGCTTCCAAGACTTCTATTGCAAGAACGTTCGGTTCTTTCCTTCTCCAAGTCAAGCATATTCACCCAACTGAGAGAGAATCAGAGGATCAAGTATTAGAGATCGAACCACATCGCATCAAATCAACTCCAAAAATAACACCAACTTAAGTTCAACTCCAGTAAAGATTATCATAAATGTCAAAATATATAATAATGAATAATAATAAAACAACAATATATTTCTTTAATTTTTATCAGCTAAACTCACTTCCGTAAAAATTGTCAAAAATCATTCCTAAAGTATGATGGTAGTTGTAATTATAACTTTAAACTTTCAGTTTTTAAAATTGAACCCTCATACTTATATAAATGTTAAAATTGAGTATTTTTTTTAGTACAACTAAAAAAGGAAAATAGCTTAAGAAACAACTAAATAAGAGTGAATGACATAATCCATTGGAAACCAATGATAGATTCATAGAGATGGAGCTCTCTTGGGGCATCAACGAAAGACTTAACCTCATTCGCAAAGCTATATTTCCCAACCAAAAAATTTCAAAGAATTTTGGAGTCAATTTCGACCCAAAGAGGGGAGAACTAGCTTCAAGAGCACTGGAGACCCCACTAAACATGGCAACGACCTCGACAAGATCCATGGAGCCGAGGAAAGTGACTTTCCAAAACAAGCATAATACCACCACATAAATCATGAACAATAACACCAATACCCATTTCGCTGTCTAGAAAAGGCCGCATCAGAGTTCACCTTAAACACGTCGAGGGAGGGGTTGACCAATGGGAGACCTCCTCAACGAATAAGGGAGGATGACTCAAATGATTTGAAGCTAGCACAGATTGACGATCGATAGATTCCACTAGATTTCTCGCCCACCGAATAGGATAGAAAAAAAGGGAGATAGGGCTATCAAAAGCCAAAAGGTTGGGAAGATGCCAAATGACTTATGCAATGAGGATAAAGATAAAATTGGGTCAAATTGGACCTTCAAATTTACATAATTGTTTAAATGGTAATATTTATATAAGTTTGAAGAACCAATTCTTATCATTTGTGGGTCTAATTTCTATAATAATTTTAAGTTTGATAGTCTAATTTTAATTCTTATAAAAATTTAGGTGCTAATTTTTACTATGGAGAATTTGAGGGTATGATTACTTTTGTAATTTGCCTATGTAAATTTCACAAAATATTTTGGTCTGCCTTTGTTGGCGCGTATTACTTCTCTTTCGTGTTTGGTGCTCCGCCCAGTTTGAGAGGTTTCTTCCACTCACCATTCTTCCGATCGCCGTCTACAGTACAATATATCGTTTACTTGCATCTGTAACAATGGTTGAAAAACCTTCTAGTTCTTCATCTACTCTCGTTGATCATCCAGTTGTAAGTTCGAAATCAACCTCATCTGTCTGTTTCCTCCCGGCTTTCTCAAGTTCGATGTTCTACAGTTTCTAAATGAATTGGAGTATTCGGGTATCTTTACTGGAATGTTATTGTTTAGGTTCCAGGAGACGTGGTTCTCGATCTCTCAAACATGGCCAACGAGACCATCAAGCTTGGAAGCGGTCTTCGACAGGTTTCTGTTAGGGTTTTCTTTTTCTTTCTTTCTTTCTTTTTTCAATGTTTATGCGTCTATTACATGTTTTGCTTCCCTATTAACAGCCATCAGTTTCCCTAGCGTAAGTTTGTGACCCGACAATCAAATGTTTTTTCGAATGTCGTTCAAGTTTCGGCAATCAAAGTTCGCTTTGTTGTAGTTACCTTTGTTTATTTATTTATTTTTTGTTATCTTTCAGGACCAGGATGTTATTTCTGTCTCCAAAGTTGGAAAACTGAGGTTATCGAAACCAAACAAATATTGGGTTGAAAGCTCACAGAAAAGGGTAGGTAAATGACATTGTTCAAATTGACATTGGGATCCTTATATTGTATGTTCTTTCAGCTAGCTTTTGAATTATGGACTTCAACGCTAGTTTCGGGGTTTTCTTCAATTGAATTGATATTAATATCATTCTCGCGTTAATTTTAATGCAATGTTCTGTTTTCCAGTACGTGCCATGTGCGGAAGATTGTGTTCTTGGAATCGTGCTTGACTCTAGAGCCGACGTAAGTGCTGCTTTGTTTTCTGATTGTCATGTGTGGATGGTTGTGGTTTGACTGGTAACCATATCTTCTTCTTCTTTTTTTTTTGTGGGTGGTGGTGGTGGTGGTGGTAAGAAACTAGGCTATCATTGAGAGAAATAAAAGAATATATATGGGCATACCAAAAAGGGAGTTTGGCCCTAACTATAGAAAAAGACTCCAAACCAGAAGTACAAGATTCAGCTCATAATTACAAAAAGGTTTAGTGACCGATGTCCACAATGAGGTGTTAAAACTTGCTTCCTCCCAAACTTCCTCACCACATCACTCAATCTCTCTACAAATCCAACTTTCAGTCTAAATGTCTCACAAAATTGCAAAGGAAGTAGCATGCCACAAAAATTTGCCCTTCTCCTTGAAGGGAGGAGGGTTTAGAAGCACTTCCTCCAACAAAGTCCTGCTATATCTAATTTGAACCTGACAAACACCAAGTGATTTTATGCAGTGTCTCCAAAGGCAGTGAGCAAACTAACTATCCCATAACAAATGATCAAGGTCCCCCTCACGCCTTCTTCAAGGAATGCACCATTGTGAGAGTATCCATGTCTAATTAGTCCCATGATACTAGGGAAGAATTTGATAAATCTCGATTTATAGTAACGGTAATAACTAATGGAGACTCAAGAGGTCCCCTCTCCGAGAACCCTCAAAATATGAGTCCCAAAACAAAACACTAAAGGCATACCCTTTCCTCTCTCGGAGACACACTTAAAAGGCTATCCTGTACACAAAACACTCAATGCACCCTCTACCTAACTGTAACACCTATGCTCCACAAAATCACAGCAGACACACACCCAAAAGCTTTCACAAAGACGCCCACTCCTCACATACAATATCTTTAGACTTCCCTATTTTCCCTTTCTAATTTTTACCTTGGTAACTTGGAATCTATTAGATTTTTGTTCGATTACCTTTTAAGTTATCATTTTATAATTCTTTTTTTTTTTTTTCCATTGCAGAATTTTCTTGTTGACATAAAAGGTCCGTCATTGGGCTTTCTTCCTGTTCTTGCATTTGAAGGAGGAACTAGGCGTAACATACCCAAATTTGAGGTGTGCATTATTTTGTGTATACATTCTTGGTATTTTCACCATATGATCTTTCGATATAGTTGCTCCTCGGTCTTCCTTAGAAGTTTGATACTTTGTCAGTTCATTTATTATCCTGAGAGGTTATGCTTGAGTGTTTTTTTCTTCCATTTTTGTTGAGTACTGGTGGGGGATGCAAGGGTGGTTAAGAAATATCCTTCACTTCATTTGTAATCCCGAGAGGTTATGCTTGAATGTTTTTTTCTTCCATTTTTGTTGGGTGCTAGTGAAGGAAGCAGGGGTGGTTAAGAAATATCTTTCTTTGCATGTCAATAAAAGGTGTAATGTCTCACCTTTTTTAATTTGGATTATTTTCCTTCGCAATCTTCTTGTACTTATCCTCATTTGGAGAGTTATATTCCAAGTGTATTCGGTCCAAGTTAACAGGTTTCACTTTTCTCCTTAAACTCGTCCTATTGATTCTGTTTTGTAGATGGGTGCCCTGCTTTACGTGCGGGTAGTGAAGGTAAACCCTGGAATGAATCCCGAGTTGGCATGCACTGATGGTTAGTTAACTTTTTGTCTCTACACGTCCAATAAATTGTTTGAAAGTTGATACAGTCTCCATCAAAGAAATATATTAATGGTGCTGTAAACTCGTCCTCTGAAGAGGGTGGGCACGGCCTGCATACATACTCTATGCAAGTTCATGTTTCTTTTCAGTTTTTGTTTGCTATTGATCGTATATCTCACTTGAGTGTTATTTTGCTTGGTATAGCGAGTGGGAAAGCAGCTGGATTTGGCCTCCTAAAGGATGGCTACATGTTTGAGTGTTCAACTGGCTTATCAAGAATGTAAGCTAAGTTGGTTTTCTTAATTTTTCTTTTTTCCCTTTTTAAGTCATTCTTCTGATCATTCATTCCCATTTTTTTATTTTATCCTCTATTCTAGGCTTCTAAGTTCTCCCACATGTCCAATTCTTGAATCTCTTGGGAAGAAGCTTTCATTCGAGACAGCAGTTGGTTTAAATGGCCGAGTTTGGGTATATATTTCTTCAACCCCTACATTTTTTATTGCTAGGACTTTATGGGTTTACTATGCATAAATTCTCTTCCCATAATTCCTTCTAGCACACATTTTAACCTTCTGTTTTCTTAAAGAAAAACTTCCCTTATCTGACAGTCATATTAGATGGTTGGAAACTTGGAATTATTACTCTCCATTCTTCACTCTCCCCTTTTAATCTCCAACTTAACTCTTCTTTGAAACTTGAAGATGTAATTTTTGAGTTACAAAACACTTTTGGGCCCGACTTTCATAAAAGTAACAATTTAGTTCATGAACTTCAGTTGATAACAATTTAGTTTCTATACTTTCAAATTTGTAACAATTTAGTCCCTAAACTCTAGTAAGTAATGGCGTAGTCCCTGTACAATGTAGTCTCTATCGTAAAGAATATTGATACGATATGATTTAATGAAATTTCTTATATGTGTAGATTGATAAATTGATTAAAAATCAAATTTATATATAAACTATAAAGACTAAGTTGTCATGTGATAAAAAATGACACTTAATTTTGATGAAAATTTTTACAATGGGGTTCAATCATTCCAAATTGTAAAATATAGGGACCAACTCATTGTTTATTAAAATTCAGAGACTAAATTGTTATAAATTTGAAAGTACAAGGACTAAATCATTACTAATTGAAGTTCAGAAACTAAATTGTTACTTTCATGAAAGCTTAGGGACCAAAAATGTTTTTTAACCAAATTTCTTCTGCCGAGCTTACTTATAAATAGCATATCTTGCTTTTCACATCTATACTTTCAGGTCAATGCCGAATCTCCGTCCACGACCATTGTTGTTTCAAATGCAATATTGAACTCCGAGACTCTGTCTGGGGTCCAACAGAGAATCATGGTGGACAAACTCCTTAACAATTTAAAGCTGTCAAGTTAGTGTTGTAAACTTCATGGTTAGAATTCTTTGTTTGTTAAACTACATTTTTAGTCATGTATTATTTAGCTCGAGTTTTACTTAACAGTAATTAATCAAATCTTTTCCTCTTTGCAAAATTGAGAAAGATGCTGATTTAATTATATTCATTTACTCTCAAGTTAAATGGCTATTTGGTCTACTTCTTATGGAGTTATTGTCTATTTGGTGTACAACTTAAAAAATAATTAAAGATGGTGATTTTGGATTAAAGAAACCATATTAAATTTTCATAAATCTATTTGTTTAGGTAAATACGCCTGGAGGGAGAAAAGTATATAACTACTCCAATTTAATACCACTCATTTAATTATGTTAAATTGTTCAATATCAATTGTATCAGAATATTGAATCATTGTGGGTAGCCATTGAGACCTTTGAATAAGGTTGGTGATTTACATAAAATATACATGTTTTAGGTTAAATTGTAAATTTGATTCGATTTTAGGGGTTATTTATGAGAATTTTATCAAATTAAGGAGTAAAGTTTAACTTTTAAAATCATAGAGATTAAATTCTAATTTTTTCCAAACTATTGAGACTAATTTTGCCATTTAATCTAGTTGATTCACATAAAATATTAAAACTGTGTAAGTGGTGATTGTACAAAACATTAAAATTGTATTGAGTTCTCCAGCAATTTATATGTTGTAGAACATTTATCCTACATTGGTTCGAACTTTTGTGATATTAATATTATTTGTTAAATTTCTAAGTGTTATAATAATTCAAATCAGGGCATTTTTGTGGAGAATTGCATTCACACATCAAATTATACTTCCAACAATAAGGAAAAATCTATGAAAATGAATTTTCTTCATAAAAAGTTTCATATTGGCAAATTTTAGGTCAAATACTATTAATATGGACCATATATACATGGCCAATGAAAATTCACACTCTTTGAATAAAATCCACCTAATAAAATTTAAAAATGTGAGTTTTATATTATAACTACATGAAAATATTTAGTTGGTTAAACATGACACAAATGTTTTTTCTTTTTTTTCTTTTTTCTTTTTTCTTTTTTGTGAAAATAGATTAAATGAAAGTAGGAGAATTTGAACTTCGTAAAGGAGGGATGGTATGTAACAATTACACTGATTAATTAATTCAAGCCAATAAATTTAAAGAATAGTCAATCAAATATGCATTTTTTGATGTTTTGGGGTAAAAAAGAAAAAGTAAATGGCACTTAAAAATCCTGTAATTTCGAAGGAAGCCAACACGAAAACATCCTCGAACTTTTCATTTATTAAAAAAAAACAATTTTGGAAATTCGCCAGGATATTCCTTCCATTCTATTTGGTGGGACTGGGCGTAGTGGCCGTGGGACATAAAAAATTATGATGGAATAAAAGAGGAGCCGAATATGAATTTATATCTCTAAAATTTGGAAATATATCAATTTATATTTTAAATTAAAAATTATATCCATTTAAACTTGAAATTTTGGAATTGTATCAATTTAAAAGGGGTAAATATGAATTTATATCCCTAAACTTTGGAATTGTATCAATTTAAATCCTAAATTAAAACATTTAAACCTGAGATTTTGGAATTGTATCAATTTAAATCCTAAATTTTAGAAATTCTATCAATCTAAACCCCTAAACTAATAATTATATTAATTTAAACCCTAAACTTTCATGAGTATATCAATTTAAACTCTTAATTTTCATAAATATATCAATTTAAACCTTGAACATTTATAAGTGTATCTAAATAAAATATAATGGAGAGTTTAAATTGATACAATTATGAAAGTTGATTTAAATTGATACATGATAGCTTGTAGAAATACAACTATTGGAGCATTTTACTTAGAATTATGAGGCAGCCTTTTACTTAGAATCATGTGTTATTTTGCGTCAAAACGTCTATTTTGTAGTTGTCGCAGGAATCGATCGCATGCGCTGATCCCAAGTTATCGCAAAGTTGATCACATGCATTGATGTTAATGAAGGCAAGTTGATCGCATGAAATGCCGCAATTACAGTGATAACCATGATAAGAGGATGATCGCAAAGTGGGTGGTATGCTTGATACTTCATAAGAAACAATCATGAACGCATACCTCGGGAGTATCAAAGAGATAAGATCATTATGACATTTTCACCTACTGCAACAGGAATGACAGTGATTCAGAGCGGTATTATCAAAGTTGTCGGCGTTTGAGCTCTATAAATAGGGCCTTGAAGCCCAAATTCAAAGTATATGGGACTTCTGCCTTGGGTATATTCCTGTGATCACAATCGAGAGTATGAGCAAGAAAGGGACTACTCCATCGCCCATTTATTGCACCACCGACAGCCTTGACACACATCTGATGGAAGCAAGAGATCGCCTACATCTAGCCATCCATCTCTCTTCTCACTTCTATATTGTATTACATTTTGGCTTAAGACATGAATACATTTTGTAATCAATGCTTCTCTTTAATTCCTTCAACATCATTTTCATCATCTTCTTCTACTTGATCATCTTTTTTCTTTCACTGCAATAAAGTAAGTGCAGCTTGCAAGAGTTATCGCATACTCAATCATGCGGCATAGAGATATGATGCATGTAGCAAGCCACCAAGAGGTATGCGTCACGCGAGTATAGTGAGTCAATGTTGTTTGCTTAGTGCGAGGCTATCACAATGCTTGTCTGTGAGCGGAATAGTTATAACCAACTGCTCTAGAGGATAAGTAGTGAAACCTACTAAACAAAGTAAACAGTTTTCCTAGAGATAAGAATAACCTTATGTTCAACGCAAGCATGCATTATAGAGATATAAAGCACGTGGCTGACCACCAAGAGGTGTGCGATGCATTAGTGTGGTGAGCTAGGATTACTCTTGTGACCAAACTTAAGGACTTGGTGATATCTCCTCCACAACCCTACTTTTCCATGCATCTTATTACACGTTAACAGTTGCCGCATCTCTACCGATTCTCATAGTCAAACTTCAATTGTTCAGTTTGTTTAGCTAGAGTAGGAGTAGCACATAGTAATCAGCTTCTTTCTTTTTATTTCTATTCTCCGCCTCAAACACATTACTTTACAAGATTATCTCTTAGTTGCAAATCCCCATGTTCGACCTCAGATTATCCTGAGAAACTTGTGATCTCGTTATACTTGGAGAGAGAGCAATAAAACTTCAGACCAATGCATGATCAGCGCATGACCATCAACGCATATCTATTAACTCACAAACAAATAAAACTTTTCCTCCTACCATCAACACATTTATAAAAATTCAGATGTTAAATTGATACAATTATTAATTTGAGATTTAATATAATTTTCAATGTTCGAGATTCAAATCGATACAATTATTAGTTTAGAATTTAAATTTATAGATTTGCTATTTATCCCATTACTTTTTCTTCCGATTTTCCACCCAAAATTTGCAAAATAAATAAATAATAATGATGATAATAATAATTCACTCTTCGAAATTCGCAAAATCCAGTCTCTGCCTATACCCCCAGCTTTCTTCTGATATTTCTTCTCCTTCCTTTTATTATCCTTCGAATTATCTTCCTCTTCTTCCTCTTTATCCCTCAATTTCTTCCATCCAATTTCTCCATTCCTTCAGTCCTCCTCTCTCTCGTAGTTGCCTTTCTGGGCTGAAAGCGTTTTTGATGTGCAAAACTTGAAGAAGGGGCTTCCATGGCGGCAACTCAATCTGCTCCTCCTCCTTCGGATGATGATAACCCTCAGAATTCAGGTCTGAATTTGATTCCCTTCTTGGTTTCTTTTTTCAATTTAGTTTCACTGTATTTTGTGTGGTTGGTCTGGTCAATGTTACTGTGATATGACTAAGTTGAAACCTCGAGTTTCGGTATCGGTTTCCAGTATTCTCCTCATGTAAGTATTGACTGAGGTTGGTGTTTGTATCAGCTCCTGCTCCAGTTCCTGCACGAGCTACGATTGAGGATCATGGAGATGCGAAGGCGGAGGTTGATAAGCAAACCTCACCGCCATCGGTGTTTGTGAACTCTGAACCAATGAGAGAGGATCAAGTGCAAAATGCTGTGAAATTTCTTCAACATCCTAGAGTAAGAGGCTCTCCTGTTGTTTATAGACGATCATTTTTAGAAAGAAAGGGTCTTACAAAGGAAGAGATTGATGAGGCATTCAGGCGTGTGCCCGTAAGCCAATTCTTTTACCATTGATTTGTCTTATAGATTGTTGGTTTATTATCGATTCCTTTGATTATTTTGTATGCTGCCCCTAACTTCTGTTCGCTCATTATTTTTGTGTGTTGGGGATGTCAAAACAGGACCCGCCATCTAATTCTCATACTGCTACTGTGAGTCAAGGTGATAATTACTTCGAGGAATAAAGTAGAACTCTCATAATTTATTCAGTCCTCTTTCCCTTCCCCGCTTTCTTTCATTTTATTCCTCTTATTGTTATGTCTTCAGAATTCTTGAGTTGCCCAAATTCATTAGGTTTTATGTGGTTATTCGTGAACAGATGGACAGGTGAACACAGTTCAGCCACAGCCCTCTACGCAATCTCTTCAACCAGTTGCTGCTGTCACTCCTCCTGCTGGTGGTGAATCTCGTGTGGGGACCGTCGCACGGTCTAGATTCCATTGGTCACATGCCATTCTCGCAATAGGAGTATTGGCTGTTTCAGGTGCTGGAACAGTTGTAGTAATCAAGGTAACTTTTATATTACTCCTATTTTTTGAAGGGCCAAACATTTCATGACTATGCTTGTTGTTTCTGTACTTTAAAGATTTCTGGTATTTGAATGTCTTGACTGATAGGGCTGAGTGCCCTGTTAAATATGACTCTATTTTGTCAGGCAAAGGATAAACTCTATATCGGGAAGTTTTCTGTTAATTCTAACAAAATATTCTCTGTATCAGAATTCTATTATTCCTAGGTTGAAATCTTGGGTACGTAAAGTTGTATTGGAAGACGATGACGTTGAGAAGAAAATAAATTCAAAACCAAGTGCAGCCGAGGAAGCAGCTGCCGCTGCCAAAGCTGCAGCAGCAGCAGCATCTGATGTGGCAAAGGCGAGTCAAGAGATGCTGTTTTCTAAAAATGAAGGTGGTCTTAGCTATATTCTTCTGCCTCCTAATTCCATGTCTAATTTGGACTGACAAGTTGGTAACATGAGGTTTTTCAATAACTTGCAGAGAAAAAGAAGTTTGAGGACTGTTTTGACTTGTTGGTTGCTCAGCTTGGGCAGATGAAGTTGATGCTGAAGGCCATTGAGAAATTGGAAGGTACTACAGCCTAGTTATCTGAGAGAAGAGTCTCTAATAAAGAAAAATGGAACTTTTGTACCAATATGCAAGTTTCATAATCTTTTACTTGGATGGCATTGACATTGATATTTAGCTTTTAAGTTCATGCAATGTTCAACATGTTTGTTTTGTACAGTAAATTGGTTAGAACATATTTGCAAATGACATTTCAGTTTCCAAAAATATTGAGTTTTCCTGATAAGTGTTCCTAATTCCTTTAAAGTTATCAGCAAAGAGCACAAATGGAAGGGCTTCTTTATTGGTAAAGGAGATAATCAAATTAGCACCATGAAATATATCTGCAAATGATAGTTCAGTTATCAGAAATATATTGAATAACTAATGAATACTCTTAATTCTTTTACAATAATTGGTAGCAACCACGTACGGAAGAACTACTACCGTTGAACAAGAAGATTATCGAATTACTCCCATGAGTTCAAAGGTGAGCTAATAGTGGTCATTGAATGAGCAACATTTGTCTGGCATGTGATGATATTTTTGTTTTATGGTATCTGGTCTCCATTACTTGCTGAATTTGACCTCCAATTCATTTTAATACTTTTCAGCAACCATATTCCAATGGCAAGGTGGACCCTAGCTTGCAGTCAGGTTGCTATTAGCAGTTTAAGTGCTGTTCTAAATGTGTGGTGTTTTTTGTTTTGAAACACAAGAATCAATTTGAAATGTCTAAATTTTTTATGTGCAGCTACACCTGCCAAACCTGTTGAACCCTCAGTTGCACCACATCCCAAGTCTTACATGGAGGTAATGTAATCTCCCGTGTCTCTTCTGGACAATAACTTTATTTTGTCCAAGATTATGTTTCCATGTCAAAGCATGCTATCTGCCAGGTAGATATATAAACTTACATAATCTAATACTTCAAGAGAAAACTCACTACTATTGACTGATTTTCATTGATTATGAACACTTGTTTACAAAATAAATTGGCAATTCAACGAAAATTTACCTCAGATGTGAGAATTTGATTGAACAATCTGCAGTTTGCTACACTATGTTTTGACCTACATTAACAAGCCGCAATTACCTTTATGGTGCAGTTAATTACTTATTGATAATTAATTATTGCTGCTGGTTGCTGATGTGTTCTATAGTATCTTGGCTAAGTTTGTTGTGCATTGATTCAGACCTTCTTGTTGTTCTTATTTATGTGTAGATCATGGCCATGGTCCAGAGAGGAGAGAAGCCATCTAATATTAGAGTAAGTTATTAATTGATTTTTTATTTTATTTTTTTTGGTAGAATAGAGCTTTGGCTTTCAAATTGGTTCCTTACCCCCTCACACACGCACATCATTAGTATCAAATCTGACTTTTCCTTTGGGTTTCAATATTTGTAATTCCTCCAACAAGGCAGGGTTGATATATAGTTGGTCATATTGGAACTTTTTAGGAATGACATTACAATTGAATGGTTGTGTCCGTGGATAAAATTAATGCCGAAAACAGAGTTTTCCCCCTTTTTTTCACTCTTCTTTTAAAGGAATCAGAGAAATGAAATTGACATCTTACTTGGGGGACTAAAATTGTAATTGTGCAT
This sequence comes from Benincasa hispida, assembly GCF_027475165.1. Classification (NCBI taxonomy): domain Eukaryota; kingdom Viridiplantae; phylum Streptophyta; class Magnoliopsida; order Cucurbitales; family Cucurbitaceae; genus Benincasa; species Benincasa hispida. The sequence continues at coordinate 9,634,983 of NC_143479.1, forward strand.
GGTTTTTTTTTTTTAATTTTTTGCTCAAACTCTTGAACTCCTTGTGAGCTTTGTTCTAAGTCTTTTAATACTGGCTTCATTGCAGGACATAGATGATTTACCTCCCAACCCAAATCAACAGCCATCAAATCCTCGCCTAGCTCCTAGAGCCAAGGTCTTTTTAGTGAAAGTTTTTCTTTAGCTTTTTCTTGTCTCTGATGTCATTTTGGTTTCTAGCCTATTGCATTGCAAAGAAGGGAGAATGGTACTGAGAGTCATTCCTCACTAAACTGACGATTGGGAAAATGGTTCCTAATTTGGGTGCTCAATTCAACATCGGAAATCATCTATATTGATTCGTTTCTCTTAGTGGCGGGGAATGGTTCCCTTTTCCTCTTTGTAAATGTCATAAATCTTCTTGTTTGTTTCTTCTTCTTCATCTTTTTCTTTTTGAAAAAACATGTCTTAATTCTGTCATATGTGAAAACTGGCTATGCTTCACCCAAAAAAGGATCTAGATTAACCATAACTAGAGACTTCGGACACATATTTGTTTTAACTGATTTCTTGTGAACTAAAACAGTAGAAATATTTACTAATTTTTCTTTTGTGTGTGCATGTAATAATAGCCTTGGGAGGTTGGTACGCAAAACAATCCTGGCTTTTTCCCTCAGTCTCAAGAAGATGCTGGTTTGAATTCCTTGGTACAAAACAATGGTGTGACTTACGAAAACGATAATGCTTCAGTACCTTGGTGGCAGAAGAGAAATGTTAATATTACAGAGGTCGAGAATAATGAGTTGAAGGTAGGCTCTTCCAATGGTCTCTATGCTGAGAAACCTGTTCAACGTGCATGGGTTCCTCCTCAGCCACCACCTGTTGCATTGCCAGAAGCAGCTGAAGCCATCCGAAGGCCAAAACCAACTTTCCAGAAAGAACAGTTTACTGACGAGCCGTTAGCAACACAACCAAATGTAACCGATGAGTTGCAGAAGGCCACAAAAATTTCTGAATCTGGGGGAGCATTCGATTATGAGAACTTGGGAGTGAGCTCAAGTGAGATACAAGTGGAAGATAGTGGCTCTGGAGGACAATGAAATGGGTTAGAGTATTATAAAAATCACGTATGATCTGGAGTTATAGTCTCATGAACTTCCTACTAAATTCATAGAAATCGATGAAAGGATGCTATCACGTTTCCTGAAAATGTTTGTGTACTTTGTTGACTGTGCCAAACAATAATCCCGTCTTATTTTCCCTTTATAGAATAAATTATTACACAACGTATTTGATAGTACACATTGATTTTTTTGTTCATACCATGTCCCATATCTGGATGGATAGTTACCGGTGTTGAATCTGCTTTCAGCGGTCAAACCTGTATTTCTATGTGCCATTCTTTCTTCATTCTGTATCTATGACTTTCCCAACTGCAGAACTCTAAGAACCTGAAAATACTGACTCCTCTGGTTCTCGAGATCCATACGCTAGATATTTTGATGTTCCATTCATCTAATACAACTTGGCTTGAATTTTTTTTCATCCTTTCTGGCAAATGTAGCTTTTACTTTTTTGCTCAGCTAACAACAATAACAAAACAAAACAAAACTTATAATAAGATGCTCTAATTGTTTACCATCAAAGATTCTGATAATTAGAAAATTAGATGTCAGACCAAACATCCAAAGAGACGTTAAAGTGAATTATAGTCGAAGACTTTTCCTAAAAACTTTTGACGTCCTCAAGGATTCATCTATCTTTTCGAGCCCAATAAACTAGAAGATAGAAGTGAATACTGTTGAGCCAAAAGGTGACTTTCTTCAGGAAAAGGAGGGTGAAGAAGCACATCCTCCAGCATGATTTGACGTTTGGAGTTAAGTTAAACCAAATCTTCAAAAGCTTCTCCAAAACACTCCAAGCAAGATGACAACTCCAAAAAACATGATAAAGATCTTTCAATGCCTGCCTAATCAACACATCTTCTAAGGCGCTTAAAACTAGAGGTAAAGATCTCCCCCAGGATACCAGCCAGTAGATTTCATCTTAGAATGGTGTAAAGAGAGGGGAGCAGGCGTCGGATGAGAGGGTTGGGCAATTGAGAAGAAAAATGATTTGCAAGAGACAGTATTTGAAGAATGTAGGGTCCAAATACAAAAGTCGCTAAAATTTGGATAGACACCATGTTACAACGAGCAAAGATATGTTCATATACCCAGGATCAGAAAGAGACCTCCTAGGATGAAATTAATGAGAAGTAGAGGGAAAGTTAATGTTCTAAGACGAAATACAATTAATGAAATCATCTTCCTTCCGAGAAAGATTGTACGAGTTGAGATCATTGCCAATCTGGTGATCCTGGAAAGTTACTGTTCTAAGACGAAATACAATTAATTAAAACATCTTCCTTCCGAGAAAGATTACGAGTTGAGGTAATTGTCAATCTAGGGATCCTTTGCTAAGAAAATGCAAGGCCATTCACAAAAAACAGGGAAACCTCGTTAAATGACTTTGCATGGACTCTTCAAAAGGCCAACATAACATAAGTATCCCAAAGTTTTTAATAAAGAACTAAGAGGTCATGGTTTCAATCCATGATGATCACATATCTAGAATTTAATATTTTACGAGTTTTCTTGATACTCAAAGGTTGTAGGGTTAGGTGGGTTATCTTGTGAGATTAGTCAAGGTGCATGTAAGTTGGCATGGATGTTCACTAATATAAATAATAATAATAATAATAAGTATCCCACTTGGAAGAGTAACACTTAAATCATCACCTACTTGTGATGACATTATGGTATAAAGTACCAAAACTCTAAAGCGACTTATCTAGAAGGCCGATGTTACTTTTTGCCAGGTTCTTGATACTTAGCTCACCTTCATCACATAGACTACCTCGCTAGATGAGACCCACTGCTCCTTTCGATATCCTCCAAAAAAAGACTGCATAACCCTCTCAAGCTTGGAGCAAAGCAAAACCATATTTCTAAACAAGGAGAGAACAGTTCACCATCAATACCGACTAACGAATATTTCTCCCTATTCACCTTAAAGACGATAGCCTCATCAACAAACTGCGAGTAAGATGTACTGTATACGTTCTTGGAATCAGTATACTACGCACTCACACAACCACCACAAAGGGGAAGAGGAAAGAAAAAAGGGGCAGAAGGTTTGCTTGCCTAAGCACTTTATTCATCTTGTTCTTCGTCTTCCCTAGGTTTTCAATTAAATAGAACAAAGAAATTGGCTGAAGAAACACAATTCCTGATCCAAAATCTCCCTTGAATTGATCCATTTTTGCACATTTGACTTGTTTGTGAGGGAGGGAAAATGAAGACAACGAAAGAAGTACTTTGGGGAAGAATCTCTCTCCAGTTCCTTGCATGATATTGTCACTCGAAAGGATTTCTTCTCTGAAATTAATGTCAGCAGTGCACACTAGTCTTGTTTCTAAGGATCGTTTGATTTGAGGATTTTCTGCATGAAAACTGTCACAGACAACCAAAACCCATATTTGTTTAATCGTTTTCAAGAATCCGTTTTCGTAACTTTTTTTTAGGTTCTCATAACTCTCTTTTTCCTTTTCGAGTAATTCAAACTTAGACTAGAAATTTGGGTTGTCAGTCTCATTCTTCAATCTTCGCAGACTTAGACTTCTAACAGTTTTAAGTTAGTTGAGACTATTTATGTACACAATTGTCAAAACTTGTTGTGCATATCAAATTACTAAAGAGCCCCTAATCTTCTACTAATCTCACAGGCTCGGTTTAAATTCATATTCAATGAAGAAAAGTCTCTCTTATGAGACATCAGACATAGTTTCTGTTCTCCTTGTTGTGACTGTCCAATGTCCCTCCCTTTGGTTCAATGGTATTTTTCTTTTTATTTATTTTGGAAAATAATAACAATGTAACAAAAAAAAAAAAATGTTGCTGGCTTTTAAATGACTAGGCCCACAATTTGGAACCACGAATTTCACGTTGCTAGAGTTTGTCCCCTCTACCCATAATTGTTTTTTTAATATAATAAATAGGTTAAAAACTACTGTTTGATGTTTATACTCTGAAATTGGTTGAATTTTAGTCCTTATATTTTTAATTATCGAATTTTAGTCTCTATACTTACAATAAATCTTAAATTAATCTATTAAAGTTAATTTTTACTGAAATTAGTTAAATAATAATAATAATCTTAAATTAATCTATTAAAGTTAATTTTTACTGAAATTAGTTAAATAATATTTTTACTGAAATTAGTTAAATAATAATAATAATTTTCCTTACAGGAAAAATATAATATGTGAATATGCTTTTGGTAAAAATATTAATAAATAAAAAAAGAAACAATAAATTAACATTAAGCACTAAATGCAAGATTCATGTATAATACATAATTAAAATTAGATAATTAAAAGTATAAAAATGAAAATGGATCAAAACTTCAAAATATATAGCCGAGAATGATATTTTAACATATTAAATATACCGATAGTTGTTGAATAAATCCATGGAATTTAAATTGGTAACATAAAAACGAAAAGAACGTGATATATGCCTTTTGAAAATTGTTTTGACTTCATATTGCATTTATAATATATTCATATGACTATACTAGTGTCCTTTTCGGAGAAACTAGAAAGCCATTTTCTTTTCCCCTTTTCAAACATAACCAACTTCCCCACTACAATCCAACAATAAATTAAGACTCAGAGTGAGTCTATTTCCCCTAGTGGTTGGTGTTGATGCTAAATTTTGATAAAGAAAAACTTACCTAACTTCCACATGATAATAACAGTAAATTTGTAATTTATAGAAGAGATGATCTACAAAACAAAGAAAAATGTCTCCGATACCTAAGTTAATAAGATAATTATAAGATAGAAAATGTCAGAATTTTAAGTTACCTCATATGAAGTTATAATGATCTATTTATAAGCTTCGATCATTCTCCTATTCCTTATTTGATCAGGGTTTCTGATTGGATAGGTTGTATGTGGATCTCTTCTGAGTTGCGACCGATAGGCCCAACATCATTGCCAAGTGCGCTAGAGTTTCATCCCTTTTTGGCCTAGCTTATTCCGGGCCTTTAGCCTTTGGGCTCACATACATGGCTCAGTCTCGACAAGGGCCGAGGTCGATCAGACCCAACTTTTTCTTCAGTCAACTCTTTCATTCTTCTCTTGCTCTTCTTTGATTGTTTACCCTTGATTCTAGAATCCACCCATAATATTAGACTCCACTCCCAAGCTAGAGTTTGTGATTTTTTAGGTTTTTTGTTACAGATTTTAATTCTCAGAACCTATCTTGGGAGTACAATCTTCCCTTCAAACTCCACGCTACCCCATCACAAAACTTAATTCTGATTTGCTAGGAGCTGTTGGGCCTATCAAGCCAAACCCTATTGAGGTCCAGTCGATTTTTCAAGGCGCTTCTCCATCTCACGACGAAGCTATGTGTCAAATCGTGTTAGACCCATCTTCAGGATAGGCCCCGACAATAGGTTATTTGCTCAACTAATATTGAGTGGTCCCTGGACCAAGAGTTTACCTGGAATATTACCCAGATAAATTCTGGCTTCCTGGCATTCATTTTTTCTATTGTGGCTTGCTAACTGTCATCTCTTTCCTGTCGCTTTTCCCGACTTGTTGTCGCTTCTCGTCTCAATCCATTATATAGCTCTTTCGTCATCCCATTTTTATTGTTTGATCCAGCCATTTTGAATCCCCTTGTGTGAAGCCCCTTATGATGTTAATTTTGGGCCTTCTCTGGTGCCAAGGACGACCATGAGCCACTATTTTCTTAGGTTTTTTTTGTTTATTCAAGACAAACTTTTTCCATATGTTATGTTTTTTTTTTTTTTTTTCCTTTCTTGAAACAAAGGTCTCTTCACCCTCATCACTCCCCCTCACTTTTCAACTCTTTATATTACCACCATAATCCCCCATTTGCACATTTCTTATCTCTTCATTTCTCTTGAATCCAATATTCTTAAGCTGGGTCTTCTTTCCTTTGCACTTTATTCTTTTCTGTATCTTGCTATTTGAAATTGCTTTCACCTGACTAGTGATGATAACTATTGCTTAGGCACCTTTGATGATTTTGATGATTATTCTAATGGAAATCAATTGGACTTTTCCTCCAAAGTTTCCTGGCATTGGTTCAACTAACCCTAGCTCAAATTGTTCCTAACAAGTGGAATTATCTTAAATGGTCTCTCCTCAGTAAATAATTGCAAAAATAACTAGTTTTGGGTTAGCGAGAACTAACTCTCTTTTGTCTCAGAAGGCTCCCATTATGCAGTTTCAACAGGGTTTAGAGAATACAATAAGTTGTTTTCATTTTTTTTCCCTTATTGGAGTTGCCTTGCTCGATTCCTCATTTTTCTAATCCTACTATTTTTTATGTGCAGTACCTCGTACCTATACAGGATCTTCCAGCATAGCTTATTTCTTGGACTTTGTTTGTAGCCTTGATGAATCTCATCGTCTTGGTCCTACTTTAGTTCAATAACACATACTAGTTTCACTTGGACTCGCTTCCCCTCACGGTTTGGTCATCTTCTATTTTTTAAGTTCTTCCTTTGGTGCCCCCTTTGTTTTTCGGTTGTCCTCAATTTTCTAATCCTAGTTTCTAAGGGGGACTTTGTTTGTCCCCCTAGTTTCTAATCCTACTATTTTTTATGTGCAGTACCTCGTACCTATACAGGATCTTCTAGCGTAGCTTCTGTAACGTCCCCTATAATGTCCCAAAGTTATTTTGTTTAAAAAAAAAAGAAAGGGTTTTCTTTTTTCCATTTTCTTTCTTTCTTTCTTTCTTTCTTTCTTTCTTTCTTTCTTTCTTTCTTTCTTCTTCTTCTTCTTCTTCCTCCAGCTGCCCCCCCTACTACAGTCACCTTCGTCGTCGTCGACTGCGGCAGCCCTTCGTCGGTCGTTTCTCCGTGCGTCGACAAGGTGCATAGTCGAAGCCACTCGCCTCCTCTTCTGATTCGCTCGCCGCTCGACCCGACGCAGGCTATCCGTCTCAGCCGCGCGAGCCTCTTTCGCGCCGTCTTCTTCCGTTCCGTGCGAGGCCCAGCCGCGCCGAGCTACTCGTCCGCGTGAGTCCTAGTCGCGTCGAGCTTCTCTTCTGCGCCGTTGTTCGTCCGCCGCACGTCGATAGTTGAAGCCCAACGCGCGTCAGAGCTCCCCTCGTTCGTTTTGCACACTAGAACAATGTCGGTTGTTGCCAATTCGCGGTTGGTTTCACCTGATTCTACTGTTCGGGTAAGTTCCGATCCCCTTTTGGCAGCTCACTGTCTTGTGAGGTTCTTAGGCCTAATTTGTTATTGGTTTCAGGAACGTGTGTCAGTGAAGGGAGTTCACGAGCGGAGTAAGGTCTTTTTTTGGGACAGTGCGTCATCCTGAGGTTACTGCTGGTTGCCCTAAGATGTTGTTAGGCTTGCTGTGAAATATTTTTATTTCATATGTGGAACCGTGCTGAAATCTGCTATGGGTTTTGTGTTGAATTCGATGTGTTGAATTTGAAGTATTCTTGCTGTGATGAATTTGGACGTAAGGATTAAAGAATACTGTGATAAGGTTGAAACATGGATATAATGTGTTAAGGCCTAATGTTGAGTACTAATGTATGGATTATATAATGTGTTAAGGCCTAATGTTGAGTACTGATGTATGGGTTATATAATGTGTTAAGGCCTGATGTTGAGTACTGATGTATGAGTTATGAGTATGAGTTATGGGTAAGTATTGATGTATGAGTTATGAGTAGACTGTGAAACAGTTGATTGAAGTATGGGGAATGGTATTAAAGTTTAATGTTGGGTCATGGACTTGATTGCATGCTTATGTTTAATTATGTACTGGATGTTTATAAGCTTATGTTCATATGAGATTTTAGTGACTGTTAGTGTACCATTGGGCCATGCACATCGTATGTGTGAGCCTTTGGGCCACACCCTATGTTTATGTACGGTGTCCTTTTTGGGATCACCACTTGTAATTATGCTGTGACCTTTGAATTACTACTTATGAAAGCGTGCCTTTGGGTTTGCCACTTATGCCTACGCCTATGCCTATGTTTATGATGATTCCTTTGTGCATTTTTGGTCCAATGGATAAACTAATAGGTCACTGAGTGGGCCCAGTAGTAGGCCACTTACTGAGTATATTTTTATACTCACCCTTTTCTCTCCCTATTTTTCAGGTAAGAGTAATGACAGACTGACGCATGACAAGAGAGATCCGTGACCTGGCCATTAGGGGCCGAATCCGGATTCCGAATCCTGCTCCGAATTCTAGGCCTAGGGCATTACAGTTGGTATCAGAGCCTAAGTTTTAGGTTCTGTAGACTGACTTACATCGTGAGTCTAATCTGTTCCTTATGGCCACAAATGGATCTTTTGTCATCGCCAGGTATGTTGTTTTAAAAACCTTTAGGGAATTATATATACATGGAATCCTACTTGTGTGTTGTCATTTGATGGTTTACTCTGCTAGTGTGTATTAAAGTGCTGCGTGTGATCACCAGATATGGCACCACGAACTAGAAGAAGGGGCGGTGGAGGCAGGAAGGTAGTTGGGGAGCGGGACCCCGACCTGCAAGAACCCAAGGTGTAGAGCCAAGAAGTGCGAGACCTGCCACCTCGTGACCCCTCTGGGTCAACCTGGCAGAGAGGGTTAGTGTAACATCCCACACCTTTTTATTTATTTATTAATAATGTAAAACTTTTCCCTTTTGTAATTGTCCTTAGTTGAAGGGCATGTTTGGAATTCTGAATTTAAAGTATAAATGCGAGGATTTAAGTGTTGTCGTGGAAATTATTAAAAAATTATTCAATTTGAAAAGTTATGACATGAATTAATTATTTTTGGAAAAAGGAAAGGGATTAGATAGTATAAAGTGGGTTAAGGAAAGGATTTAATTAGAGATATACTATTTTCCTTTTATTATTATTATTATTATTATTATTATTAGTTTTTTTTAAAAAAAAAATAAAAAAGGCACCCCATCTCCCTCACAGCCATCTTACCCGAACGCCGCCCGCCGCCTCGCTCGAATGCCGCCCAGATCGGACACTGAACGTCCACCGCCAGCCACGAATCCTAGCCGCTCACATCTTTTTCTCACTCAGCAACCCTTGCCTAATGGTGCCGTCCGCGAGCATCGGCGACCCAAACCGCGCGACCTCTCCCTTCTCAGTCACGTGTCTGTGCCTCACCTCGCCGCCGGCCCTTTGCACTGGGGTTTCGCATGCTATGCTTACGCTGTGATGGTCATTGTCGACTTTCAACCGTCCGTGGGTGCCAGATCGAAGATCGTGGGTTCAATGTCGTTGCTGATCTGTCTTGTCATCCGGCGTCGCTTCTTCGTCCAACGCCGCCCAGCTCCTACTGTCGTCGCGGTTGCTGTCACATCTCTTTTGGGTAAGATTCTTAGTTTTAGGTGTTTTCTTGGAAGTTTGGGTGTGGTTTGTTTTGGAATAATTTTGGGTTAAAATCCATTAAGTTTGGTCTTGCAGAAGCGATATTCAGAGGATTTTGAGGACGTTGCTCATCGAGGAGGAGACTGATTTTTCGTCAGGAATTGTTAAGTTTGGGTGAGTAGTTGGGCTGTTTGTCTTTTGGGTTAAGGGTACCTATAAGAAAATTATGTTACTAATTTGGGACTAAAATCATGTTCAGATTGACGTTTTAATATGAGTTCTAAAATCTGCTAAGAGGAAATTTTGGAGTCGAAATTTTGCAAGTTTCGTTTGAGGGACTTAATTCAAGGTCTATTTTGTTGAAGAGCATTAGCTTGGATTAATATCTGAACTTGACTTCGAGGTAAGTAATCCTATCACTAGAACTGCCCATGGGCCAGGCTCTAGTTGTATGCTAGCATGATAAGTGTATGTTATGGTAAATGTTAGCATGTTGATTGACAGTATAACTTGAATCCAAGTATGTTCTAGCACAAATTCTGATTTTTTTACATACACACCTAAGTGCTTGATCGTTAGTATGTGATAGTATGTGTTTTCATATTTCGATGTCTGATCTGTTGGCGTTGAGTCATACTTGTATGTTGTGGATTTATGATATAAGTTATACATGGATGATGTATAATATGTTGTTAAGAATTATAGGTATGTGATGCAGCCATGGTATTAAGGATTTTTATGTATGCTTTAGAACCGTACAATGTTGAATCTTAGCACGTTAAGACTGTGTGAATATCCTCATTGATTAGTTAGATGCTCACCAGTTTGTGTTTCCTTTGGGATTCATCAGTTTGTGTTTCCTTCGGGATCCACCAGTTTGTGTTTCCTTCGGGATCCACCATTTTGTGTTTCCTTCGGGAATCCACCAGTTTTGTGTTTCCTTCGGGAATCCACTAGTTTTGTGGGCATACTTAACTACAATAGGATAAGACTCAGTCTCTAATATGTTACATGTATTTATGTGCCATATGTGGGTATCTAGAGGACATAGATGCCTAGCCTGACCCCACGGGTGGGGTTACTTACTGAGTATTTTATACTCATTCTTTCTTATGTTGATGTTTCAGGTAAGGGTAGAGATGCATCGGCGATGGCGCAGCGAAATTCATGATCGAGCCACTGGAACTAGTTCTTTTTACGCTTCCGCATCATGAGATTTAGAGTTTTTTTTCATATTTCCCTTAATGTTTAGTTTTGATGTTTGAAACTTATTATTAAGAATTGTTTTTCATATGTATTTATTAACCTTTATGATTTATGGGTACCCTATTATTGTTTTTAACAATTGCATTTAATAAGTGTCTTTTGAACTTCTCTTGTTTTTAATTAGCATTTATTTCAAATGACTGAGCGTCGTTTTAAATTCTTTGCATACATTTATTTTAGTAATGGCCTTACCTAGGTCCTAGGGGGTTGGGTCGTTACAATTAAACCAAGAAGCGGGCCTCGAGCTTTGACTGTACCCCTACCAGGATTGTCGTCCTCATAAATCCCAGTAGAATATATGACTATGGCTGCGACTATTGGGAACGTCGTCACGCAGGCCGTGGTGGGACAGCTAAGGGGCATGGTGGCCGAATAGATCGCCCAACACGTACAATCACAGCAGGCGCCATCCTCGTCGGCCCCGTTACCACCAGTTCAGAATCAGGATAGAGCCACAAGTTGGACCATGGCAGGCCCTTCGTTGGAAGCTGGATACCTGCGAGATTTCAAGAAATACGATTCTCCTACGTTTAACGAATCCTTAAAAGACCCCACAAATGCAGAATTGTGGTTGTTCATTGTTGAGGGGATCTTCCAGTACATGAGGTGTCCAGAGGAGCAGAAGCTGCAGTGTGTCGCTTTCGTCCTCATCGACAATGCCAAGCGTTGGTGGCGCTCGACTGAGAGAATGATAGAAGACGGTGGAGGCCAAGCCACGTGGGATCAGTTTAATGAGCGGTTTTATGAGAAGTACTTCTTTGCTCATGTGAGGTACAACAAGCAGGCTGAGTTCATGAAGTTGAAGCAGGGAACCATGACAGTGAAAGAGTATGAAGAGGAGTTTGATAAATTGTCTTGTTTTGCCCCTGACTTGGTGTCTACCGAAGCAAAGAGGGTTGAGAGGTTTGTACAAGGACTCCGAGATGGGGTGTGAGGCATCATGCAAGTCCTGGAGCCTCCCACCTACGTCGCAGCCTTCCGAGCGGTAGAACGCGTGGATTGTCCTTCAGGGATAGAGTTTATGAAGTCCTTGATGGAGGAATCGGTCTTCAAGAGGAAGGTTGAGCAGAAAGCTTCGGGACCTCCGCAGAAGGTCCAGAGTACAAGCAGGCCAGTAGGGCATGCTCAATGTCAGGTTACGACTTCAGGAGGAGTTTGGAGGGAAAGGCCGATATACAAGTCGTGTGGAAAGCGTCATGGGGGACGCTGTCTGATTGACACAAGGATATGCTTCAGATGTAAGCAGTAGGTAGGCCCAGCCGCGTCGAGCTACTCGTCCACGCGAGTCCCAGCCACGTCGAGCTTCTCTTCCGCGCTGCTGTTCGTCCGCCGCACGTCGATAGTCGAAGCCCAATGCGCGTCAGAGCTCCCCTCATTCATTTTGCACACCAGAACAGTGTCGGTTGTTGCCAATTCGCGGTTGGTTTCGCTTGATCCTACTGCTCAGGGTAAGTTTCGGTCCCCTTTTGGCAGCTCACTGTCTTTTGGGGTTCTTGGGCCTAATTTGTTATTGGTTTCAGGAACATGTGTCGGCGAAGGGAGTTCTCGAGCGGAGTAAGGTCTTGTTTTGGGACAGTGCATTATCCTGAGGTTACTGCTGGTTGCCCTAGGATGTTGTTAGGCTTGCTGTGAAATATTTTTATTTCATATGTAGAACTGTGATGAAATCTGCTATGGGTTTTGTGTTGAATTCGATGTGTTGAATTTGGAGTATTCTTGCTGTGATGAATTTGGACATAAGGATTAAAGGATACTGTGATAAGGTTGAAGCACAGATATAATGTGTTAATGCCTAATGTTGAGTACTGATGTATGAGTTATATAATGTGTTAAGGCCTAATGTTGAGTAGTGATATATGGGTTATATAATGTGTTAAGACCTGATGTTGAGTACTGATGTATGAGTTATGAGTATGAGTTATGGGTAAGTATTGATGTATGAGTTATGAGTAGACTGTGAAGCAGTTGATTGAAGTATGGGGAATGGTGTTAAAGTTTAATGTTGAGTCATGGCCTTGATTGCATGCTTATGTTTAATTATGTACTGGATGTTTATAAGCTTATGTCCAGATGAGATTTTAGTGACTGTTAGTGTACCATTGGGCCATGCACATCGTATGTGTGAGCCTTCGGGCCACACCCTATGTTTATGTATGGTGTCCTTTTTGGGATCACCACTTGTAATTATGCTGTGACCTTTGAGTTACTACTTATGAAAGCGTGCCTTCGGGTTTGCCACTTATGCCTACGCCTATGCCTATGTTTATGATGATTCCTTTGTGTATTTTTGGTCCAATGGATAAACTAATAAGTCACTGAGTGGGCCCAGTAGTGGGCCACTTACTGAGTATATTTTTATACTCACCCTTTTCTCTCCCTATTTTTTAGGTAAAAGTAATGACAGACTTGCGCATGACAAGAGAGATCTGTGACCTGGCCATTAGGACGTTTCACTGCTTCCGCATATAGTATTATGTTTTGAATTCTGGTTTAGGAGTTAGGCATCTTTCACTTTTATACAAAATATATCAATCTTATTATTTGACTATTTAATTTCAAACAATTGTTTTAGTAGAAGTTAGGGGTACCCCGCCTAGTAAATTATTTTATTTATTTTTCTTTAGCTTTATTCATTATTATTTAATTATGTTTTCCCATCGTTGCTCGTTTGAGCATTATTAAATAAAATCTTGGCTCTTTAATTTGATGATTTAAAAGACATTGTACAATTGAGTCTATGCATGCATGAAGTAGCGTCCTAGAATGTTGTAGGAAACTAGGGTCGTTACAGCTTCTTTCTTGGACTTTGTTTGTCGCCTTGATGAATCTCATCATCTTGGTCTTACTTTAGTTCAATAACACATACTAGTTTCTCTTGGACTTGCTTCCCCTTACGGTTTGATCATCTTCTATTTTTTAAGTTCTTCCCTTGGTGCCCCTTTGTTTTTCGGTTGTCCTCAATTTTTGCTAAGGTAGGGTCGGTCATTTTAGTTTGTTAAATTTGAAAGGTCTCCTTTGTCTTTCTTTCCTTAGTCCTTCTTCAGTATTTCTACTTCAACCATGAGCATGGCTAAATGTATCATCTATTTGATGGAATTCGCATACTTCGTGAAGAATTAGCCCAGGCTTAATCTAAATTACTCGCCTCAACCATCTTTTCTATGACTCTCAGGAAGACCTTCAATCTTCCAAAGCCAACATATCAACTCTTTAGACTAAACTTAAGAGAGTTGAATCTCTTCTTTCTAACACTGCGTATCTTGAACAAAAATTTATGAAAACTGAAACCTGTACCAAAATCAGGATTCTGACTCAGGATTTTAAGACCCTGCACAAAGATCCTTTATTCTTTTCACTCCCTTAATAATAATGTTGATGCTAATGCTTGGGGCTCTTCTTAACTGTTATGTTGTTCTATTTGCTGGTTTTATCTTTGTTTCGTATTTGTTATTTCTTTGGATGTTTAGTTTCTCATTCTTTGTACTTGTTGTATGCCTTTATCAATGAATGAATGGATCTTTATTTCATTGCTTGATTGGGTCGACCTTAACTTACCTTTTGTTTGGTCGGTCTCGGCTTCCTTTTAACTTAGGTCAACCTCAACCTCCTTTTTGTTTGGATCGGTCTCAACTTCTCTATTCATACGGTCGGCCTCGACCTCCCATTGACTTGGGTCGACCTCGGCTTCCCTATTCACAGAATCACCCTTGGCCTTCTATTTTGCACAGCTCTAAGTCAAAACTTCATCAATTGATAGAATTTTAAGATGATACGGTTGCATATTTGTTAGGCATCAACTTTATTCGAATATATTCCTATCATTAGTGAAACATAGATTTCTTCAAAAATGTCCATAAAAAATGCTAAATGTTGTTGACATCTTTATTTTATCAAGATAATCTTCAATCCACATTGTTCTCATATTAAACCATATGGAGTAAAAATTTCCTGGTTTAAAAAGCTAGAGAATTCCATCATTCTGGAACCTTTTGCCTCTTTTGCTTTTTTTCCTAGGGTGTGGTTCAGTAGGTGCACCAATGTATCTCAACTAGGTTGACATACTCATAGCACCTTCATCATATCCCACTCCCAAACATTTATCAATATAGCAAAAAGAACAAAGGGGAAGATGAACTATTTCCCTTTTTTTTTTCTTATGGTGTGGATCAGCAAGTGCACCGTTGTATCCCAATTAGTTTGACACATATTTAGCACTCTCATTATATCTCACTCATAATCACTCCCATTGAGTTCTCATAACTAACTCCACCACATGAAATTGTATCTTGCTCATGTCTTTTTTTGTACTTGTCATCGCCATTGTTGTTTGGAGTCACTGCCATGTGTAAATGTATGCCATTATTTGGAGTCACTTCATGTTAGTTAGATAACCTAATAGGTCAAGATGAGCGTCTAATTTTATGCTTGGTAAGGGTCAACCCCAGTTTTGGCCGAGGCTGAATGTCTTCTTTTGAGAATACTCTAAACCTAAGATGATCTCTTGGGTCGGGGTATGCGTAAAACTTAAACCATTAAGCATTTGGTAAGGGTCGACCTTGCCCTCAGTTGAACGTCTTCCTTTTACTATATCCCAATGCTAAAATGATCCCTTAGGTTAGGGTATGCATAAAACTTGCCCCATTAGGCATTTGGCAAGGGTCGACCTCGACCGAGTGTCTTTTTTTGGCAATACTCCGAGCCTAAGATGATCTCTTGGACCGAGATTTGTGTAAAACTTGCACTTGTTAGGCATTTGGTAAGGGTTGGTCTCAGTCTCAACTGAGGTCGAGCATGCTGGCTTGGGCTGGGCTTAAGCCAACCTTCTTTTCCTAAGTCCACTTTTGTTCTTAGTTGCTACTTTCAGCTCGTGTCATGCTTCTTTTTGACTTTGTCCTTTCTATTTGTGCTAGATGTTAATTACATCATTTGGCCCAAAATCACTTATAACAATCTTTGGATCTCGAGGTTTGGCTATTTTGTATTTATCAATTAACATTATAGACCCCACTTGGGTATATTGTTTCTTGTGCTGCTTCGTGATCATGTTGATTAATTTGGCCTCGATCTCAACAAGTTAGCCTCGGTATCGACCTCAACCTCAACCTTGGATACTTAGGGTTCTTACAACCTCCTAGAAGTTAGGATTTGGTGATCTCTAGCCTTATGTGCTTGAGGTCGGCCTCGGTCTCAATCTCTGTCATCTTTTATAGTGCGCGGTGTGTTTGGATGGTGAAGATATTGTTCCTTGATGTGCTTAGGGTTGGCCTCGGTCATCCCCCTGTGAAATTTTGATCATAACTTCACGCTTCATTAATAATTTTGAGCCTCAACCTCATACTTGATTCTTTGCCTCAATTTGGTCTCATCGGCCTCGGCATTGGTCGCCTCAACCTATATTCCTTTCAACTTGGTCTCCTTGGCATTAGTTTGATATCCTTTGTCTCGACACTATTAACCTTGGCCTCGGCCACAACCTTGGCTTTGGCTATTTGGTCTCATTATTGGTTGCTTCAGTCTCGACATTGGTTGTCTTAATTTGTGCCTTAGTAGTCTCAGCCTTGGTCCAATCTAAGTTGTTTTAAATTCGACCTTGGCTCTTCAACATGTTGGTTTCTTTTGATTTTGGTCATGAGGATCTGCTTCACCCATGACTTTCATCTTCAAAATTTCTTTTTTATCATGATTTATGGGAAGTAAGCCATCATAACCTTTATTTCTTTTAAAGTTACAAAATTTCTTAATTTTTTATTAGTAGATCACTCTCGTCTCTACAAACGAAAGAAAAACGTATCTGACCTCCACGTGACAACAACGGTAAATTTATAATTTATGGAAGAGAGGACTTGCAAAAAAAAAAAAAAAAAAAAAAAAGCTATGATGCCTTAGTCAATAATAGAGTTATAAAATAAAGAATAAGTAAGAATTTTAAGTTATCTCATATGAAGTTATAATGATGTATTTACAGGCTTCAATCCTTCTCCTATTCCTTATCTGATCAGGGTTTATGATTAGGCAGGTTGCTTATGGACTCTCTTGGGCTGAGGCCCACTAGCCCAACATCCTTGCCAGGCTCTAGTGTTTCATCCCTTTTAGGCGTAGCTTATGCTGGGTCTTTGGCCTTTGGGCTCACATACAAGGCTTAGCCTTGGCAACGACCGAGGCCGACCAGACCCAGCTTTTCTTCGACCCACACTTTCATTCTTTTCATGCTCTCCTTTGACTGCATACCCTTGATTCCAAAATCCATCCATAACATTTGTTATAAGTTTAAATTTGATCAATACAATTGTTATTTGTCTAATAAATCACGTAGACTAGTGAATACATGTCAATTACCGTCAAGGATTATAAATATTTATTGATACATTTATATATCCATAAATTATAGTTTTTGACTATTAAGAATTAACTAACATCTTCAATATCTTTTATAATTACAAATAAAACAAGATTATCCTATATTAATCTCAATTTGAATGTGAATACTAATATTATGATCAATAACTTTGTCTGAAAGTAAAAATAAATTAATTATAATTTAACTAATTTATTTTTATAAATTTCTTTATTTACAATAATACTCATCAATATCGATATTTTTTTACAATAATACTCATCAATATCGATATTTTATCGATATATTCGTAAAATTGAAATTATGATATCATATATTAATCATTGCTTATTGTAGAGCTTGCTCATATTGGTTATCTAATGAAGTTATTGCATTAGTTTATGAGTGAAGGTATCAAATAGGTTATCGAACTTTACAAAGTTTCTATTAGGTCCATGAACTTTTAATTCAAGAAATTCATGAAAGTTTAAAAGATATCAAATAAATAAGTTCTAATACTTTCAATTTTATGTCTCAAAGGTCCCTTACGACTCCGTCTCGATATCAAGATCTCCCCTTTCCTTTGACCAATGGGTCCTCGAATCAATATGTCCTCCCTTTCTATTTCATGGTAAGCACTTTCTTTTCATTCATTGATTGATTCAAAGTTGCCTGATCCCGAGCAAGGGTCTAATTCACGTACGTAAAGGGAAGGGTGAGGTAGGTCTTACAGCTGAGATATTCAATAGTCTATAAAATTCACAGACCTATTGTACGCAAAATTAATGATCTAAGTACATAATTTAATTTTATGGATAATAAATTTGTTGATTTTAAAATGTTGAATATGTTAGAGATCTACCACAATACGGACTAAAATTATAATTTAATTCTAATTTAATATAGAAAAATATATATTAATAATCAAAGTAAACCTAACTCAAAACAAATTAAATGAAACTAGAGGGACCCACGGATAGGATACAAGAACAATACAGAAAGAAACTTAGAAAAGTAAGAGGCACACTCTCACATGAGAATGAAAAACATCATTTTCCATCTCCCTCGTGTTTCTAACCAAACAAGAATAGTAGCTTTTATTAATGTTTTAAATCTTATCCTTGAGAAATAATAATTAAAAAAAAGTTTCAATTTGTTCGGGGTGGGAGCTCACAAATTTTCATTAAAAACGAAAATTCGAAACACAGATCTATTATTATTCATGAACATATAGTTATTATATTACATTAGAAATAAAAGATTTGAATCTCGACTCTATTTATTATATTGTAGTATAAAAAAAGATAGCAAGCCTAATTAAGTAAGTTAATTAACTTTTTTTTAATCATAAAAAGCTCAACACAAATCTTCAATCCAAATATGGAGAGTTACATATATACAATTTTTCCCCCAAAAAGGATCACTAGAAAAAGCAAGAGAAAAACAGCCAGACCAAAGATGGTGACATAAATATTATATAAAATTGAATATACTTACAACATAGTTAAATAAATAAGACATTAATTACCATTTTAAATATTTGTCGAATCATGATAATAATTAAATATTTTTTAATTAATGAGAAATTATCTTTTTGGTCTCGTCTAATTTTCATATGGTCGATACATTTCAAAATGGTATATCTTCCGTATTTAAGTTTTGAGTTTAATTTCAATTTAATCTATAAATTTCAGAATGTTACTATTTTACCTTTGAAATTTGAGTTTTGTTTTAATTTGGTCAATTTGTTTCAATATTTTATACTTTTAACTTCAGTTTTTTTAATTAAACATTTACTTCAATCCGACTTTAATATTTATTAATTAATTTAAAATATTATTAAATAAAAAAATATTTTTTATAATATGTAGAGGGGAAGATCAAACTTTAAGGCTTAAAGTTGACCATATAAATTGATGTCAGTAAAAATATTATCATTCCAATGAAATTAATTTTAATAATGATGAAAAATAGTAAAACAAAATAAATGCTCAATCAAAACTAAATAAAAAAATGAGGACGAAAAAGTAATTTTTCATTAATTAATGAAGTGGGAGAAAGTAAAAGGGAGTTGAATTTATGGAGGAAAGGAGGGAATAATACAACGAAAAAATTGCAAGTGCTGAGCGTTGATTCCATTTTGGTCATATTCTAATTTCTTCTCTTCTAAATTTTAATTAACAAAATAAAATAAATTAGAAAATAAAAACCAAAAACAAAACAAGCTTTTGCCGTCTCCTCCACCACACATAATCCGGCACGATCCTCAAAGCTTCAACAGAAACTTTGTCACTTTCTTCAATTGGCACAATTCTTCTTCTTCTTCTTCTTCTTCTTCTGTAAACAACAGCTCTTCGCCAGATCTTCCTTCCATTTCCTCTTCAATTTTCAGTTCTAATGGCGTTGAATGTTCTTGCTCCGCCTGAAATCAAGGCACTTTCCTTCCTGGACTCCTCCAGGTCAAGACACCTCACCAAGCTTCAAGGTTTGTTCACTCTCCGTCTTTCTTCTCTTTTTCTTGCTTCATGATTTTCTGGTTTGCTGTTGCTGAGCAGAACAAATTGAGGAAACAGATAGATGATTGCTTTTTTCTTCCTTTTGAGAATCAGTTTCTTTTACTGGAGTCCTGGACTGGTTAGCTGCGGCATTGCCACCTACCAACACATCGCCAGTAGTTTATTCTTGATTTTTAACTCTTCGCTGCCTAACAACCGGGAACGTTTTCGCTTTTGGTTTAACTATTTGGATTTTTTTTATGTACTTTAGAATTTTGATTATCTGAGTCTTTTCCCCTAAAATTTGACTGATTCATCAGAATACTCTTGAAATTTGTGAATAAGAAATTGTGCTTGAGTTTGGCTCATTCTTTAGGATTAGAATATGTTCGGAGTATGACGCAATCGTTTATTATTTTAGTTCTTTTATTGTCTTGTGAAAAGATTCAGGAGTGGTTAAATAAATCTGAACCTGGAGAAGGGGCTCTTAGGGCCGTAGATCTCTAGTTTGATTCCAACACCTTTAAATATGCTGATGGACTATTGTTTTATTCACTTTAAACAGCGTTTGAATGTGACGCTTTTTTATTCTCAGGTGCATCATCCATTAAGGACTGCAGAACCATAGTTCATAAAAGAATTCACTGTTCTTCACAGCCTCCTCCTCCTCCAGCTTGGCCTGGACGAGCAGTTACGGAGCCGGGATATAAGAAATGGGAAGGCCAGAAGCCTATCTCCATAGTAGGATCCACTGGTTCCATTGGAACTCAAGTATGTGAGATTTGACATCTGCTAGAGCAAGACAAAACTCTTTTCTTCTGTCCACAATTAATATTTTTTGTCTCAAGAGAAGAGAAGACATGTCTCTTTCAGGAAAAAGATTGAAAGAATCAACAATTTTTTTTTTTTTTTTCCAAATTACTTGTTAGTCCCTCAACAGTTTCTTACTTACAATTTGTGGTTCTACAGACACTGGATATTGTGGCAGAGAACCCTGAGAAATTTAGAGTTGTGGCACTTGCAGCTGGCTCTAATGTAACTCTCCTTGCGGATCAGGTATTCGTATGTGGTGTGATATTGTGTGGAATTATTTGTTTCAGCTTGGTGAATACATGTCTTGAATATGAAACCACCATCTAACTACTATACAGTGATGATTTTGTTAATAGAATCTAAACAAAATATCTATATACCCAACCATAGCAATACGGCGTAGTTTAAAGTAGATCACTTATTATATGGATGATTTGGTTCTTTATCTCTGATGGGAAAGGATGAAAAGGACCATCCAAGCCAAGAACTTAATTTATTTAGCCTCATACTTGAAGGCTGAAGTTCTTTGCTAACTAATATGATCTTCTATGGCTCAGGTGAAAACATTTAAACCCCAGTTAGTTGCTGTAAGAAATGAGTCCTTAGTTGATGAGCTCAAAGAGGCTTTGGCTGATCTTGACGAGAAGCCTGAGATTATCCCTGGCGAGCAGGGAGTAATTGAGGTATTCTACCCTGTCTAGTCTTTGTTAAAAGACTAACTGATGAAAGCCATTTACATCCTTTAAACCACGTTTTTAAAAAAACATTCAGGTCGCAAGGCACCCAGACGCAGTCACTGTTGTTACAGGAATAGTAGGTTGTGCTGGACTAAAGGTACTCCGACTTTTTAATTGTCTAAGGAATATAGTTATACCTACACACGTGTTTCTCACAAGAACATTCCACCTGAAATTCCTAAATCTCAGTAGGAATAACAGTTGTTCTTTTGGGATCATCACTTCAGGAGATTAGATACCTGATATCATAATTGTATGTTTAGCACAATGAGAATGCTGCCTGGTTGTCAGCACCTCATTTTGTTAGCTGAAAACTTATAGATGAACAACAGTGCCTAGAAGCTGAACTTAGTGTCTTTCTTTAGCCTACTGTTGCTGCAATTGAAGCTGGGAAAGACATAGCCTTGGCGAATAAAGAGACTTTGATTGCTGGTGGTCCCTTTGTTCTTCCCCTTGCCCACAAGCACAATGTCAAGATCCTTCCCGCTGATTCAGAACATTCAGCAATATTCCAGGTATGTAATGAATTCGTTGATGGGAACTTGTGTTGACAAAGTATTTTTGCTTCTATCAAGTATCAACTGATGTTGCTTACATAGTTAGAGGCTGGATATCCTATGTCAATTGATTAATCTGTTGCCCTATATGTATTCTGCCCTACAATTCTCCGGGAGGATCTTACGGATATGTCTATCTCCAGTGTCTTCAGGGATTGCCCGAGGGTGCACTTCGCCGTATTATTCTGACTGCATCTGGTGGGGCTTTCAGGTATTCATTTATATAAAAACTTTGGTATAAGTTACTGAGTTGAATAATTGAATATCTTATATCATACTCCTGCAGATCGTTGATCAAAAATGTTTTTTTTTTCCTGTTAATTTCTTGTGTTATTTTTTGAATGATTATTTCTTATACACAATTTCAGACATGCATTTTGTTTTCCCTCGAATATGTTACAGTATGAATTCATTATTTTTGTTTATAAATTACAAGCTTTGGAGAGATCAGTTGAAATTAGTTCGAAAAGTTCTTTTTACAGTTGTTCACACATATTTGTGTATATATATGTGTATGCATTCTCTAAATTGATGCTACAAATAGAGCATTTATTGAGGCTATTAATGACAGGGACTTACCAGTTGAAAAGTTGAAGGACGTCAAAGTTGCAGATGCTTTAAAGCATCCTAACTGGAGCATGGGAAAGAAGATCACTGTCGACTCTGCCACTCTTTTCAACAAGGTTTCGTTCATCTCGTTTGCAATTCAAGTTTCAAATAAAAAACACTCATATATCTGTTGTTAGGTTGCCTGTAACAAGATAGGTTTCACTTTTCGACAGGGTCTAGAAGTCATTGAAGCACACTATTTATTTGGAGCTGAATATGATAACATTGAAATTGTAATCCACCCGCAATCTATCATACATTCAATGGTAGAAACACAGGTCTGTACCATTCTGCAGTAATAATTAATTTCAATACGAAACAAATGTTAACACGTAGAGGGAGCTAAAAACTTGAGCATCTTCTCCCTGTCTCCAGGATTCATCTGTTTTAGCACAATTGGGCTGGCCTGATATGCGATTGCCCATCCTATACACCATAACATGGCCAGAGAGATTATACTGCTCTGAAGTAACTTGGCCTCGCCTTGATTTTTGCAAGTATGTTTTTCAATTACTCCATAAGTTATCGACTGTTGTCATCGTAAAGCTCTCGTTTTTAATGGATTGGGTCGTGTTACTTGAGCTTATCCTTGATGGTTATCTATGCCCCATTTGATATCTTTTTCACTCTGTTTCAAATGACATGATGCAGGCTAGGTTCACTCACATTCAAAACTCCAGACAATGTAAAATACCCATCCATGGATCTGGCATATGCTGCTGGACGAGCGGGTGGAACCATGACCGGAGTCTTGAGTGCAGCTAATGAGAAGGCGGTGGAAATGTTTATTGAAGAAAAGTATGTGTTTAACTCCATGCTTTATTGACATTACTACCCAACCTTAGGTCTAGAATATGAGGACTTCTTACTTAGAATTTTCAGAATAATACTTAGTTTCGCATGTTTTCAGGATCAGCTACTTGGATATTTTCAAGGTCGTGGAGCTAACATGTGACAAACATCGAGATGAATTGATCACGGCACCTTCCCTTGAGGAGATCGTACATTACGACCTATGGGCTAGGGATTACGCTGCAAGTTTGCAGTCATCCTCTACTTTTAGTCCTGTAGCTGCATAGCCGTCCGTATTGGCGCACAACAAGGTAACCTTGTACTGACGTTTTGATGAAAGCCTGGAAGTTTTGCTGTCTGATAAAATGGCCTGGCAGGAAGGTAGCTTAAGGGATCAGCTAGGAATTTAGCAGTAATAATAATGAAAAAAAAGGAGAAACCACATCACAAAACTATGAAATCAAGTGAGATGTTGAAGTTTATGGGGGAAATGGTAGTGAAATAAATTTATGGGATTTGTCAAGGCCATTTATTTCTCATTTTTAAGGTTAAAAGTCTGTTGTACAGAATACAGAGGATACAGATTGTTTGAGGAACAATTGAAAGCAACGGAGTTTATAAGGGTGAATTGGAAATGGAAGATGAATTCATTGTGAAATTCAGTCAAAAAGTAAACTACACGATTTGTTGTGTTTTGACATAATATTTAAAGTTAAATTGAGATGAAAATTAAGTTCCATTTTGTTTATTTTACATATTTTAAAGGGTCCTTTTTAAATAAAAAAAAATGAATTAAAATGTTTACAAATATAGCAAAATTTCATTGTTTATTTGCAATAAACCTACTATTTGTATCTATCAGTGTCATGATAGACAATATTTTCAGCAGTTTTGACACTTAAAATAATTTTCCTATTTTATAAATCCATAATGCGTGTATGACAAATGACCAACTTAGTATCCACTGCAAGTTTACAAATCCTCAAAATATTAAATGGTAAAACCTAGTGTAGAGGCAACGCAGTGAATAATCCTTCCTAATAACAAATTCTAATGTGAGATCCACGTTGAGTTGGAATCACTTTGGTTTAATCATCCATCTCTATTGTCTAGAATTTTAAAAAAAGTGCTAAAGTTTGTATGACTTGATAAAGTGATTAATATTTTCTTTTTCTTTGAGTTTTAATCACCCATTTCTATTATTTATATAATGAGTACGTCTCTCAAGGTTGTGCTTTGGAAAATCTCTTCTAGACACTAAATGGCACCATACAGATTTGAAATAGCAATTTCCTTTATAACTTTCAAAAAGGTTCCCACAATTGGTCTTGTTTTTAATTTATTTTAGGAACCATTTGAATTCTTAGTCCAACCCTATAAATAAAAAAAAGTACTTATTTTAGGATTTTGAGAACATTTGTAAATATAAATGATAAAAACCCATACGTAGAGAAGTGTTTATAATTCTTTTTTATAATAAAAAAATCCAAAAGATCATAAAAAATATAAACCATACGATACAATTCCACTTCCAGTTGTATCCTAGTTGGAAAAGAAAAGGAAAAAGAACCTTGAAAACCATCGAATGGATTATGGTTGAACAGTAAAAAGAATATCAAAATATAGAAATATTTAAAAGACAGAGAGATTCAAAGAAAAGAAAACATTCTGTGGAATCTGGAAGCTATGACTAGTTTTATTTTCATGGAATTATGGTTGGTTAGCTGATATTTATGATATCTAACACTACCCACCAAAAAAAAAAGGTAAGAATTGCAACGAGGATCCTAAATCAAAATTCTTCCCTCCAAAAATAAAATAAATAAAAAATCTCATTTGCTTATTTTTCTTTCTTTTTGTGAAATATTCTAAAGCATGCCACCCAATCATTTCCTGAATTTCTTTTAATTTTCTTTTGCAAAATATATTATGAAGGGAATATTGTCCAAAAGTGCAAAAGTCGAACTTCGAAGCTTTTGGATAGATGATTGGAAATCTAGCCAGGAAAAAAGAAGGTTTTCACATCAACTTGAAATGGAATTTTCCACGACACCAAACAACTTCTTCTTATAGTTATAATTTTATTCTACTATGATATTAAGCAATTAACATTCTCAAAATATCTTAATAAGATTATATTATTGAGAGAAAATTAATCCTTGGTTAAAAAGTTGTTAGACAGAAGATGTGAATGAGTTAGGCAAAATTTGGATATGTTAGGGAAAAAAAGTACCAACCTCTCCAAGTGCTTGAAACTTTAGAAGCATATTTTCAATAATTTCTCCCTCAATTTCTAGTTCCTGTCATGTCTCTTTAATAAAGTTACTTTCAGAGTCTTTTGTTCCACTGCTATAAGTTCTTTGACTGTTATGAGACTTGGAAAACATTCCACAATTCCCAGTTAATTAATATTCAAAGTTATTCTTTCTCAAGGACAGCTGCTTTTCTAAAAGAAAATTGAATGGTCTGCCTTGTTCATGTGCTATGTCTCCGATATTATATAGATGGGTCTAATGTGTGGGCCAAAGTTCGCTACTAATCCACTTACACTTCTATGTTTACTAAAATCTCTTTTCCGTATGGAATTCATGGAGGGAAGTGTAAAGTTGTGAATTCCTAAGACCTGTAGTATAAAGAGCTAATAAGACACAATACTGATAATTTTTTAGTTGCACTAGAATCCACGAACTTCTTGGATCAAACAATGAGTGGAGTTCACTACTCTATTCACCATTTGATAACAATTTATTTTTTGTTTTCTATTTTTAAAATCTATCATCTTGTTTTTTTCTTAGTTTTTCAATTATAGTTTTCACATTTGTTAAAAAAACACTTGAATTTCTAGTCAAAATCTTAAAAACAAAACAAAAACAAATTTTTGAAAATGATTTTTTTAGTTTTCAAAACTATGCTTAGTTTTTTTGAAAACATTAGTAAAAAGTAGACAACAAAACCTATAAACTTAGGAGAGGAAGTAGTATTTATTAGTTTAATTTTTAAAAATTAAAAACCAAAAATAAAAAATGAAATATCGAAACTGAGATGATGGAGGACTAAAAGCAGTCTCATGTCTAAAGTGAACTTCCTAAAAAAGCTGTGAAATACTTTGAGGCTCCGGTGGACGACTGAATGAGAGAGCTTCTCACTTCTCAGCAATAGGAACTTGAAAAATGACAAAATTAAAGGACTAAGACCGAAGACCTGGATCATAAATCTAGATTACGTATGTACCTATTCACATGCTTCCTTCATACTTTTCATCATTTCATACAATAATTCAATGAATCCGAAACAGAGGACATCATTGTCCCCTCAAATGATGATAAGAGACAGGATGGTAAAGTTCTTTGCCCCACTAAGTAGTTTAGTTTAAAATTTTGCAAAAACATCAAAATGAGTCCAATAAAAAAAAAAATCATAAATTTTCAATTTTGTGTTTTATAGATCATTGGACTTTAAAAATGTCCAGGACCTCTAAACTTTTAATAGTAGGATCGAACAACTAAAATTGCTGGGGTATATGTTTAAAGCCTCGTAGTTTTATGTTAGTTGAATCAATGGTTGATTAATTTTATATTACTCATGCAATAATCCATTAACCTAACATCCAAGGTTATCTGATGTAACTTAAACATGTATGTAGAGACATACAAATGGATCATGTTTAATTGATAACTTAAATAGTCTGTAGTATATGGATAGGGTTGAATGTCTTATCTTAGTAACACTACTGATACGACCTGTTTTGTAGTTGTTACAATTGTGGTAAAGTACTACAAATGATCTGATCTGATCATTCTTGTGGAGACATATGAGTGAAGGTATTTTATACAAAAGAGTTTGTATAAAGACAGAACCACGAAATGTTAAGTCTCTCTTTATAACGTCGTTGCTAGAAAATACTTACATTTCACTAGGATGACCATATGTGACTTGACTTTAATCCTGAATGAGTTGTGAACTCCTACCTATAAGGGTAAGTGAGTGAGAGTGACTAGATTCGCCAACTCAATAAGCTTACCATATTGGGGATTTGTCTAATTGGAAAGCTGGGAACACAGTTATACAAGAAATTCACTTCTTCCCTATAGTTAGGGTAAAAAGATAAATTGTTGTTGATTCTGGGACTTAAACAATGAAGCGCCTCACCCACTCCTGGCTCGAGAGTGGTTCGATCATAATTGGACTATGATTAATTGTTCATTAGAGGAATCAACATAATTAAGGAGTTAGATGTACCTATAGGGGTAAAACGATAATTTGACCCAGTTGCACTTACAAACAATTTGTGAAGGATCAATGCACTATTGATTGGTTATATCTAAAGGACATAGAAATATATCTATAGTACGAAAAGTTCAACTGTCGGTCTTTAGTAGAGTGACCATCAGTTAATGAATGTTGATTAATTTGAGGAGGACTAATGAAAATTAAATTAATTTTGAAATAATTTGAATTGTTCAAATTAATTAAATGAAATTAATTGTATAAGATACAGTTAAAGAATATATATTGATACATTATGTAATATAATGTATGTTGATACATTTTTATAGAGAAATAAATATTTAAATATGATTCAAATATTAATTATATGAATATGATTCATATAAAAACTATATATTAAAATTTAATGTGAATATGATGAGAGATAAATATTTAAATATGATTTAAATATTAATTAATATAGAAATTATATGTTAAATGCCAATATGAGCGTAGTTCAACTGGCATAGTGATTATACTATCAACCTCATTTCATTAAAATTCAAACTCCCAACAAACTAAAAAAAAAAAAAAAAGGTAGAGAACCGTTCTCTCTCTGGCTTCTCTAGCTCTCTGGATTTTGCAGATAAGTTTACAGAGAAGTAATAATCTCTCAATTCTCTCCTCCTTCCCTTCTGCCAAACTTATGTGCAAGCCCACAACTCTATACAGGTTCCGTGCCTGAGAATAACGGGGAAGACCGCGTGGTGGTGTCCAATTGCGGTGTTCATGGGATTGGGAGAAGACGACGCGAATTGGAGAGGAACGCGAAGAATTGGTCTTCAATGAGTATGTGATATCCTAACCCTTATTCTTCTTCCTGAACTGCAAAAAACATGTTTAATTAGTTTTGTTTATCTTGTGTTTCCGTCCTCTAATTATTGTTCTATAAAATTGAAATTGGGACATGATTTCTTCCATTACGGGAAATTTCAATCCCTTCAAAAATGACTTTATTATAAAAACACATTGAAGTTGAGGGGGCCTAGGGTAAATTTGTCCCATCTAGATCCTAAAAATAATCTGACCTATTCATATAGATTGAACTTCCATAACTAATCAAAGAGTTCTGGAAGACTCCAAATCAGGACTATAGTGTACAGATAAACTGGGACAGGGAGATTTTGTTGGAAACTAAGAACAAAGTAATTGCTTTTGCATGGTCTAATATGAACAAACATGGAGGACAAGAAGTGAAAGAATATTTTGTACCTGAGCATATTATAGTTTACAAACTGAATATTGACAAGTTTTTTCTATTCTTTGTATGGAGACATGTCCCTACTGAAGTACATCCTGATTCCCTTCATCTTCATAAATAAAGAGACTATTTACTAACCATTCTTTACTCTCTTTTCT
Organism: Benincasa hispida; assembly: GCF_027475165.1. Classification (NCBI taxonomy): domain Eukaryota; kingdom Viridiplantae; phylum Streptophyta; class Magnoliopsida; order Cucurbitales; family Cucurbitaceae; genus Benincasa; species Benincasa hispida. The sequence goes on from NC_143479.1 coordinate 9,663,613, forward strand.
TTCCATTTGAATACACAGATTCTTTCAGTATAGTAAAAGCAAAATCTACAAGATTGCTACATCTAAATTGTAGCTTTATAGCTTTATTATACCTAAAGTGTAGTTTGATAGAACACTTTCACGTCCTTATTTTGTATGGACAAGATTTCTCTCGGAAAGAAAAGTATGGGCTGTTCGGGGACATCCTAAAATTATTGAACGTTCAGAGAATAATTTTTCATGGGGTTACAATATTTAAGAAGATACATGATCCAATTAAAAATGTTTTAAGAGTATACTATAACTGTCTAAATTGTCTAGTTCATAGGAGAGTGAGTCTTTTGTAATTTATCCTAAATTTTATGTTCTTTGCTAAGACTTTATATATTCATGTAAATTTGGATCTTTAATTAAAAAATCTGAATGGTAATTGATAACTTATTTATCACATTCACAAGAGAATGTATGGAACTTTTATGCCTCTTTAAAAAATGGAAAAGGAGTAAATCTGTACCACCAAATAGAGGTTCACAGACTCCTTGTGGGATGTGGGTTTTTTCGAGGTAAACGTGAAGGCAACGATTCTTTTTTAATTCAAGAACCTTAGAACTAGAGAAATTCAAATTTCTAACCTCTTGGTCGAGGATATACCCAACTAATTGAACTATATGCTCAAGTTGACCAATGATTTTCTTTTAGTTTAACTACCTAAATTTCTGACTTCTTGATTGAGGATATATACTTAATTAATTGAACTATGTACAAGTTGGCCCACATGTAACAGTTGTAACTCATAATCGATGAGTATATAAAAATACAAGAACTGACAATGACTTCTTGACTAGTGAAAGTGAAATTAAATTTAAAAGCAAAAGTCAGAAAGAAACTTACTTGGAAGATGGAAGAGCTTTATTCACCCCGGATAATGAGCATTTAGATTAAATACCAACTGCATCACATTTGGTAGGAAAGTTAGGTATAATTTAAATATCAACCAATCCAGATAACATATCCAATGAGACATGATTATTATGTAAATTCAATGGAAAAACAGATGCTTTATTTATCTTAACCATGTTTACTTATTATTAGTTGACCAAATTAAATATGTTAATAATTATTCTAATGCGATATTCCTAAAAATGAACCATTCTAATGTGGTGGGCTATACTTCAATATACGACCTGTGGTTCTTTACATAATTATAAAGTTGAATAAACATCATATCCCATTGAAATATTTGTTTGAACGCATTAACTTGTCGACTTCCAACAGATAAAAAGAAAAGGATGATAAGAAAAATGGATCAACCATTAACAACAGGAACAATTCATCATCAGAAACTAGAGAAAGATGAGAAGCATTCTGTAACATCTTCATTCGAAAGAACATTAGATACGATCAATCAACTTCTAGTTTGAGTAATACAGCACAACAAAAGGAAACAACATTTTCAATAAGAAAAAAGAATTGATGAAATATACAGAATTATAGACACGAGAACAAACCTAATTTAAACCTGATTGGAAACTATACTATTTCCAGTTTTTTTTTAATCAAAGTTATGCGCTCCAGCAATTCAACCACAAAGAAATATTCAGAAATTGGATGCAAATTCTAGATCGTTGCTTTCGCATCAGCCACACATCCCACCAGATGTTGTCTGTATGGCAAGTAGGTTCTTCTTTTTTCCGCTTCTTTCACCGTTCTGTTCCTCCCATACGGAGCGTTCTGTGCAGTGAAGGATGTGAAGAAACCAGAATTGGAATTAGTAGACGATGTTACGCTTACGCCTAAGCCAGATCTACAATCTTCCTTTCCTTTCGATACATTTCCAAGTTTATCGTCCTTCTTAATAGTCTTCCTCTTCATGAGTTCATCCTCTCCTTCACTTCTACTTCGACTGTTGTACAGAAGATCCCTAAATTTCCACCTGTTTGACGATCCTGTAGAATTTCTTTTATTACTCCTTCCAGGCGATGTTTTCTCAGTGCTTGGAGACCAAATGCAATATGTTTCCGATGGAACGCCTCCTAGATCGTCCGCTCCAGATGAGGAGAACGGCGTCGTTTTACGCTCCTCGTTCATCAATTTCCTCAACGGCAAACGACGCACAGCCGGCTTCTTCTTCACATTCTCTAATCCGCTGTCTACTCGAGAACCGTTGTCTAGCAGTAAGTCCATGTTGAATAGCGGATAAACCGGCTTGATCTGGCCATTGTAAAAAATTTCATGAGCAGAGCTCGTAGACACGTCTGGTTCTCTGAGGACAGCAAACTCGAATTCATCTTCATCGCCATTTTTACCACCGTCATTACTTCTAACTCCTTCCGCTGATTCCCTCGCACGGCCGCTGGACAAATTTTCTCGGAATCGGTAAACCGAACCTTCAGCCTCCCAGCCATAATTATCAGCATCTGCAAATGGTTCTTCTCCAACTTCCCGAACAACTCTGGCCGCAATTTCAGCAAGGCTACAACTACCTGAAGAATAGCTGCTAAAAGTCGGCGACAGCGAGAGGTGCGCCGGACCTTCCTCGGCCTCCATCGTATGAAAATTCACAGTTGCGATTCCCACAGCTTCAGAGAGAGAGAGGAAGAGAGAAACTAAGGTCTGCGAAAATGGCAGAAAGTTAGGGGGAAATGGGAGCTTCGGATTAAGCTTTATAGTTGTAACTGGAGACGGGAGAAGGCGCCACGGCGGTTGATTTAAAACAATGAAACGAACGGCCTCTGACACGCTTTAATTAATTGGCACAGAGATTGAAGGGTTTCTCTCTCTCTCTCTTTTTTTTTTTCTGAGGTAACACGTGTCAAGAATGCAAATTAAGACCGAGAGATGGTTCACACGTGCGAAGGAGATGGAGTCAATGCGCAGCGTCTGGTACTACCTTTGAAATTTGAACAAAATTGCGGGCTGTGAAGTGGACCGTGACGTTAGCATAATGGCCCACTGGGCTGGGCCCACTTTATTTTTTCCCCTTTTCCTTTTCCTTTTTCTCCTTTTTCTTTTTTTTTTTTTATTAGAATAATGTGAAATTACAAATTTGATACGGGGAAAAAAAGTTAATTTATACTTTATAATTTTAAATATTAAAATTTAGTTCTTATAGATCGATAAAACCTCATAAATGATCTCTATGGTTTGACAAGATTATTTATAAGAATTTTATCAAACCATATAGACTAAATTCAATTGTAAACACTAAATTTTAACTTTCCTATTCTATAGATACTAATTTTATAATTTGAACTTACGCATTTAATTATGAATTTGGAAGATTTATCTATTTGGTTTACTAAACTTTTAAAATTATAATTTAGTCATTGAACTTTTGAACACTTCAAAATTTCTAAGCCTATTAGACAGAAAATTAAAAGTTTAAAATTTTATTCAATATAATTTTGTTAAAGAGCATCAAATTCAAATTTAATCTAAATAGAGTAGTTAACTTTTTTTTTTTTTTTTAAATAATTCATTGTAAACCTATTAAATACAATATACAATAAAAGTTAAAAAAATTTATTAAGTATAAAATTAAAATGGAATTTTAACAACCTATATTATACCTAATTAAAAGCTTAAAAACTTATTAAACCTTCGGAAATTAAAAATTAAATAAACACAAATCTGAAAACTTATCCTTTCAAATTTGTGATTTAATTTTAAAAGAATAAACCTAAATTGGAATCCAAAATAAAGACTCGTCTCAATTTATTTATTTATTTTCTTCCAGAAGTTACGACTTCAATTGATGGATTTTTTATTTTTGGATAAACAAAGAGTTTAGGTAAAAAAAAAGTTTGTAATGATGGTTTATGGTAATCACCCTACTTTTGATGATCATTAGCTGTTTGTTGCCAAGTGGATATGGTCTAATTCATTGATATCAACCCCATAGGAAAAAATATTCCACCATATCTGATTTTAATACTATAAATCAATATTGACAAACCAATATTTTATTCAAAAACATGTGTTTTCAACGAGTATAACTTAGACTCCATTTTTTTTTTCTAATGATATCTAAAAGTATTATAAAGCATAAGTTGGCTACCGTAATATCTTATGTAACAAAAATAATAAAAAAATGATTTTATACTTTCAATTAATGTTAGGAAGATTTCTAGCTACTTGGGTAGTTATGATTATTTAAAAAATAAGCAATAATAGATGGTTACAATAATAACTTTCTGATATTTTACCCCATATATTACCCACTTGTAACCTAACAAATAAATCGCGTTCATAGTCTATTGGGCTATAACTACTAACCCACTAGAGATTTTGATATTGGATATTAATTCCCTAGGTACAATATATAATGTAGGTAGGTGAATTTAATAGGTACTAGTTAGACATTATAATATTTCATCTCCATTCAAACATTAACCTAACTTAAAAGATAATATAATATTCGTCGGTAGTAAAGGAACTCTTCATTAACAATTTTTTTCTTTCATTAAATCTTTATCTCTTATTTCTCGTACCACTTCTATACTGAAAAGAAAATGTTAAACTATTCTCATGTTTAATTTAGGATATTCTAAAATTGTATTTCTTAATTTTTGAAGTGGTTTTAATTACTATTTATTTTATGAAATCTAAGAATCTATTTCTGACTGACATGCTATATAATAACTTATTCTTACATGTATTCACTGTAGGGTTGATAAAGTCCAAAAAAGAAAAAGGAGTGAAATGCAACTAAAATTTATGAGGTTTAAATTTAAAAGTGTCAATTTAATATAATTCCACATACAAGACATTATTTATTACTTTACTTGAAATTAAATGATCAATTTTGCATCTTAATATTTTGTTGAATTAAAGGAAGAGAGAAAAAGAAAACTATTTCAAAACGCAAGTTAATGATTTTAGACAATATATGAGCATAATTTACCTTTATAGAACAGAACAATCTTCGAGCAAGAAATTTTGAGAATCAATATGGAAAAGGGAGCCATAAGAAAATTTTCTTTTATGAGAAAGACTTGAATGATGTACTCATCTTTGTGCATCTCACTCTAATCATACACTAAAAAAAGAAGTAAGATGAATTTGTCACAGACAAATTATGAATGAACAATTTAGTGAGACTAAAAATGTTCATAGGGTAGGTCTGGCTGGAGAATGACATAAGACTTGATGATGCACTCATCTTTATGCATCTTACTCTAATCGCACACTAAAAAAAGAAGAAATGAATTTGTCACCGACAAATTATGATTGGAAAATTTAATGATATTATAAATGTTCATATGGAAGGTCTTGGTGGAGAATGGCATAAGACTCGATGATGTACTTATCTTTATGCATCTTACTTTAATCGCACATTAAAAAAAAAAGAGTAAGATGAATTTGTCACTGATAAATTATGATTGGACAATTTAGTGAGATTAAAATATTCATAGGGCAGGTCTGGGTGGAGAATGACATAAGACTCGATGATGCACTCATCTTTATGCATTTTACTCTAATCACACACTAAAAAAATAAGTAAGATGAATTTGTCATACGCCAAACTATGATTGGATAATTTAGTGAGATTAGAAATGTTCATAGGACAGGTCTGGATCGGAGAATGACATCTTTATGCTTCTCCCTGCCTCATTTAAATCTTTGTCACTGTAATTTTTTTTATTTATTTTTGTGGGAAACGTAGTCGAGATTCGTCATAAAAAATTGATAAGGCATGAGTCACCTCAAGAAGTATTCCCTTTTTAAAGAAATGATATCAACCAAATAGAATGATTTTTTTCCAAGTACTATATATTTCAATGAGTAGTTTTCAACATAATTTTCATTTAAAGAAAAAATTATTGAATATTCTAATTAAAATAATCATATTCCATATGCCAAAATATAATAATGATGTTCAATCATAATTTCGTTTAAGTTTCAATATTACAACACATTTTATCTTCAATTTAAATATTACAAAACACAATCTCAAATATACAAATTTCCATGTGTATATATAATACAATAATTTTCATAAAACCAAAAAAAAAAAAAAAAAAAAAAAGCAAGAAATTGAACATTTTCATAACTGTTAAAGAAGATTATTGTGAAACAGATAGGGTTAGTAAAATCAAAGACGACGAGTAAGAATGGAGAGAAATGAATATTTTATTTATTTATTTTTATAAAGATGATAGGTTAAAATTTGAGGGGAACTTCCTTCCAACGCACTTTCAATGGTATTGGACTAGACTTTTCTATGAAGGTGGCCTCCTTGTTACCATTTTGTCAAATCTAATAAAACTATTTTTTTTTTCTTGTAGAAAAATAGACTTGCTGTTCAAGATTGCCACGTGGGCTGTAAGCCCAAATAAGACACTTGCTCTGAAAATTCTAAGCACAAGAAGATGCAAATTCTAAGCACACCATATCGAAAAAATATAATATTATAATAATATAATAAATAAATAGTAAAATAATACAAAATGACAAAAGGGAAATTATGAAACTTTCTCCAAATTTCTTCACTAATTTTCCAATCTTTTTGGATTGTTCACTAATCTTCATCATCCTACAAAATGGGAAATTGCTAAAAATAACATATTTCTAGAGAGATAAAGACTTTTGAGATCACTTTTAAAAAATAAAATTGAGTTTTGGGACAAATTAAGTGTGAAAGGTCGAAATTGCCCTTCAATGGAAAAAAAAATAATTTTATCCTCCTTCCCTAAGAAAAACATTACTTTTGTCTTCTTCCCCACATTTTCTCTCTTTTTTCTCGAATTTTTCAGTAACTTCTCTTCCCTCAAGTTTCCTTGTCATGCCCTAAGATTTTTAGCTACTCTCGAACATTCTCTCATATTTGTGGAAAGTTTTTATGATTTTTTTTTGTTATAGATTTTTTGGTTCTTTACTCTTATTCTTATGTTGATGTTGGAGTGAGTTAGGTCAAATTTTCTTCTCATCTTGATGAAACTTCCAAACTTGAAATGTATATTCTCAAATTAAATTTATACTTGTTTTAAGTGATTTAGGATGATTTTATAAATGTTTTAGCAAGCTTTTTTAATTACTTTTTTTTTTTTTATCTCCCAACATCTCACGAACATATTACATCTTTCAAACTTCAAAAATCCACTTCCACATCAATTATATACTTGTTTTAGGTGATTTAAGGTGGTTTTACACATGTTTTAGGGAGTTACTTTTTTTTTTTTTTTTTTTTTTTTTTTTTTTTTTGTCTCGCAACATCTTGCCACATCTCGCAAACATATTGCATATTCTAAACTCAAATGTCCAATCCCAATCAATTATATACTTACTTCAAAATGTCCACTATCAAATCAATTATATACTTATTTTAGATTATTTATGGTAGTTTTACACATGTTTTAGAGAGTTATTTTAGCTTTTTTTTTTTTTTTTTTTATCTCGCACCATCTCACAATATCTCGCAACAACTTTCCAACTTCTGAACTTGAAACACCCAAGTCTAAATCATTTTTATATGAGTTTTAAGTAATTTAGGGTAAGTTTAAACATGTTTTAAATAGTTTATTAGGTTATTTTATTTTATCTTCCAACATCATGCAATGAATTTCCAACTTCCAAAAACTTGAGGCACCAAACTCCAAATCATTTTTATATATGTCTTAGGTGATTTAAGGTGAGTTTGGACATGATTTAGATAGTTTTTTAGCTGTTTTTTTTTTAATCTCACAATATCTCGCAATATCTAGCAATAACTTTCCAACTTTGAACTTGAAATTTCCAACTTCAAATCATTTTTGTATGTGTTTTAGGTGATTTAGTGTGGGTTTGGACATGTTTTAGATAGTTTTTTTAGCTAATATTTTTATCTCGCAACATCTCGCAATAATTTTCCAACTTCCGTACTCAAAACGCCTAACTCCAAATCATTTAATTTTTATATATATTTTATGTGATTTAGTGCTGTTACGCACATGTTTTAGCTGCTTTTTAGTTAATTTTTTCTTGATAACATTTGTCATTTTATGTTTATTTATTTTCTAATTCATATTATATATATATATATATATATATATATATATATATATATATATATATATATATATATATGTTGTATGTATATATCTTTTTTTTCCTTTTGATTTAGGTTTTATAAATATCCATGATGTCAAGAAACGCTCCCATGTATAATGTGAAGTAACAACATTGAGTTTTATTATGCTTTGTAGAATTCGATTGAGATTTATAATACATATATATATTATTTGAAAAAAATTCAATATTATAATGTGTATACCTTCCAATTATGTTTTAATCATGCACAAATATTTTTATTTTTATTTTTTATTTTTTTGGCTTAGGTTTTATAGTTGGCCTTTCAATTATAGACTAATACTTTGATGCATTGAGACTTGTAATTCATGTATATATTATTTGAAGAATTCAATTATCATGGATATATCTTATTATAAATGATCTTTTATCTTGTCTCTATATTACAAATGCCTTGGAAAAGTATCTCGCAACAAACAAATTCTAATAAGTCATTAGGTGTGTTTCATATATCTCCAACAACAAACAATATGACAAATATTAGGTGTCTTTCATATATCTCCAATAATAATGAAAATAACAAAAGTGTTCGACAACATTTTTTCATTAATCTTGTATAATTGACTACTCAATATATACAATAGGATTACATCAGCCACATTTATGCAATTTGGGAGCTTCACCAACTGATGGGATTCTCTCTTTTTTGGATCTTCCAACTCTTGTCACGGAGGTAGGACATTCATTGCCACATAGTCACCTAAAACACATATAATAAAAATGATTTAGAGTTAGGGGTTTCAAGATCTTGCGAGATAAAAAAAAATAGTAACTAAAAAAAGGTCTAAAACATGCCCAAACTCACTCTAAATCACCTAAAGCACATAAAAATATGATTTGGGTTTGGACAATTGAATGTAATTGCGAGATGTTACGAGATAATAAAATAGTAGTTAAAAAATATCTAAATTATGTCTAGACTCACCCTAAATCACCTAAAACACATAAAAATGACTTAGATTTGAGCATTTCAAGTTTGGAAGTTGGAAAATTGTGGCGAGATATTGTAGAGATAAAAAACAATAACTAAAAAACTATAACTACAAGAATTTTGGGCTTTAATATCGGTTGGAAAAAGTGAAACCGGATGTATAATGTCGGTTTTGTTTTTTTTTTTTTTTTTCTAAAAAAGCGGATCTTTAATGTCGGTTTTAAACCGACATTGTAGGTATAGAAATGTCCAAAAATCCACTTTATATCACTTAAAATACATATAAAAATGATTTAAATTTGGACGTTTCAAGTTTAGAAGTTTAAATTTTAGTGCAAGCTCTTGCGAGATGCTGCGAGATAGGCGTAGTTTATGTTAGTGTTCATCATTGTCTATGGAGGTTTTTGACAAATCGAAGGATTTGCTTCTTGTCTTCTGGAATATTCTTGGGCATCTAACGATCAGATTAGGAGACCCACATGTAATTCTCACACATGTATATTGATCTTGTTTCGTTTTGTGTTTATAGTTGAAGTAAAATCCCATAAATATATTTCTTGCTGAACTGTTCTTTTATGTTAGTGAACAATTTACCAAGTTGAGTCTTATCTTTAGCATCTGTTGAGCATGTTTTCAAGTCCTTCAGAATTTGCAAAGACCTGCTTCATTCTTTTCTAATGATTTGAAGATATTGTTTTCTCAATATCTCATATCTCATCTTTATAGGTTTTTATTGGGTAATTTATTCTTGAAAACATAAATACTATTTTTAACAAAATTATAATTATATATATACACATACAGACACGTACATATTTCATGAAAAATTGGCGGAGGTTTAAAATAAAGTTAAACTAAGAAATTTGTTATGAAACATGTTTGGATTTTAATGTTATTATCGAATGGGAACATTATTATAAATTGTTGATTTGTGTTTTTTTTTTTTTTTTTTTTTTTTAATTAACATGATTGTTAAGATGATTAAAATTTTTTTAGCTGGAGAATTATAAAATTGCAGGTTTCATTTCCTAAACTGAAGAAATTATCAATTGAGAGAGGAAACAATATGGAGGTGCTATGGCATTATTTGACTTACTGCAAGTTTCTTGTGCAAACTTCCATCGGTAAGTATTAGAAATTGTAATGTTTGAAGGTTATGTCTGATATGAAGCTTACTGTGTTGTTTTATCCAGCTATGGTGATGTTAACTTTGTAACACTGTATGTCATTCAGGCTTATGACGTTGAATTATCCTTTGAAATTATGCTTCTGAATCTTCCATAATTACCATTGTTATCTTACTTAAATTGATGGAATCCCATATGGAAGTGTCCATAATCACATATGGAAGATTCCTTCACTAGAAGAAATTCAGGCTTTAAACCGACATTAAAGGGTTTCAATAACACAACCTTCAATGTCAGTTGCAACCGTTATTAAAGGTCTTCAGTGAAATTTCCAACCGACATTAAAGGTCTTTAATGTCGGTTGCAATCGACATTAAAGCCTGTGTTCTTTTTTTTTTTTTTTAATTCTTAACCGACATTGAAGCCCAAATCTGTCCTTTTTTTTAAATTCCGTTGCCGAATCCATTTTTTTGATAAAAAAGTATAACATGACACATCATCATCGAACGTTGTGGCTATGACATATTATTTATGTATGGATTGCAAATCTATTACATTTAATCCACAAATTCTGCTAAAAATTATAATTTAAAAGGCCGTACAATAATTCAGCCCTTGAAAACACAAATTACAAGTAATACAAACATTATGATTTTACAAACATTATGAGTTTACTGTCCCTCTCCAATTGGTTAGTATGGATCCTTTCATAATTCTTCTTGAACAGACCCCCCAGCTTCAGCAGTGTCTGGTTATAGGCATCTTTGTCTAACCACTGTTGTTCAAAGGATCACAAACAAAAAAGGTTTAAGACAAAGGATTGAAAGTGAAAATGTGATCAGAATTCATATTCAACTAACTGTGTTTATTGGGAATGTGTATAAATGGTACATTCAAGGAAAAATTCTTTACTAGAGTTCCCTAAGAAAAAGCATAAAGAGGTTGTAATACCAAATCTTTACTCATTTGTTGCACCTGCAAAATAAGAAAGCTCAATAGTTGAATAAATGAGAGAATCTTCTTTTTAAAACTATGAGTCATCAACTAAAACTTATTAAAACTTAGCATAATGCACATGTTCTCAAGCCAATCAATCATTTAGTTCCTGCATCTATCGCTTAGCTCCAACAGCCCATCGTGTAGCTCAATTTTTTAGTAAACGATCTTGCGCATAGGCTATCGTTTAGCTACCGCACCCATCGTTTAGCGTTGATGCCTTATCGTCTAACGCATTCGCCTATCACTTAACGCCATCGCCTATCGCTTAGCATTCCGCCTATCGTGTAGCGCGTCTGCTCATCATCTAGCGCAGCATGGTTATCGTCTAGCGCTCATGCCCATCGCGTAGTGCCATCATGTAGTCTATCGCTTAGTGTCACAATCGCTCTTTCGGAAGCTTCTCTTAGCGATTGTGCGACATTTGTTCCCGCTCACGAACAAGTCAGCCAACTCGAATACGGACTGCCGGTGGCACACCGAGTGTCTCTCGCAACCTCCACCCCTGTTTTAGGGAAAACGGGTTTGGAGAAAAGGTTTTCATAAGAAGTTTTTGTGAGTGTGAATAAAGAAAGAAAGATTGTAGTAGGCTAGAAAGCAATAAGCAACAACAACAGCTTTATAGAGTACTACTCCGGGTATGGGAAAGTGATGATTAGTCTTATCCCCATATAGTGCATTCTGAACAAAAAGCCAACTGGCACCCTTGCATATGCAAAAGGGCGAGTGGTCACTTACAATGAAAATGTAAAGAAAGCAAGCTAACTAAGCTAATACAATACAAGATATGAAAGTATGCTAGAAGGGGGTTGGATCGGGCATGCGGCCATGGGCAACAGGCCCTGGACAAGCATGACCGTGACATTCTCCCCCACTTAATTGGTTGACGTCCCCGTCAACTGACCTTGTTCAAAATCTGCGATGGCTGGAGCTGCATTCTTCCAATCTTCGGCCCGCTCCCAACTAATCTCTTCGTCGGGGAGATCCTTCCATTTCACTAAGAACTCTGTCAGTTCTCGTCTAGGTCTTCCAATACGGCGCGTACGTTTATTCAGGATTTGTGCAACTTCTTTCTTAGTGGAATTCTTCATCGTGACCGGTGGGCGCCTTAGCATGTTTCGTTGTTCATCCTCGGTATCGGGATGATAGGGCTTCAGGATACTCACATGGATGACAGGATGAATCTTCATCCATGAGGGTAACTGAACCTTATATGAGGTTCTCCCGACCTTCTCAACTACCTCCACTGGACCTTCATATTTCCTTACTAGCCGTTGGTCTCTCTGGCCTCGGAAACGAAACTGTTCCGGTCGTAGCTTGATTAGGACCTTGTCCCCGGCTTGAAACTCGAGGGCCCTCAGCTTCTTATCAGCCCACTTATTCATCCTTCTTGATGCTCTTTCTAGGTAGGCACGAGCTATCTCAGAGGTTTTTCTCCACTCTTTAGTGAAGTTATGTGCCTGAGGACTTTTGCCTACATAAGGGTGGTCCACCAAGTGTGGCATGAGTGGCTGTCTACCGCACACCACTTCGAAGGGCGTTTTTTCCGGTCGCGGAACTCTGCTGGCTATTGAAGCTGAACTGAGCCACATCTAATAACTGGACCCAGTTCTTCTGCCTAGCGTCGATAAAGTGATGCAGATATTCCTCAAGCATACTATTGAAGCGTTTCATTTGGCCGTCGGTTTGGGGATGATAGCTAGAGGAGATATTCAATGTTGACCCCAATATTTTGAACAATTCTGTCCAGAATGTCCCAGTGAATCTTCCGTCCCGATCGCTAACACTGCTCACGGGGACGCCCCATAATTTCACGATGTGTTTGAAGAACAGCTGGGCAGTCATCACGGCTGTGCACATTTTCAGCGTCGGGATGAAAGTGGCATATTTTGAGAACCGGTCGATGATAACAAGGATCGATTCGAACTCTCCCACCTTGGGCAAATGGGTGATGAAGTCGAGAGACACGCTCTCTCATGGTCTAGAGGGCACAGGTAGAGGTTCCAGCAGACTTGCTAATTTCGCCCTTTCGACCTTGTCTTATTGGAAGACAAGGCAAGTCTTGGTAAATTGCATGACATCGTCTCGAAGGCTTGGCCAATAGTAGCCTTGTTTCAGAAGGGCATAAGTCCTCTGCCAACCATTATGTCCTGCCCATGGTGTGTCGTAACACTCCTTCATCAGCGACCTTCGTAACTCCCTGGATCTGGGGATGTAGAGGCGATTGCCCTTGGTGTATAGTAGATCGTCTTCCACCCAAAACTGGCGTGTCTTCCCCTCTTTGACTAACTGTATGATGGCCTGCGCCGCTGTGTCGTTTGTCAAGTGAGTTTTGACAGTTTCTCGTACTGTTGCACTCAATGTACTTGCTTGTAGGCGGGCGAACATGCACAGGGCCGCATGTTCGCTATTTCAGCTAAGAGCATCCACCGCTTGGTTATTTTTCCCCGGTCTATGTTCGAATTGGAAGTCGAACTCTGCTAGACACTCCTGCCACCATGCCTGTTTCGACGACAACTTCAGTTGGTTGAAGAAGTGGCAAATGGAGTTGTTGTCGGTCTTAACCACGAACTTGGCCCCCAAGAGATACTGTCTCCAGGCCCTTAAGCAGTAAACTACTGCTAACATCTCTTTCTCGGAGGCGACATACCTCCGTTCGGCATCATTTAGTTTCCTACTCTCATACGCGATGGGGTGTCCGTCTTAGAGGAGGACACCGCCCAACGCGAAGTTAGAAGCATCAGTCTCTACTTCAAATGGCTTGGTCACGTCGGCAATTCCGAGGATCGGCCCTTCAATCATCACTTTCTTCAAGCCCTCAAAGGCGGCTTGACATTCAGGAGTCCAGCTCCATTGGCTATCTTTCTTCAACAGTTCAGTTAATGGCCTTGTTCTTCTCGAGAATCCTTCTACGAACCGCTTATAGTAGTTGGCTAGTCCGAGGAAGGATCGTAGTTCGGTCATGGATGATGGTACCCTCCAGTCTCTGATCGCGGCCACCTTGCCCTTTTCCATACCAATCCGACCACACTCAATCACGTGGCCAAGGAAATTTATGCGCTCTTGGGCAAAGGAGCACTTCTCTCTCTTTACATACAACTGATTTTTCCTCAACTTTTCGAAGACTAGTTAGAGGTGATGTCGATGGTCCTCCAGCGAGGCACTATAGACCACAATGTCTTCGAGATACACTACGACGAATTTGTCGAGGTATTCGTGAAACACTTGGTTCATTAAGGCACAGAAAGTTGCTGGAGCATTGGTGAGGCCAAAGGGCATCACGAGGAATTCGAAGGCTCCATATCTCGTGACACATGTCGTCTTAGGTTCGTCTCCTTCAGAAATTTGGACCTGATAATATCCCGACCGTAGGTCCAGCTTTGAGAAATACTTAGCACCGTGAAGCCGATCAAATAAGTCGGTAATAATAGGAAGGGGATATTTGTTGTGGACTGTGAGCTTATTCAAGGCCCGATAGTCGATGCACAATCGGAGGCTCCCATCCTTCATCTTCTGGAACAGTACTGGGGCCCTGTAAGGGGCCTTCGCCGGTCTGATAAATCCTACATCTAACAATTCGTCTAACTATTTACGGAGTTCGGCCAATTCTGGCGGGGCCATCCGATATGCATTCTTGGCAGGCGGCTTTGCCCCTGGTAACAACTCAATCTCATGGTCAATCTCCCTTCGTGGGGGTAAGGACTTGGGCAAGCTTTTAGGCATGACATCCCGATACTCTTCCAAGACAAATAGAACATCTTAGGGGATCTCCTTTTCAGTGGATTCAACTGATTCTATCGGGATGGCCATGAACGTGGGTTCATCGTGGGCCAGGCCTCTCTTCAATTGGAGGGCTGAGATCATTCTCACCCCATTTGGCTGCTTGATACTGGCTTGAACTACGGTGGGTGTAGATCCGGTAATGACTAGACATTTGGCGAGGGGCATTGGTATGACTTTATGTTCAAGTAGGAACTTCATCCCCAATACCACGTCAAAATCATCCATCTTGACAATCACGAAGTCAACGAGGCCCTTCCAGTCTCCTAACTTCACCGGAGTTCTCTTCGCTATCCCCGTAATCGGTAGGGCTGCAGAATTCACAGCTTTCATCTTTCCTGCATCTCTTTCCCAAGTCAAGTTTAGGCGGCGGGCTTCCGTTTCAGCCATGAAGTTATGGGTGGCCCCGGAGTCAACCATAGTGTTCTTGGACGATCTTTGGTTGACCCAAGCGTCCACATACATGAGTCCTTTCTCTAGTGGCTCCGTCGCCTTTCCCATTTTCTTCTGGAGTGCAGATAAGAATTTCAATGCCCCCATCCTGTGATTCTCAATTTCTGCAGCTGGCTCGATTACCGTTTCCTCCAGTTCAACCTTTTCTTCGGAGGTAGAGGCTAATGTGGCTTGAAAAGCATTGAACGCAGTTCGAATTAGACATTCGCCCGCCCTGAGAGGGCGATTATAATTGTTATGCTGTTGCGGCGGCCCCCGCCAGTTGTTTCCTGATCTCGGTTGGGATGATTTACGGTCCCCCCTGTGTTCTTGTCTCCTCCCCCAGGTCTGGGAGGACTGGAACAACTGTTTCTGTTTCCCCCATTGGAGGAAGTTGACTGCTTCCTCACATCTTGCGAGTCAGTGCTAAGGTCGTATAGCCATTCAGCTGTCGCATAGGCAGAGGGGAGATCCTATACTCTCTGTTCATATAGTTTTGATTTCGCCCACGGTTTTAGCCCTTCAACAAAGCAAAAGACCTTGTCTTTTTCAGACATATCTCGTATGTCCAACATGAGTCCTGCAAACTGTTTTACGTAGTCCCTGATGTTACCTATTTGCTTCAGCTCTCGGAGTTTTCGTCGAGCCAAGATCTCGACATTTTCAGGGAAGAACTGCGAGCAAAGTTCTTGTTTTAATCTATCCCAAGTATCAATAATGCATCGTCCTTCCTGTATGTCTGTAAATCGTGATCTCCACCACAGTTTTGCATCTTTAGCCAGATGCATCGTTGCTAGTGTGACTTTCGCCTCTTCAGTCACTGTGTTCGTCGCCTTGAAGTACTGCTCAAGGTCGAAGATAAAATTTTCCAGGGCTTTCGCTTCTCGCACCCTACATAAGGTTTCAGTTCTGGGATTTTTATTCTGCTTACTGCCATTGCTCCCCCAGATGGGGCTTGGTTCCCTACCGCTCGGATGTGAGATTCACCCTAGCACTCACATCCGCTATCTCGGCTCTAACGACGTCAAGGGCTGACCGAAAGTTTTCAGACAAATCGGTTACCATCTGAAGTATTTCTTTTTGGGAGCCGTCCAGCTCTTCGACGCTCCTCTATGTGGGCAACAGAGCCCGATGAGCTATCGCCACGTTCAAAGCTGTCGGACCGTGCTGTTTTGGTCTCGAAGGTCTCTACCCTCATCATCAATTCTCTGACGGGTAATCCGTCTAAGCGGCCCACTACCGCATCAATTTCATCGGCTTTCTCAGCAACTTCTTGTAGCCGAGTCTCTAGGAAATGGACATTATCCAGGACCTCTCTCAGGTAGAGCATTTGCTCTTCCATCTCTACCAACCTATCCACATGGGACTTGTTGAGGTTCTTCGTCGCTGACATGATCACTGATCTTCCTTCTGTGAGCCGACTTGGCTCTGATACCAACTGTCACAATCGCTCTTTTGGAAGCTTCTCTTAGCGATTGTGCGACACTTGTTCCCGCTCACGAACAAGTCAGGCAACTCGAATACGGACTGCCGGTGGCACACCGAGTGTCTCTCGCAACCTCCACCCCCGTTTTAGGGAAAACAGGTTTGGAGAAAAGGTTTTCGTAAGAAGTTTTTGTGAGTGTGAATAAAGAAAGAAAGATTGTAGTAGGCTAGAAAGCAATAAGCAACAACAACATCTTTATAGAGTACTACTCCGGGTATGGGGAAGTGATGATTAGTCTTATCCCCATATAGTGCATTCTGAACAAAAAGCCAACTGGCACCCTTGCATATGCAAAAGGGCGAGTGGTCACTTACAATGAAAATGTAAAGAAAGCAAGCTAACTAAGTTAATACAATACAAGATATGAAAGTATGCTAGAAGGGGGTTGGATCGGGCATGCGGCCATGGGCAACAGGCCCTGGACAAGCATGACCGTGATAATTATCCTTTATCGTGTAGTGCATCTGCTCATCATCTAGCACAGCACGGTTATCGTCTAGCGCTCATGCCCATCGCGTAGTGCCATCATGTAGTCTATCGCTTAGCGCCCGCACATCTGCTATACGATCGTCTAGCGCCCGTGCATCTTCTATATGATCGTCCAGCGCCCGCCTATACGATCGACGATTGTCCAGCACCCGCCTACACCATCGTCCAGCGCTCACACATATCTAGACGATCGTCTAGCGCATCGCTTAGCTCCTCGCATCTGCTAAATGATCGTCTACCTCATCATTTAGCTCCTCGCATTGCTACACGATCGTTCAGCGCCCGCCTACACGATCACCTACCTCATCGTGTAGCGCTACTCATTTGCTACACGATCGTCTACCCAGCGTCGTGCACTCAACATTTCGCTTTCATTGCTCATGCTCACGCATACCCAACGCAGAAGCAACTCTTGGCAACGCCTCTTGCCAATACTTCAACAAATGTATCATATACAACAAAACCATTAATCAAATCAAATTTCAAAGGCCATAGACACATAAAAAGTAGACCCAAATCTAGGAGCAAAGAGACATATTGAAGTGAAACCGCAGCTGGCTTTCATTGAGACATTACACAAACAGTTGAGAGGCGTAACATAAGAACAAAAATTGTTGTGAGTTTAAGAGAGGAAAGAGAAGAAGAACATATTGATCTGGACGAACGACGAACGATGAACTTCAGATCTTTAGATCTGGACTTCAGATCGAATGACGAACGACGACACACGGATCCAGGCGACTTCAGATTCGGGCGACTGGGTGCGGTGGCGCGGGTTGCACGACGAACGGACTTGCACGGAAGCCAGATCTACACCATGATAGACTTGCACGGGTTGCATGTCGGCACGAGTTACGTTACCCATTGACAAGGGTTTGGAAGAGAGAAGTGAGAAAGAAGAGGGTCTGAAGAGGAAAGTGTGAGAATGAGAGGAAAAATAAAATAAGGGGAGAGTGAAGAGGGAAAAATAAAAAAAAGGGGGGAAAATAGAAAATAGGGGGAGAGTGACGAGGGAAAAATTAAGCGGGTCTTTAATGTCGGTTTAAAATTAAAAGTAAAGGTACCCCTACAATGTCGGTTTAAAACCGACATTAAAGATCCGCTTTTTTAAAAAAAAAACAAAACCGACATTATACATCCGATTTCACTTTTTTCAACTGACATTAAAGGCGAAAATTCTTGTAGTGCTTTCTGAATGATAGTTGTTATTTTCTGGTTTTAGTACCTCTCTTTGGTTCTATATGCTAATCACCAGAGTGCATATGTAGTTCTTTGAGCATGGACTTGCAGTATAGAGAAGAGAATTGGCCAATAAGCTTTTTGGTTATGTACTTACACTGAGTCTTCAGATGTATGGTTGTCAATTGATCCAGAAGGTACTGCTTATCTTAAGTTGGAATCCATATTATCTTATGAACACTGTGCCTGTTTTATCTTCTCTCAACTGTTGAATTCAATATCCTCTTTAAAACGTTTTTAGTCACTGTAGTATTGTTGGGTTTTATGTCCTAAAATTCGTGATTTGTAAACAATAAATGGATTCTATTTTACAATAAAGTTGTTATTGAGGCTTATACAGTAAAAATGTTATTGAATATGTGAATTGCACTTAAAAATCTCAAATCCAATAAACTAAGAACCACTGGCTATTGTATGAATACTTGAACTATATGTGGAGACATATAAGTGGATCAAGTTCGAGTAATAGCCAAAATGGTCTATTGTATAGGGATAAGGATGGGTACCTTATCTTAGAGACACTATGGATGTAACCCACTTTGTATTTGATACAAACAATGTGATCCTATCGTTCATATGGAGATGCAACCCACTATGAAATGAGTTTTTATAAGATCGAACCACAAAATAGTCACATTTACTTTATAACGGCATCTACTATTAAGATTGACTATTTCAATACGATGATCAAGGTAACTCGATCTTAGTCCTGAGCTAACTATGAACTCTTGTTCATTTGGAATTATTCTTTAATCTACATGGGTGAGAGTGGCCTGAGTTTTCCAACTCAATAACCCTACCATTTTAGGGATAAGATCGGGTAGATAGCTGGGGACATAGTCCTGCAAGATGGAATTCGCTCCTATCCGATTATAAGAATAATGGATAGATTGTTCTCTCTTAAGTGCTGACTCCAAGTCTTGAACAAAGGGTCCCACCCTCTCATTAGCCCGAGTGGGACTCGACTTGGTGGTTGGACCACAAATCAATTGTTCATTAAAATATCAATGAGACTTAAAGAACAAGATGTAATTAT
The DNA here is from genome assembly GCF_027475165.1 of Benincasa hispida. Taxonomy (NCBI): domain Eukaryota; kingdom Viridiplantae; phylum Streptophyta; class Magnoliopsida; order Cucurbitales; family Cucurbitaceae; genus Benincasa; species Benincasa hispida. The sequence goes on from NC_143479.1 coordinate 9,683,175, forward strand.
AGGGGTAAAACAGTAAATTTAACCAGTTGTAATTACGAAAAACATGTGAAGGATCGACGTACTTATCATGATATATCTGGACAGAAATATATCTACAGTGAGGAGAGTGCAACTATTGGGCTATGGTGGAGTGTCCCGGTAGTTAACGAATGTTGGTTAACTAGGTTAAAAAGTTTAGTCGGTTAATCTCAGATCGTTAGGGCTTATGATCTGTAGGTCCATTAGGTCCCCCTACTAACTCATATTGGACTAAACGTTAGAACAATGTGATGAGAGAATTTGAATTGTTCAAATTCTGCTAAGGGAATAAGCATTAATTATATTTGATATACTAAACGACTTAATGTTTAATTATGAACTAAACAATATAGTGAGCTGAAAATATTTAAATATGATTTAAATATTACATACATGAATAGAGATTCATGATTGGGATTGGTGTTATTAGTTAATTTAATATTTGATATTAAATTAATTTTATTAATTAAATTGTTTAATTAATTATTTAAAATTAATTTGATCTAGAATTAGTTTTTTAAAATTAGTTTTAAAATTAATTTTATTCAAAATTAATTATTTGAATACTTTAAGAAAATTCATTTTGAATTTTAGAAATTCCAAATTTGTTGAATTTTAGAAGCAGTGGGATTTTTCCACATTTTAACCTCTTTAACACCTCAAATCCCACTTAATTAAAACTTCAATTTGTTGTCACTTTGAAGTGAATTTTAAGAGCATGATTTCTTCTTTAAATAGAAGAAGGATTTACGTAGATTGGGGTTGAAACAATTAGCTTTTGAAGCCGTTTTTTTTTCTCTCAAAACCATAGCTCCAAGTTAACTTTAACTCCATTTTCCCACAATTTTGGATCCCACAATCCGTTCTAAGGTCAGAGAATAGCGGAAAAGACTCTAGCGGTGGTCCACGAAGTGTTTGTGATAAAAACAACTAGAGGATCACTTCAATTTTAAGCTACATCAAGGTTTGCTCTACAAACTTTGTTTTATAGTTTTAAACAAGCATGTTTAATCCTTAAATTAATGTAATTAGAGTGCTTTAGATCTTAATTGCTTCCGTTTGCATGTAACTCCAACAACTGGTATCAGAGCATATTTTAGGTACTCAATTTGCATTAATTTAAGCTTGGTGGGTGAATTTTCATGGGATGAATGTTGTGGTTGCTAAAGTTGGATATATTATGGTTTTGATATCAAATTAAGCTTCATTATGTTGAAATTATTGTAATTATGCGCTTTTATATGGGCTTTAATGTGTGAGGAAGGGTTTGTATTTTTCCTAGAGTCGTTAGAGTTGAAATTAGGTTGTAATTTGAAGAAATTTGAAGCAAAGCTGAAACAGGGAGCTGGGACCTGAGCAGAGCGTCGCAACGATCCTCAACAGCATTACGACGCTGCTTTTCATTTTTTTTTCAGAAACGCACGTGTCAGGAAGAACGGTCCAACAAGATCAGTTCGGTCCGATTCAGCCCAATTCCAGTCGATTTCGTCCTATTTGAAGCCTTTGGCGTCCAGTTCAAGCTATTTTCACTTGGTTCGGGCCGATTCGAAGTGTTCGGGAGTGGTTCAAGCCAGTTTTTCAGTTATTATTGTAATAATTTAGTTGTTTAATAGCCTAGGATGCCAAAACTGGTCCACTTTAGTGTGCTTAATTAATTGTGCATTATGAATGTATGTTTTAATTAAATTAAATTTGTTTGTGCATAAAGTATGCCATATAGATTTAAAATCCCATCATAGGATAAACATTTTTCATGTATTGAAAATATGTTATAAAGTGTTCTAATATATAGTATGTATGTATAAGTTTTCATGAGAATTAATAAAAGTTGTTATATTAATTTATGAAATGTTTGGTTTATGTCATAGATTTTGTCTAAGTTATAATTATTATAAAATGAATTAGACTGTTAAAATGTATAACACAGAAAATTGCATGCTCACACAAGGTTAACAACTAGAACCTTTTTTAATAGTTAAAATAAGTAAATAACTTGTAAAATTAAGGTTACAAGATAACTCACTCGGAAAGATCCTGTCTAATGCTAGAGGTACTTAAGTTGACGGTTTACGGAACATCTGTTACCTGGGGATTGAGTTGATACTTGAGTTAGGTTAATATGAATTTATGAGCATGCGTGAATGATGTGAGGTTTTAAAGAGTTTATCACTTAGACATTGTAGGTTAAATCCAATATAAAAGTTATACTCAGATAAACACCTAGATTTAGATATATTTAACTAGCCGAAATATGCCTAAGTAAAAGCATACCCAAACCGTCTAGAACACTTCAGTAGGAGAAAAATGATTTTTACTTTTTAGCTCTCACATTTCTAAGAGTTCGCACCATGAGATCCATGCTCGGCTTTGTGTCACCCCGGGCATGGCCTCCATTTGGAAAGTGTTTGCATGGGTCAATAGCAAGGTGAATAGGGAAAGTTGTCTATAGTAAGTGGGAGAAGGAAGTGTATCAACGCATCCTACGATCTCTTCCATTAGGTTGCACCATGAGATTCCCATGTTCTGCCTACGTGTTGTTCTAGAGCGACTACCCATTCGGAGGGTCGTAACATGGGGACCAGAACAACGTAAGCTTCATAAATGAATAAGGTCTCTTAGGTCCATTCTCAACATTTTCTTTCCATTCGATAGAATGTTGGGACTGATCCTGAGATCCAAAAATGGAGGGTTACACTTACAAGAATTATTAATGAAGGATCTCATACCGAGAGTTCCATGAGCGGGTTTAGATCGCTCCGATTTCACAGTGACTGGAATATAAACGATATACATTCCATACTAATTTTTATGCATATTAAACTCATCAACAACATGCTCAGAATACGATAAAACATAGAGAAAAGGGGTTCATACCAGAGGAAGACTATCTTCGTATGTGTGAACTCACAACAGCGGAAAACTCGCATCGATCTACCAGCACCCGACGAGTCTGTAAACTGTTACTACACGATACGAACATACATGAACAAGGCCATAGGAACAACACCACCACAAGGAAAACCCGGGTATCCTTAGTGTCAAAAACGCAAAGAGTGGGCTCTGGTGAGTTTGGTAGAGGACGGAGGAAAATACTTTGTGTAGACGATAAGCGCGTGCGAGAAGAACTCTACTATCGTATAGCGGAGACGCTTATCGTATAGTAGAACTACACGATCATTTAGGAAAAACTGGACGATCGTTTAGGAAAGTGGTATAGGATTGTTTAGAGAACGGGCAAACTAGACGATCATTTAGACGAATGAGATTCTATCGTATAGGCTCTCGCGATCGCTCTTTCACGGTTTCTTTTGGGCGTGGGATATCAAAAGCATGACTGAATTAATTCTTCAAAATGAAAATGATTTTTAAACTTTAACTCGCCGGTTACCCTAACCTTCGCGGCCCCATGTTCCCATGTTCCCACGTTCAAACGTGAATTAATTGGTTAATTATTAAATAATTAATCAATTAATTTAATTAATGAATATAATCATATTATATTTATATTTTATAGTTTGATATCATATATCTACTATAGTATTTTTCCTCTACTTGATATAAATCATATTTATATCTAATTTCCTCCAAAATAATGTATCTCATACATTTAGCCAATTATATCATATATAATTAACCAGCCCAATTATATCATATATAATTGAACTTCCTTTTGTCAATTTGAACATTTCAAATTAACCCAAACACTGGTTCACGACTTTATCCAAGCTACCCAGGTGTCCTAATGGACTTGTGGCTCGAAGCTTCAACGCTACGTGAATAGCTGACTAAACTCTTTAGCCACGAGATTCACCATCCGTTAACTGTTAGTGATTCCACTAAAGACCAACAGCTGAACTCTTCTTACCACATATATATTTTTGTGTCCATTGGATATAACCAATCATGAGTACGATAACCCTTCACAGATGCTTGTAAGTACAACTGGGCCAATTTATGGTTTTGCCCCTGTAGTTACATCTCACTCCTTAAGTACCACTGATTCCTCTAATGAACAATACAACATAGTCCAACTATGTATGAACACCTCTTAGGCCAAGAGAAGGTGTGTAGCGTCACATTGTTCAAGTCCCAGAATCAGTCCTTAAAGGAGCCATCTATCTACTTACCCCTGCCTAGGGGAAGGAGTGAAATCCATCTTGTGTAGTTGAGCTCCCAGCTCCCAAACCAGACGTATCCCCAAAATAGTAGGTTTGAATCGGTGACTTGGCCACTGGCACCCATACAAATCAAAGGACCGCCCTCAATGGCAGGAGTTCCCAACTCACTAAGGATTGAGGTCATTACGTATGGTCATCCTAATGAAGTGAAGTCTCTGTCATGAACAGTGTTATATAACAAGACATTAACACTTCGTAGTCAGGTCTTATACAAACTCTTTGTATAGGACGCCCCCGCTCGCATGTCCCCAACAGAATGATCAGGATCAGATTATCTTTGGCAAGTCACAACACTTGTGACCATTCCACAAAGCGGGCCGCATCTGTAGCATTACCAGGATAAGGTTTCCCTCTCATATCCATATACTAGAGACCATTTTGGTTATCACTCAAGACATGATCCACTTGTATGTCACCACATACATGCTTGAGTCACATACAGATAATCAGGAATTTTATGTTTATTGGTTTGTGGTAAAGCAAATAAAACAAGTAAATGAGCAAAACAACAAGAGGTGAAGTAAATATCATATATTAACAATCACAGGTGTCCGTATATACTGTTTACAAACTATAGGACACGAGACTTTAGGGCATCAACCCCAACAATTTAGTGTTAGTAAGTTCTTGACCAAACAAGTGAACCAAATGCTATAGGGATAAGAGTTATTATGGTATTAGTGTTTAGTCAAGAATGTCTTGGTTCAGTGAAGAAGTAATTGACTGCCCCCCAAATCGGTTATTCTAACTCACTGAAGTATCGTTACAAAGTTAGTAAATTATATGGGTACATTATTAATTTTGCTAAAACCTGATTGGATTTAATAGAAATTCATTAATAGAACCTGTTTATTTTTCAGCATGTCTAGCTCATTAGTTCAACTACCTGCTTCCGAAAAATTAAACAGAGACAACTACGCAAGTTGGAAATCAAATTTAAACATGATACTAATAATCAATGATCTTAGGTTCGTTTTAACAGAGGAATGCCCTTCAGATCCCGACTCATCAACGAATTGAAATTTTCAGAAATCCTATGACATATGGATTAGGACAACGGTAATGCCCAAGTCTATATCTTAGCGAGCATATCTAATGTTTTGACTAAGAAACACGAGAGTATGGCCACCGTTAAGGAGATCATGGACTCGTTGCAGGCAATATTTGGACAACCGTCCTCATCTGTCAAGCGTGATGCTCTCAAATATGTTGACAACTCTCGCATGAAGGAAGAAACCTCTGTTAGAGAACATGTTCTGGATATGATGGTCCATTTCAATGTAGCAGAGGTAAACAGTGTTGTCATTGATGAGAAAAGTCAGGGTAGTTTCATCATGGAGTCTCTTTCGAAGAGTTTCCTATAGTTTTGTACAAATGCGATGATAAACAAGATTGAGTATAATCTGACTACTCTCTTGGATGAGCTTTAGACATACCAGTCTCTTATGAAGATTAAGGGACAAGAAGAGTAAACGAATGTTGTTACCTCAAAGAAGTTCCAAAAGGGATCATTCTCAGGAACTAAGTCTGGACCTTCCACTTTAAAGAATAAAAGTATTCAAATGAAAAAGAAGGGAAAAGGGAAAGGTAAGACTCATGCTGTCACACCCCCTCCCAGATTATCCTATAAATCTGAGAAGAGATGTGAAGACAACAATCGTCAACTCTCTTATGACAATTATGGTCCAACTTGTTCCTGTGAACCTATCTCTTTAGTACTTGTTAAACCTGATTAGCAATTCATAATCTTAACATCCTACCACAATCTCATCAACATTTCACTATACTTATATATATATATATATATATATATATTACTATACAGTTACTAGACCAACATACATTAACAAATTATGGAAACTTAAGTTTAGTACAACAACAGTTCGACACAAGTTCTACCCATTTTCCCATGATAGGCACAAATAAAATTAAGGTCTAAACATAACAAAGTGGACCACCTAAACTTCAAAATGCTTGGAAGATCCTAAGTAGTGATTGGCTGGCAAATCTTCTAGGCTTCGGGACGTTGACCGCCACCTGGGGAGTGAAAACATTTTAAAGAATGAGCTTAAAATACCCAGTGAGTGACTATTTTAAGAAATATGCTTTCATACAAGAACAACATAACCAATGCTTTCCACAAAACATTTAAAAGAACATCTACAGGGTTTTAAGATTAAAGCTGAAAAAAATGAAAACATGGCACATAAAAACCCTGAAATGAAACTCATCATCATTTCCTGCAAAGAATCCCTACTCCTCTAACTAAACATGTGGGAGATTCCTTTTGCTCAATCCCTAATAACCTTAGTTGAGAGAGAGCCCTTTTGCTCGATCTCATCAATGTCGATAACATAGATCTTACGTGCACGTAGAATTGATTAGGATTCTATCTAGCTTACCATACCTTCGGTAGCGAAGACCTTCATATAACTGGGTACCCTACCATACTTTTGGTACCAATGTCTAAGAGTAGGTTTTACATACAAAGCATAAAACATTTTACTTTACATGAATCTTTATCATAAAAAAGTATGCTCAACATGTTATTGGAATTCCTTAAAAAGCTTAATCTCATACTAAAACATGGCAGAATTCCTTAAAAAGCTTAATCTCATACTAAAACATGGCGTAAAGCTTAGTTGGAACGCATGGAAGTTATATTTAAAGTCTGTCATTAAACTATACTCATGTGTTCAACATCAATTTCCAGTACTTAAGTCATGTGTTAAGAAAATCAAGTTAAAACTAACTATGCGTTGCAAACTCATTAGTGAAAAACTTTGTAAATGTTTGAAAGCTAGTCACTCACAGTTTATGAGTTACTTCCTCAAAGGGTCATAGGTCTCCCCTATATGCATTTACCCCGTAAAAACAATAAGAACCTTGGCTAATGTCTTTAGCTCCCTCTTGGGTTTAACTTCACTATTCAACTTTAATATATACTAAGTCCAAATCTAGTTCAACGCGTCATCTTAATCCTTTTACTCGGTGCATCCCTAACACATAGGTACTCAGTGTATTACCATCTTTAACCAGACTTTACCTTGTAATTAGTTAAGTGGGTATCAATCCACACATAGGTGCTCAATGGCATTAGGATGCACTTACCTCGCCTATGCGATGGGTATTTGTGGCCACAACCCTCAGCATGCCTCTTCTTTTACACGCAGCCTCTCGAAAACTTGTGGAACACTTCGGCCAACGCCTGCTTACTCTATCACATACCCTCTCTTATGTGTGCACTCACCCACACTTAGCCTCATCCAGTTAGCTGCTTGTTTGTGCTTGGGTGGCAGCTACCTGTTTTTTCATCCAACCAAAAGTTCCAAATTTAATTTTCCAATTCGAATAACTTAAGTTCCAGACTTTATCTTATGAGACTTCCTTCTAAGGACTTATTCCCTGACATCTTAAATAACTTACCTTAAAATTCTAGCCTCTGATTCCTTTCCATGGGCTTGAAATTCTTCAATCTTTACAACATATTTGAGTAACCTAAGAATTTCAAGCCCTTGAGGAATTCTTCAACTTCCAGCTCAATTCCATAAGAATTTCCCTCCGACAACCCTGGAGTAACTTCTTCACTATTCAAGCTCCAAGTTGGCAACAAATTTTCTTCTTTAACACGAGTAACTGAGCTCTCTTTTTCTAAATTCCATTTATACTAGTGTATGCATGATCAGAGGGCTTAATAAAGTGACACCTAGGCCACTAACTCCAGCTTAAGGCTTTAACACGTCACATGGCCCCCTAACCGGGTCATTATCCTAAGTACTTCAGCCTCACCCAACGCATAGGTTGGACACCATCACAAAGGGTATGTTCATTGCTTAAATCCCCATTCTCTCTCATCCATTTCCCTATCAGCCATTGTCTCTTACACCTTGCCTTAGGCACTTGCGTTGAGACTTGCTGCTCGTCAAAGCCTTAGTTAACCTTTAAGGCACACCTCAACACCCCTCAAACCAGCGTTTATGCCTTTACACATCTACATCAACCTAACCTCTCTGTACCTCGATTAGCGCATACCTTGAGCCTTGCGACTCGCCTAACTCTTGCCTTGGTGCTCCACATGCGTTCTCCTAGGCAAGTTTGATTGTATACTTATTGCATGCCCTGACTTTTACTAACCTTTGGTGAAGCCAACACATCATGGATAACCATTCCCTCGGTAGGCTCTTCTAACCTCTTCATGGCCCTCAACGCAAGCCTCACATTTAGTCATTTTTCTCTTTGAAACCTTGAACACATGACATGAAAAAATCATCCTCAAGCTTTTTTATTTCTCTTAAGTACCACTTCCACTTATTTTACCAGAGAGCCTCCATTTCCACACTTTGAAAATTTTTTGAACTTCTCAACTTTGCCACACGCCTATCTTCTCATTTCTTTATGCTCTTGCCTAAGTGTCAACTACCCTTTATAACTCGAGAGCACATATTCCTAACACTTAGGAAATTTTCCTCTTTTAAACATTATATACAATCATAGCACATTTTACATAACATTCAACTACATAAACACCATTAACTCATAATCATAGAAATTTAAACACAATTAATTAGTAAAATATGCTTAGAGGTTTACAATTTACCTTTCACTTAGAGAAATTTCGTCCTCGAAATCTCCTTTAAGCGCTATCAATAAGATTTCTTCAAAGTTCTATACATCTTGGTACTACCTGGATGCATAGCATACGTTGAACTGTGAGCCTCCTCAAAAACTACATTTTTCAATGCCTCGTCATTAGAAACACATAACCTGTACTCCTTCAGTAAGATTCCATCCTGTCTTAACACATAATCTGTTCTCTATTGTTTACTTACCTCTTCAGCTAACTTCTTGAGACTAGGGTCTCCTGTCTGAGCTTTGATAATATCATCTACCAAGGTAGGCCTTACCTGAAAATGTGCCAAAAGTTCACCTAGGCGACCTATTGACAATGCTGCATTAGCATTCCTGAATTCCTGCAATAACCTTCCCTTTAGAGAACTAAGCACATTCCTGGGGTAACTCGACTTCCTGCTCAATGCATCGACTACCACGTTTGCTTTATCTGAGTGGTAGCCGATGGTGCAATCATAATTTTTAATTAACTCTATCCATCTTCTTTGCCTTAATTTCAGCTCTTTCTGCTTGAATATGTACTTCAAACTTTTATGATCTGTAAAGATATGACATCTCTCACCATACAAGTAATATCTCCAAATCTTCAATGCTAACACTATAGTTGCTAGCTCTAAATCATGTGTAGGGTAATTACCCTCATGCTTCTTCAGTTGTCTGAATGCATATGCTACTACTTTTCTATCCTACATCAACACACATCCTAATCCCTGTCTAGATGTATTATAGTAAATCTTGAACTCCTTATCTGGAACTGGATGGGTAAAGATTGGTGCAGGCACCAATCTTTGCTTCAGCTCCCGAAAACTCTGTTCACAACTATCCATCCATTCAAACTTTGCATCTTTTCTAGTTAAATTGATCAATGAGAGAGCTATCTTTGAAAAACCTAGTATCATGCCAAACCAAGGAAACTACATACCTATGTTACTGAGGTGAGCCGTTCCCATCTAACTATGGCTTCTATCTTCCAAGGATCAGCACTAACTTCTACTACTGGCACCACGTGCCCTAAGAATACTACCTAGTAGAGCAAAAATTCACATTTACTGAACTTGGCTTATAACTGCTTTTCATGTAGTGTTTGCAATACTATCCTCAGATGCTCTGCATGTTTTTCCCTACTATCTGAATAAACCAAGATATCATTTATGAAGACAATTACAAACTAATCTAAGTATAGATGAAATATCCTGTTCATTAGATCTATAAACACTATTGAGGAATTAGTTAAGCCAAATGGCATAACCAGAAACTCATAATGCCTATACCTAGTTCTAAAGGTCGTCTTAGGGATATCTGACTTCCTGACCTTTAACTGATGATAACCTGATCACAAATCGATCTTGGAGAACATCGATGCTTCTTTCAACTGATAAAAAAGATCATCAATATGAGGCAACAGATACTTATTCTGTATAGTTACCTTGTTCAACTGACTTTAGTCAATGCATAACCTAAGTGTGCCATCTTTCTTCTTTACAAATAAGACCGATGGTCCCCAAGGTGATACACTGGGCCTGATATAACCCTTATCAACTAATTCCCGCAATTGAGTTTTCAATTTCTTCAACGCAGCAGGTGTTGTTCTGTAAGGTGCCTGAGAAATAGGCATCGTTCCTGGAATCAGATATATAGTAAACTCCACCTCTCTATCAGGTGGTAATCCTACTAATTCTTCAGGAACACATTAATAAATTCTTGCACAATAGGAACACTTTCTGGTCTTAACTTTTTCCCTGTGAAACTGTAACATGAGGCAACTACGTTGTGCATCCTTTAGTCAACAGCTTCTCGGGCTTTACCGCTAAAATTATACAAGCAGAAAAAATTTTCCTTTCTCCTACAAACACTATTTCCACTTTTCCTAGTAATTTGAATGTCACTTCCTTCTTATGACAATCAATAGATGCATGGTATTTAAACAAGAAACATCCTCAGAATAGCATCAATCTCTAACAATTCTAAGGGAATCAAATCAATCACCATGCTCTGTCCCTCTATTAAAATCACATAGTTTTTCTAATAATCATTTACTATTAGTACATTACCAATAGGGGTGGAAATAACTAACTCTTCAGGCATAGTTTCTAACACCCTATTAATATTCAATGCAAACATGCTTGAAATAAATGAATGGGTCGCCCTTTTATCAAATAATATATGAGCAGGCCTATCTTGAATAAGTATTGTACCAATAACAATATATGGTGCATCTTCAGCCTACTGTTGGGTCATAACATAGACCTTACCCTGCTGATGTGGTTGTCCTGCTACGCTCTTCTATTTTGCACCACTGATGTGCTTTTTTGCTGCATCTACCTTAGGCTCATTCACAGTCTGGGATACTACTCTCTGCTCAACCTGTGCCCCGAAACTAACTAGAGACACTCTCTTCGATAATGACCGAGCTGTCCGCACTAGTAGCAAAAATTCTACCCCTCGTTACACTATCCTGAATGGCGCTTACCACGTTTCCACACTGAGGTTTTTTGACTGAACTGGCGATAGACTCTACTATATGCCCTGATCTAGATCCTCCAATTGTCTAACTATATCTTTGTCTGCTTCTCTTCTGCTAGCTTTCTGTCGTACTACCCTAGGAAGTCATTTGCTCACTGAAATAAGGCTTAAAATCTCTCTTTCCTGAGCCTCTTGGAGGGTGTCTTCGCTTCTCACCTCTGAAGACCTCCCTGTCTTGCGTATCCTCTGCCAAGCTTTTTTAAGCTCTCATTGCTAATTCAACTAGCTGAGAGAAATCCGTCCAGTTGGCTATAGCAGTCACAAATGTTCAAATCTCCTTCCTCAGTCCATTCTTAAATCGTTTACATCTATCCTTTTCCTCAACTATAATTGTATAAGCCTATCTGGATAACTCAATATACTGCTATTCATATTCAGCAACTTTCATCTTTTCTTGAACAAGTCTCAAGAACTCGTTTCTCTTTGCCTCATGAAAGGAAGCATGATAGTTTTTTTTCTTAAAAAATTCTCTTGAACTCATCCCAGGTCATCACCTCTGACCTGTTTCTTCTAGAGTCTATCACTTTCCACCACTATTTTGCTATTTTCAGTAATAAAAATGGAAGGAAATTAGACACAAGGATTTCCATGAGCAGCGGAAGGATCGTTCCAAATTTCAATCATATTTGAACAACAACAATTACAGTCAATAAACGGAAACTTAAAGGCTATGCACAACAGAAAATTACAACATGCTTTACTAAGATCAAGGGACAAAATACACATACCTTTGAAGACTCATCTTCAACACCCTTGATCACGAACAATCAGCAACCACCACACGAACATCACAAACGGCCTCCAAAAACCTCGACAATAGTTAGTTGAGTACGACACCACCACAAAGGCTACCTTGGTATTCCCGGTATGAGAATCCAGAAGTGTGGGCTCTGAGTGGACTTGGTTAGAGAAGAGACCAGAGGAACAATCGTGTAAACGATTGAGCAAGTAGGAGATGACAGTGTCTATTGTATAAACGATACACAATCGTTTAGAAGAAGCTCCACGATTATTTACCAAAAGCTCCAAGATCGTTTAGCTAATCGGCCAGTTGAGTGACTATTGTATAGAAACACTCTACGATCATCTAGTCTCTCTTCAGCTGTCGTTTCGTAAATCTCATTTACTTGAAAGCCACCGTGAGTAATTTCTGAGAATAGAAACTCTCAATCATCAACTTCTAAATTTAGGAAAACGTTTTTCCTTTTATCTTACGGTTACAATGAAACTACCAATAACCTCCCATTCAATTGGTTATTAGAGAAAAAGAAATAATTATCCAATACTTAATATTATTATAAATATATATGATAACCAATTTACAATACTATATTAATAACCTATAGTTTTAATATTTCATCTCATGAAACATATAATCCATAGCTCTTTTTCTATTTCATGACACTTAATGTAAATCTCATTTACATTAGTCCTCCACTAGATGTATCTCATACATCACACCGATCATATCATATATAATCGAATTACCTTTTGTTAATTTGAACATTTCAAATCAACACTAAGAACTAATCCTCAACTTGAATCCATTAAGCTACCAAGGGGACCTTATGGACCTGTAGCTCGAAGCTTCAACGGTATGTGAATAACTGACTAAACTCTTTAGTCACGGGATCCACCATCCGTTAACTAAAGGTACTCCACTAAAGACCGATAGCTGAACTCTCCTTACTACAGATATATTGTGTGTCCATCTTAACCAATCAACAGTGTGATAACCCTTCACAGATCGCTCGTAGGTGATAACGGGCAGAAATGCATGTTATCATAGTGCTAAGTTCTTAAACAATGTTGACTTGCGTTGATAAAATGTGTTACATTGCAGTCGCATGCGTTCATCGCATAGGAACAGTTGATTTTTGTATTTTTATGCAGAATATGCGTTGACGCAAGGCAGAAATTGCGATAATAGAAAATCATTGGTCGAGCGTAGCATTACTGCAAGGCTTTGCAGTGATTGTGTTCGCAAACATTTGCTCAAGAAGGATTGCCGCAACTCGGTGGGCGCATCTGGGTGAAAGACATAATTAATCGCGATGGGACAAAAAGCTGATGACGGTCGAATCCGAATTAAGTTGATAGCCGCTAATGATAACAAGTACATTCAGTTTTTCGGTGACGAATATTCGGCGCATCAGTCAGGGAATTAAAGCCATCCCATCTGTGCAATCATAAGAGAGAAGCCGCCTTTCACCTCGGAAGCTCTATAAATACCAAAGGCATCTTTTAGAAAAGGGGTTCACCTATTCACCAATTTAAGAGCTCAGCTCGTCTTTCTCCATAGCTTTTCCTTTTTATTTTAAGGCGGAGCAAGAGAAGAATAGAGACGCCAGAGATCGCTCAGGGAAACTCGAGAGAGAACCCTGAGGCGTAAAAGTAGAGAGCAGGCCGACTCTCGCCAGAGCGAGATCATCTTTTGAACACGAGTAGAAAGATGGTGTAAAAGCCTGGGGAGCAAGAAATTGCTACCGAGCTCTTATTTCTATTCTTTCATTGTTGTTTTGTACTTCATCTTTATATTTATACAATGGAAGTTCTTATTCTACATCTGTTCACTCTCTTAGTACGCATGAGTAGCTAAACTAGTCGAATGGGTTGAGAAGAACTAAGCTAACATGACCTAGGATTTTCATTGCTTGCGATTGTCTTGTTTTATGTTGTGCTAAATATCCATTTAGAGCTACTCGAGAGAGAATCTAAAGAAAGAACCTAAAACTCGAGAGAGTTAGGTTAGAATCTAGACTCGAGAGAGCAAGATTAGAACTGCAAAAACAAGAGATAGGGACTTAGAGATAAGCTCTATTTGCCAACCTGCATCGCATGCAGCCTAGAGATAAGTATGATATTATGTGGTCGCCTTATTTGTGTGTGTGTCATTTTTTCATCGCATAAATAAGAATAGAGGCTTATGTGTAGGTCCTATAGACTTCTCACATATATCGCATGCGTTCTAGCCTTAGAAGTCGTGGCATTCGAACCGAGAGGTGGTTTACTGTTGTATGCATGTTGTTAGATCGCATAGCATGAACGTATCCTAGGAAGTGTTAGCCGAAACTTTTCTCAACCCATTCACCACATATTCATCGTATCTTTCGTTTATCAACTCTTTTCGAACTCCGCCACATTTATTTATTTTTCATTACCACAATCAACAAAACCACAACTTATTTGAGTTACCGGATACCGCAAAGTTTTCATAAAAATTACCACCGCAACCTATTTTCCCAAGTCCCCCCAAGTCCCTGAGTTCGTCCCTGGACTTACCAGGAAACTCAGTGGGGTTTACACTTGGATTCCGCTGAGAAAATTTGAGTGCTCAATACATTTTCATCATTGCAATTCATCCATAATTCCACATCATAAAATAACGCATCAGTAGGTACAACTCGGCTAATAACCATTATGCCCCTATAGTTACATCTAACTCGTTAAGTACCACTGATCCCTCTAATGAACATAAGTCATAGTCCTACTATGACTGAGTTCTCTCTTCCAAAGAAAAGTTGTGGCCACTATGTTCAAGCCCTGAAATCAGCCCTTAAGGGAGCAATCTATCTACTTACCCCTGCTTCGAGGAAGAAGCGAATTCCATCTTGTGTAACTGATCAATTCTCAGCTCCCAACTCCCAAATCAGATAAGTCCCCAAAAAGGTAGGCATGTTGAGTTGGCAATCTGGCCACTCTCACCCATACTAATCAAAGGACTGCCCTCAAAGGCAGGAGTTCCCTAAACACTCAAGATTGAGGTCATGTCACCTATGGTCGTTTAGGTGAGATGTAAGTCTCCAGTATCAACAACGTTATATACATAGTCTAGTCATCTCGTGGTCCGGTCTTATATAAACTCTTTTTATAGGACACCCTCGTTCGCATGTTTCCACATGAATGGTCAAGATCCACTTGTATATCTCATATATATGCTTAAGTTTACATATGATAACCATGGATCTTTGTTTATTGGATATGAGTAAATGCCAGATAAAATGACTCTTACTTTATTCATAACAATGTGTATATATTACAAACTACAAGACACAGGGAGAATTAGGACACCAATCCCAACAATCTCCCACTTGTCCTAATGCCTTGCGAGACTAATGTATAATACAAGAAAAATACATGTACAATATACAATAAACTAGGGCATACCTCAGTATCATCTCCTACTTACCCTAGACAAGATGCCGCATGTCCCACAGACCGAGACTCTTCAGGTGACCCTCGAACACTTTAGCCGTGAGAGCCTTTGTAAAGGAATCAGCAACATTGTGCTCCGACATGATCTTCATGACTATCACATCATCACAATGCTTCATGACTATCACATCATCACGATGCACAATCTCCCTAATCAAGTGGTATTGTCGCTTTATATGCTTGCCCTGACGATGACTCTAAGGTTCTTTTGAATTTACCACAGCCCCACTACTATCACAATAAAGAGTGATAGGAAAATCCATATTTGGAACAACATCCAAATCTGTAAGGAATTTCCTCAGCCAAACAGCCTCCTTAGCTGCTTCACAAGCGGCTATGTATTCAACTTCCATAGTGGAGTCCGCGATGCATCCTTGCTTGATGCTTCGCCATACTACAGCCCCTCTATTCAGAGTGAACACTGACCCCGATATCGATTTACGAGAATCTCTATCGGTCTGAAAGTCAGAGTTCGTGTATTCTGTAAGGATCAGATCCTTATCTTCATACACGAGCATGTAGTCCTTCGTTCTCCGAAGATACTAGAGGATCGTCTTGACCATTGTCCAGTGATCAAATCCATGATTGGACTGATAACGATTGACAATCCCTACTGCATTGCAAATGTCGGGTATGGTACACAACATTGCATACATTAAGCTTCTGCAGCTGAAGCATAGGAAACCCGTGTCATTTCTTTAACCTCTTGAGGTGACTTAGGACATTGATCCTTAGATAAAACGATTCCATGCCTACAGGGTAACAAACCCTTCTTGGAATCCTGCATCCTGTACCTGATCAACATTTGATTGATGTACGATGCCTAAGACAAGCTAACCTCTTGTTCTTACGATCCCGAGTGATCTGGATCCCTAGAATGTATTGTGCCTCACCCAAATCTTTCATTTGGAACTTGGCAGTAGCCACTTCTTAATGTCAGTCAGATACCCTAAATCATTCCCAATGAATAGGATATCATCCACATACAATATCAAGAAAGCTACTGAGTTGTTGATGATCTTCTTGTAAACACAAGGCTCATCAACGTTTTGTTCAAAGCCAAACGATTTGACTGCACTATCAAACCTAATGTTCCATGATCTAGACGCTTGTTTTAGCCCATAAGTGGACCTATTAAGCTTGCCAACTTTTTGCTCTTGATCTGGAACTACGAACCCCTCTGGTGAGCCATATAGATGGTCTCTTCAAGATTACTATTAAGAAAGGTAATTTTGACGTCCATTTGCCATATCTCATGATCATAAAATGTGGCTATGGACAGGAGTATCCTGATAGACTTGAGCATGACAACAGGTGAGAAAGTTTCCTCATAGTCAACTCCCTCAACCTGAGTATAACCCTTTGCCACGAGTCGAGCCTTAAAGGTTTGCACCTTTCCATCTACACCTCTCTTTCGCTTATAGATCCACTTACACCCTATAGATCTTATCCCATCAGGCGAATCCACAAGCTCCCAGACGTTATTGAAGTACATAGACTCCATTTCCTGGTTCATGGCTTTAATCCATTCATCTTTGTCAACATCCTCCATTACTTTCTTAAAAGACAATGGATTCTCGACCCCATCATTAGAATGACGTTTTGGGCTTCATTCAAACCTATGTAGCGATCCGATGGGTTGATAACCCTCCTACTACGTCAAGGCAGTCTTACTCTTGAGCTGGTTGACTAGATTGACTGACCTCACAATCCTTATTGATCTGTCGACCTGTTCAACAATTCTTGTCGAACCTTCAATAGTCTCAGTATCACTAGAAATCTCACGTAAAACAAGATTACTTTGTGGCTTATGATTTCTAATGTGGTCTTCTTCCAAGAAGATAGCATGTGTGGAAACAAACACTTTGTTCTCACTCGGATCATAGAAGTATCCACCCCTTGTTTCCCTGGGGTAGCCTACAAAGAGGCAAACTTTCGAACGCGGTTCCAACTTCTTCGAGTTAGTCACAAGCACATGTGTCAAACACCCTCAAATCCTGTAGTGGCGTAAACTACTTTTACGACCTCTCCACAGCTCAAAAGGTGTTTCAGAAACACTTTTCGAGGGAACATTATTCAGAATATAGCATGCAGTCTCCACTGCAAAACCAAAACGAGTCTGGAAGATGAGCACAACTCATCATCGACCTAACCATGTCCAACAAGGTTCTGTTTCTCCTTTCTGATACACCATTTTGTTGAGATGTACCTGGGGTCGAGAGTTGGGATGTAATCCCATGTTCTATTATAGTTATGGAATTGGAGGTCCATATACTCTCCACCATAATCAGATCGTAGTGTTTTTATCTTCTTACCTAACAAGTTTTCAACTTCAGTCTTATACTGCTTGAACTTTTCAAGGGCTTTAGACTTACGTTGCATTAGGTAGAGATACCCGTACCTTGAATAATCATCTATGAAAGAGATGAAATATTTATGCCCACCTCGAGCCCTAACACTCATCAGACCACAGAGGTCAGAATGTATAGCTCCATGGCTTCCTTGGCTATGTAACCTTTTCCAATAAAAGGTCGTTTGGTCATCTTGCTTTCGAGGCATGATTCACACACTGACAAAGAGTTTTCTTCTAAACTCTTTAAAAGTCCACTTTTCACCAACTGCTTAATCCTATTGAGGTTGATGTGGCCTAACCTTAAATGCCAAAGATGGGCGTTTTCCTTAGGAGAAACCTTTGGTCTTTTAACTGTTATCGTTGTACTGAACATTTCAGTATTAAACAAGGCTTTTATGACTAACGGCCTTAGTACATATAAGTTACTTTCCATTGAACCAAAACCAATCTCCATTCCATTCTTGAAAATAAACACTTTATTCTTAGAAAAAGAGACGGTATAACCTAGTTCAATGAGACAAGAAACTGAGATTAAGTTCCTTTTAATACGAGGAACTACTAAAATATTATCAGTAACAGATAACGTTTCTTGTACAAAAATAAATGCAGCCTGCCTATAGTAACAGCTGAAACAACCTCACCAATATTGACTCGAAGAGTCATCTCTCCTTGTGGCTACGTTTGCCGGGAACTGAATCCTTGGTAAGAGGAACTAACGTGGTTAACTTGGGAGCCTGCCTATAGTAATAGCTGTACTGAACATTTCACTCTCTACCTAACACGTCTCTAAAACCAATAAATCAGATTTACTGTCTTTAGACATCCTCCTCTTTTGGAGAGTAGTGGAATCTGTATCAGAACCTAAATAAGCTCCAAGTTCAATTTCAGAGAACACTTATCTTCTATGAACTTCAATAGAGTCAGCAACATTTGCTTCCTCTTCCTGAAGTTTAACTTGGGAACTGACACTACTGGTTTTGTTATCCATCCCTTAGTGCCCGAAAAGTAAGAACTGACATTCAAACAAATCTTGTTGAGTTCATGATCTTGCATGCAGTGACCATGTTTTCAACCCTTTTGGCCAAAACATTAGGTATGCTAGCCAAAATGTGAAGTCGAGCCAACGAATTAGCCTTCATCCACACTTCATATGCATTATGAACACTTCGCGATGCATCAAGGGTCCGGACTTGAGAACACTCCTCAACCATGACAAATTCGAGGTCGTTTACCACGAAATACGTTTTACAAGACTCTTTCCACTATATGTAATCATTCAAAGTAAAGGTATTAAACGAAAATACAAATGTGTTGTTGAAAACAAAAAACACATTGACCTACGTTAGGTTTTAAGCAAATACCCGTTGAAAAACATACAACATCAATAAGGTTTAACAAAACTAACATGAACCTTGTGTGATATCTAGTTTTGCAATGACGCTTCAAAGGTTTAGGACAAAAGCCACTGAAGGGAGGTTAATTATCCCTCCTCCGAATTGAGAAATTCTCAACCAGTCATTAATACCAGAACAACTCTTGCTCTTATAATGACTAGCCATCATTGATTTGGTCAAGAGATCATTAACTTACTTAACAATCTCCCGTAAGTGTTACCCGCCATTTTAGGCCCTAGAGATCCGCCCTAAGCAGCCAATCCGAAGGAAAAAATTTGATTGAGGAAAAATCTAAAGCGACCCTATCCACTTCTAGAGTTCACTTTGATCTTGACCAACTACACAAAACCCATCTGAAGAGGGACGCTCCCAAGGCACCATGAGGGAGCACAGAATGATCTCATGGTGTGAACCAATGACAGAGACTGTAGGACATGTTGACATGCACCCTTCACCCACTTACTATAAACACTCTTTCCATCCATCTTGTTATTAACTCATGCAAACACCATCCGAAGTGGGATGCTCCCAGGACACCACGAAGCCAAGTATGAATCTCATGCTGTGAACATACAGGGAGAAACGTGAGTGGAATCATTGACATATCAGATACATTTCTTCCTCCCACTGAGTATTTTATAACCTAGGGTTTAGTTTACTTAGAAAAACACGGCTAAGAATTTTAATTAAGTGACTTTTTAGGTTTGCCCAAGAGTAACATTTACCTTGGATAGTTTAAACAACTTTTGATCATCATCCATTAAACTCTTTAACAAAGTCTTTGACCAACTGTCGCATGCTTGCAGAAATCTATCTAATTCACCTTTCCAGGTAGGTTCCCAAGTAGGGTCCGTTTCCGTCAACTTAACTACCCCAACCTAGACAGAACCCGCCTTAGACAAAAAGTCCTGATAGATAGATTTAATATAGTTTTATCTTTTATGCCAATCAATATAATCCTATTAAACCAATTTAAAAAGATTAAACTAGGTTAGTAATCCCATTAGAACCTTGAACTTAGGTATCTCCATCCAATTTTAAAACCCTTTTAAAACATGAGTTCACACTAAGGTTGCATGTAACTCTTTCTTATTGATTTTAGTTCTAATTTCCTTTATAACACTTATAACCGAAAACAACCAAAACCATGCACAATGCAAAGAAAACACATAAAAGGAATTCATAACGCTTATAAACAACCTAAGTGTCATGCTCCATGCATTGTTCATTCATTGTTACCTTTTTATATAACACTTCTACAAAACAGCAATGAAACAAGCAAAACATGCTTCCATTCATCCTTATACTATAACACCTATAATATAAAGATGATGCATGAATATGCTTACTGCATGCACAAATATAACTCTTATATTTCATGATGCAAGCGCATGTTATCAAGTAATTTCTTCATGTCATATTATAACACTCATAGTACATGATGCATGAATGATTGCACAATCTAAGGTGGGTTTCAAATCTATATGTCAAACACTTTGCCATATAAACCACATACATCTCATGTACAATAAACAAATGTTGATGAACCGGGAAATAATGCCACAAAATTCTCAAATATAAAAGCTAACTATTACAAAATGCAAAGAGCCTTCGGTTCAAATAGGTGAACCGGGTCTCAAATCGTCGAGCGAAGTCCGCATCTCCACTGATTATGCACCAAACTTCCCCGTGATCATCCACACAAAGAGCAAACTCTTTACTCAATCGTTTACCTACGCTTCGAGCAAAATGACCGTGTACCTTTTACTATGCGATGAAGCACGAGGTACGCGATCGTGCAGTGCTCCGCAATACAAGCCTTATATGATCATCTAAACGACTACGATGCGATGAAGCATGATCGTCTAAACGATCGCTGAGCGAGCACCTTCGTATTGTATACCTTGTGATCGTGTAGGAAGTGACTATGCGATGAGGCATGCTAACTACTTGAACGTTTAGCATGCGCCTTTTTCTAAACGATGAGCATCATATGCTCCCCTTACAATCGTTTACCTTTAGAGTCTCCGTGATTGGGCAACCTACACGGTAGAGTAAACAATTTACCCCATCGTTTAACATTAGCTAGACGATTGTTTAGTAAATACTACACGATCGCATAGAAAAATCTACACGATCGTTTAGTTAAGCCCCAACGATCGTTTACTTGAGGCTACACGACATGACCAACTCTTGGTTTTCTTCTTCGCTGAGAGTCGCATCTCCATGCTTCGAAACTTCATCAAGAACGACTCGACTAACTCAAACACTGTGAGTTACAGACTCGATTGCACGTTAATTACACCAAAAACACAAGGGCCCTTACAAATTAACACTTTGTAATTTAAAGAAAGCTTTAAACAGAGGCAATTAACCTGTAAACATTCATCAACGCCATCCACAAATGCATTTAACAATTAAACGCAATACAGAAAACCCACCACGATTATAAAAGAAGATCAAAACAGAAGTGAAAATTTGGAACATTAGAACAACCTGGCTCTGATACCAATTGAAGGAAATGGGAAGGATTTCCATGAGCAACGGAATGATCATTCCAAAATTCATTCATATTTGAACAACAACAATTACAATACACAAATGGAAACATAAATGCTACGCACAAAACAAAATTATGACAGACTTTACTAAGAGATCAAGGGATAGATTAACATACCTTTGAAGACTCATCTTCAACATCCTTGATCACGAACGCTTGAATAGACTCCAAGACTGCAACACCCGAATGCTCAAACTCAGCGATCTTCAAGATAACGAACAATCAGAAACCACCACACGAACCCCTGAATGGCCTCCAAAAACCTCAACAATGTTGAGTTGAGTACGACACCACCACAAAGACTACCTTGATATTCTCGGTGTGAGAATCCAGAAGTGTGGGCTCTGAGTGGACTTGGTGAGAGGAAGAAATCGGAGGAACAATCGTGTAAACGATTGAGCAAATGGGAGATGATGGTGTCTATCGTATAGACGATGCCCAATTGTTTAGAAGAAACTCCATGATAGATTAGCAAAAGCTCCACGATCGTTTAGCTAATTGGCCAGCTGAGTGACTATCGTATAGAAACACTCCATAATCGTCTAGTCTCTGTTCAACTGTCGTTTAGTAAATCTCATTTACTTGATAGACACTATGAGTAATTTCCGAGAATAGAAATTCTTAATCATCAACTTCTAAATTTAGGAACGCATTTTTCCTTTTATCTTACGGTTATCATGAAAATACCAATAACCTTCCACTTAATTAGTTGTAGAGAAAAAGAGATAACTATCCTATACTTTATATTATTATGAATATATATGATAACGAACTTACCATACTATATTTATAACCTATAGTTTTAATATTTCATCTCATGAAACATATAAAACATAACTCTTTTTCTATTTCATGGCACTTAATGTAAATCTCATTTGCATTAGTCCTCCACTAGATGTATCTCATACATCACACCGATCATATCATATATAATCGAGTTACCTCTTATCAATTTGAGCAGTTCAAATTAACACCAAGAACTGATCCTTAACTTGAATCCATTGAGCTACCAAGGGGACCTTATGGACCTATAGATCGAAGCTCTAACGGTACGTGAATAACTGACTAAACTCTTTAGTCACAGGATCTACCATTCGTTAACTGTCAGGCACTCCACTAAAGACCGACAACTCAACTCTCCTTACTACAGATATATTGTGTGTCCATGTTAACAAATCAACAGTGCGATAACCCTTCATAAATTGCTCGTAAGTACAGCTCAACCAATAACCGTTATGCTCTTGTAGTTACATCTAACTCGTTAAGTACCACTGATCCCTCTAATGAATATAAGTCATAGTCCTACTATGACTGAGTCCTCTCTTCCAAAGAGAAGTTGTGGCCACTATGTTCAAGCCTCAGAATCAGCCCTTAAGGGAGCAATCTATCTACTTACCCCTGCTTCGGGGAAGGAGTGAATTCCATCTCGTGTAACTGAGTTCCCAGCTCCCAAATAAGACAAGTCTCCAAAAAGGTAGGCATGTTGAGTTGGCAATCTGGCCACTTTCACCTTTTTTACCCCCGAAATTATGTTTTACTCCTTAAGTTCTATTGATCCTCTAATGAGCAATTGGTTTGTGATCCAATTACTAAACCAGATCCCTCTCGGTCCAATGAGAATGTGAGGCCCCTTGTTCAAGACCTTAATTAAGTACTTAAGAGAACAACTTTCCTCTTATCCCTAAATCGGGTAGGCATGAATTCCATCTTGCACCATATGTCCCTAGTTATCTATCCAGTCTTACCCCTGAAATGGGAGGCTTATTGAGCTGGCACTGTTGAGCCAACCCTCACCTATAAAAATCTAAGGATAATCCCGATTAAATAAGAGTTCATAATTAGCTCATGATTAAGATCGAGTTACCTAGGTCATCTAAGCGAAATAGTCATTTTTAAATAATAAACAACGTTATAAGTAAGAGTGACTTATTTCTTGATCCGATCTTACGCAAACTCATTGTATAGGACACCCCTGCTCCTCATGTCAATACATGAATGAATCATTATCACTTCGTTTGTAGCACTTTACAACAAATTATAACAACTACAGAGTAGGCCGCATCCGATAGTGTTACTAGAATAAACCATCCAACCTTATTCGAATACTATAGATCATTTTGACTATTCACTCGAACCTGATCCACTTTTATGTCTCCACATAAAGTTCAAGTATTCATATAATAGCCATGGATCTTTGTTTATTAGATTTAGTCTTTACAAGTGCAATTTACAAATTCAATAACAACTTTATTGAATAAATGTTGAATAACATCTTTATTGATAATAGAAAATGTTTTAACTCAATAAAACCTACATCATTCCCAGTGAGTAGGATATCATCTACATATAATACTAGAAAAACTATTGAACTATTGATGATCTTTTTGTATACACAAGGCTCATTAACGTTTTGATCAAAGCCATAATATTTGATCGCAGTATCAAACCTTATGTTCTAAGATCGAGAAGCTTATTTCAGTCTATAAATGGACCGATTAAGCTTGCGTACCTTTTGCTCTTGACCTTGGATTATGAATCCCTCGGGCTGCCATGTAAATGGTCTCCTAAAGATTTCCATTTAGAAAGGAAGTCTTGATGTCCATCTGCTAAATCTCATAGTAATAATATGAGGCAATGGATAGGAGTATTCTGATAGATTTAAGTATGGCAACTGGTGAGAAAGTCTTCTCATAGTCAACTCTCTTGGGTATAACCCTTTGCCACTAATCTAGGCTTGAAGGTTTGTACCTTCTCATCAGCACCCCGTTTCCTCTTGTAGATCCATTTACAACCTATAAGTTTATCCCCATCAGGTTGATCTACAAGATCCCATATGGAATTGAAGTACATAGACTCCATTTCGAGATCCATCACTTTAATCCATTCATCTTTGTCAATATCCTCCATTGCCTTCTTGTATGACAATGGATCCTCAACTGCACCATTAGCTATCATAGCCAAGATTTCTGTTAAACCCATAGCGAACAGGTGGGTTCGCAACCCTTCCACTACATCGAGGTTTTCTTAACACGAGGTGGATTTAACCTACTAAATGATCCTACTTCAACAACTCTTGTAGAGGCACTAGGTTCTCCAACAAATTCTTGTTGAAGATTCAGTAGTTTCTTTAGAAATTTCATTCAAGACAATATTACTTCAGGGCTTGTGCTTCCTTATGTGGTCTTCTTCGAGAAATGTAGCGTTTGCAGATACAAACACTTTGTTTTCTTTAGGATTGAAGAAGTAACCACCTCTCATTCCTTTGGGGTAGCCTACAAATAGGCACAATTTTGAACGTGGTTCTAATTTCTTAGGATTAGCCTTAAGCATGTGCATTGGGCAACCTTGATTCTGAAATGGCGTAAACTAGCTTTACGACCATTGGTGTTCTAGCAACACTCTTGGATGGAATGCAGTTTAGGATGTACACTGCAGTCTCTACTGCATAACCCCAAAATGAGCTAGGTTAGAAAGCGTGACTCATCATTGATCGAACCATGTCCAACAGGGTTTGATTTCTCCTTTCTGATACACCATTCTACTGACGTGTATCAGATGCCGAGAGTTGGGATACTATTCCATGTTCTATCAAATAGTTCAAGAATGTTAAATCCATAAACTCTCCACCTCATTAGATCAAAATGTTTGAATAGTTCTGTTTAATGCATTTTCAAATTCAGTCTTGAATTCTTTGAACTTTTAAAAAGATTCAGATTTATGTTGCATTAATAAACGTACCCATATCTTGAATAATCATCAGTAAAGGTGATGGCATATTCATAGCCTCCCCCTTGCTTTAACATTCATCGAACCATAGAGGTCTAAATGTATTAACTCTAGTGGTTCTTTGGCTGTGTAACCCTTTCCAGTAAAAGGTATTTTAGTCATTTTGTCTTCGAGGCAAGACTCACACACAGGTAAAGAATTCTCTTTTAACTCACTTAGAAGACCATTCTTCACCAATCTCTCAATCCTATTGAGATTGATGTGTTCTAGTCTTAGATGTCAAAGTTGGACATTTTATTTAGGAGAAATTTTAAGCCTTTTATGTTGAGTTACTACAGTTTTAAACATTTTTGTGTTATGGAGGGCACTAGTTGCTAACGGTCTTAGCACATAAAGATTGTTTTCCAGTTTTGCATAACAAATATCAACACCATTCTTAGAAATAAACACTTTATTTAAAGGAAAGTTAATAGTATAGGATTGTTCAATCAAAGACTTTATAGAAACAAGGTTCCTTTTTAAATCAAGAACTACATATACATTTTCTAACATAAGAAATTTGTTCTGTAAAGTCAACCGGAGACCTCTCACTGCCACAACTGAGACGACGTATCCAGTTCCAACCCACATCGTCATCTCACTGGAATTTAGTAACTGCCAGGAACTAATTCCCTAAAATAAAGAACGAATGTGGTTAGTGGCCCCATAATCTATAATCCAAACAGAATCATCATTCTCGACTAAGCAATTTTTCAAAACATGTAAATCATATATACTTTGCTTGGCCTTCTTCTTTTTTGCCAAGTATTTGGGGTAGTTCCTCTTCCAATGTCCATCTTGATTGTAGTGGAAACAAATTCCCTTTGTAGCCTTGACTGGCCATCTGCCCCTTTGAGCAGTAACTACAGGGTTAACTTTCCTTATCCCACCCATCTTCTTCTTTCCCTTTTTGATGTGGGAGGAAGAAGGTACAAACTTTGTCCCAAAGGTCAAACCTCTATGGAACTTCTTTGAGGATGAAACAACATTTGCCTCACCCTTGGGTTCCTTGCTTTTCATCAAGGATTGGAAGGTTTGTAACTCATTGAGTAGAGTGGCTAGGTTGTAGTCAATCCTGTTCAAAATAGCATTGCTACGAAAGTGGAGGAAACTTTCAGGTAAAGATTCCAAAATAAAGCTAACCTGATTGGCTTCATTGATGCTTAACCCATTCATCTCCGCCACGTTGAAGTGGACCATCATGTTGAGAACATGTTCTCGAGCAGATGCCCCTTCTTGCATACGAGCATTGAAAATGTGTTTCAGAGCGTCATGCCTGAGCTGTGCGGATAGTTGTCCGAACATTTCCCCTCAGGGACTCCACGATCTCATGGGCTGTGAGCATAGACTCATGCTTCTTGGCCAAGACTTCGTTAAGACTTTCCAAGATATATGCTCGGGTCTTATCGCTTGCCCGTGTTGAACACTTGTAAGCTTCCTAAACGTTTCGAGGAGCATTGAGAGCTAGAATGGGAGGAGAATCCTCCATTAGGACAAAACAAAGATCATCGTTGATCAATATTGTGTTGATTGTGTTTTTCCAACTAGTGTAATTTTTGCCTGCTAATTTATCCGCGGTGAGCAAGTTTAATATAGCGGTAGCCATAAAAAAATAATTATTGAAAAAGAACAAACTACTTATAATTAATTTACTTTGCATTAATCCATTCATACAACCAATCAGTTTTAACAAATTTTAATGTACCCTAAGTGACATCCAATTTTGCAATGATGTTTTAGTAAGGCAGGACAAAAGTCACCGTAGGGTGTGAAGGAAATCTAAACAAGACATCATGTGAGCGAAAGCGGATCGTTTCAAATCCCATTCAGAATGAACACAAACAATTACAGTCTCAAATGGACACGATTATGCATCACCAGAAATTACAGCATGCTACTTATAAAGAAAGATATAAGGGATAGAGTATGCAAACCTTTGAAGAACTCTTCTTCAAGTATCCTTCGATCGTTCAGCAAATCGTTCAATCAGTATAAACTCGAACGCAACGATCAGAACACGATCTCAACGAACGTCTGAATGAACCTCGATCCCAATCGAGTCCAACTCGATCCTCTAACTGAATTAAAACACCACCATAATGGTTACCTTGGTATTTTCGGTGTGAGAATCCAGAAGCTATGGGCTCTATATGATTTTGGATTGAGGAAAGCAAGAGGTAGGTGATGAAGTAGATGATCGAGTAACTGGGAGATGAAGATTGTCTATCGCATAGACAAAATACTCAATTGTTTAGAAGATGAAGCCTATTGTATAGACTTTACTACTCGATCGTGTAACAACGATAAAACGAGTAATTACCGTATATTAAACTCGTAGCTCGATCGTGTATGCTCTCTATGCTATCGTTTAGTAAAACCTTACTTGATAGCCTTTTTGTGAGATTATTCCGAATGAATCATCAACTTAATTTTGAAAAAACATTTTCCTTTTTATCTCACAGTTACCATAAAACTTCCAGTAACCTTCCATTCAATTTAGTTATTAGAGAAAAAGAATAATTAATTATCATATAATTAATATGTTATAAACAAATATAATAACTAACTTATCATATTATATTTATAACCTATAGTTTTAATATTTCATCATATGAAACATATAAACCATAGTTCTTTTTCTATTTTATGGTATTTAATATAAATAATATTTATATTAATTCCTCCAATTAATGTATCTAATACATCATATCAATTATATCACATATAATTGAATTTCCTCTTGTTAATTTGAACACTTCAAATTAACCCAAAATCTGATTCTCAATTTGAATCCATTGAGCTACCAAAAAGACCTCATGAACCTGTAGCTTGAAGTTCCAACAGTACGTGAATAACTTATTAAACTCTTTAATCAGGAGATCCACCATCCATTAACTGTTGGTCACTCTACTAAAGATCGATAGCTGCACTCTTCGCACTACAGATATATTTTTGTGTCCATATGACCAATCAATAGTGCGACGACCCTTCACAAATTGCTCGTAACTACAACTGGGCCAATTCACTGTTTTGCCCCGTGTAGTTACATCTAACTCCTTAAGTACCACTGATTCCTCTAATGAACAATGAGTCATAGTCCTACTATGACTGAGTTCTCTCTTCCAAAGAGAGGTTGTGGCCACTATGTTCAAGACCCAGAATCAACCCTTAAGGGAGTAGTTTATATACTTACCCTTTCTTCGGGGAAGGAGTGAATTCTATCATGTGTAGCCGAGTTCCCAACTTTCCATCTGACGAATCCCCAAAATGGTAGGCTTGTTGAGTTGGCAATCTGGTCACTCTCACCCATACAAATTAAAGGACCGCCCTCATAGGCAGGAGTTCCAAACTCACTCAGGATTAAGAGCATGTCACCAATGGTTATTTTAGAGAAATGTAAGTCTCAATTATCAACGACATTGTATAAAGAGACTAATTATCTCGTGATCCGGTTTTATACAAACTCTTTATATAGGATACCCCACTCACATGTCTCCACATGAATGGTCAGGATCGGACCATTTGTGGCACTGTACAACACTTGTAACATCTACAAAGCGGGTCATATCCATAGTGTCACCAGGATAAGGTATCCCTCCTTTATCCATCTACTACATACATTTAGGTTATTACTTAAGACATGATCCACTTCTATGTCTCACATACATGCTTAGGTTACATGAAATAACCATGGATCTTAGTTTATTGGATTTGAGTAAATGCTTATAAAATAACATTTATTTTATTAATAACAATATGTGTACAATATGTTTACAAACTACGAGACCATTAGGAGAATTAGAACACTAATCCTAACAGGGTGATCAAGTGTCCCTTCACTGAAATGAGACATTCTCAACCATTAGATAGAAACAACACCTTGTTATTTTGACTAAGAGTCGCCATTGTTCGGTCTAAAATCTATTAACTTCCTTAACAATTCTTGTAAGTGTAGCCCCTCATTTTAGGTTCTACGGTTTCGCCCCAATAAGTCAACCATAGGGAAAGAAGGGAAGAAGCCTATCTCCATCCACAGATCATCATTTTCTTTTTTTGTTGTTGGGCGCCTCCTGGTCGACGCAAGCTCGTTGCTCTCTACTTTTGCCTTGCGCTTGTCTTGAGCAGACGCAAGGATGGATTTTTGTCTTTGTTTGCGTTCCCTTGCCTTGCGTTGCTCTTCCTTTTCCTTTTTCCATTTTTCCACTTCTTTTCTCTTCTTTTCTCGGACGCGCTGCACATTTGCTTTGTGACGTCTTTCCTTCTCCTCCTTCTCCTTCTTTTTTGCTTCTTCTTCTTCTCTCATTTCTCTTTCAAATTACTCCGAGGCAAGCATAATGCCCTGCTCTTCCTTGAGCCTTCTTCTTTCTTCTTCTTCCGCTCTTGCGTTGTTACAGTGGACCTCTTTATCATGAAGTTTTCTGGCCAAATCGCCTGATGCAATGATTTGGTGCGCACGTGACATCTTTTCTTGCTTCTTCTCTAATTCTCTTTTTCTTTTCTCCTCCTTCCCTACTATGCGTTGAAAGATGGGTCGCTTGTGGACCCTTGTAGTGCATTCTCCTTACAACACCGCATAAGAGGGGTGATGTCAGGGTCTTCTCTGTCTTTAGATGCAACCAATCTGGTATGCGGCGATAAAATTTGTGGTTGAGCTGATGCTCTAGCTTACACTGACATCCCCTCTTTCACCCTTGCGGTGGTTGATTCTCCGTCAAAATCTAAGCTTTCCGCTCTCTTCCTTCTTCAGGCGCTTCCCTTCCTGCCTGCATTGTTTTCTTTCACTTTTCTTCTTTTCCTTCTTCTCCTTCTTCAACCGGGCGACTTCATCTCTTTCCGCCCGTTTTTCTTTACTTTTTCTCTTATCCTTTTCTTTGGCCATCCCCGGCTGCTTCTTCGCCTCTACAACCTCCAAAACAGCCCTGATGGGTCCCTTATTGGAGTCTGTTGGAATAGTCTCCTTAGGATCCAAAATGGCACGGGCCATTCTCCGCAAAGCCAATGCCAACTCCTTCTCTGACGGCAAGGGCTGGTTCATTACTCCTGCCTCCGGCAACCCCCCCTCTCTTTCTAAATTGCTCAAAATGCTCCCAAATACCTCCTTATCGTCCTTTCTTTTCAGTTCACTTTCAGTCGAAGGTATTGGGAGTGCCACCTCAGGTCTGGTGGTAGGAGCACTCTCCGTGCTCGGCCCCTCTCGGTTGGTGGGTGGTTTGGCTGCTACAGAGGTCTTTTACCGGGGTTTCTCGGCGATTCTTAGGGAAGGCTTAGGCTGGACGGCGAGGCGGCGGCTAGCACCAAGGAAAGTCGCCTCCCGTGCGGTGACGGTGGCTTGGGAAGGGGACGATGGTTGGGAAGAAGAGTGTGAAGATTGTCTGGCCATAGGTTTAGTGAGGTGAAAGCTCGGAAGGGATGGGTATGCAGAGAGAATTACTTAAGGTTTTTCTTTCGCGAGAGATGCAAATGAGCTCCTCGGTTGAAGGAGGTGCAATTTATAGGTTAGGCCTTGATGGGCCCAATGCAATCGCAGCGTGGCAGGCCTCGGTATTCCCAAAAAGCTTGTCGTCGCGCCCCTCCCATTATGATTTAGCAGAAAGGACGTCCTTTCGTCTGCTAAGTCATAATTCCCTCGGAAGCTGAAGCGATTAGACTACTCTCTTTGCGAATATTTTATCATTTTTTTATTTTATTTAATCGGATGGGCCCAATGTTAAGTGTTTAACCCAATGCATCCGTTACAGCAAATGTATATTTGTGGAGGATGGGTACAACGTATGCATTAGTGCAACACACCCCTCAACGCAATGCATTTCTAGAGGACGGGCGCACGGTATTTCTACCAGCGCAACACAACCATCAACATAGCGCGTTTCTATTGAGGACGGGCGCAATGTACATATGCGCGTAACTCATTCGTCAACGCAATGCATTTTTGGAAAACGGGCGCAAAGTGTATCTATTATCGCAAGATACACCCGTCATTGCAATGCATACCGAATGTTATTTATGGTATCACCAACATCACAACGCTTATCCCAAAACCTAGTTGATAAGATGTTGCGGTGTTCATTTTTTAAAATTTATTCACAGAAATTTTGAGATCAACGCAACTAAGGCTGGAATGGAAATAAATTGACTAGGAATAAAATTAATGCAAACTGGAATTGAAGTAGAAGTAAATTCAAGTAAGCAATAAAAACTAATTTAAGGAAGCAATAATAATGCAATAAAGAAAGCAGTAAAGCAAGCGGTAAAGAACGCGATAAAGATAGTGTTAGGGATGCTGATTGAAAAAGGTTCTTCAAGGTTACCGCAACCGCATCCCCACAGACGGTCAGACTTACCTGCACAATGTCATTACTGACATTGCTCCTTCCCATTTGATCCAGGGGCTTCTGAATTGCTGGGCAGCGTTCCTGGTGTTCTGTTTCTGAGCTTGGCTGCCAATTGCCCGACCTGGACCTCTAAATTCCTTATGGAAGATACTTGCGATTGCATGACCGCATCATTTTTCTCGATATAATTCTTCAGCAGAGCTTCCAAGGACGATGAATTCGTTGAGGTGTTGGATGAGGAAGGTTGGTTGTGCAATTGCTTTTGTTGGTGGTGACTCTGATTCAGACCTTGGTGAAAAGCCGGAGGATTTCCTCGATTCCCAGAATTGTTCTGCAGATTCCTTTGTCCTCCCTGGTCATTGTTCCCTCCCCAACTGAAGTTGGGATGGTTCTGCCAACCCGGGTTGTAAGTATTGCTATACGGGTTATTCTGAATGGAGTACACTGTCTGTGGGTTCGATGGGCACATTTTTATTGAATGACCCCCTTCGCATTGTGTACAGCTTATCGCTGCCACTTGTGCTAGCGCATTGGCTTGAACTGCACCCTGGGAGAGGGTTCCCTAATTAATTGCCATCGTTTGGTGAAGAGAGGTAACTGCGGCCATTTGTGCGGCCAATGTGGTCATTGTATCCGCAAGTACAATGGCACTTTCTACTTTTCTTCGTTTTGGGCCTCTTCCCCCGTACCCATCATCTACCTAGTCATCTGTGTTTCGTGAAATGCGATCCAAGATGACCTTGGCTTCAGTATATGTTTTGTCCATAAATCTTTTTGCTGCGGAGGCATCAGCAATAGCTTACGTTGATATGTCCATGCCATTTTAAAAGGTTTTCATTAGAGCGTAATCGAGAATCCCGATGTACGGACAATTTTTTACCAATCTTCTGAATCGCACCCATGCGGTGCTGAGAATCTTGTTTTCCATCTGTTCAAAATCAACACATCCCTCCATCTTCTTGCGTTGATTGCGGGCGGGAAGAATTTTTTCATGAATCGCTCGACCAACTGGTCCCAAGAATTAATTTTGTTTGGCTTTAATGAATGAGCCCACCTCTTCGCCTCATCTCGAAGTGTATACGGGAAGCGGTATAGTCTAATTCCTTCTGGAGTCACGCCAGGAATAGAGAATGTATTGCACATTTCTACAAAACTGGTCAAGTCAGCATACGGGTCTTCACCTTGTAGACCTCCGAATTGCCTTGCATTTTGGATCATTTGAAGCATGACCGACTTTATCTCAAATCGTGCATTCTCCTCCACTGTGGGTCTTGCAATTCTGGGCGAGAAGTCATATAGTTTGGGCGCCGCATAGTTTCTCATTGGGATATTGCGGTCGACAGCCAGGAAAACTAGATCTTGCACCGGCCAATTTACCCTGTGATTCCTCTCGGGCCTATCGTTATTGTGCGGCCAGTTAACATAAAAGAATAATGAATTTGGGTTTGCAGAAAAGTAAATTGTGGTAAAGAATAAAATGTGATGGTAAATAAATTGCGGTGATAAAATAAATGAATAAAAAATTAATGCTACAAGTTGAGGACTGGCTGTGAAGTTATGCAAAAGAATCTAATGAATGCGGTGGCAAGTCTTGTGAAATGAGTCAGAAAGAGAATGGATTGAGGGAAAGGACATCGCAAGTTCGTCAATCTTGCTGAGGATGCAACTAAGGTTCCGCTTTCCCTTGGCTTACATCTTTCAGTGATCGGTCGCATTCCCATATGTCTCTGGTGAAATAGGGATGAATGTGATGAACGCAAGGTTGTTTCTATCTCTGGAAATACTTCTCGCTTTAGTTAACGCATTCTTCCAACCTTTTTTCGATAGACGGAATAACATCTTCACTTCTGCTCTCGCAGGTGAAGATGTTGTCGAGCATGCTTTAGCTAAACTCAGCCGATTTCCTTAACAAGGATTAACTCACTCACTTAATCTTTCCCCTTTACCCAGGAGATTAGTGACACATGATGAAGAAAATGGATGATGAACGTGTGGAAAAAAACAAAGAGATGATAATGATTACGATAATGGTACTAAAATCTAAGAATAAGCGTTTGTTATAGATGGTGAATGAAAGATTAAAGATAGATGAACACAGTAGATGAATGAAAAATAAGAACAAATACGGAAAGAGTGTCAATGTCTTGACACAGATCCCGATCGGAGACGATGTGCTTGCTGGCGTATGGAAGAAATGGAGTGGAAAGCTTCCCTCTCAGGCTTGCTTTCCAGGTAGCAGTGACCTTTTGCGCCGAGGTTCTTCTTCGGGAATGGAAATAATTTCTTGCTCAGAGACTTACCTTTCAGTCTTGTCTCGCTGTTCTCCCGGATTTTCTCTAAATTGTCTCTTCAGACTAGCCTCCTTTTCATTGAATTTAAGGAAGCTATTTATAGACCTTGGCTCCTTCTGTATTAGTGGTCCCACTTTGAAAATCTGATAATTCCTGACATGTCTTGGTGGAAACGTCCGCTCTGCTCCATGATTGATTTGTCAGAATCGTACAACAGAAAAGTTGTACACTGTCAGAAGTCCTTGTGAATGCATCGCTCTTCACATCTTCGATCGATCGCCATATGCGGTGTAGTTGTTTTGATCTTTTATCGATTGCCACATGCGGTGGAAATGCGTTGATTGTTTGAGTCCATGATCGATCGTCGCATGCGTTGCAATTGCGTTGTTCTTTTTCGTTCTTGATCGATTGCCGCATGCAATGTGGATGCGTTCATTTTTTTTTTGTCCTTGAGTGGTTGTTGCATGCGGTGACCTATTTTCCTGAACAAAGACTTGGACATTCCATTTTGACATCGCAATGGGATTAGCGGGTGTGCTCATGACACTTTACAACTTTTGTATTTCTAAGCCAATTTCTATACTGTCGACACAACTTTTCCTTCTTTTTGCTACATAATCTAAATAAAACAGAATAAATAACTTATATTTCTACAAGTTATCATCAAACGTCCCACTCCCACTTACTATAAACACTCTTTCCATTCACCTTGTTATTGGCCCACCCAAATGCCACTCGTAGGGGCGACACCCATGGTGCCTCGAGCCTGAGTGTAGATTTCACGGTGTGAATTTACAGAGAGAAACATGTAGAGGATAAATGAAGTATCATATACCCTATTTTCCTTCCACTGAGTGTTTTACCTAGGGTTAATTAACTTAGGAAAAGCCCGGTTACTGATTTTAACTAAATGAACATTTAATTTGCTAAAAGACAACACTTGTCTTTGATGATTAAACAATTTTGATTGAAGTCTCATTAAACTCTTTAATAGACTTTAATCAAACTTGTGTGCATGTAACATACTTTAGTTAATCATAACATTTATAAATTAACCTAAGGTAGTATCATGTTTCATGCAATCTCAATTCATTTCTAACATATATAACAATTATATAACAGGATAATGAATCATACTATACCATACTTCCATACACTCATTCAACCATATATTATAATAATTATAATATAAATGATACATGGATATATGCTATATATATGCATGCATACATATACTATAACATTTATACTATATGATGCATGAGCATGCTATATAATTTAATTCATGCATATACATATATTATAACACTATAAATGCATGCATGAATATACTATAAATGCCTAACCTATGGTGGGGTTTTTAAATCTATATGACATACATTATGACATATAAATTAATAAAACATACAATACATGTATATTTAAGACTAAAAGGTTAATGGACCGGGTTAGGACACCTAAAAGGAATTTTAAAACTAACTATTACAAGAATAAGAGTCAACTGGTTCAAATACAAGTGAATCAGGCATTGAACCACTTAAACCAGACCAACCAGCTACCGAACCAAATCGGAACCGCCCGAAATGACTGAACCATAGTCAAACCAGGTGAACCGCGAGCCGAACTGGACAAGAATCGATTGGTTCTTTCCGCATCGCAGCGTTGCAACGTTGTACCTTGCGTTGCAACGCTATGGAAAGAACACGATGTTATTCTTCCTTGCAGCATTGCAACATTAGGGCATAGCGTTGCAATGCTGTGAGGCAGTCCCTTCTGGACAACATCGCACTCGATCAGAAAAACACCGAAAAAGCCGCGATTTCTCCAGATCCACTTCGAAAACATCACGAATGACTTAAGGACAAACAATTATAGACTCTATTGCTCATAATTATGCTAGGGGCCTTTACAAAAACAAATTGTAAATAAAAACATCCATACATCTATGCCCTATCCCGAAAACATCCATCAACCAAAATCCACATTCAACAATAGCCATTCATCACATGAATTTTAAACAAAATGCAGAAACAAAAAAAATACCCACCATCACTGTAGAAATTAATTTTAAAAAATAGAATTTGGGATCTAAACCAAAGCTCTAATACCAATTGAAGGATCCCATTGAAAGGAACCTTGAGTGGAAGCAGGATCGTCCCAATCCTCATTTTTTACATAATGAAATTTTTACATAAAAGAAGAAAAAATTATGCATTTACATAAATTATAGCATGCTTAATTTTTTTTTTAAAAAAAAAAAAAAAAAAAAAAAAAAAACTTAGGGTTTCAGAAACCCTTACCTTTGAAGACGGATCTTCATGAATCCCTCGAACTGGAAACGGACACTACCACGATGGAAACCTTAGTATTCTCAGATAGAGAACCCAAGAGTGGTGGGCTCTGACTATTGTGGAATGGGGGAAGGGATTTAAAGAAGAGATGAAGATGAGGAATTGTGATTGTTCTCTAAGAACAACCTTACACACAGAACGTTTCTGTCTTCTTGGATGAAGAAGGAGACTCTCTCCTATCAAAAGCCAAATAAAATCAACCAACCATTTATGTGGGTGGAGAGAGAAGGGGGGAGGGAGTTGTAACTCCCTTCCTAATTTAATTAAATTAATTTTAAGAAAAAATAACCAAATTAATTTATTTTAAAAAAAAGTTAATATATATATATATGTAAATATGATAACTAATTTATCATATGATTAAATCCCTCATTTAATTTGAATAATTCAAATTAATCCAAAAACTGATTCTCATTCAATCCTATTGAGCTACCAAGGGGACCTCCTAGACCTGTAACTTGAAGCTCCAATGGTACATGAATAATTAATCAAACTTTTTAAAGAAATTATTCACCATCCGTTAATTGTCAGACACTCCACTAAAGACCGATAGTTGCACTCTTCGCACTACAGATTTATTTATGAGTCCATTGGATATAATCAATCAATAGTACGATGACCATTCACAAATTGCTCGTAAGTACAGTTGGGCCAAAATTACTGTTTTGCCCCTATAGTTGCATCTAACTCCTTAAGTACTACTAATCCCTCTAATGAACAATAGATCATAGTCCAACTATGACTAAACCTCTCTCGGGCCAGAGGAGGGTGTGGTGTCACATTGTTCAAGTACCGAAATCAGCCCTTAAGGGAGAAATGTATCTACTTACCCTAACCTCGGGAAAAGAGTGGATTTCTTCTTGTGTAGTTATGTTCCCAGTTCCCCAATCAGATAAATCTCCAAAATGGTAAGCTTATTGAGTCGGTGATCTGGCTACTCTCACCCATACAAATCAAAGAACCGTCCTCATAGGCAAGAGTTCACAACTTACTCAAGATTCAAGTCATATTACCTATGGTCATCCTAGTGAAATGTAAGTCTCTATTATAAACGATGTTATATAATGAGACTAAACATTTCGTTGTTCGATCTTATACAAACTCCTTTGTATAGAATATCCCTGCTCACACGTCTATACATGAATGGTCAAGATCAGATCATTTGTAACACTTTACAACAATTGTAACACCTACAAAGTGGGTCATACTCGTAGTGTCTCCAAGATAAGATACATAGCCTTATCCATCTACTACAGACCATTTGGGTTATCACTTAAACATTATCCACTCACTTAAACATGATCCACCCGTATGTCTCTACATACATGTTTAAGCTACAAGATAACCTTGTGTTGGGGATGATGCCCTAAAGTCTCGTGTCCTGTAGTTTGTAAACAGTTTGTACGAACGCTTTGATGTATAATATATGATATTTACTTCACTTCTTGACTTTACACATTGGATGTTTTATTTGCTTTACCACAAACCAATAAATTAAAATCCCTAGTTGTCATTATGTAACTTAAGCATGTATGTGGTGACATACAAGTGGGTCATATCTTAAGTGATAACCAAAATGGTCTGTAGTATATGGATTTAGAGGGAAACCTTATCATGATAGTGCTACTAATGGGGCTCGCTTTGTAGAGGTTACAAGTGTTGTGATTTACCACAGATGGTCTGATCCTGATCATTCGTGGAGACATGCGAGCAGGGGCGTCCTATATGAAGAGTTTGTATTAGATCTGACCACGAAGTGTTAACATCTCGTTATATAACATCGTTCATGACAGAGATTTTACTTCACTAGGATGACCATAGGTAACATGACCTCAATCCTGCGTGAGTTGGGAACTCCTACCATTGAGGGTAGTCCTTTGATTTGCATGGGTGTGAGTAACCAAGCTGCCAACTCAAACCTACCATTTTGGAGATTCATCTGATTTGAGAGCTGGGAACTCAGCTACACGAGATGGAATTCACTCATTCCTCGAAGCAGGGGTAAGTAGATAGATAGATAAATCTCTTAAGGGTTGATCCCAGGGCTTGAACGATGTGGTGCCACACACCTTCTCTTGGCCCGAGAGGTGTTCATACATAGTTGGACTATATTTTATTGTTCATTAGAGGGATCGGTGGTACTTAAGAAGTGAGATGTAACTACAAGGGAAAAATGGTAAGTTGGCCTAGTTGTACTTACGAGCATCTGTGAAGAGTTATCGTACTCATGATTGGTTATATTTGATGGACATAGAAATATATTTATGGTAAGAAGAGTTCAACTATCGGTCTTTAGTGGAATGCCTGACAGTTAACGGATGGTGGATCTCGTGGCTAAAGAGTTTAGTCAGCTATTGACGTACCGTCAAAGATTCAAGCCATAGGTCCATAAGGTCCCCTTGATAGCTTGGATAGAAGTTGAGAATAAGTTTTTGGGCCAGTTTGAAATGTTCAAATTGATAAGAGGGAGTTCGATTATATATGATATAATTGATCTGGTTAATTAAATATGATATGATTGACTAAATGTATGAGATAAATTAATTTGGAGGAAATTGGATATAAATATGATTTATATCAAGTAGAGGAGAAAATACTATGGTTGATATATGATATCAAACTATAGGTTATGAATATAATATGATTATATTTATTATTTTATTAATTGGACAGTTATAAGATAATTGCCCGACGGTTTGTCCATAATCATGTGTTAGTGGGAAGTTCAATTCAGTTTTCGTAACTAAAAATTAAAAAGAAAACTGTTTTCATTTTGCACACATGCAGTTAATTTGTTAGCATCCTATTGCTTAGTGAAACCAGAGCCTATACGATAGTGCTTCATTTTACTAAACGATCACTCACCCGTGCACCCGCTTCTCTAAAAGATCGCCAATAGTTTACTAAACGATCGCTTAGTGCCCGAGCCTTACTAAATGATCGTACAGACGACACCTAGCTTTTCCTATACGATCGAGTACCTCACCTAAACGATCAAGCACCCTGACTATACAATAGTCGTTCCCTTTTCCCACTTGCTTGATCTTTGTATACGATAACCTTTCCTCTTCACCTCTACTAAATCCGAACAAAGCCCACACTTTGGATTCTCATTCCAAGAATACTAAGGGCTTCGAGTGGTGGTGTGGTCCCCATTTCCTACTGTTCGTGTGAAGCTGTTCGTGGTAGATGATCGGGGTGTTGTTGAACAATTGCCTGACGTTCTAGTGAGAGGCAAGGAGTCCGTTCGTGTGAGAGCGAGACTTGTTCTGAAGAAAGTCTTCAACTGGTAAGTCCTCGTTCTCTTGTTTATTTATCTTTAAACATGCCAGTTGTTTAATGCATATCTGTATGTATGAATGTAAATGTGGAAATTCTGTCACAATGAATTGGAAAGATCTGCTTCCGCTCATAGGTACTCTTGTATAAGAGTTCCTTTACCTTGCATGGTAGTTTATTGGTTTGTGGTTAATGTAACTAAAATATGAAATAAAATATTGTATATTTTATTAAATAAATAATGAATTTGTACAAAACATTTACAAACTATAGGACCCTACGAGATTTAGAGCATCAACCCCAACATTTAAGGGGTATATAAGTTCTGGATCATGACATATGAAATCTTTTACGGAGCTTTTGAACACTTGATAAATTAAAACAAGTAAACAGAAATAGTGTAAATAAACTTAACTTCTATGCAAGATAGGAGTCCCACCTCCAACTTAGGTTAACAAACCAATACAACAAGAACCAATGTTTTAAAAATATATTGAGCGTTACGCCTAAGGCATACCTCGAAATAAGAATCCAATCTTATAAAGAACTTGTTCTTTCTCATTCATTCTAGCATAATTAAGGCCACAATCCTATCAAATTTCAACGCTAGGGTTGCTCTTCAACAACTTTTTT
Organism: Benincasa hispida; assembly: GCF_027475165.1. Classification (NCBI taxonomy): domain Eukaryota; kingdom Viridiplantae; phylum Streptophyta; class Magnoliopsida; order Cucurbitales; family Cucurbitaceae; genus Benincasa; species Benincasa hispida. The sequence goes on from NC_143479.1 coordinate 9,723,696, forward strand.
TTTTTTTTTTAAGAAAATAAATTTTAATTTAAAGAGTCACAACCTAACAAATTTACCAAAATTCTAATTCAAAATTATAATTTGGGGGAGAATAAAAACGTAAAATAAAAAGATTTATACATTAATTCTCTATATGCTGATATAACATAAACAAATCAGATTTTAAAGCAACAGAACAAAGGAGACAAAATGTTCAAAAGTCGAGCACAAAGCACTAACCAAACCATTGCAGCAGAAGGCAAAGCAAGTTCCAAATTGACAAATATGTAACTGAAAGTTTCAACAGAGAATCCTCCCCGTGTGAGTTCATATTTTTTAGACTGAAACATACGAATGACAATAGCCAGAAAAGCCACCCACAACGAAATGAAAGCAACCAAAATAGCTCCTTTCAGCCCAAAACTTCTCCAATGCACAAAAGCATAAGCAACACTCAGGTGAAGGATCAAAGGAATTGCAGAAGGCACAGCCAGAAACATAACATCCAACTGAGGCTAAATAAAACTCACAATGTTCTGCAAAAACCCATAAACAAAAAACCCAGGAACCAGAAATTTCACATACTAAGCCGCCGTTTTCGACATCGGAATCTTGTTACAAGAATTTCAAGACAGGCTTTGGTAAAACCACAAATTAAACTTGAAAATCGAGAAGGAGAAAGAAATTATGCAAGAGGATTTCAGATGAATCCCTAAGAATCTCCATGCATTTAATAACATGAAAATCTACCCACTTTATATAATTGTTACAGGCCAAACCCTAATGCTTGAAATTTATGCTTGAAGATATTGGAATGAGGTTCCACAATAAAGAGGAAACAAGTTTTGCAAGGCTGAGAAATAAAACTATTTGAAATGGGTTTTTTATTTTAAGAGGATGGAACTAAATTACATAGGAAAATACCGATACTATAATTTGAAATGCATACAATCTAAATTCTCTTCTAAATTTCCTAAGGTTTCATGAGATTCACCAATAAAGCTAGCCTTACCTTAAGACTCAGAGCCGTAGTGACAAGGGCACACAACATGGTTGGAACAAGCTTAAGAGATTTGTCATTTATGCAGCCTTATTTGGTCCACTTTACACGGTCATGAGTGTTCTCATAGATTTACGCAGGGGTGAATATCTAGTTTGGCACTAAACCCAAAATATCTTGAAGGAACACATAATAGCAAATACATTGGCACTAAACCCAAAATAAAACCAAACTAATTACCACAACATAAAAACTAAACTGTGTACTCATATCCAACTATGTATTCTATTACTAATAAACTTTCTTCAACAGATTAATGTATTTAATAACTAATTTAATCTAAACCTTCAAGATTTGTACTTCTACTTGAAAGATTAATCAAAAGTATAAACCTTCCATTTCAAAATTTATGAATTCAAACAACACCTTACTTTCAACTAAACTGGATAGGGATTGCAAATTGTAGATAAACCAAGAGTTGAGCAACAACCAAAACTCAAAAACATTCAAATTGTAAAAATAGAAATGAAAAGTGACAATGAAATTGGAAGAAATTCAAATAACTTGGGTCTAACCTCCCAAATTAACTTTAATGAAATGAAGGGCTAAAGAAGATTTCAAGAACTTACAAGTCTTTCAATGTGTGGCTATCCTTTCAGGGAAGCAGGGAGTATTATTTCTAGAATCCTTCAACCTTCCAAGTGAAGGAAGTCGGACATGAGGATTTCCATGAGCAGTGGAAGGATCGTTCAAATTTCAATCCTATATGAACATTAACAATTGCAATCATAAACGAAAATATACGGCTATACATAAAACAAAATTACAACATGCTCTATTAAACGATCAAGAGAAAGAACACACATACATTTGAATACTCATCTTCAACACCCTTGATCACGAACGCTCGAATAGACTCCTAGACTGCAACACATGAACGCTCGTCCACCACGACCGCAACACAGCACGATCAACAAAGGACTCGAACACCACGATCTCCAAGATCACGAACACAACAATTAGCACACGAACACCACAAACTCAACGAACGACCTCCAAAGAACCTTGACTAGTGTCGAGTTGAGTATGACACCATCACAATGTCTACCTTGGTATTCTCAGTGTAAGAATCTAGAAGTGTGGGCTCTGTATGGACTTGGTTAGAGGATGAGACCGTAGGAGAACGATTGTATAAACGATTGATCAAGTGGGAGATGTCAAAGTCTATCGTATAGGTTGATGCCTAATCGTTTAACAAAAGCTATGCAATCATTTAGCTAGTCGGCCAACTGAGTGTCTATCGTATAGGAACACTCCACGATCGTGTACTCTCTCCAAGCTATCGTTTAGTAAATTGTATTTAATTGACAACCTTTCTGTGAGTAATTTTCGAGAATGTAAATCTCCTTTCAACAACTTCTAAATTTAAGAAAATATTTTTTCTTTTATCTCATGGTTACCATGAAACCACCAATAACCTCCCACTCAATTGGTTATTAGAGAAAAAGAGATAATTATCCAATAATTAATATTATTATAAATATATATGATAATCAACTTACCATACTATATTTATAACCTATAGTTTTAATATTTCATCTCATGAAACATATAAACCATAGCTCTTTTTCTATTCCATGGTTCTTAATGTAAATCTCATTTACATTAACCCTCCACTAGATGTATCTCATACAACACATCGATCATATCATATATAATCGAATTACCTCTTGTCAATTTGAACATTTCAAATCAACACTAAGAACTAATTCTCAACTTGAGCTACCAAGGGGACCTTATGAACCTGTAGCTCGAAGCTCCAACGGTACGTGAATAACTGAATAAACTCTTTAGTCACGGGATCCACCATCCGTTAACTGTCAGACATTCCACTAAAGACCAACAGCTGAACTCTCTTTACTACAGATATATTATGTGTCCATCTTAACCAATCAACAGTGTGATAACCCTTCACATATCGCTCGTAAGAACAGCTGGGCCAATAACCATTATGCCCCTATAGTTATGTCTAACTCTTTAAGTATCACTGATCCCTCTGATGAACAGAAGCCATAATTCTACTATGACTGAGTCCTCTCTTCCAAAGAGAAGTTGCGGCCACTATGTTCAAGCCCTGGAATCAGCCTTTAAGGGAGCAATCTATCTACTTACCCTGCTTCGAGGAAGGAGTGAATTCCATCTTGTGTAATTGAGTTCCCAGCTCCCAAATCAGACAAGTCCCCAAAAAGGTAAATATGTTGAGTTGGCATTCTGGCCACTCTCACCCATACTAATCAAAGAACCGCCTTTAAAGGCAGGAGTTCCCAAAACACTTAGGATTGAGGTCATGTCACCTATGGTTGTTTAGGTGAGATGTAAGTCTCTAGTATCAACGATGTTATATACAGAGACGAATTCTCTCGTGGTTCGGTCTTATTAAAACTCTTTGTATAGGACATCCCCGCTCGCATGTCTCCACATGAATGGTTAGGATCTACCATCTGTAATAGTTCACAACTCTTGAAAACCTCTACAAAGCGGACCGTATCTGTAGTGTCACCAGGATCAGAAATCCCTCCTTAATCCTTATACTACAGACTTATTCAGGTTATCATTTAAGGAATGATCCACTTGTATATCTCATATACATGCTTAAGTTTACGATAACCATGGAGCTTTGTTTATTGGATATGAGTAAATGCCAGAATGAAATAACTCTTATTTTATTCATAACAATGTGTATAATTACAAACAATGAGATTCCAGGAGAATTAAGAGACCAATCCCAACAATCTTCCACTTGTCTTAATGCCTCGGGAGACTAATGTACAAGACAATATAAATACATGTACAATATACAATAAACTAGGGCATACCCCAATATCATCTTCTACTTGCCCTAGATAAGATGCCTCATGTTCCGTAGACCCAGACTCTCCAGGTGACTCTCGAACACTTTAGCCGTGAGAGCCTTTGTAAAGGGATCAGCAACGTTGTGCTCCAACACGATCTTCGTGACTATCACATCACCGCGATGCATAATCTCCCTGATGAAGTGGTATTTCCGCACTATATTCTTGCCTGACGATGACTCCAGGCTCCTTCAAATTTTCCACAGCCCCGTTGTTATCACAATAAAGAGTGATACGCAAATTCGTATTTGGAACAACTTTCAAATCTGTAAGGAATTTCCTCAGCCAAACAACCTCCTTAGCTGCTTCACAAGCTGCTACGTATTCGGCTTCCATAGTGGAGTTCGCGATGCATCCTTGCTTGATGCTTCTATTGGGGTTTGTGCCTTAAAGTCTCATTTCCTATAGTTTGTAAACAACTTTGTAAGAACACTTGTGATGTGTAATATATATGATATTTACCTCACTTCTTGACTTTGCACATTTAGATGTTTTTATTTTATCATAAACCAATAAACTTAATATCCTTGATTGTCTTTATGTAACTTAAGCATGTATGTAGTGACATACAAGTGGATCATGTCTTAAGTGACAACCAAAATAGTTTGTAGTATATGGATATAGGAGGAAAACCTTATCCTGGTAACACTACGGGCGCGACCCGCTTTGTGGAATTATTACAAGTGTTGTGACTTGTCACAGATGGTCTGATCCTGATCATTCATGTAGTGGACATGCGAGCGGGGGCATCCTAATACAAAGAGTTTGTATAAGACCTGACCTCGAAGTGTTAATGTCTCGTCATATAACTCCGTTCATGACTGAGACTTCACTTCACTAGGACGACCATAGGTAACATGACCTCAATCTTGAGTGAGTTGGGAACTCCTGCCATTGAGAGTGGTTCTTTGATTTGCACGGGTGCGAGTGGCCAGAGCACTGACTCAAACCTACCACTTTGGGGTTTCATCTGATTTAGGAGCTAGGAACTCAGATTCACAAGATGGAGTTCACTCATAACCCAAAGCAGAGGTAAGTAGATAGATTGCTCTCTTAAGGGCTGATCCCGAGGTTTGAACGATGTGGCGCCACACACCTTCTCATGGCTCGAAAGGTGTTCACACATAGTAGGACTATGTTGTATTGTTCATTAGAAGGATCAGTGGTACTTAAGGAGGAAGATGTAATTACAGGGAAAAAACGGTAAATTGGCCTGCTATAATTACAAGCATCTGTGAAGGGTCATCGTACTGATGATTGGTTATATCCAATGGACATAGAAATGTATCTATGGCAAGAAGAGTCAACTGTCGGTCTTTAGTGGAATGCCTAGCAGTAAACGGACGGTGGATATCGTGGCTAAAGAGTTTAGTCAGCTATTCACGTACTGTTAGAGCTTCAAGCCTTAGGTCCATAAGGTCTCCTTGGTAGCTTGGATACAAGTTGAGAGTCAGTTTTTGGGTTAGTTTTAAATGTTCAAATTGACAAGAGGGAGTTCGATTATATATGATATAATTGAACTAGTTAATTATATATGATATAATTAACTTTATGTATGAGATATATTAATTTGGAGGAAATTGGATATAAATATGATTTATATCTAGTGGAGGAAAAATACTATAATTAATATATGATATTAATTTATATGTTATGAATATGATGTGGTCACATTCATTGGACAGTTAAAAGGAAAATGGGACGGCGGCTCTTCTGATTTAATAACGGATGAGTGAGTTGAAAGATCACTTTGAGATGCATAAATAGCTCACAGTGTGTTAAGCATGGGATGCACGGACATTGTGTTACAAAGTGTGTTATCGCTTAGAAAATTAGTGCCTACACGACAGTGCCTGCACAATTGCTTACCTATACGATATTGCTAAGCGATCGATTAACGATTACACCCGCACATGCCATTTACTAAACGATCGTTTACCTTTTCCTAAGCAACCGTTAGCTCCCGATATTTACTAAACGGTTGCATAGACGACCACTTAGTTTTTCTACACGATCGTATACTTCACCTAAACGATCAAGAATTCTTTCTATACGATAGACAAGCCTATCTCCCACTTGCTTGATCGTTGTATACGATCTCTCTTCCTCTTTCCCTCTACCAAATTTGAACAAAGCCTACCCTTTGGATTCTCACTCCAAGAATACTAAAGGCTTTGAGTGGTGGTGTCATCTCCGTTTCCTTCTATCCTGTGGAGACTGTTTGAGGTAGACGATTGGGTTTTAGATTTGCTGTGAAGAAGAAGCGATCTCTTTAGCATTATGAATGCATTTTAGTATGTTTAAATGTATATGTGGTAATTCTGTCACAATGAATTGGAAAGATCCGCTTCTGCTCGTAGGTATTCTTGAATAAGGGTTCCTTCAGCTTCGCCACACTACAACCCCTCCATTCAGAGTAAAAACTGACCCCAATGTCAATTTATGAGAATCTCTATCGGTCTGAAAGTACGTATCCTGTAAGGATCAGATCCTTATCTCCATACACGAGCATGTAGTCCCTCGTTCTCCAAAGATACTTGAAGATCGTCTTGATTACCGTCCAGTGATCAAATCCTAGATTGGACTGATACCGATTGACAATCCCTACTGCATAGCAATAGTCGGGTCTAGTACACAACATTGCATATATTAAGCTTCCTACAGCTGAAGCATAGGGAATCCATGTCATTTCCTCAACCTCTCGAGGTGTCTTAGGACATTGATCCTTAGACAAAATGATTCCATGCCTAAAGGGTAATAAACCCCTCTTAGAATCCTGCATCCTGTACCTGATCAACATTTGATCGATGTACAATACCTGAGACAAGGCTAACCTCTTATTCTTACGATCCCGAATGATCTGGATCCCTAGAACATATTGTGCCTCACCCAAATCTTTCATTTGGAACTAGGCAGCTAGCCACTTCTTAATATTAGTCAGATACCCTACATCATTCCTAATGAATAGGATATCATCCACATACAGTACCAGGAAAGCTACTGAGTTATTGATGATCTTCTTGTAAACAAAAGGCTCATTATCGTTCTTATCAAAGCCAAATGACTTGAACACAGTGTGAAATCTAATGTTCCATGATCTAGATGCTTATTTCAGCCCATAAATAGACCTATTAAGCTTGCAAACTTTTTGCTCTTGATCTGGAACTACGAACCCCTCTAGTTAAGTCATATAGATGGTCTCCTCAAGATTACCATGAAGAAATGAAGTCTTGACGTCCATTTTCCATATCTCATAATCATAAAATGTGGTTATGGGCAGGAGTATCTTGATAAACTTGAGCATGACAACAGGTGAGAATTCCTCATAGTCAAATCCCTCGACCTGGGTATAACCATTTTCCACGAGTCGTGCCTTAAAGGTTTGCACCTTTCCATCTACACCTCTCTTTCGCTTATAAATCCACTTACACCCAATAGGTCCTACCCCATCAGGTGGATCCACAAGCTCCTAGACGTTATTGAAATACATAGACTCCATTTCCTGGTTCATGGCTTTAATCCATTCATCCTTGTCAACATCCTCCATTTCTTTCTTAAAAGACAATGGATTCTCGACTCCATCATTAGAAATGACGTTCTGGGCTTCAGTCAAACTCATGTAGCGATCCAGTGGGTTCATAACCCTTCCACTACGTCGAGGCAGTCTCAACTCTTGAGCTGGTTGACTAGATGTACCGACATCAACAACTCTTGTTGATCTATCGGCCTGTTCAACAACTCTTGTCGAACCCTCAGCAGTCTCAGTCTCACTAGAAATCTCACGTAAAATAAGCTTACTTTGTGGCTTATGATTCCTCATGTGGTATTCTTTCAAAAAGATAACATTTGTAGAATCATAAAAGTATCCACCCCTCGTTTCCCTGGGGTAGCCTACAAAGCGGCAAACTTTCAAACGTGATTCCAACTTCTTCTGGTTAGTCACAAGCACATTTATTGGACACCCCTAAATCTGGAAGTGGCGTAAACTATCTTTACGACTTCTCCACAGCTCAAAAGGTGTTTTAGAAACACTTTTTAAGGAAATGTTGTTCAGGATATAATATGCAGTCTCCATTGTAAAACCCCAAAACGAGTCTAGAAGACAAGCATAACTCATCATCGACCGAACCATGTCCAACAAGATTTTGTTTCTCCTTTCTGATACACCATTTTGCTGAGGTGTACCTGGGGCCGAGAGTTGGAATGCAATCCCATGTTGTATCAAATAGTTCTGGAAATTAGAGGTCCATATACTTTCCACCACGATCAGATCGTAGTGTTTTTATCTTCTTACCTAACAAGTTTTCTACTTCAGCCTTATACTCCTTGACTTGTCAAGGGCTTTAGACTTATGTTGCATTAGGTAGAGAAACCCATACCTTGAATAATCTATGAAAGAGATGAAATATTCATACCCACCTCGAGCCCTAACTCTCATTGGACCACAGAGGTCAGAATGTGCAAGCTCCAAGGCTTCTTTGGCTCTGTAACATTTTCCAGTAAAAGGTCGTTTGGTCATCTTACCTTCGAGGCATGATTCACACACTGGCAAGGAGTTTTCTTCTAAACTCTTTAGATGTCCACTTTTCACCAACTGCTTAATCCTATTGAGATTGATGTGACCTGACTTTAGATGCCAAAGATGGTCGTTTTCCTTAGGAGAAACCTTTGGTCTTTTAGTTGTAGTTGTCGTACTAAACATTTCAGTGTTAAACAAGGCTTTTTGACTAACGGCCTTAGTACATATAAGTTACTTTCCATTGAACCAAAACCAATCTCCATTCCATTCTTGAAAATAAACACTTTATTCTCAGAAAAGGAGACGGTATAACCTTGTTCAATGAGACAAGAAACCGAGATTAAGTTTCTCTTAATATGAGGAACTACGAAAACATTATCCAATAACAGATAACGTTTCTTGTCCAAAAATAACTTCAACCTGCCTACAACAACAATTGACATAACCTCACCAGTACCGACTCTAAGAGTCATCTCTCCCTGTGGCAATGTTTGCCAAGAAGTGAATCCTTAGTAAGAGGAACTGACATGGTTGGTAGCACTCGAATCTATGATCTAGGAAAAATCATCATTCTCTACCAAACATGTCTCCAAGACCAATAAATCAGATTTAATGTCTTTAGACATCCTTCTATTTTAGAGAGTAGTGGGATCTGTATCAGAACCTAAATAATCTCCAAGTTGCATTTCAGAGAACACTTCTCTTCTATGAACCTCAACAGAGTCAGCAACAATTGCTTCCTCTTCCTAGAGTTTAACTTTGGAACTGACATGACTGGTTTTTTCATCCATCTCTATATGCTTGAAAAGTAAGAACTGACATGACTGGTTTTTTCATCCATCTCTATATGCTTGAAAAGTAAGAACTGACGTTCAAACAAATCATGCAATGAGTCCATGATCTTGCCAATGACCATGTTTCTTAACCCTTTTGGCCAAAGCATCAGGTATGCTAGCCAAAATGTGAAGTTTGGCCAATGGATTAGCCTTCATTAATACCTCATATGCATTACGAACATTTCATGGTGCATCAAGGGTCGGGACTTGAGGACATTCCTCAACCATGACTAGAGATGTCCATGGGGTGGGGCGGGGACGGGGAAGGCTTCCCCGTCCCCATCCCCGCGGGGAAAAATTCCCCGCCTTTATTTTTCTCTAACATTTTTTTAATTTCAATTAAATTTTTTTTACAATTCTTTAAACATTTTCAATGGATTTTTCATTTAAATGAAATATAATCAATTTTACTAATTAAAACAATAATACACATACAATTTAAAAAATATAATTAAAATGTTAAATTCTCATATTTCTAAAAATTAAAATTCAATATTTAGAGCATACTAACTTAAATATTACAACATCTAAAGAATTAAAGTAATAAAAATCTTGAACTTAAATAATTAAAACATCCATAATTATCTTAATAAAGTATATAATATGAATATGAATATATATATATATATATATATATATATATATATAAATTTATAATTTATATACAAAGTCAGGGGAGAGAGGGGTCGGGATGGGGAATATATTCCCCGTCCCCGGCCCCGAATTGTAAATGGAGAAAAAAAATTCCCCACTCCCTCCCCCATTCCTCGTGTGTTTGCGGATTCGGGGCGGGTCTCCGTGGGGCCTCTACCCCGCGGATTTTTTGGACATCTCTAACCACGAAAAATTTGAGGTCGTTTACCACGAAAAACGTTTTACAAGAATCTTTACACTGTATGTAATCGGACAAATTTAAGGCATTAAACAGAAATACTAACAAGTTGCTGAAAACAAAAACACATTGACCTACGTTAGACTTTACGCAAATACCCGTTAAAAAACATACAACATCCAATAAGGTTTAGCAAAAATAACATGAACCACGTGTGACATATGGTTTCGGCATGACGCTTCAAAGGTTTAGAACAAAAGCCATCGAAGGGAGGTCAATTATCCCTCCTCTGAATTGAGAAATTCTCAACCAGTCATTAATACCATAACTACTTTTGCTCCTATAATGACTAACCATCATTGATTTGGTCAAGAGATCATTAACTTATTTAACAACCTCTCGTAAGTGTGACCCGCCATTTTAGGCCCTAGAGATCCGCCTCAAGCAGGCAATCCAAAGGGAAAAAAATATGATTGGGGCAAAACCTAAACCAACCCTATCCATTTATGGAGTTTACCTTGATCTTGACCAACTACACAAAACCCATCCGAAGGGGGACGCTCCCAGGGCGCCACGAGGGAGTACATAATGATCTCACGGTGTGAACCAATGACAAAGACCGTAGGACGTGTTGACACACACTCTTCACCCACTTACTATAAACACTCTTTCCGTCCACCTTGATATTGACTCATGCAAACACCATTCGAAGGAGGATGCTCCTAGAGCACCACGATGTCAAGCATGAATCTCACTTCGTGAACATTTAGGGAGAAACGTGAGTGGAATCATTGACATATCAGATACATCTCTTCCTCCCACTGAGTATTTTATAACCTAGGGTTTAGTTTACTTAGAAAAAACACGACTAAGAATTTTAACTGACTTTTTAGATTTGCCCAAGAGTAACTTTTACCTTGGATAGTTGAAATAACTTTTGATCATCATCCATAAAACTCTTTAACAGAGTCTTTGACCAATTGCCGTATGCTTTTAGAAAATCTATTTAATTCACCTTTTCAGGTAGGTTCCCAGGTAGGGGTGTTCCGTTTCCTTCAGCTTAAGTACTCCAGCTTCCTTAGACAAAAGGTCCCTTATAGGTATATTACAATTTTAATCTATGTCAATCAATTTAATCCTATTAAACCGATTTAAAAGATTAAACTAGGTTGCTAATCCCATTAGAACCTTTTTTAACTTAGGTCTGTCTCAATCCAATTTTAAAACCCTTTTAAAAACATGTGTTCACCCTAAGTCCGTATGTAACTCTTTTTTATCGATTTTAGTTCTAATTTCCTTCATAACACTTATAAACGGAAACAACCAAAACCAAACACAAGTCAAGCAAACACATAAAAGGCATTCATAACGCTTATAAACAACATAAGTGTCATGCTCAATGCATCGTTCATTCATTGCTACCTTTTTATATAACATTTATACAAACAAGCAACGAACCAAGCAAAAACATGCTTCCATACACCCTTATACTATAACGCTTATAATATAAAGATGATGCATGAATATGCTCACTGCATGCCAAAATATAACTCTTATATTTAATGATGCATGCTTTCATGTAATTTCTTAATCCAATATTTTAACTCTTATAATACATGATGCATGAATGATTGCACAACCTAAGGTGGGTTTCAAATCTATATGTCAAACACTTTGCCATATAAACCACATACATCTCATGTATAAAAAAAATGTTGATGAGCCGAGAAAAATTGCCTCAAATCCTAAAAAATACAAGCTAACTATTATAAAACGGGGAGTCTCTGGTTCAAATAGACGAACCGGGTCTTGAACTGTCGGGACAAAGCAATGTGTCTCCACTAATCATGTACCAAACTTCCCCATGATCGTCTGCACGAAAGAACAAACGCTTTGCTCAATCGTTTTCCAACCTCTCAGAGCTAAACGATTGTTTAGCAACGATCGTGTACCTTTTACTATGCGATGAAGCACGAGGTACGCGGTCGTGCAATGCATTTTGTATCACGAAAACTCTATATGATCGTCTAAATGACTACGATACGATGAAGCACGATTGTCTAAATGATTGTTGAGCGAGCACCTTCGTATCGTATACCGCGTGATTGTGTAGTTAGTGACTATGCGATGAGGCATGCTAACTATACGATCGTTTAGCGTGTGCCTTCTTCTAAACGATAAGCATTATATGCTCCCAATACGATCGTCTACCTCCAATGTCTACGCTATTGGGCAACTAACGCTACATGATGGAGTAAACAATTTACCCCATCGTTTAGCATTAGCTATACGATCGTTTAGTAAATACTACACGATCGTATAGAAAAATCTATACGATCGTTTAGTTAAATCTCAATGATCGTTTATCTGAGGCTACATGACACGACTAACTCTTGGTCTTCTTCTTCACTGAGAATCGCATCTCCATGCTTCGAAGCTTTAATACGAACGACTTGACCAACTCAAACAGTTTGAATTACAGACTTGACAACATGTTAATTACGCCCAAAAACACAGGGGCCCTTACAAATTAACACTTTGTAATTTAAAGAAAACTTTAAACATAGGCAATTAAACCCGTAAACATCCATCAACGCCATCCACAAAATCATTTAACAATTAAACGCAATGCAGAAAACCCACCATGACTGTAAAAAAAGTTCAAAACAAAAGTGAAACTTGGAATATCAGAACAACTTGACTCTGATACCAATTGAAGGAAATCAGACATGAGGATTTCCATGAGCAACGGAAGGATCATTCCAAATTTCAATCATATATGAACATAAACAATTACAATCATAAACGAAAACATACGGTCATGCATAAAACGAAATTACAACATGCTCTACTGAACAATCAAGGGAAAGAACACACATACCTTTAAAGACTCATCTTCAACACCCTTGATCACGAATGCTCGAACAAACTCCTAGATTGCAACACACAAACGTTTGTCCATCACGACCATAACATAGCACGATCAACAAAGGACTTGACAACGTGATCTCCAAGATCACGAACACAACAATCACCACATGAACACCGCGAACTCAACGAATGCCCTCCAAAGAACCTTGACTAATGTCGAGTTGAGTATGACACCACCACAATGGCTACCTTGGTATTCTCGGTGTGAGAATCCAGAAGTGTAGGCTCTGTGTGGACTTGGTTAGAGGATGAGACCAGAGGAGAACAATCGTGTAAATGATTGAGCAAGTGGGAGATGTCAAAGCTTATCGTATAGAACGATGCCTAATTGTTTAACAAACACTATGTGATCGTCTAGCTAAAGCTTGCGATCGTCTAGCTAATCGGTCAGTTGAGTGTCTATCGTATAGAAACACTCCACGATCGTGTAGTCTCTTCAAGCTATCGTTTAGTAAATCGTATTTACTTGACAACTTTTCGTGAGTAATTCCGAGAATAGAAATCTCTTTTCAACAACTTATAAATATAGGAAAACATTTTTCCTTTTATCTCACGGTTACCATGAAACCACTAATAACCTCCCACTCAATTGGTTATTAGAGAAAAAGAGATAATTATCCAATAATTAATATTATTATAAATATATATGATAACCAACTTACCATACTATATTTATAACCTAAAGTTTTAATATTTCATCTAATAAAACATATAAACCATAACTATTTTTCTATTCTATGGTTCTTAATGTAAATCTCATTTACATTAACCCTCCACTAAATGTATCTCATACATCACACCGATCATATCATATATAATCAAATTACCTCTTGTCAATTTGAACATTTCAAATCAACACCAAGAACTGATTCTCAACTGAAATCCATTGAGCTACCAAGGGGATCGTATGGACCTGTAGCTCGAAGCTCCAACGGTACGTGAATAACTGACTAAACTCTTTAATCACGAGATCCACCATCCGTTAACTGCTAGGCACTCCATTAAAGACTGATAGCTAAACTTTCCTTACTACAGATATATTATGTGTCCATCTTAACCAATCAACAGTCCAATAACCCTTCACAGATCACTCGTAAGTACAACTAGGCCAATAACTGATATGCCCCTGTAGTTACGTTTAACTCCTTACATACCACTGATCCCATTAATGAACATAAGTCATAGTTGTACTATGATCGAGTCCTCTATTGCAAAGAGAAGTTGTGGCCACTATGTTCAAGCCCCAGAATCAGCCCTTAAGGGAGCAATCTATCTACTTACCCCGCTTCCAGGAAGGAATGAATTTCATCTTGTGTTACTGAGTTCCCAACTCCTAAATCAGATAAGTCTCTAAAAAGGTAGGCATGTTAAGTTGGTAATCTGGCCACTCTCATCCATACTAATCAAAGGACCGCCCTCAAAGGCAGGAGTTTCTAAAACACTCAGGATTGAGGTCATGTCACCTATGGTCGTTTAGGTGAGATGTAAGTCTCCAGTATCAACGACGTTATATACAGAGACGAATCACCTCGTGGTCCGGTTTTATACAAACTCTTTGTATAGGACACCCCCGCTCGCATGTCTCTACATGAATGGTCAGGATCTACCATCTATAGTAGTTCACAATACTTGCAAACCTCTACAAAGCGGGTCGTATTTGTAGTGTCACCATGATCAGGAATCCTTCCTTAATCCTTATACTACAAACCTATTCAAGTTATCATTTAAGACATGATCCACTTGTATATCTCACATACATGCTTAAGTTTACATATGATAGCCATGGAGCTTTGTTTATTGGATATGAGTAAATGCCAGAATAAAATAACTCTTATTTTATTCATAACAATGTGTATAATTACAAACAACAAGACTTCAGAAGAATTAGGACACCAATCTCAACTCCAAGAGCATAAGAAATGTCGATATTAATTTACAAACTCTACAGAAAAACTCTTATTTTCTTCCAAGAAAGAAATCAGATTGCATTAGGCTCAAATGCTTCAAAATATCAAATCCTTCAATAATTATATCAAAATCATAGGATTAAACTACAGAACCAATATAGGCAAAAGATTAGACTCGCCACAGAACATAGAGTTATGAAAATTCCAACTCTTGAATAAACCATCCAAATCAAAGATTAACTAGAAATATAAAACATTAAAAAAAAAGATGACTCACAGATGGAAGAATGGCAAGAGCGTAGGCCATCACAACATTAGTGATATCGGCTAGAATTGTAGATTGCTTGAAAATCTCATTTTGACAAGGTACAAAAATCCATGGGGATAGCAAGAGAACAGTTTATATTGATTGAAGAAATTTCACACAACCATGGAAATAAGGCGATTCGATGAGGTGTAGAAGTGGAGGCCCTTTAATTATGACAATGGATGAAAAAACTAGCCATTGCAGATATGCTTGAACATGAAGGGTGTTGGAATTTCAAAGAACAGTTCATGGAGATGTGCTCACCAGATCAACGATCTTAGTAGATAGACCCATTTCTCCCAAACCACAATCGAATGCCAAATTGAAGTCCACCAGATACCTTTCGCCTGATTCCATGGTTACATAAATACAGTGAGTACACAATCAATCCTCTCGATCTTAACTCATCCTTACACTATTTTGTGAGCCATTGCTCCACTGGTAGTAGCAATTAAGAATTGGTAAGAATTTTTGCCTTGTCACCTGCAAAAAGGAGACGATGGAGCTAGGGTAATAGATGGAGAAAATGGAGTTAGGGTAATAGATGAAGGCGAAAAAAGCAGAAGATAGGGAGAATTGATAGATGGAGAACAAAAATGAAACAATGAGAGAGGATGAAAGCTGAGAGTGAAAACAAGAGGACAAAAATGAAACTTGAGAGGGAAATTGTAAAAAGCGTGATCCTTTTTCGAGAGGGCATACTTTGCGTGCTTCCAATATTTAGCCTTCCCGCTTTTTTCTTTTGCTTTTTTATAGAATTGTTTTAAAAATTCTTGTGCTCTGAAGCTGTTAATGTTGGGGATGATGCCCTAAAGTCTCGTGTTCTATAGTTTGTAAACACAGTTTTGTAACGCTTGTGATGTATAATAAATGATATTTTGTTCACTACTTGTCTTTGAACATTGGATGTTTTATTTGCTTTACCACAAACCAATAAACTAAAATCCCTAGCTGTCATTATGTAACTTAAGCATGCATGTGGTGACATACAAGTGGATCATGTCTTAAGTGACAACCAAGATGATCTATAGTATATGGATATAGGAGGGAAACATTATCCTAGTAACGCTATGGATGTGGCCCGCTTTGTGGAATAATTACAAGTGTTGAGACTTGCTACAGATGGTATGATCCTAATCATTCATGTGGGGACGTGCAAGCGAGGGTATCCTATACAAAGAGTTTATATAAGATCTGACCACGAAGTGTTAACGTCTCGTTATATAACGCCGTTCATGATAGAGACTTCACTTCACTAGGATGACCATAGGTAACATGACCTCAATTCTGAATGAGTTGGGAATTTCTGTCTTTGAGGGTGGTCCTTTGATTTGCATAAGTGCGAGTGGCCAAGTCGCCGACTCAAACCTACCACTTTGGGGATTCGTCTGATTTGGGAGCTGGGAACTCAACTACACAAGATGGAATTCAATCCTTCCCCAGAGCATGGGTAAGTAGATAGATTGCTTGAGCGATGTGGCGCCACACACCTTCTCATGGCCTAAGAGGTGTCCACACGTAGTAGGATTGTGTTGTATTGTTCATTAGAGGGATCAGTGGTACTTAAAGAGTTAGATGTAAATATAAGGGCAAAACGGTAAATTGGCCCAGCTGTACTTACGAGCATCTGTGAAGGATTAATGTACTATTAATTGGTTATATTCGATGGACACAGAAATATATCCGTGATAAGGAGAGTTCAGCTGTCGATCTTTAGTGGAATGCCTGGCAGTTAACGGATGGTAGATCTCGTAGCTAAAGAGTTTAGTAAGGTATTCACGTACTGTTGGAGCTTCGAGCCATAGGTCCATAAGGTCCCCTTAATAACTCAATGGATTCAAGTTGAGAATTAGTTTTTGGGTCAATTTGAAATGTTCAAATTGACAAGAGGGAGTTCGATTATATATAATATGATTGAACTGGTTAATTATATATGATATGATTGACTTTATGTATGAGATATATTAGTTAGAGGAAAATGGATATAAATATAATTTATATCTAGTAGAGGAGAAAACACTATGATTGATATATGATATTAAACTATAGGTTAATGAATATAATATGATTATATTTATTATTTTATTTTGACAATTATAGGATAATTGGCCACTGTTTTCTCCTTAACCGTGCGTTAGTGGGAAGTTTCAATCGGTTTTCATAACTGAAGAATAAAATGAAAATTGTTTTCATTTTGCAAGGATCACAGTTATTTTTGCTCGCGAAGTGTTTGCTACCTATCGCTTAGTAACTTGAGAGACTATACAATAGCTCGAACTTACTACCCGATCGCTTACATGCATGCGCCTTCTTTCTAAACGACCACTTACTTTTTACTAAACGATCGTCTAGCACTAAGCATTTACTAAACTATCGTATAGACGATCGCTGCCTATTTACTACATGGTCGTGTACTTCACATAAACGATCAAGCATTTTGTCTATACGATAGATGCAGCCTTCTCCCACTTGCTTGATTATTGTATATGATCTTAATTTCTCCTTCCCTCTACCAAATCCCAACAAAGCCCATTCTTTGGATTCTCACACTGAGAATACTAAGGGTTCCAAGTGGTGATGTTGTCCCCATCTTCCTTTTGTTCGTGTGGAGACCGTTCGTGGTAGACGATCGGAGTCTTGGTGAACGATAGTTTGACGTTCCAGCGAGAGCGAGAGCACCTGTTCCCTTGAAGAGAGCAAGATTTGCCGAGGAGAAAAGTTCTTCAACTAGTAAGTTTTCTTGTTCTCGTGTTTGTTAATCTTAAAGCATGCCGGTAATTTTACAGTATGATGCATATCTATTTATTTGAATGTGAATGTGGTAATTTTGTCACAATGTCTTTGGAAAGATCCGCTTCCGCTCAGAGGTACTCTTGTATAAGAGTTCCTTCAGTTAAAAGGTAAATTTGTTGTAGTGTTCTTTTATGCTTTCACATTTCCAGTGTGAAACAATCACTTATAATATTTTGTCAAAAGTCAACAAAATATATATAAGGTTTAAATATAGAATCTCCTTATGTTGTTTTTTGAATTTTCATTGTTCAAGGTTATGTTTAGTAACCATTTGGTTTTTTTATTTTTTGTTTTTGAAAATTAAGCCCATTATAACAAAGTGAAGCCAAAAGTAAAAAAATGAGATGATTATCAAATGAAGCAGGTAAAGTGTTTCTCATCATCACTATGTACTAATTTCGATGAACTTAGTGCACTTTCCTTTGTCCCAAAAATACAATCCCCAGTGATGCAAATTGGTCCAGCCATACCCTTCACTCGGTGTCTAAAATTAAAAACAAGATAATGAATTATAACTCTAATAAAAGTCACTATGCAATGTTGTTATAAACTTGTGAATTTGTCTTTTTTTTTTTTTTTTACTTTTTGGAAGGGTTAAAATGATTCTCGTGCAAACCTATGTTTTAAAGAAATTAGAAGAAAATAAGCACAATTTTCAAAAGACAAAAGACAAGAGATAAAAAGAAAATGAGAGAGTACCAAAATTTTAGAAATCAATGTAATTTTAAAAGTGATTTTCTTTGGATTACTTAACAATTGGTTTAACCAAAATATTGAAAATGTAAAAATTCTTAAGTAATCGCTTTTAGTGCCTCTAAAATCAATAATTCCAAACAAAGTTGTCTCTCGAGAAATTAGAAAAGGGTGGAGATAGAAATTTTATAACAGTCCTGACCTGCCCAACTTAAAATAGAGAGGGGAAAAAAATTAATTTTGACCTATAAATTTGTCCAATTTTACCAAATATTATCACGAAGTTTTAAATTAATCAAATGGTCCCTGACTTAGATAAGAGTTGTAACCTTTAAGGAAGTGTTATAGTATTTACCCAATGATAAGTTTAAGTATGAAAATGTGTAGAAAAACAAATTTTCATATGTTTCATTGAACAATAAAACATGGTAGAAAAATAACATTAAAGATCATATTCTTATTAAATTTTTGTGAATTTGACAAAGTTAAGCTAAATTATAAAAAAAAAAAAAAAAAAAAAAAGAAGAAGATAAGTTTAATTTTGCATTAAACTTTTAAAAAGTTTTATTCTGGCTATTGAATTTTTAAAAAAAATTTAACAAACACAATAAATTATGGAAACCGATGTAGCGACTATTAAAATGTGATACAAATAACTGCAGAAAAATCGAACCAACTCAAAAAAAAAAAAAAAAATTCACATACTCACAATTTTGCCAACAAGATCGTAGCTCAATTGGAATAGCGTTTGTATTATCGACCTCGAGATCTGAGGTTCGATTCCCCCACCCCACACTTTTAATTAACAATACTTTTCAAAAAAAAATCAACCGAACGGAAGAGATACTTTTGATAGGTTTAGTTTTTTCAGCAAAATAGTGGAGAGGTGAGTTTGAATTTGGAAAAACCGAGAATTTTCTGTTTGATTCGGGTTTTCTGAAAAATATACGAACCGAACCGGTTATATAAATATCCCTAAACCCTAAATCTTGCATATTCTTTCATTTCCGATCCTAAACCCTCTTCTCCATCGTCTCTGTTGTGAATTCTTCTCCATCGTCTCCATTTTCATTTCCTCTTCAGGATGGGTAGCAGCCAAGCCGCTGTCTCATTTCTCACCAATATTGCTCGTGCTGCTTTCGGTCTCGGCGCCGCCGCATCGGTTCTGAACGCCTCCTTGTACACCGTTGACGGTGGTGAAAGAGCTGTCCTCTTCGATCGATTTCGGGGTGTAATTGACGAAACTGTCGGTGAGGGAACGCACTTCTTGATTCCATGGCTTCAAAAGCCCTTTATATTTGATATTCGTACGAGACCACACACTTTCTCGTCTGTTTCCGGTACCAAAGATCTTCAGATGGTAAATCTGAGCCTACGAGTTCTTTCTCGCCCTGAGATTTCGCGCCTCCCTGATATTTTCAAAACCCTAGGTCTAGAGTACGACGAGAAGGTCCTCCCTTCTATTGGAAATGAGGTTCTGAAGGCCGTCGTCGCCCAATTCAACGCCGATCAGCTTTTGACTGAGCGGCCTCATGTTTCGGCTCTTGTGCGTGAGAGCCTGGTTCGGAGGGCTAAGGACTTCAACATTGAGCTGGATGACGTTGCCATCACACATTTGTCTTATAGCCCGGAGTTCTCTAAGGCAGTTGAGCAGAAGCAGGTAGCACAACAAGAGGCGGAGCGGTCAAAATTTGTTGTGGCGAAGGCCGAACAAGAAAGAAGGGCCGCAATTATTAGGGCCGAGGGTGAGAGCGAGTCAGCTAAGTTGATTTCTGATGCTACATCGGCCGCTGGTATGGGTTTGATCGAGCTGAGGAGAATTGAAGCATCAAGGGAGATCGCATCCACCCTCTCCAAGTCGCCGAATGTGGCTTACTTGCCTGGTGGTCAGAACATGCTTTTGGCTCTGAACCCGAGCCGTTGATGAATTTGTAAGGTAATGAACTCGTCTCACGTTATTGATCATAAAGCGACATTTCTTTTCTTGCTTTAGTCTGTATGAGTTTGATTTCTTCTTGAAACTATTGGTGAACTTGTCTCTTCGCATCTTTTTAATATTACAATTCAATGTGATTCCACTGTAGAACTCTTAGTTTTATTACGAGTTGAATCTGTGAAAGCCAAGCCCCTTGTTTTATCTCTATTATTGTTTTTTTTTATTATTCTTCTAGTTTAATTATTAATCAGCGGATTGCCATGCTCATCAACTAGGGATATCAGTTGAATAGCCTAGAAAATGTTATATTTATATTGTCAATAAGAAAAATGGAAAACATCAAAAGATATGAGCCCCAGATACAAGGTACAAACCTTTTTTTGAATACAAGGTTTAGGGAAGCTGAAAAGAAACCATGGCCGAAGATTACTCCGCCATAGTGTTAGTATGGAAGGGCTTATGAAAAGTAATCATGGCGGAAAATTGTTTTGAATCCTTTTTTTTTCCCACTGGATGATGAATGTCAAAATCAACTAAAATTTGAATGTGAATTCAGTTCCTTAGTGTTGGAGGCTTTGATTTGCTTATTCTTGTGCTATTTTTTTGGGAAAGAAGCAATATAATTTATAGAGGGGTTGAAAAATCTATAGGGGAGCCATGGTCCCTTATTAGTCTTCATATTTCTCCTTGGGTTTCCTTGTGTAAAGATTTTTGTAATTTTCTTAGGCCTTAGTTTACTTGATTGGTTTGAACCCTTTCCTTTGGGTTTTCTTTTAGTATTCCTCTTGTATTACTTGAATGGAGTGCAAGAGATATTGCAATACTAAGAAAGATCGTTGGATATGAGAGAGAGAGATTGAAGAAAAGATGAGAAATAAAGGGACGGAGTGAACAATTTGAAGCAGTAGTAGAGGGAAGAAAGAGGGTTGGGTGCGATTGGAGTATTGTGCCTCCAGTTCAAAGAGGGAAAGAAATCTGATTTGGATGGAGAAGCCAGAGATATAAAATGAGAAAAAGGTAAGAGGAGATGTGAAGAAGTGAGAAGTATCTACATTTTGCTTGTCATTCGCACCTTCTTTAGCATGCCCTAAAGGTGTGTGCCTGTGCCTAGTTGCTTGTCAGAGAGCTTTTGCCCATAGCATGTTTTCACGGTTAGGGATGTCCTAGTAGTCTTTGTCTTAGATATTAATATCTTGCAGATTTACCAATTCCAGGAGTTGCACTTTCATTAGGAAGTATAATTAGTGCAAACCCTAAATTGGTCATACACATTTTTTTTTTTTAAAGTAACAGTGATTGTGGTCGAAATTTTTGTCTTGGTCATGTTGTGTTGCTTATCTGTGCATGTACTAAATCATTAGATTGAACAAGTAAAAAAAGAGGCGATGTACTGACTTCATGGTATGGTAGCTTCATTGTGATAAGAACTTTAGGAAATACGAATTCGTATGTGCCATTCAGCCTATTTCAATTCAATAATTAAGGCTTATTGCTAATATTTCTTCACAGTTGCAAGGCAAACATCTGATTTTTTTGGTGTTGATTCATCATCTAGTTCTTTTGATCACCTTATTTATTTTGTCTTTCCTCCAAGGCCCCCAGCACGGGGAAAAAATTTGGCGGGAAAACAAGCTTTTTGTACCCCCATGAATGGGGGTGTGTGCCTAATCCTCTAGTTCATTAGGATTTGAATTATCCGATCATTTTCATCTTTTTTCCTACAGACTATTTTGATGTGACAAAAACACATTATAATTCGCTCCAATTGGTCGAGTTGAAATTATTTTCCTCAAGTATTATTTAGTGACTTCTTTGATGGTGTCATTCTGTTGAGTTATTATCCCATTTAAACTTAGTTTTACAGAAACCTTGTTTCTTCTTGCAGAGTTTCTTGAAGGGGTGGGTGTGCCCAGAACGGAAAGATGATATGCTGAATGACTTGTCTCAAATCTTGACTTCTCCCCCTATATTCGTAGTGGTAAATGAACATGATAGAATAAAAGTCTTTTAACATTTTTTTTTGTTTGTCGTAAAAATTAGTTTGATGAGCGAACCTATTATTGATTAAGCACTAGTCTTCATTGAGTTTTCGCCTGGTGAGGGACTCCCTCTTCTCTTATGAGACATCTTCATTTGAACATGAGGTCTGTTTCATTTGGTATACAGAATGGAGTTTAATGATCTTTATTTTCTTCATCATTACTTACTACATCATAATTTGAATTTCAAAAAGATGTGTGAAAAAGTACTTTCTTTTTTACATTTCTCATAAGTAATTTCTTTTTTACATTTCTCCTTTTTAAGGAAACTTGAAAGTTAGTGTGAGTTTGAAACTGATTTTGAAGAGAACAACTTCTTCCACAGGCTTTAATAGCATTTTAAAAATTGTTAGTCATTAAGTCGGCGTGTAAAATATTACTGTAAGAAATTGAATTTTCAATGTCATTGAAGTAGAACATATTTCTTATCCTAAAATAGTATAACTCAATGTTTGTGTTAATTGCATAGTTGGCTCAAGTCACACTTTTTAAAATGTGTTTTTTTATAAATATTTTTTTTGCTTCCGTCGTCATCCGTTGAAATTATTGGAACAAGTGCATGTTGTCTATCGTCTCTTATTCTTGCTGCTAGAGCAAGAGAATATGTAGTGAGAAGAAAATCTTAGTCCAAGGAGCAAGAGGTCCATGAGTGATAGAAAAAATCTAAAGGTAATGGATCGAGAGCAATACCTTAACTTGAGTTTAATCCATGGTGATCATCTATTTAGAAATTATTTTTTTATGATTGATATCTAAATGTAGTAAGGTAAGATAGCTTGTTTCGTAAAATTAGTCAAGGTATGTATAAGTTGGTAAATATGCATGAATATAAAAAAAAAAAAAAAGAAAAAGAAAAAAAAAAAAAGAAAAAGACTAATGGTATGATCAATGAGTTATCTATATATGGAGAAAGGCCGACAAATAAGTACTTAAGGAATAAAAGTGTAAAACATGTCTCATATTATTTTAATTATTAAGTTAGAAGTGTAAAATATGCCTCATATTATTTTAATTATTAAGTTTTTGTTTGACGATACTACATTCTTGAATACTAGAATTCACATCACAAGTGATGATTTTTTGAAAGTACATGGATGCTCAAACCAAAAACCTACGACTACAATTGACGTCTTACCATTGAGTTGTATTCCATTGGTACATATTATAGAAAGAGAAATTGATTAATGCATATTGAACATAGGGAAAAGCCATTTGTGAGGGGGAGGTTCTCTTTTTCTTTTCTCCCTTATGGAAATGATGGAAAGAAGGCTAAAACGATCACTTTTTTTTTTTCTTTCTTTCTTTTATAGAAGAATGGTTGCAGAAGTATTAAATAATTAGAACTATGTGAAATATTATTCATTAGTGGTAATTTGAAAAGTAGATTCCATTTGGTTACTTTTATTATTGTTTAACTATAATTGTAATAAATTGTGGGATCTATGTAATATTTGTTGGAGTTGATGCCCTAAAGTCTCGAGTACTGTAGTTTGTAAATAGTTTATATAGACATTTGTATTGTATAATATATGATATTTACTTCTACCACAAACCAATAAACATAAAATTCCTGGTTATCTGTATGTAACTTAAGCATGTATGTGGTGGCATACAAGTGAATCATTAACAAAAATGGCTTGTAGTAAATGTCTTGAGTGATAACAAAAATGGCTTGTAGTAAATGGATAAAGGAGAGAAACCTTATCCTGGTAACGCTAAGGATGTGGCTCGCTTTGTGGAATGGTCACTAGTGTTGTGACTTGTCATAGATGGTCTGATCCTGATCATTCGTGTTGGGGACATACGAGCGCATGACCTCAATCCGAATTGGAAACTCCTGCCATTGAGGGCAATCATTTGATTTGTATGGGTGCGAGTGGCCAGGTCGCCGATTCAAACCTACTATTTTGGGGATTCGTCTAATTTAGGAACTGGGAACTCAGTTACACGAGATGAAATTCACTCATTCCTAGAGGTAGGGGCAAGTAGATAGATAGCTTCTTTAAGGGCTGATTTTTAAGACTTGAACGATGTGGCGCCACACACTTCTCTTGGCCTGAGAGGTGTTCACACATAGTTGGACTATATTACTACAGGGGCAAAACGAGAAATTGGCCCAGCTGTACTTACGAGTATCTGTGAAGGATCATCATACTCATGATTAGTTATATTCGATGGACACATAAATATATCTGTGGTAAGAAGAGTTCAGCTGTTGGTCTTTAGTGGAATGCCTGACAGTTAACAAATGGTGGATCATGTGGCTAAAGAGTTTAGTCAGCTATTCACTGACCGTTGAAGCTTCGAGCCATAGGTCCATTAGGTCCTTGGGTAGCTTGGATAAAGTCGAGAATCAGTGTTTGGGTCAGTTTGAAATGTTCAAATTGACAAGAGGGAGTTCGATTATATATGATAAAATTGGATTGGTTAATTATATATGATATAATTAACTAAATGTATGAGATACATTATTTTGGAGGAAATTAGATATAAATATGATTTATATCATGTGGAGTAGAAATTACTATAGTAGATATGTGATATCAAACTACAGGGTAAGAATAGAATATGATTATATTTATTAATTATTAATTGATTAATTATATGATTATTGGCCTAAAATTTCTCTCGGACGTGTGTTAGTGGGATCAGCCGCGTCAGTTATTGTAACCGAAGAATAAAATGAAATTTTATTTCATTTTGCAAGAGTTCGAAAAGTTCGAAAAATTTGGCATCGGTGTGGAAACGTAAACGATCGCATAAGTCGAGAGCCCATACGATAGTCGCTTTACGCCTAAACGACCGCACACCTCGCGCCTAAACGATCGCACACTAGTTCCTAAACGATTGCTTAGCTTTCCTCGATCGCATAGTGTGCTGTGTTTTTCTAAACGATCGTCTACTTTTTACTAAACGACCGCTTAGTAAAACTACACGATCGTGTAGCTTCTTCTAAACGATAAGCATTTAGCTATACGATAGCTTCCTTTTCTCTCCCACTTGTTTATCGTCTACACGATTAGTTCTTCCTCCTACCTCTACCCAACTCACCAAAGACCACACTTTGGATTCTCACTCCGAGAATACCAAGGGCTCCGTTTTGGTGGTGTCGTCCCCGCTGCGTTCACTTGTTCGTGATAGTTCGTGTTGCTGCTGTTGGTGTAGACGATCGTGCTGCTGCAGACGACTTGGTTGTTGGACGATAGAGATCGCGTAGAGGTCTTTCACTGCATCAGAGTTCATCATTTGAAGAGCGTCTTCAACTAGTATGAGAACTCTTTCCCTTATTCTTTATTGATCAAAGCATATCGTTAATTTTTGTTTGTTTGCATAACTGTATGTTAGAATATATATGTTGTATTTCGATCACGGTGAAATCGGAAAGATCCAAATGCGCTCATGGATGCTCTTCGTTAAGAGATCCTTCAATTGGTATTAGAGCCAGGTTCTGATATTCCAATTTCATTGTTGCAATGAATTACATATACATTCTTGGTTGGTGCATGTCTGCTCTGATTAATTGTTAAATTGCTGTGGATGTGCGGATTAATGGATGTTTTCATGGGTGTTAGCCTCGGTTTGATTTAATTCTTTTACATTTGCGGTTGTTTGTAAAGGCCTCTGCGTTTTTGGGCATTTATAATCGTTATCGAGTCTGTAATTCAAAGTCTGTTCAAGTTTTGAGTTGTTCATGAAGAAGATCGGAGCAAACATTGCAGTTCTTCGAGGAAGGAGATGATCAAGGGTTGATCATGTCGTGTAGACGATGGGTAAGCGATCGCTGAGTATCGGGTCGTGTAGACGACATGATGCTCACATATCGTTTAACGAGCGAGCGCTCTAGACAATCGTTTAGGTCAGCAAGCTTCATCGCTTAGTAACTGACTAAACGATCGCTTAGTATCACAAGGTAAATCGTTTACCCGTCGCCGCGTTAAGCGATCGCATAGACGATCAGGCTTCGCAGCCTCGTAGTCGTCTACACGATCATTTAGGTTATGTGTCTTATGTCTAGTGTGCGTTGGGCGATCGTCTATCTTCGACGTTTACTACACGATGGAGTCTTTCTGGTACTTTAAGACCTGGTTTTCCTGTGAACTGGTTCGCTCAATGAAAAATGTAATAGATAGGGTTATTTCATTCCGGTTTTTGTAAAGGCTCATCCCAGTCCATTAATCCTTTAGTAATTATATGCGATGTATAGTTTTTATATGTCATATGGTATGAACATATAGTAAATCCCACCTTAGGTTATGCATTGGTCATGCATCATCTCTTTATTGTAATTATTATAATTTAGAGAAGCATGATTTAATTATGTAAGATCATGCTCATGCATCATATAATATAAGAATTATATTTATGCATGCATAAAAAGCATTGACATGCATCATCTTTATATTATAATTGTTATAGTATAAGGGTGAATGATAGCATGTTTGCTTGGTTATTACTCTTTATATAAAAGTTATGTATAGTAATGACCGGATAATACATGAAGCATGACACATAGGTTATTTTATAATTGTTATAAACACCTCGTGTGCAATGTTTTTTAGTTGTTTCTTTTTAAAAGTTAAAGAGAAACTAGAACTAAAAGAAATAAGAAAGACATGCATGCTCATTTAGGTATAATTCATGGTATTAAAATGTTTAAAACTTGGATCACATAGACCTAAGATCACGATTCTAAAATGATTAGCAACCCTAAGGCTTTAATCTTTTGATCAGTTTAATAGAATTAAATTGGCTAATAAAAGGTTAAAGTGTAGCAAATCTATCTATAAGGGACCTTTTGTCTAAGGTGGGTTCTGTCTAGGTTGGGGTATTTAAGTTGACCGAAACGTAACACCCCTACCTGAGAACTTACCTGAAAAAGTAAATTAGATAGATTTGATCCATGCATGCAAGTTAAGGACAGTCCCTTAAAGTGTTTAAACGTGACTATTTGAACTTGTTCATATTTCAAAGACAAATGTTGTTTATGAGCAGAGTTTAAAAAGACGACTTAGACTAAAATCAGTAGCTGGATTGTCTAAGTTAATGAACCCTAGGTAGAACATTCAGTGGGAGGTATTTGAGGCATAAGATGCTTCACTTAAACCTTTCACGTTTCTTCTAAATAGTCCACACTGTGAGATCTACCCTCGGCCTTAAGGCACCTTTGACGTGTCCCCCTAATAGATGGTATTTGGTTAGGTCAGTATAAAGGTGGATGGAGAGAGTGTTCATAGTAAGTGGGAGCGGGAAGTGCGATAGCATATCCCTTGGTCTCCCTCGTTAGGTTGAATAAAGTTATTGCCCATCGTCTCGAGGCACCCTAGGAGTGTCCCCCTAAAGGGTGGTAGTTTTACGTGTCTCTTTATTTGATCTCCTGTAAGAGGATAAGGTAACTTAGTCTCTTGTCATAATCTGCTTCTTCCCTACGGTGGACTCATTAGGGCGGGACTCTGGCATCGAACACCAAGCTTCACCTTAACTACATACAAGGTACCTATGAAAGCCCTGACCATGGTGGACGCATGCACTCGAAACACAAAAGTCAAGCAAAAGATGCCCATTTCTTCTTTTAAGCAGAATAAGATTATAAGCTATGCTATATTAAGCTGAATTGTTTAAGATTTCGGATTTGGAACTACAGCCTCAGCCTGGGAAGAGACTTAAGAATTTGGATTTGAACAAGAAACTACGTCCCCATCGGCTTTAGGAAGGGCCTTAGCTTTAGCTTCAAGATCTCAGTTTGCACCAAGGTTGGCGAATTACTACGATCTATAGATTCCCATCGATAGACAATCCCAACCAGAATAGAAGCAAGTTGCTTCCAGTTTGGCTTATAGTCATTGTCTTTTAGCTTATGTAGTGGTCGACCTTTCTACACGTGCGCGCTCGGCAGAATGCCCCCTTGGTTCTGCATGAAGCCAAGCCAATACATATGATAGGTGAAGGAAAGACCTCCATTTCATAGCGCCTGGGGAACGCAAGTTTGATCGAGGATTGGAGAGAAGAGGTGGAAGAAAAGGCTCGGGATGGATTTAGGAGTCTTTATGCGAGCCGCATGCGGTGAGAGTCCCACATACAGTAACGAGGGGGGTTCGCGTCTATACGTGTAGTGTGGTGGTTGGGCCTCGAGGGGTCACACTTACGCGAAATTGTTAAAGGTTAACAGTTCTAGACCGAAAAATGGTCTGTTAAGTTCAGTTCCAAAAGTTGGTTCTGTCTAATGATTGAGAATGTCTCATCCTAGCGAAGGGGCATTTTATCACCCCACCGGTGACGTTTGTCCTGTCTTACTGGGGCATCATTGCAAAATAGAAGTCTTTCACTTAGGATACTTAAAACTATTTTGCAAAACTGTTTGGTTTAAAAGTGGTTTAGCAAAATCTAATAAATTTTTGTTCGTATTTTCAGTAACAACTTTTTCAAAATGGCAACAACCACATTGGCTTTATTAAGCGTCGAAAAACTAACTGGCGATAATTTTGCAACAAGGAAACACATGATCATGACGATCCTAATCATTGAGGATCTCATGTTCGCTCTCACGGAGGCCTATCCTTCTATTCCAACTCCAAATGTTGCTCGAAATGTTTGGGAGGCATACGAGCGATGGACAAGGGCGAATGAGAAGGACCGAGATTACATCTTGGCAAGTCTTTCTGAAGTCTTGGCCAAGAAATATGAGCCTATGGTCTCAGCGCGTGAGATCATGGAGTCCCTGCGGGGGATGTTTGGACAACCGACTGAACAACTTATGCATGAGGCTCTTAAATATATATTCAAATCCAAAATAGAAGAAGGCATCTCTGTTCGTGAACACGTGCTTAACATGATGGTCCACTTTAATGTGGCAGAGTTCAAGTTGCAGACCTACCAATCTTTACTGAAAAGTAAGGAGAGGAAGAAGGGTGGAACAAATGTTACTTCATCCTCCATGACGTTCCATAGAGGTTCGACCTCAGGAACGAAGTTTGCACCTTCTACTTCTAACTCTGTAAAGGGGAAGAAGAAGAAGGGTGGTAAGGGAAAAGGGAAGGCGCCTGCTAACCCACCGTCTGTCGCCCCAAGTAGGCGTCTACCAATTAAAAAAAGAAAGTGTTTCCACTGCAACCAAGATAGACACTGAAAGAGGAATTGTCCTTGGTATCTGAAAGAGAAGAGAGCAGCCAAGGCTAGGGCCAAGACCGATAAAGGTAAATATAATTTACTAGTTCTTGAAGCTTGTTTAGTGGAGAATGATGATTCAGCCTGGATAATTGATTCAGACGCCACTAGCCACATTTGTTCTTCTTTTCATGGGATTAGATCTTGGCGACAGTTAGAGGCTGGTAAGATGACGATGCGAGTAGGCATCGAACACGTCATCTCAACTGTGGCAGTGGGAAGGCTCCAGTTAGCTTTACAAAATAGGTTTCTTGTTTTGAATGATGTATATATTATTCCTGAACTAAAGAGGAACCTCATTTCCATAAAGTGTTTATTGCATTGTAAATATACTATCTCTTTTAATGTGGATAAAGCGTTTATTCATAAAGATGATGTTTTTATTTGTACTGCAAATCTGAAATCGAATTTATATGTGCTAAGACAGTTAGCCATTAATTCCCTCAATAATACTGAATTGTTTAGAATTGCCGTAACTCAATCAAAATGTTTACGTATTTCTCCAAAAGAAAATGCCAAACTTTGGAATCTATGTTTAGGGCACATCAATCTCAATAGGATTGAGAGATTGGTGAAGAATGGACTTCTAAGTGAGTTAGAAGAAAATTCTTTACCAGTGTTCGAGTCTTGCCTTGAAGGTAAGATGACTAAACGACCTTTTATTGGAAAAGGTTATAGAGCCAAAGATCCTCTTGAGTTAGTACATTATGACCTTTGTGGTACTATGAGTGTGCGAGCTCGAGGTGGCTATGAGTACTTTATCAGTTTTACTGATGATTACTCCAAATACGGGTATGTTTATCTTATGCAACGAAAGTTTGAATTCTTTGAAAAGTTCAAAGAGTTCCAAGCTGAAGTTGAAAACGCATTGGATAGACGGATTAAAATACTTCAATCGAATCGAGGTGGAGAGTTTTTGGACTCAGCATTCCAGGACTATTTTGATAGAACATGGAATCGTTTCTTAACTCTCTGCGCCTAAATGATCGCACACCTCGCGCCTAAATGATTGCACGTTAGTTCCTAAACGATCGCATAGTATGCCATATTTTCTAAAAGATCGTCTACCTTTTACTAAACAATCGCTTAGTAAAACCTACACGATCGTGTAGCTTTTTCTAAACGATAAACATTTAGCTATACGATAGCTTCCTTTTCTCTCCCACTTGCTTATCGTCTACACGATTAGTTCTTCCTCCTACCTCTACCAAACTCGAAAGACCACACTTTGGATTCTTACTCAGAGAATACCAAGGGCTCCATTTTGGTGGTGTCGTCCCCGCTGCATTCACTTGTTTGTGATAGTTCATGTTGCTGTCGTTCATGTAGACGATCGTGCTGCAGTAGACGACTTGCTTGCTGGGCGATAGAGATCGCGTAGAGGTCTTCCGCTGCATCATAGTTTATCACTTGAAGAACGTCCTCAACTGGTATGAGAACTCTTTCCCTTATTCTTTATTGTTCAAAGCATGTCGTTAATTACTATTTGTTTGCATAATTGTGTGTTAGAATGTATATGTTGTATTTCGGTCACGGTAAAATCAGAAAGATCTGAATGCGCTCATGGATGCTCTTCGTTAAGAGATCCTTCAATACTCATTATCTTTACTAGTGATCCATGTAAGATTCACTACCTTTATCGTTGCAGATACGGTTAATGTAAGAGAATTATGAATCTATCACTGTTATTGTTACCTTAATGAAAATAAGATCGTGAAGCATGGAAACTATGAGAAAAAGGGTCGAGTTGAAAATGGAGGGAATGAAATGAGTTTGTTATTATAAATCGGGCCTAAAATGTCAATCCAAACATGAGTTTTGGATTACATTCCATTCTAAATCTATCTCGTTCCAGCAAAACAAAATAGGCCTAAATATAACGGTAATGCTAAGAAGATATTGCAAACTAAACAACTTTAAGGGTTGACCAGATAAATGGCAAAATAATTTTAAAATTATGAAAATGGCAAATTTGGATAAATAATAAAAAAGCACCAATATAAAAATGTCAAAAATACCTTTCATACAAAGAAAAATCTCCAACACTAAAATATTGAAGTCGGAGAGTTTCTAACTAATTCAAAAAAAGATGAAATACACTATAACTAAACTAAATACAATGATTAACAAAGCAACCTGCCATACATCAATTCCAAAGCTACCTGATCTGATTGTTACTCAAACCAACGCATTAATGCAAAATACCAAAAAATCTTCTCAAGAGTAAAATTTTTTTTAACCCACACCAAACGAAATAAGGGATTTCAAGTTTTCTCACCCAACATTAATTCACACCGGAAGCATGAATAAGCGAACCCATTGCTAATCGCCCGACCAACCATAAAATCCCTCTTTTCAAACCACCTATAGCTACAAATTTCTGCAAACCCTCAAGATAATGCCTTCCATTGCTGAAAACCCAACAAATACATTGGAGAAACCCTTACATTGTCATAAGGTAACTGGCTCTAAACATTGGACGAAACTTTAACCGTCTAATGTATACTCTTCTCTAACACTCGATTATACTTCTAGAGGATATTGAAACTGATAGTGCTACAAGTGAATCCGAAACTGATCTTTTTGCAAGCGGAAGCACGATTCCAACCAATCTCTATTTGTAGAAGAAGGAAATCAACAATACCACAACATCTTCATATGTAAGGAACCAAACCAAACCTACCCTATTTTCTTTCGGTCACGCACTGTAATTTCCTCTATACATTGTTTCCACCATTAGAGTTAGGAAATAATTTCTGAAGAAAATCTTTGGATATTATATATAGGTATGAGTAATTTTTTTTCATAAATATATACAAATTTAGCAAATTGTTTTAAATTAATATTTTATTTAAAATATTTAAGCAAAACGATAAAATCTTTGATATACAAAATATATCCCTACTTAGGATTCCGAAACAGAAATAGAAGAATAATTGTTTAGCAACATTTTTTTAGCTAATAACTTTAAAAATAAGGAATAAAGTTATATATATATATATATATATATATATATATATATATATATATAAACTAAAAGGAACAAGGGTCCTTGAAAGATTGAGGGCTGCTAGAATAACTGATAGGAAAAAATCGGCACACAAAAAACCAATAATTCTCACCAGTGAAGATGAGATATATTACTAATCTCTACTTCCAATGATTCTATAGGAACAACCTAAAAACATGTATACAACTGAAACCATTAGATACATAGGACATAAAAAATGTAAACGAAGCAATAAATGAATTTGAAGAGGAAATTTATGAGAACCTGAAAGATAAAGAGAGACTAGAAAAATCGATATGGTCATCAATAGGGATATGGATAGATAAGGATTAATACTAGCCAAACCAAAAGATGGAAATACACCTTTAGGTGAAAATTTTGAAACTAAACATCTCGAGTTTGTTAGTTATTAAGAAGTTTGGTTTGCGAAAGAACATGGTTTTGGAAAAATCTTTTTGTTATTTGTTTTGGAAGAATTACATGTGGATGTTTTTTAGAAAACATAATAGGACAAGCATTATAATGCTTGAAACTATATCTCTTTCAATCAGTTATTCTAATACAGGCTACTTTCTTTTAACTGCTAGTGATACAATGTAAATTTATGAGTTATCTTTAAAAACATACCGTATTTGTAACATTTGAGATCAGAAATAATTGAACATCAACAACACACTGTATTTGATTGATTATGGATAAACTGCTAATTTCCCATTTACATATATAAATTAAAGTATACTAACAACAATAATACTTAAATTCTAAAGTGCAACAATCGAAGTAAAGAAACTTAACCTCATTATACTAAATCGAGACCATATGTTGTGTAAAGATATCTTAATGTTTCGCAAATAATGTACTAAAAATCTTAAAAGTTTTAGATATTTCAAAATTAATAAATGTACATACCATTAAATATCAATAAATACAGTGTAAATCTAGAACATAACACAGGCAAAGTCCAACATGATAAATAGTGAATTTATTTATAAATATATAAATCGATTACAGTTACAAAGTAACAATAACAATTTCAAAATATAATATTCCAAAATGAATAATTGTACATATCGTTCAATGTCAGAACGTGACACATACAATCCAATAAGAAAAACAGTGAAGTTATTAGAAATGTATACAATGAGCCATAACAAAAACAGAAAAATTGAAACGATGGCATAGCAAAAATTGAAACAATGGCTAGTTACTCATGTGTAGAAAATACATACTTTTCTTGAGGTATTGATAAAATGAAGGGTACATAAAAAATATTAAAATGATATAATAATATAATAGGATGAAAATGAATAAAAGGTGATTTAAAAAAATAAAATGATAAAATTCAAATGAGATACATAGTTTGTTAGTTGGTAATATGTATAAAATAATAAGTAAAATCATAATAACAAAATATTTTAATCCGAATTTAAAATAAAAAATTAATAAGATAATGTAAAATCCAAAGATATATTATAAACTAAAATCAAAACGGTAATAAACAAATTAAAAATTAATTAATCCTTAATATATTCGAAAAGTGGATAAATCAAATAAAATATGATATGAACCCACCCTCTCAAATTTCAAATGAATGAAATTCTCGAATCCTTAGGTTGAAA
Source organism: Benincasa hispida (assembly GCF_027475165.1). Taxonomy (NCBI): domain Eukaryota; kingdom Viridiplantae; phylum Streptophyta; class Magnoliopsida; order Cucurbitales; family Cucurbitaceae; genus Benincasa; species Benincasa hispida. The sequence goes on from NC_143479.1 coordinate 9,758,170, forward strand.
TCTTTGAATCGATGTCCCAATTTACAATATATTTCTAATGAAAATTGATATACAATATAGCATGCAATTATAATGTATCTAAAAAAGTTATCATCCAACAATACCAAGGACAATTTAGGAATTATAAAAATAGATATCATCTGCGCAACACACTTTTGAAAAAAATCTTGTTAGTTACATTTTTTTTTTTACAAAAATCCAAATAGAAATCCATTATGGTACCAACAATTCTGATTATAGATGGTAAGCGTGGCCTCGTATTAATTAATTAATTTAGCGACCAAAAGTAATTTCTATGTACAAACCAAAAATAGGCAAAATGATGCAAGAACAATGAGAATTAGGAAGCTTGCACTTAGCCTTCTAAGAATAAATAAGTTTATATGATGACGGTAATAGTTAAATTCAGAAACATTTCCTTTGTATTAAACCTCCATCGATCATTAGTCAAGATGAATTGGGTTAGATAGTTGGAATCTACATTTTGAAGTTCTAAACATCAAAAATCAAAATTCAGAAAAGATTGCGAGTTTTTGAAATAAAAACGTCTTGAGGAGATTGTGGGAACCTACGTTTGGAACACTGAAGAAGGTTATTGACATCATATTTCTTTTTTGGGGTGGGAGCGAATGTACATGTAAATTATATACAAAAAGAGCAAGAAGAAAGAGAGAAGATCCGCCTGTACAAGATATAGGGTGCTCAATTGGGGACGTCAATAAGTAAATAAGACCAATCACAACCAGGCTCCCCAGCCAGGAAACATGTGACACAAACGATCCGGGTCGATAGCATCCTGTATAAGCTGTTGGACCTGTTGTTATTTTGGTGGGGGGATCAAAGATATTACTATAGTGTCAGAAGACAAAGAACCAAAACAATGTGCAATAAAATAGGCATTTTCCCTCAACATCTTATCAAAACTATGCTGATGTTAATGCATTGTTGTTGAACAGAAATATGAAGTTACCTGTCCATGGACACTTCTCATTTCGCCATCTTCATATCCATCTAGTTTTTGTTTGACTCGCAACAGTGCACGTGCAGCATCCTTATTGCCTTCATATTCATCTTCTGAGCCTTCGAGACTAGTCTCCAAGTCATCATCAGTTTCCTATCAAATGTATACAGGTAAGCACTTGTTTAATGTTTAATGTGACACCCTTACGATAGCTATAAAGAATCAAAGAAGGAAATGGTCGTTTTTGTGAACCTTTCACTTAATTATACACTAAAAAAGAAGATCTCGTTCCTTTGTAAGACTAGTCTCAAGATCCAAATGATTTCTTACTATGACATGATTGAAGAAACATGACAATATGAACTACTACCACTTGTGCTTGTAGAAGTGTAGAAGACAATTTTATTGTAGAACTCAATCCAGTAAATGATAATAGGAGTGCGGTTGAAGATATCATTTTCAGAATTTTTGTCTAAGTGGCCACTGCTATGTTTAGCTATACTAGGATTTTTAGAATGTTTTTGGCTTATGCGTCATACTGCCTTGTTTAAAACATTGCTACATCCAACACATTTTACATTCTACTGTAGAACCCTACGGTCTAAACAATTCATGTAGTACCTTTTGACGCTGCAATGCCTTCAGAGGGGATAAAGCCCATTTATACAGAGGATCATGGATGAAAACCTGCACGGATTTTTTTTTTTTTAATGTTCAAGGGGAAAAAAACTAGAAGTGCTGAACATTAATGTTTTTTTTCATGGTAAAAATGAATAAATACTTCAATGATGGTTAGCAGCGCCTCTTTATTTGTCCGCATAACAGAGAGAGTTTCTTCGCAACATCTTCTGAAAACCCCTTCCACCCCCGTAACACCCATGCCATCAATCACATCTCTTGTAAGCCTGAACGGAACCTAAGATAATTGATCAAAGCAACAAATGAAGAATGAAGATCATATTATATGTCAGTTGTTATGGTACAAAAGAAAAAAAAAAGCGGGATAAATTCTAGTAGCATAACATACTCGCTCAGGTGTCTTAAGCATCAAGCCTTGTTCAAAGGCAACTCCCAGATCAATGTGAACCACCTCAGCCGTAGCTTGATCAATTAAAATATTCATGGAATGTCGATCTCCTAAGCCAACAATATAACCAACCTGAACCATCGATTTTTTTTCAGAGTTTTGCAACCAAATTATTTTTCCACGGGCTCCAGAAGAACATCATACAAATCACATGTTCGAATATGATTTTTAACTAAATTTCCCTCCATATATTTTGCACCGATATTTAGTTTTTTCTTTTTGAAAAGGAAATAGTCTCTTCAATAAGATAATGAAGTGAGACAAAAGCTCAAAGTACAATATGACTACGAAGAGCAAGAAATCCTAGGGATCAACAGGTGCATCTAAGCATCCCAACTAGGTTGGGATGTCCTTTAGTACCCTCATCATCTTCAAACTACTGAAAATTGTACCTAGAACAGATCATACACCAAACCAACAAACCACAAGAACAAATACATCTAATTCCACAATCAACCAAACAAAATGCAATAAAAAAAATCTACTGTTGATTATTTCCTTTATTATGAAATTTTATTTTATACTTATTGTATTATATTTGCTGTATTTTATTCTTTCCTTATTTGTAATTATTTTATTCTTTCCTTATTTGTAATTAGGTATTTCTTCTATTTAAGAAACCCTTTCCTCCTAAGATTAATAACAGAAAAAATAATGTTCTTTTAGCATGGTATCAGAGCAACAAAATTTTTGAAACTCTAAAAACCCAATTTTTTTTTTTTTTTTCCTTTTTGAAACCCTAGAAAAAAAATCCAACCTTCTGTCGTCGTGATTTCGCAGTCTGCTGCCGCCGACCACCTTTTCCGCTGTCTGTTAGCTATAATTTTCCTAGTTGCTGGGAAGAAAGCCGCAGACTTCCACGTTTTCTGCCGCCGCTTCACTTCAGACTTGAGAGTAAAAAAAAAAAAAAAAAAAGAATGAAGACCATTCTTTCATCCGAGTCTATGGATATCCCAGATGGGGTCAAAATCAAGTGCATGCCAAGATCATCGAGGTTGAAGGTCCTCGTGGTAAGCTTGTTCGCAACTTTAACACCTTAATCTCCACTTTCAACTTATCACTGACGAGGCCACCGACAAGAAGAAGCTCCAGATTGAAGCCTGGTTTGGGTCTAGGAAGACATCCGCCGCTATTCGTACTGCTCTCAACCATGTTGAGAACCTTATTAGAGGTGTCACTAAGGGCTATCGTTAAAAGATGCGTTTCGTCTATTAGTAAACTTTCTAAGGATTGAAATTTCGTCCATGTTGGTAACTTCACCTCTATTGCAGGAAAATGAACTATTCCTTTGACTGCAAAACTTATATTACGTTCTGTCCTTCATGTTCCAAAATTAGCTTGTAACTTGTTGTCTATTAGTAAACTTTCTAAGGATGCTAATTGTCGTGTTATCTTTTGTGAAACTCATTGTATCTTTTAGGTTCAGGAATCGGGTGGAAAATTGATTTTTTTTTTTAACCAATTTGGTTAATGGAATTTAGACCTCAAAGGATTAATTTGAATTTTGGACTCATTATTTTAGGCTATGGTTAAATTTAATTTGGTAATTTATGTTTTAGGACTGATTCAAGTTTACTCAAAAGCTTTAAGGAGATTATTTATGTGAACCATTTTTGTAACCAAATTTGAGGTAAGTAATCTACATAGGTGATAAATTTAAGATTAAATATAAGGATTGTAAGACTGTTTGAATTGAGATGCATGATGATAAGTAAGCTCATCTTGATTATGTTTTGAAGCATGATGTGAGTACCAGCATGAACCAAGTTATTTTGTTATTATGATTTGCTAAATGAAAATTGAGCATGATGATATGTATTTGCATATTTGTGAGACTATGTTTTATGTTGCATGTTATGTTTATGATAGTCGTAGTTACCCCTACCCATAATTAGATACCCACTAGAGATGGTGATCTCCTTTGGGATTTCACCAAAGGTTCGTGTTTCTTTTAGGATTGACCAGAGGTGGTGATCTCCTACGAGACTTCACCAGAGGTTTGTGTTTCCTTCGGGATTCACCAGAGGTTTGTGCGTACACCTAATCTATGTTAGAGTAGGTTCAACTATTCACTAGTTAGCCATCCCATGGAAAGTAGAGGTTATGAACGTCCCACTAGGGGGTGACATCTAGAGAACATAGATGCTTAGCCTAACCTCGGTAGTGGGGTTACTTGTTGAGTATTTTATACTCATTCTTTCTCTTGTTTATTTTTCAGGTAAGGGTAAGAACAGGCCGATGAATGACAAGCAGAATCCGTGATCGAGCCACTGGGACCAGTCATATGCGTCCCATCATGTTTACAGGATTTTATGTTTTAAAATTTTAGTTTTGATGTTTGAACTTCAAGTTTTGAGTGTTTTTGCTTTTAAACTTTTTTAAAGAGAATTTTCTAGTTGGTTTTATGGTTTTATGGGTACCCTGCTAAATGGACTTCAGTTATTTAGTCTTAATAAAGATAATTATTTCATGCTATTTATTTGGTTTTGTTAAGTCATGAAAAGATGTCAATTTAAATTGTATTCATGCATGTCTATAGTAACGACCCAATTTAAGTTTTAGGAAGCCGCATCGTTACAAGGAATGCCTAAAAACCCAAGATAAGTTAAAATATGAGAATAGCTTCCACCAACATTTACTTGAGAAAGGGCATACAAAAAATAGGTGCCATAAATCTTCTCCATTAGCTAAACAAAGGGGGCAAATGGATGGAGATAAAAGAATGACTTTGTAACTTATGTTGGAGAGTGGCCAAGCAATTTAGAGAGCCAGAAATGATAATCCATACCATGATTCTTTTGGGGCATTTGGATCTCCATAGTGCTTAAAATAAAACTTTCTCAAGTGAAGATGAGGCATTTAAATGCTTGGACAAAGACTTAACCGTGTACTTACCCCAGGAGTCCAAGGACCAAATTCTAGAATCAGGAGTTTGGGGAAGTCTTTTGCCTTCCAAACTGCATAACAGTTGCTGAAACTCTGCACATTCCACATCTTTTAAAGCTCGACGAAAAGATAGAATCCAAGATAAAGTAACCATATCCCAATGAGCATTTATACAATCATCTGAGGTGGAAACAATTCGAAATAAATGAGGAAATGATGACTTGAAGGGCTGATCAAGGCACCAAGGGTCATGCGAGATGTTCATTCCATTCCCCAATTTAAAAGCTGCATAGCTATTAAAACTGCTCCATATTTTTGAAATTCCAATCCATGGGCTGCTCAAACTCAAAACATACTTTCCAGATGTGTGCCAATACTTTTATTGTAAAACTCTTAGGTTTGAGAAAAAATCAGAATGCTCTGTTTATTCACCAAAGATATGAATATATACAAGTGTACAAAGCATAGAAAAGGAAAATATTACAAAATATTTACAAGAATGGAAAACCCTGAATTATAACACTCCCCCTCAAGTTGGAGCATATATGTTAATCATGCCCAACTTGTTACATAGATAATCTATACGTCTTCCATCCAATACTTTCGTGAAGATATCTCCTAATTGTTCTCCAATCTTTACATATCCTGTAGATACCAACCCTTGTTGAATTTTCTCACGTACAAAATGGCAATCAACTTCAATATGTTTAGTCCTTTCATGAAATACTGGATTAGACGCAATATGAAGTGCTACTTGATTATCACACCACAACTTTGTCAGTGTGGTGATTTCAAATCCCAACTCAACAAGAAGTTCATATATCCAAATCAATTCACACACAAATTATGCCATTGCTCTATATTCTGATTTTGCACTTGAATGTGACACCACATTTTGCTTCTTACTCTTCCAAGAAATCAAATTACCACCAACAAAAACATGATACCCTGATGTTGATCTTCTGTCTTCTTTAGTTCCTGCCCAATCGGCATCTGAGAAACATTCAATATTAGTATGACCATAATCCTTATATAATAAACCACGCCTGGAAGCAGCCTTCAAATAACAAAGAATCTGTTCCAATGCAGCCCAATGATCAACTGTAGGGCATGACATGTACTGACTCACAATACTTACTGAATAGGTTATGACGGGTCGAGTCACTATAAGGTAATTAAGTTTTTCCACTAACCTCCTATATCTTTCAAGATCTTTTAGCAATTCTCCATCTTTTGTGAGCTGTAAGTTGGGCATCATTGGGGTACTACATGGCTTAGCCCCTAGCTTTCCTGTTTTAGTTAACAAGTCAAGTATATATTTTCTCTGTAATAATAGAATTCCTTTCTTGCTTCTTATTGCCTCAATTCCTAAGAAGTATTTCAACATGTCCTAATCTTTTGTATGGAATTGACTATGAAGAAAGGTCTTTAGAGACTGGATACCTAAAGCATCATCACCAGTAATCACAATATCATCCACATATACGACTAACAAGATGACACCACCCTCAGATCTCTTAAAAAAGACTGAATAATCTGACCTGCTCTTCCGCATTCCAAAGCTTTCAATCACCTGACTAAATTTACCAAACCAAGCTCGTGGGCTCTACTTTAATCCATACAAGGATTTACGAAGGCGACACACCGTTCCATTCTCCCCCGGTTGCTCCATATACACCTCTTCTTGAAGATCACCATGAAGAAATGCATTTTTAATATCAAGCTGATGTAAAGACCAATGATTGATTGAAGCTAATGAAATAAATAACCTCACAGATGCCATTTTTGCTACAGGAGAAAAAGTATCAGCATAGTCAACGCCATAAATTTGTGCATAGCCTTTCTCTACGAGGCGCGCTTTTAACTGAGCAACAGAACCATCAGGATTGACTTTAACTGCAAACACCCATTTGCAACCGATAGCCTTCTTTCCTGCAAGGAGAGAAACTAAATCCCAAGTACAATTATCATCTAAGGCAGTCATCTCCTCCACCATTGCGGCACACCAACCAGGATGAGACAAAGCCTCATGAACAGTTTGCGGGATGGATAGACTCTAAGGATGCAATGAATGAACACGTGGAAGGCGACAAATGGTTATATGAAACAAAAGAGGAAATAGGATGAGCACATGTACATTTACCTTTACGAAGAGCAATAGGAAGATCATCACCCGTTCTGAATCCAATAATGAAGAAGACTCTGGTACAAGGCATGGAACTGGAGAAGGTTGTCGTCGAATATAGACCTTAATGATGGAAGGAAGAGTAGAGGTAGCCACAGGTAGAGATGAATCAAGAAGAGGATCAAAAGGAGAAATAACTGTGTAGACAAGGAAATCATCCTTTAATTCCTTATGCTCCCCTTGACTTTTATTCAAAGAGAAAGACGGTGATGAAAAAAATGGGGTATGTTCAAAAAACGTGATATTAGGAGAGACTAAATATTTATTTAGACTAGGACAATTACACCGATACCCCTTTTGAACACGGGAATAATCAAGAAAAATACATTTTAAGGACTTTGGATCCAGTTTGGTGTGCTGAGGCCGAACATCTCGAAGAAAGCAGGTACAACCAAATATTTTGGGTGGAATGGAAAACAAATGTTGCTTGGGGCATAAAGTACGAAAAGATATCTCACCCTTAAGAATGGAAGAGGGCATGCGATTTATTAAGAAACAAGCTGTGGAAACAGCATCAACCCAAAAGGATTTTGAAACATGCATCTGAAACATCAAAGCTCTGGCTGTCTCAAGGAGATGACGATTCTTTCGTTCTGCAACCCATTTTGAGATGGAGTATCAACACAAGAAGATTGATGAAGAATGCCATGGACATCTAAATAAGACTTGAGTGTATGAGAGAAATATTCCTTAGCATTATCATTCCGTAGGATTTTAAGAGTACCACTAAACTGAGTTTGAATTTCAGCATGGAAGTTACGAAAATGAGAAAGTAACTCAGAACGACTTTTCATTAAATATAACCACATAACACGAGAATAGTCATCGACAAATGTAACAGGACATGGACCCCAAACATCAGAATGGACTAATTCAAAAGGAGCACTAGCTCGTTTATTGACTCGAGGAAAAAAAAGAGACAATAAGCAGCTGGATTCTATAAAAGTGGTAAATATTGATCGTCAATATTCAATAATCATGTTGTCTTATTTTTTTCCTTTTCCTTTGTAATGACTTTTTTTTTCTTCAAAAGAGGGAGAAATGATGTTAGATTTTGTAACCTAGTCCTTCGCACGGTTTCTCGTGTAAGTCTTTCTTTCATTGCCTGGTTGATCATTCTCCCGTTGGGGTGTCAGTTCTTTCGGTTCTTTGGAGGATTGAGATTCCTAGGAAGATTAAGTCCTTTACTTGACAGGTTTTTCATGGTCGCGCTAATACGTTGGATAGATTTGTGAAGAAGATGCCTTCGTTGGTTGGACTATATTCTCAAGTGTTGTGATTTTGCAAGTCTTCCTTTCATTTTTTTCTCAATAAAAGTGATTCTTTTTATCCAAAAAAAAAAAAAAAAAACTTCCTTTTATATGACAAAAACCTAGCTTATACATACTAGAATAAGATAGGATATTCCATTTCTCTTCAAATTAAGTTAAACTAGGCAATGTCGGGGCGAGAGCTCACCATTGAACTAGCAGCCACACTTCGAGTGTAAGCAAGCCTCTTCTCAAACCAATCAGCTGGTTGTAAGAACCTCTCCAAAAAAAAGTAATGCATGACGGGCCTGTATGAGTTCTATCAGCTTCAAATATCAGATAAATGGCAAAATCTATGGCTCCTAGTCAAAGAAAGAAAGCAAACCTGAAATTCTCAGAAACTTCCTGGAATGCTTTACGCTTGTCCTTCTCCTAATAGAACACAGAATCAATTTTAGAATAAAAATAGACTCTAAACAATCGCCTATATACAAACATCTATATGAATTTTAAACCTAAGACGGATATATTTGATCCAAATAAATATTACTAATTACTACCCCCCAAAAAATGCAGAAGGATAAATTTAATTATTTGTGGAAATGATTACGTTTTACATTTACCATGTAGAATTTTGAGATGATATCTTTTCAAATGTGACGAGTGTAATAACCCGAGTTTTCAGTAATTTTAAATGTGATTATCTTAAATTGATTGGACATGTATTTCTTTAATTTTGGTTTTAAGAGCCAAATTAAAGAAGATAATGAATTTAAATTGAGTTGTTTAGAGAAATTTGAATTTAATTCAAATGGATAGAATTGGGGTTTATTTTGGAATTTCTGATTTAATTAGAGAAAACATTGGAGAAAATCCAACGAACATTGAAGAAAAGAAACAAATGGGACCAAATCTGTCTTGCATAGGGGCATTCCAATTAGGGATTTTCTTTTCCTTGTTACCAAAAGTGTACTCTTTGCCAACATGTGGAGACAAATTTCTTATGAAAACAAAACATCATCCGCTTTTGGGTGAAGGTTAATTTGATATTATATCATCTAAAATAGCAAGGTCTACCCATTCATATGATTCATCTTTTGAGTAAAATCAGTTTCTGTCTCTTTCTTTATTTTCATCAAAGGATTTCACATTATCCTAGTTTTGATCCCCTCTGTGAACCTATGATATAAGATGTTCCCAAACCATTGAGAGTGATTTATATTCCTTATTAAATGAGCTCATAGCGAAATGGAATTGCTTCCAAGCCTGATCCACCCGTTGGAGTCCATAGGATAGACCACTATCTTTCCACTAATAAAAAGGTAGTTTATTAGTTTATCAAATATTCTATCACGCATAGGTTGTAAATATGAGCAACTGGGAAAGCTAATTATGATTGCTGAGAGAACTAGTATATGGGAATGTCAGGAAGTCAGAGTATGAGAGTTGGAAAGCACCGAGTATCATCTTAGATTGATACCACAATGTCATAGTTTTACATCCAACCACAACCAATTGTGGAGATCCTCATGTCCTAACACTCTTCCTCTATTGGACTTGTCGCGAGGATACAGTAACCAACTTGAGCCAATTGTTAAAAGGAAATTAGGGTTCATTCCTAATTTGTATTTTCCTTTTCTATTTCTTTCCTTTGTTGGATCTACTAGAGTCTATTTATTCTCCTATGTAAAAGGTCATTATGTACTCTAAATTACTTTGATTCATTCAATAATATACAAATTTAACATGATATCAAAGCATTAGATTTTGGTCATTAAATCCTAGTCGTCAAAATCCTGTTCTTTCTCTGCCTCCGTCGATCGACATAGACGGAGGCAAACCCATCGCCCTAGTATAGTTTTCCTGTCAGCGTCATCACAGCTCATTGCTGACCATAGCTCCACCAATCAATGAAACCCAGATCGGTTCCGTCTTCCACTTGCCCAAATCCGCGGTGTTTTCCTCTGCACTCCTAGGTCTGCCACCTAGGTCATTGACCACCAATTCGCCCAGCCATTCAGATTTGCTCAACGACCTCAGTTTTGTGCCCAACCTAGATTCATACCACCCTTGCCATATCCGGCCATCTGTGACCATACCTCAGCTCCATCTCTCTTAGATTTCATCTGCCGCCATCCTCTTTGCCCAATCCATGCCGTTCGCCGCCACTCACACAATGTCATCGTCTGCGCTGCCTTTAGTCTCTCGCTGGTGAGCCATTAGTTGAAGGTTGACGCCGACCCAGTGTTTTCTCTTCTCGCATGCACGGTTTAGCCATCAAATCTGGTGGCATTGGGCCTGTCCATCCAGATCCGTGCATCGTTAACCGAGTACACACTCAAAGTTTGTTCGTCCGTTCCAGATCCGTTCAAGCCCATTCATCCGTTGACTTGAGTTCCAACCCGAATCTCTCTGTTCCGCTGTATGTGGGTCTAGGTTCATGGGTTTCTCAGTTCAAATCTTAGTTTAGAAATTGCATGCCAAGATCTAGTGACCATGGAGTTTCTCTATTCAAACGTCCATCGACCTTCACAACCAAAGATCCGCCGCTACTTGTTCATGGTGTCTCAGTTCTGCCTAGATCTCCTTGCAGTCATGGGCTTAGGTAGTGGCTATTTTCTTCAATGTGTTTTGCGTGGAAACTTGGTTTGGTCCAGTCTATATGTTTTGGTTCGATTAATTCCACTTGGTTCGGTTTAGTTTATATGTTTTGGTTCAGTTAATACCGCTTGGTCTAGTTCAGTTAAAAAATCTAGTTTGGTTCATTTTGATTTGGTTTGGTTCAATTACTTTGGTTTGGTTCTGATTAGTTAAATCTAGCCTAGTTCGGCTTGGTTCAGTCAATGCGGTTCAGTTTACTTCAGTCAAATTGGTTTCAGATTGGTTCAGTTTAATTAGTTTGGTTTAAGTTGGTCCGATTTGGTTTATTTGCAATTATGGCAAATCTCCTTTTGCACAAAGGTCTTTATTCCATTTTCAATTCGGCTGTTTATGGTTTTTGTTGAAGATCTATGTGAGGATCTTTGTTCTAGCCCAAAAGTTCTTGTTCGTTCTTTGTAGGTTTTGTTATAGATCTCTATATGAGAATCTATGTTTCTAGCCCAAAAGATTCTTGGTTTGTCGGTTTTAGCCTAGAATTTCTTCGTGGGTTCTTCGGAAGTTATCTTTGTAAACTCAAGTTGTTCGTCAATCTACTACCTTGAGTTTGAGGAAGGTGTTAAAAGGAAATTAGGGTTTATTCCTAATTTGTATTTTCCATATTAATATTTTCCTTTTCTATTTCTTTTCTTTGTTGGGTCTACTAGAGTCTATTTATTCTCCTATGTAAAAGGTCATTATGTACACTGAATTACTTTGATTTATTCAATAATATACAAATTTAATAAACTCTATACAATGGCAATGACAATCTTGCACATTCACTAAAACGTCACACCAATCACATAAAGCTGCAACTCCTTTGCTTATTTTGAGTTGGCCTTTGCTTGTGCTTGCAACTCATTTGCTTTCACTAAAAGCATCCCAATAAGGCATGTTGCCCCATGTGCATACCCTGTCTTAAGCAACTAAGGATCATCTAGCCTTTCTTCCCAAATTAGACATCCAACATAACCCAAGGCCAAAATGCGATCAACGCTTCATGACTTGCTTAGTCCCATACGAAATTCAGTCCGTCTTATCTTAGCTGATGATTGAAATTTCCATTAAAGCACCATCACTTCACTGCCCCATTAGCTAAAAATTTGGGTTGTTTGAATACAGTTGCTTGTATTGGGACCATGCCTATGTCAAATTCTATCCATCCAGCCTCATTGGAGGTGTTACCACCATAACCCTTAATATATTCTAAGGCAACGACCCAACACTTGACAGGTGTCATATAAATTATCTATGGTGTTACCACCTAGCAAAGCCTTATGTTTTAAAGGATGGTTGCTATCATTGCTTTGCTAATGAATACGGGGAAGCACCACTTTCCTTCAATAGATGGGAAAGCTCCACTTCTCCCAAGAATCCGGAGTCATTTTTCCAAAGTTCTTTAAACATGTTTCTCTCAGTTGCCCTTGTATGCTTATTCACAGTTTTGAGGCTCAGTCCAATTCATTGGAGCATTGCACTCCAACATCGATTTTTCTTTTCTCCTATAAATTTTAAATATGTTCTTCAATTATTGACATCAATCATAGTGAAAATCACTTGCCTGGTGGGATTCACTTTGTTGGCAACGTGATCCTCCATCTTGGCTTATCATTTTGTAGTACTTGACATCATGTTTAAGGCTTACTTGTCCCAGCCTCACAACACATGCTTTGAGTCAGATTGTAAAAGGTTGTGTTGAAAGCCTTGTACCGTGCTTGTTCATATTTTTTTTTTCTCTAGTACGATTGCTTCTTTTAAATGCAACAGCGTTGCAGCCATGCTCCTTACTTATAGTCTTTGTTTTAGGGCAGAACAATGTCTTACCTCATCTAAAAAGAACATCCGTGCAATTATAAAATGCAATTTTATCTATACTTGAAAGTGTTTGTCACTTAAATATTATAGAAAGAGGATAGAGAAGGTATGGCAAAATAAATATATTAAAGAGAATGAGATCAGTGCTATAGCACAAATAAAGGAACAAGGATAGTGTACTTGCTTTTGCCATGTAATCTCTGCATTCAAGAAATGACCAATCTCCTATTCTGTAGCGGCCATGAGCTCCTCCATTTCTGGTGCTGGAATATTTTTGAGGCTTTAATACTAGAAAAACCAATCCCACGGATGAATAAACACCACGGAAATTTACTAACCTTCCTATAAGATATTCTCCGAGAGGAATAGTTCCATCAACCCATTCAAGAATACCAGCACTTGGAGTAAAGGGAACGACCTAATGGATAAAAAAACTCAATATGCACCAAAGTAAAAGACATCCATTTTACCAAATTTAAAAAATTATTGGATTATTTACATGCTGAAACAAATATATTATACTTCTATAAGATTCCACATTGCAGATTCTAAGAACAAATTCAAAATTTTGTAAGATCAATTTAAAAAAAAAAACTGAGAAATATAATCTATTAGCAAGTTACAGTTCATTCTTGATATAGGTGTGTACAAAGAAAGTTCAGTCCGCTCAACATAGCTCAACCGTTAGAGGCATTATATGATGGGCTAAAATGTTAGAGGTAAATTAGGGTAATATGGTCAAATCCTTAATTGATAAGGATTAAGATTGGTTTCCATGATTGATTAGAATTAAGATTAGTTTTCTTGGTTTATTAGGATTAGAATTAGTTTCTATGATTAATTAGGATTAGGATTAGTTTCTTTGATTAATTATGATTAGGATTAATTTGGTTTCCAATTCTCTATAAATAGAGAGATTGTCTTCTTGTATTGACAACTTTTGATTCATAATAAAGACTTCTTTGGATTCTTGGAGAGAATTCTTCTTTTATCTCTTTAGGCTACATCAAAAACATTCATTACTTCATGATGAATTCTCAAATCATTGGTTTGCAACAACCACATTTAGTCAATAACACCAAATTTTTTAAAGCTTGGGCAGATGGGACAACCCAGGCATTGACCAGAACAGATCCCAAAGAAAGAAAAGTAAAAGATCCCAAACACTGGTTTGTAGTATTAAGATGACAGAAGCTATTAATAATCGGCTTGCTAAAATGTCAATTTCAAAGAAAGAAAAGTGAAAGATCCCAAAGCTTAAGAGGTTGTTTGGGGCGCTAACTTGGTTCTTATAGTCTGTGTTTGGGATGCAAACTACGTTAGTCTGGGTTATAATAAGCTTGTGTTTGGGGGTATACTATTTTAGTCTGGGTTACAAATGAAAATGATGAGAGAGGATGGTCAAAAAATAGTAAATACTTTAGACAGCAAGGTTTTTAAATAGTTTTACAATAGCTAAGTGTGAGTTGTAATATTTGGAAACTTCAACTATCATAATGGGAGGCCCAAACATTGAGTGGGCTAAATAGCCCACCTCACCCCGTGTAAGTTGGGGGCTTAAAAACCCCTAAGAATGTGAGACAGAAACCTCAAACCATTTCATCCAAATTCTCCAAAAGTTATAAAGAACATTGATTATATGAAAGAAAAGAAGTGGAAATAGTTTTTAAATATATATATGTTGATTATTTCCTTGTTTAATAATATCTTCATTGTATTTATTTTGTAATACTTGTTGTATTTATTTTTTCTTTATTTGTAATGGGTATTTCTTGTATTTAAGAAATCATTTCTTTCAAGTGGAAATATACAGAAACTACATTTTTACACAATATATCCACACAAAAGAAAAAAAAAAAACTATTCTACTTTTAAATAAACTTCTATGCTTAAAGAAAATATAACTTCATCTTCTAATTTTCTGAAGCTAGGGTAAAATGTCCAATGCTGTTGAGGAAAATTTAGAACTATACCTTGTGATGTATCAATTATCCAAGACTATCATAAAAATTCATTACTCAAATAACAAAATCCAATCGGTCCATTTATACAGGCTAACCACTAATCAAATACTAACTAACTATCCTAATCAACTAGCTTTTGGTTAGAAGTTTGTTTAGAAAGAATTAGATGGCAAAGTTAATTGTCAACCATAGATAACAAATAACCATATCTACATAAATCACCTTGTATGTCCGTATTCCTAATCTCCGCCTTTTTGCGTCCTGATGGTTTTGGAGAAACGTGTTGACTAATCCAAAAAATTGTTCCATAACCTGCAAATGATAAAAGGTCTTACTTAGAATCCCATGTCACATAGATAACAAATCAAATTTCATGGGAAAAAAAAAAAAAAAAAAAAAAAAGAAGAAAAGAAAAAAGAAAGAACGCACATGGGGCAATACAAAAGATAAAAAGGGAGGCCTAGTTCAAAAAGGGACAATACAAAAGATAAAAAGGAAAAGTCAGGGTCAAAAGGAGGTAAAACAAAATAGTCTACACCCTCTCATCATTCCTAGTATTTACTATTTTTTGACCATCCTCTCTCAATTTTTTTCCGTGTGGTGCATTATAGAAAACTATATATATAAGTCTAGTCTACACCCTCTCATAAAACAACTCTGCGGGGAGAGGAAACTTTTTGTCATGAAGGTAAGATCTAAGAAGTATGGACATGGACTCAAGACACATGAGCAAACACATGACTATAGCACATGGAATTTTCTAGAATACTAGGAAAGATCATGACAAGCATTTAGATGTTTATGCACAGTTCTCATACAAAATGTATTTTGAATTGAAGTACCATATACAATAAATGCACAGAAGAATTTGCAACACATGCAGAGTTGTATTGGGTGGAATTGTGTCCTCGTATAGACTTCACAATTTAGCATCAAAATTTGCAACATTTGCAGAGTAGAATTTAATTAGTTCCATATTTTCACCATGCAGTGCAGCAACCCAAGGCAAGAGCCACTAAAGCAGAATCAAATAAACATATTTTCGAATGAATTGAATAATGTTCGAAGATCAAAGTTCCAGTAGATCTTGGTAACATAGGGATCTTGCTTTTAGAATGAGTCTTGCATTGAAAAGGTCATCTTGCTAACACCAATTACTTTGAGGATCTTATCAGAGACTCATGGACCTCCACTCCTCAACATTGGGAACATGCTTTTAGAAGGAACCCCTTGATTGAGGTGGCCTTGGAGTAAGCTTCTATTTCCATCTCACTGGCTTCTACTTTGACTCGACTGACAAAAAAGGGCTTGGAAGAGAGTAGTGTTTTGAAGGCCCCTTCGGGCACTAGGGGTTTGGCGCTGCTTGGAAGAAGGCATGCGCTCTGTGAAGCCATAAGGCCCAAAGCCATGGGCCTTAGGGCTTTTTTCATAAACCCTAAATGCAAAAAATCCTATGTTTTTTTTTTTTTTTTTTTTTTTTTTTTTTTTTTTTTTTTTTTTAAAAAAAATATATAATGCAGCACAAAAAAAAAATCCTATCTTTCTTTTGTGCCTTGCACCAAGCCCCAAAAGATTTTTTTTCCTTATATATATAAAAAACAAGAAATGACACATTTCATTAAGAAAATGAAAAAAGAATTTGGATACAAACTCCAAAAGGAGCCAAAGGAAACAAGGCTGAGAAAAAGCAACAAAGAACCAAAAAACAGAAAAAAGCAATAAGGTGGACATACAACATATAGTTGAAACTAAAAGGGGACAATGACACCCGCCCAACTACAATATATATCATGAATAGAGAACCCTACAAACTTAGAACCTGAATTACATATTCACCATTTTTGGCAAAATGCCAAAGGAGTTTGATCTCCCCCTTCTCCTCAATGCTCAAAGAGCTATGAAACAGATATGCCAAAAGATAAACACAGACTCCTTACCTTAGCCTGTTTATCGCCCTATTCCAACTAACGGAATCATCCTAAGTGCCCGCGAAATCAAACACACTCACCCACGGTTAACTTTTTTTACTCCTCACCAATTACATCATTTGGTACGTACTCTCTCACTTTCACCATGAGAAAGATTTTAAATGAGCTGAATTAGATTTGTCACCAATTTAGGGTTTACACTTTTCTTTCCCTTTTCTCTGATTCTTTAGGAGGTTGTTCAGGAAAGTGTAAACTCTATCAACAAGCTTCACAGAATGCTTAGTTTAGGATGCATGTAGAGAGCCCAATCCACTATTTGTGTATGCCCTAGCCTAGTCAACCACCCAAAAACAGCCAACTTACAGATTAAGTTTTCTAGCCTTTTTCCCTACCTCACTCGCCCTCCGTAATCCCATCTATGATTTTTGTGCTTAGATGCCAAAGGTGCCTTCCTTCTGCAGCAAGCCAGTGGTGATCAGCGCAGCAGCAAACTGGGGCCAAGTCCAGTGCATTTGGGGTTCTCATGTAACACACTCTCTTGTCTCACTCTAATCAAACTAACAGACTTAACCAATAAACAGACAGGAATATTGATGTAAGAAGAATAAGGGTTAATTGGGTAATTAGGCAATATTCTAGGTTAATTCCCTTTTTACCCCCCACTTGTAATAAAACTCTATAAATAGGAACATTCCCCTCTTGCATGAAACACATTATCATTCTAATGAAAGATCCACAAGCTTGGTTCTTGGAGGATTACTCCTTGAGGCTACTTAGGCAACATCAAACATTTATTTGATTGATTCAATTTTGAAAAATGGTTTTGGTTGGCTCAATTCCTGTTGAACCCTTGCGCATTATTTATTGGATAATAATCTATGGGTAGCAAATTTGAACACTGACGAATTAAAAATTCAAGTTCTTAGATATGTGTTATGATCCTACTTTATTTATTTTTATGTAATATTACTAAGCTTTCATGCTTGTGTTTAATCGGTCTCTTTCTCGATTTGTGCTTAAGGGTGTATTTGGATTAACTTTTCAAGTGTTTAATTTTAAAAATAAGTCATTTTGGAAAAAAATTGAAGTATTTGACAACCACTCAAATAGCTTTTTAAACATTTTTAAAGTTCATTTTAAACAATTTTTATCAAAAGAGTTTAAATAAAAATGTGTTTTATTCTAGTCAATCTAAACATGCCCTAAGATTGCTCGTCTCCTTCAATTTGCCTTCTTGCTTGGCTGATGGTGAAGATTTGCACCATATCTTCTTTTAGTGCACTTTTTCCAAGCAATGTTGGTCGAGATTGTTTTCAATTTGTAATATTCAATGAGTGTTTCGTAATCTGTTCAAGGAGAACATTTTTCAGCTTTTGGTTGGCCCTATTTGAAATCCAAGTCTTAGTTATTATGCTCTAATGCAGTTAAAGCTCTCATTTCAGAGATGATTTGAAAGAAGTTCAAGCCTTTTCAGGATAAGCTTCCATAATTGATCGATTCAGCTCAAGTTAAAGCTTCTTTTAAGGCGCTCTCTTTCCAAATATTTTGAAGAATTTTCTACCCAAAATTTATGTTTGAAGTGGAAGGCTTGTACTTTTCCTGCTTAGTCTCTTGGTATTTTATTAGTTTTGGTAGTATTCGTTTTTTATTTTATTGTAATTTAAGCATTAGTCTCTTTTCATTATTTCAGTGAAAAGGCTTTAAAGAAAGAAACATTAAACATTCAATTATATGTCCAATAGATTTGAGAATTTTAAAAATGTTGAAAAGTCAGACTTATTAGGCACAAAAAAGAAAGTCTGGGGACTTATTACAAACAGAATAAAAAGGTGAGGGTCTTAATAGATACTCATTTTATCAGTTTTTAGATTTTAGATTTACTTTAGTTATTTTCGTTATTCGTATTACAATTGGTTAATTAAGTGGTTGGGTGGATTTCTATAACAACGAAATTTAAAGGAGTGGTCATAGTTTTAGCAATTTTTGGTAGTGGATTGTCTTAATTAAATTTGGAAAAATAGAATGTAAATTGCAAGGCTGTCTCCCGCTCATTTATGTACCTTGGCCTTCCTCTAGGGGCTACCCTAAACAATTAGCTTTTTGGCAACCAGTGATTGACAAAGTCCAAAGCAAATTGGACAAATGGAAGAGATATAACCTTTCAAGAGGAGGTCGCGCCACCCTTTGTAAGTCGGTTCTTTCTCATATACCAACCTACTATATGTCACTTTTTCAGATGCAGAAAAGGTGATTCGAACTCTAGAAAGAATATTGAGGGATTTTTTTTGGGAAGGGCATTCCAAAAGCAAAATAAATCATTTGGTTAAATGGAGTCTAGTTTCACAGTCCCAACAAGATGGTGGTCTTGGTATTGGTGGCTTGAAACTCAGAAATCAGAGCCTTCTAGCAAAATGGGGGTGGAGGTTCATCATTGAGGAAAACTCACTTTGGAGGAAAGTAATTATAAGCATTCATGGAAGAAGTAAGTTTGGTTGGCATACCAATGGTAAATTTTTCAGCAACCTTAGAAGCCCCTGGATTAACATCTCAAGATTCTGGTTAAAAGTGGATTCCTTGGCAGCCTTCAAAGTTGGTAACGGTGAAAGGGTAAGCTTTTGGTGTGATCCTTGGTTGGTTTTGGTTCCTCTAAAAATCTCATTCCCTAATCTCTTCTCCATCTCCACCAAACCCGAAGGTTCATTACAAGACTATTAGGATGAGACTTCAACCTCTTGGACTTTTTATTTTAGAAGATTGTTAAAGGATGAAGAGGCAGAAAACTTCCAGCTCTTGACTGGAAAACTCTATCACTGTAAACTTAATTTGCTTCCTGATAAAAGAAGGTGGTCTTTAGTACCAAGTGGGTTTTTCTCAATCAAGTCTCTTGTAAAGCATCTATCCTTCTCCTCCCCAATTGGTCCGCTACTAGAATCAACCTTATGGAAGTCTAAGAGTCCTAGGAGGGTAAATATACTGATATGGATCATGCTGAATGGCTCACTTAACAGTGCAGATATCCTCCAAAGGAAGATACCTACTCACTATATTTCTCCACAGGTTTGCTCTCTTTGTTGGGTAAACTCAGAATCTCTCTTACACTTGTTCTTCCGGTGTGTTTTTGTAGAAAATTGTTGGACAAATCTATTTAAGTACATCAATGTCAGCTAGGTTCTTGATAATGATTTTAAGGCTAATGTGCTTCAACTCTTGATTGGCCCATATTTGAAGAAGAAGCCAAGATTACTTTGGACCAACGCAGTTAAAGCTTTATTATCAGAACTTTGGTTCGAAAGGAATCAAAGAGTGTTTCAAGACAAAGCTTCTATTAGCTCCTTTAAATTTGATATCGCCTATATCAATGCCTCCTTTTGGTGCTCTCTTTCCAAAGCTTTTCAAGACTTCTCTATACAAGACATCAACCTCAATTGGAATGCCTTCATTTTCCCGCTCTCTTGATTTTGTAACAGCCTAGAGATGGTTATTAATTTTTAGTCTATCTTTCAATTGTAAGCCTTGTCATATGCAAGGTTTTCTTTATATTGTACTTAGCTATGGAATTCTAGTCCTTCTAGGAGATGACGAGAATGCTAGGGAGGTGTCAACCTAGTTGAGATGTCCTGGTGCATTTGCTGGTCCTTTTTGCGCTTTTTAGTGTGTTGGATTGTTTGCTCTTTATGTTTGTTTCCTTTCATTCACTTGTAACACCTTTCATTATCTTGATGAAGTGGTTTGTTTCATGTCCAAAAAAAGTATAGACCTTACTCTTAGAAGCGTGCTCAGAAGTCAGATTAGAAGAGGACAGAACCAATGCTATGAGTGGCACTAGCACCACCCATTTAGACTCTGCTACGTTTGGGACCAAGTCCTCTGGATCAGAGAGCGACAAACAGAATGGAAAGTCACCACCAATCTGTGAGCACTGTAAGAAACCATGGTACACCAAAGATCAGTACTGAAAATAGTTGCCAGCATGAAACCACTGAGGGTCTAAACATTCAATATCACCAAAATTTAAGTAAAAATTGCCACGATTTTCATCCTTAATTTCAATAGTTGCCGGCATGAAAACACTGAGGTTTCGTCTAACTTGAATTTTGGCTTCTAAACAATTAGTGAGGTTGAGAGTTTCTGAAGCTATCGATTCCAATCCCCCAAAGTAAGCACCTATGGCTTCAAACGTGTTTCTACACCAATAGTCCAGTGGAAGATTCTTGATTGATAACCAGCCCTCAAATCCTTTCATTACTAAGGGTCTGCCATGCCTTGACGGATTCCATTTTTCGAACGTCAAATGATAAGAACCAACTAACTGCTACTTGCCCGGGTATATAACTAGATCATTTAGATCACCATTACTGACCTTAATTAAAGCTTTATCTGCAAACAGGGGATTTATAGTTACAATGGAATTGAAGGCCTCACTTAACTCTTTTGTAATTTCCTTCCAATCGTTAAAAACCATGAGTCTTGAGATGATCCATAAACTACTAAAGTCTTCTTTGAATACTTCATGATCCTTTTGAATCCAAAAGGAGTTCTTGCTCTGTTCTCCCAACACCTGAACAGGGGACATCTCATGCGAATATGCATTAAACTTTGGTGGCTTAGAAACCAGATGAGGGAGCTCCTTTTTCCCTTTTAACACCTCTGAATAACTTCTTTCTTGATGATCCAAGAGAAGGAGGGAAGGGGGAGGAGGTGGCTGATCGAGAGTTATTGACCTGAACTAACTCAGAAGGGAGTTTACAGGAGGAAGAACTTACTTGTTGAACAGGGGGCTCTTTGAAGATGTGTATGCTGGCTTCAATCATGTCCTTGAATTCTTGCCATCCAGATTTGTCATCACCAAACGGAATGTGGATGTTCTTTCTTCCCCCTGAGGCTGGCCACACTGCACTGTGTAACGGTCATGCTTGTCCAGGGCCTGTTGCCCATGGCCGCATGCCCAATCCAACCCCCTTCTAGCTTACTTTCATATCCTGTATTGTATTAGCGTAGTTAGCTTGCTTTCTTTACATTTTCATTGTAAGTGACCACTCGCCCTTTTGCATATGCAAGGGCGCCAGTTGGCTTTTTGTTCAGAATGCACTATATGGGGATAAGACTAACCATCATTTCCTCATACCCGGAGTAGTACTCTATAAAGCCGTTGTTGTTGCTTATTGCTTTCTAGTCTACTACAATCTTTCTTTCTTTATTCACACTCACAAATCTTCTTACGAAAACCTTTTCTCTAAACCCGTTTTCTAAAACCGTTTTCCCTAAAACGGGGGTGGAGGTTGCAAGAGGCACTCGGTGTGCCATCGGCAGTCCGTAATCGAGTTGGCTGGCTTGTTCGTGAGCGGGAACAAGTGCCGCACAATCGCTAAGAGAAGCTTCCGAAAGAGCGATTGTGACAGTTGGTATCAGAGCCAGGTTGGCTTATAGAGGGAAGATCAGTGATCATGTCGGCGACGAAGAACCTGAACAAGTCCCATGTGGACAGATTGGTAGAGATGGAAGAACAAATGCTCTACCTGAGAGAGGTCCTAGATAATGTTCGTTTCCTTGAGACTCGGCTACAAGAAGTTGCCGAGAAAGCCGATGGAATTGATGCGGTGGTAGGCCGCCTAGACGGATTACCCGTCAGAGAATTGATGATGAGGGTAGAGACCCTCGAGACCAAGACAGTACGGTCCGGCAGCTTTGAACGAGGCGATAGCTCCTCGGGCTCTGTTGCCCACATAGAGGAGCGTGTCGAAGAGCTGGACAGCTCCCAAAAAGCAATACTTCAGATGGTAACCGATTTATCTGAAGACTTTCGATCGGCCCTGGATGTCGTCAGAGCCGAGATAGCGGATGTGAGTGCTAGAGTGAATCTCACCATCCGAGCGGTAGGGAACCAAGCCCCATCTGGGGGAGCAATGGCAGTGAGCCGAATAAAAATCCCAGAACCGAAACCCTTCTGTGGGGTGCGAGAAGCGAAAGCCCTGGAAAATTTTATCTTCGACCTTGAGCAATACTTCAAGGCGACGAACACAGTGACTGAAGAGTCGAAAGTCACAATAGCAACGATGCATCTAGTTGAAGATGCGAAATTGTGGTGGAGATCACGATTTACAGACATACAGGAAGGACGCTGCACTATTGATACTTGGGATAGATTGAAACAAGAACTTCGTTCGCAGTTCTTCCCTGAAAATGTCGAGATCTTGGCTCGACGAAAACTTCGAGAGCTAAAGCAAACAGGTAACATCAGGGACTATGTAAAACAGTTTGCAGGACTCATGTTGGACATACGAGATATGTCTGAAAAAGACAAGGTCTTTTGCTTTGTGGAAGGGCTGAAACCGTGGGCAAAATCAAAACTATATGAACAGAGAGTACAGGATCTCCCCTCTGCCTACGCGGCAGCTGAACGGCTGTACGACCTTAGCACTGACTCACAAGATGTGAGGAAACAATCAACTTCCTCCAATGGGGGAAACAGAAACAGCCGTTCCAGTCCTCCCAGACCTGGGGGAGGAGACAAGAACACAGGGGGGACCGTAAATCATCCCAACCGAGATCAGGAAACAACTGGCGGGGGCCGCCACAACAGCATAACAATTACAATCGCCCCCTATCTTGTTTCATATGTAGAGGGCCACACAGGGCGGGCGAATGTCCAAATCGAACTGCGTTCAATGCTTTTCAAGCCACATTGGCCTCTACCTCCGAAGACAAGGCTGAACTGGAAGAGACGGTAACCGAGCCAGTGGCAGAAATTGAGAATCCCAGGATGGGGGCATTGAAATTCCTATCTGCACTTCAGAAGAATATGGGAAAGGCGACGGAGCCACTAGAGAAAGGTCTCATGTATGTGGACGCTTGGGTCAACCAAAGATCGGCCAAAACCACGATGGTTGACTCTGGGGCTACCCATAACTTCATGGCTGAAAGGGAAGCTCGCCGCCTGAACTTGAATTGGGAAAGAGATGCAGGGAAGATGAAAGCTGTGAATTCCGCAGCCCTACCAATTACGGGGATAGCGAAGAGAACTCCAGTGAAGTTAGGAGATTGGAAGGGCTTCGTTGACTTCGTAATTGTCAAGATGGATGATTTCGACGTGGTACTGGGAATGGAATTTCTGCTTGAACATAAAGTCATACCAATGCCCCTTGCCAAATGCTTAGTCATTATCGGATCTACACCGACCGTAGTCCAAGCCAGTATCAAGCAGCCAAATGGGGTGAGAATGATCTCAGCCCTCCAATTGAAGAGGGGCCTGGCCCACGACGAACCCACGTTCATGGCCATCCCGATAAAATCAGTTGAGTCCACTGAAGAGGAGATCCCCCAAGACGTTCTATTTGTCTTGGAAGAGTATCGGGACGTCATGCCGAAAAGCCTGCCCAAGTCCTTACCCCCACGAAGGGAGATTGACCATGAGATTGAGTTGTTGCCAGGGGCAAAGCCGCCTGCCAAGAATGCATATCGGATGGCCCCGCCAGAATTGGCTGAGCTTCGGAAACAGTTAGACGAGTTGTTAGAGGCAGGATTTATTAGACTGGCAAAGGCTCCTTATGGAGCCCCAGTACTGTTCCAGAAGAAGAAGGATGGGAGCCTCTGGTTGTGCATCGACTATCGGGCCTTGAATAAGCTCACAGTCCGCAACAAATATCCCTTTCCTATCATCACTGACTTATTTGATCAGCTTCACGGTGCTAAGTATTTCTCGAAGCTGGACCTACGGTCTGGATATTATCAGGTTCGAATTGCTGAAGGAGACGAACCCAAGACGACCTGTGTCACGAGATATGGAGTCTTCGAATTCCTCGTGATGCCCTTTGGCCTCACCAATGCTCCAGCAACGTTCTGTACCCTAATGAACCAAGTGTTTCATGAATACCTCGACAAATTCGTCGTAGTATATCTTGATGACATTGTGGTCTATAGTGCCTCGTTGGAGGACCATCGGCGTCACCTCCAACTAGTCTTTGAAAAGCTGAGGAGAAATCAGTTGTATGTAAAGAGAGAGAAGTGCTCCTTTGCCCAAGAGCGCATAAATTTCCTCGGCCACGTGATTGAGTGTGGTCGGATTGGTATGGAAGAGGGCAAGGTGGCCGCAATTAGAGACTGGAGGGTACCATCATCCGTGACCGAACTACGATCCTTCCTCGGACTAGCCAACTACTATAGGCGGTTCGTAGAAGGATTCTCGAGAAGAACAGGGCCATTAACCGAACTGTTGAAGAAGGATAGCCAATGGAGCTGGACTCCTGAATGTCAAGCCGCCTTTGAGGGCTTGAAGAAAGTGATGATTGAGGGGCCGGTCCTCGGAATTGCCGACGTGACCAAGCCATTTGAAGTAGAGACTGATGCTTCTGACTTCGCGTTGGGCGGTGTTCTCCTCCAAGACGGACACCCCATCGCGTATGAGAGTAGAAAACTAAATGATGCCGAACGGAGGTATGCCGCCTCCGAGAAAGAGATGTTAGCAGTAGTTCACTGCTTGAGGGCCTGGAGACAGTATCTCTTGGGGGCCAAGTTCGTGGTCAAGACCGACAATAACTCCATTTGTCACTTCTTCAACCAACCGAAGTTGTCGTCGAAACAGGCACGGTGGCAGGAATGTCTAGCGGAGTTCGACTTCCAATTCGAACATAGACCGGGGAAAAGTAACCAAGCGGCTGACGCTCTTAGCCGAAAGAGCGAACATGCGGCCCTGTGCATGTTCGCCCGCCTACAAGCAAGTACGTTGAGTGCAACAGTATGAGAAACTGTCAAAACTCACTTGACAAATGATACAGCGGCGCAGGCCATCTTACAGTTGGCCAGAGAGGGGAAGACACGCCAGTTCTGGGTGGAAGATGATCTACTATACACCAAAGGCAATCGCCTCTACATCCCCAGGTCCGGGGAGTTACGAAGGTCGCTGATGAAGGAGTGTCACGACACACCGTGGGCAGGACATAATGGTTGGCAGAGGACTTATGCCCTTCTGAAGCAAGGCTACTATTGGCCAAGTCTTCGAGACGATGTCATGCAATTTACCAAGACTTGCCTTGTCTGCCAACAAGATAAGGTTGAAAGGGCGAAATTAGCGGGTCTGCTGGAACCCCTACCTGTGCCCTCTAGACCGTGGGAGAGTGTGTCTCTCGACTTCATCACCCATTTGCCCAAGGTGGGAGAGTTTGAATCGGTCCTTGTTATCAACGACCGGTTCTCGAAATATGCCACGTTCGTCCCAACGCCGAAAATGTGCACAGCCGTGATGACTGCTCAGCTGTTCTTCAAACACATCGTGAAATTATGGGGTGTCCCCATGAGCATTGTTAGCGATCGGGACGGAAGATTCACTGGGACATTCTGGACAGAATTGTTCAGAATATTGGGATCATCACTGAATATCTCCTCTAGCTATCATCCCCAAACTGACGGTCAGACGGAACGCTTCAACAGTATGCTCGAGGAATATCTGCGTCACTTTATCGACGCTAGGCAGAAGAACTGGGTCCAGTTGTTAGATGTGGCTCAGTTCAGCTTCAATAGCCAACAGAGTTCCGCGACCGGAAAAACGCCCTTCGAAGTGGTGTGCGGCAGACAGCCACTCATGCCACACTTGGTGGACCACCCTTATGCAGGCAAAAGTCCTCAGGCACATAACTTCACTAAAGAGTGGAGCAAAACCTCTGAGATCGCTCGCGCCTACCTAGAAAGAGCATCGAAGAGGATGAAGAAGTGGGCTGATAAGAAGCGGAGGGCCCTTGAGTTTCAAGCTGGGGACAAGGTCCTGATCAAGCTACGACCGGAACAGTTTCGTTTCCGAGGCCAGAGAGACCAACGGCTAGTAAGGAAATATGAAGGTCCAGTGGAGGTAATTGAGAAGGTCGGGAGAACCTCATACAGGGTTCAGTTACCCTCATGGATGAAGATTCATCCTGTCATCCATGTGAGTATCCTGAAGCCCTATCATCCCGATCCCGAGGATGAACAGCGAAACATGCTAAGGCGCCCACCGGTCATGATGAAGAGTTCTGCTGAGAAAGAAGTTGCACAAATCCTGGATAAACGTACGCGCCGTATTGGAAGACCCAGACGAGAACTGACAGAGTTCTTAGTGAAATGGAAGGATCTCTCCGACGAAGAGATCAGTTGGGAGCGGGCCGAAGACTTGAAGAATGCAGCTCCAGCCATTGCAGGTTTTGAACAAGGTCGGTTGACGGGGACGTCAACCAATTAAGTGGGGGAGAATGTAACGGTCATGCTTGTCCAGGGCCTGTTGCCCATGGCCGCATGCCCAATCCAACCCCCTTCTAGCTTACTTTCATATCCTGTATTGTATTAGTTTAGTTAGCTTGCTTTCTTTACATTTTCATTGTAAGTGACCACTCGCCCTTTTGCATATGCAAGGGCGCCAGTTGGCTTTTTGTTCAGAATGCACTATATGGGGATAAGACTAACCATCATTTCCTCATACCCGGAGTAGTACTCTATAAAGCCGTTGTTGTTGCTTATTGCTTTCTAGTCTACTACAATCTTTCTTTCTTTATTCACACTCACAAATCTTCTTACGAAAACCTTTTCTCTAAACCCGTTTTCTAAAACCGTTTTCCCTAAAACGGGGGTGGAGGTTGCAAGAGGCACTCGGTGTGCCATCGGCAGTCCGTAATCGAGTTGGCTGGCTTGTTCGTGAGCGGGAACAAGTGCCGCACAATCGCTAAGAGAAGCTTCCGAAAGAGCGATTGTGACACACTGCACACTCTACAAACCACTTATCTTTAACTCAAAATTTGGCTAAACGAATGAAACTCTGGTCTACTCTTTCCTTTAGTAAAAAGAATTCAAATGTTGGGCCAAACAGAAGTCTTCTAAAACTTTCTTTAAGCCACAGGGCTGAGACCATAGAAAGGAACATGGTTTGGCCTCTTTTCAAATCTTCCACGAGGAACCCGGGTCCCTCTTGCCACATACAGAAAAAATGATCAAGAATGCTACAACTTTTGATCTCCATGGCAGAAAAGCGCACAGACACAAAACACAGAAAGCCGAGGGAAGGAAAACCGCCAGAGAGTGAAAGAGAGGAGGGAAACAGGAGGGAAAGGGGTGCGGTTAGGGTGAGGAGACATGGTAAGTACCGACGGGATGGGAAGAGGAGGGGGTGGGAGGCTGAGTTGGGACGGGAGGGGAGAGGGAGGAGGGAGGGGAGAGAGACATTTTTTCGTCGCTAAAATGCCAAGGGGACCCCTTATCACCCTTCCCGACCCTTGTTCTTAACATGAATAAATTGTGCAAGAGCCTGAATATGAATCCTTAACCTCAAGGAGGCCTCCACCAAATAATTTAAGATTAATATAGTTAGAGATATCCAGTTTTCTCCCTTATTCTCGTAAGGTTTTAATTTAACAAATATGCTGTCCATAAAATGGACAAACAACATAGGTCCATAGGTTCAAATCCTAATAGTTTGTGCATAAAATAGGAATCTTGAAAAAAATCATGGGAAGCATGCTAATTTCAGAACCTATCATCATGTAACATGCCTAGTTTACATTTCTAATAGAAGTATTAGGGATTCCAATGGTATCAAAATTTCATCACTGAAATCTTACAGCATCTTGTCGCAAATCATCATTTCCTGATTTTGCAAGTTGTCGGTATCTGTGGCCATCTGAACCTTCGCATTCAATCACTTTGGGAGCGTTTATGCCATTCATAATCCTGCATATATATAGATATATTTATATATTTTTTAAATTTTAAAAATTAGTCGATGAATTTTTCTGGATGCCACAAATAACTTCCAAACCACAATTCATTAAGCAAGTCTGCAGGACAGAATAAAAACTACATACCTAACTGTATCAGCCAAGCCTTTGAAATATGGGAAGGAACCTTCCTGATATTGACAACTTCGGTCAACTGGAAAGGTAGCCGTCACCACAGGTACCTGATGGTCAAATACAAGGAGGAAGAAAATTTCAAAGATTTTACTACGAAGAAAAGAGAGTATTAAAATTGTCAATCTTCGCATGACTTAACTAGTTAAGACATATAAGCTCGAAGATATGAGGTTTGAAAAGGGTGTACTAAAATGCCACATAGAAACGCAATTAGGAAAACATGACAAGGAGCTTTAACTTATATACAAATGTGTTATAAATAAATCTTATTCATATTCCCACGAGTTTTACAAAGATGAGAACATTATTTCATTAGATAACTCTTCGGGGGATTTTCAAAAATAGAAAAATAAGGGAAACTATTTACACAAAATAACAAAATTTTAATGTTCTTTGATAGTAGAGACTGATAGAGGCTGATAGAAATCTATCGGTGATAGAAACTGATAGAAGTTTTTCACCGATAAATGCTAATAGAAGTCTATCAGTACCTATCAGTATTCTTTTTGCTATTTATGCAAATAGTTTCACATTTTTTCTCTATCTATGAAAATTTCCCCAACTCTTCCTTTTTTTTTTTTTTTTTTTTTTTTTTTCAATAATATAAGATACAAAATTCCGTATTAAATTTTAATTGTAGTGCTATTACATAGATTTGGATACATAAAATAATTAATATGACAAGTATGAACTAATCTAAAATCTAATCACTGATTAAATACAAGAAAATATTTCACAAACTCAAAATTTATAAATCTGCACTTCATTTCCAGACTTCCTAAGCCTGCAGTCCAAACACAGGTTTCTTAAACTCAAACTACCTAAACCTCCCAGCCTAACCCACAGGCTTAGCATTCCAAACCTACGCACCAAACGCCCCCAAAAGGTCTTCAAATAGATTAAATTTTACCCGATAAACTATAAAGAGTAATCCCCTAATTCCCAGAAAAAGTAATTAGATTACCGTTAGGATCAAGAAACATATAAACTACGTGCATTAACCTAACACCCTAAGAACCTAAGAAATGGAGCGAGAAGCACCTACAAGTTCCAATGGCGGAAGACTACGCAGTTCTCTTGGAAGCATCATCCTTTTATTAGTATCCTGCTTTTGCGATTGAGTCAAGGAAATCATCACTATTTCTTCACAGAAGGTCGTAGATAAATATTGAAAAGTGAACCAAGTAGGACTTCTTATCCCAGGGTAGAAAGAAGCATAGTCGCAAATTTTCATGACATACCTCTCTCCTTGTCTCCAGTTCTGCAAGCTTGATATAGATTTCTACCATTTGCTTGACCTATGTTCATAGGCTTAATTTATATAAATATGTGTGTCAAGTTTCAAATAGAACCATATATTGAAGAAAAAGTCACGGTTCCATGAAATACCTGTCTAATCAGAGCTCCATGGTTGGATGACAGCTCCTTTAATAGATACTCTGCTGCAAATTTTTTGTCCATATCCACAATAAATGAGTTTCTGCTGCGTTGTTTGTCTTTAACACGGTCACCGTTTGCCAGGGCAAGAAGCTGCAGAAATCAGAGGGAATCATTTTTGTTTGTTCGATTATTTTTTTAGGCTACACAGCAATGTAAAAAAAAGCATAGGCAGTAAAAATTAAGTCAAATACCTGAAATATAGTGTGGTATGGATGGTCTATAGCCATTTTTTTTACGAGAGAAACCAAGGCTACCTGCACAGTTTGAAGGTCTGATCAACCCAAACAACAAATGCCAAAAGAGACCTAACCACTCCCTCAAGAACCTGAAAATTGTTTGGTCCTTGACCATCCTTTGCGCAGCCCATTCTTGAAGCAATTTGGTAAACCAGAGGTATAAATTTATACGACTGAACCTACAGGATGTTCAAATTATATTAAACACTCCTTTCTTTTCCTGGGATATGACATGAATTAAATTCTCAAAATAACAGGAAGAACTGTTTTAACTACTAGCAGCTTATATTTCATATAAAAACTACGTGAGAACTGAGAAGTGTACTGTAATAATGCATCTAACCAAAAAAATTGTCGATATACCTCAGCAATTGTGCTCCGCATGTTATTTATGACATTTTGCCTAGAAGAAAGGCTGAACCACAATGAAACTAGTCGAAACACCTGGAATCAGTATGTCCAATTGATGAAGAAAGAAAACTTTAGTTAACCTATTGACTTTATCTTGAATAGAGAACTGGACAAGTAGTACATACCACTCTCACGTCATATTTGTCACCAACCTCCAAGCATCGTTTATATCCTTCTAATGCTAGGCTGAGAAAATTGTCTCGGTCATCCTGACAAAAATTGCAGGAAAAAAAAAAAAAAAAACAGACTTTGTTGGACTTGCCTATCTTTTGAGAGGGTAAAAAATATATTGATCTATTTTGATATTGCAACATAGTTCTTATATCATAGAAGAGATACCCAGTACAAATAAGGAAGGAAAATAACAAAGAAAAGTATTGACAATGAATATTTACATAAATGTTCCTAAATAACAGATATTCCAACAGCATATAGAAACAAAGAGCCTAAAGTTCCATAGAAACATGAAGACATGAAGCATGGATTCTATTTTGGGTGACATGTCCATGGATCAGCAACGGGCTTCTTGGCTTCTATGATACACAGAAAAGCCTTAACCCTCTGCTTACATAGCAAACTACTGCTTAATCTACTCTCATACGCTCATTTACCATAAAGAGTTCTTATCATTAAATATTAAAAAAAAAGAAAAGAAAAGAAAATAAAAATTACATTATTTTTTTTTTAAAATATCAGTAAATTAGATAAACATGGATTCCTTTATAAAGGGAAGGAAGAATTGCCAAAACTCTCTGAATTCTAAAATCTTTAACACATACACACATAGGCGTGTATATTTATGTCAATATAAAGAGAGCAACGATAATGATTTTTGAGTACGTCTCTTATTTCATGTCTAAATATATTGAATTATCAGTTAAAACGTCTGTGTCCTCGTCCATGCTTCAAAAAATGGACAAAAACACAAAACAACATATCCACAATTTATAAATTATCAAACAAGGTTATGTTCATATTAGAAAAGTTCAACATTTCACACAGCCAAATCACAAACTGAACGTAAAGTATGAAAGAGAAGCTTAATTAGGATACTTTTCAACTGTAAAATGTCAAAATACCTGCAATTTGTCTGCCTCTTCCCTGTCCATGGAAAGTTGCTTTTGTAATTCTTGTATTTTCACTGTAAAGTCAGTCTTCTCTCCCTATATTGAAGTGCAGATAAAATATTGTTATATAGAGGTCTAACTTTGAAAGGAACATAATATTCGTATTCCTATAGCATAAACAAAAAAGAAAGAGAAAAGGAAAGAAACCATCTTATTATAGGGGGGAAGTCCCAGTACGAGGAAAAAAAAAGAAGAATAAGAATAAAATGAACGATAGATTATTACAGCTGACATAAATATTTACCACTGACATTTACTGAGAATAAACCAACAAAAGGTAATATATCTCCCCATAGATATAGCAACAAAAAGTTCAGTGATGACCAAATATCTTGCGGTTAGTTTGATAATAATTTTCTCTCTCTGAACATTATGCTCATTTACTAATGTTCTTTTGGTTTTCCATATCAATTTTCCAAAACAAAAATAAACAGATCCAAGTATCTTTTCAAAAGTGAAAATTAATAACACCTGATTGTTTATTTAGGAACTTCTTGTTATAGTATATATGTAAATATAAGAGCTTATTAGTCTTTTGTCCTTTATTGTAATTCTACCGAGTTTAGGGCTTCCATGTATATTCATATATTGAACTCGTGTATAGAATGAGTGAGGAGTTCTCTCATATTCTGGTCTAACATTATCACTTCTCACAAGACCTCACAAAAAAAGAAAATAAAATAAATAATCAATAAATAATAAATAATAAATAATCATTATCAAACAGGCATCTAAAGGTGATTTAACATGGTTGGTCCTGATTTGATCAACGTGTTCAATAATATTTACTGAATGCACAGAAGTGAAATGACAAAATAAGACAAAATATATGTATACACATTAAAGAGCATGTCTTTAAAACCCAAGCCAACCAGTAATATAGTGGGCCAATAGTTTCAAGACTGAGAGAAGGGAGGGATGAACCTTTGTTGAACTTTTTAGTCGTCTAATGAGTGCTTCCAACTCCATTGTCTGCAAGGCCATAAGATGTTGGTAAAAATGATAAATAATAGTTCATTATAAGTTCCTTTGACGCTTGATTCCATATTTTACTTGAGTCACTACCTTATGCTTCCTCAGATGCATTGCTGCTTGCCATTCATTAGAGTTGAGTCTTTCTTCATAACTCCTAAACAAAGCATCAGCATAATGTGCAAGATGAAAATGAGTCTGGCTCTGTCTCCCAACTGATTTCTTAGTAAGGAACTCCTGACCCTCAGCAAGAGATACTGCCGGTTTTAGGTACTTCTCTAGAATAGTTCTTGAACTGTACTTAGCCATACACAGAAAGAGCTTACAGTTAAATAACGATACTGGTACAAAAGGCTTCTCTCATTTCTTATCACCAAAATAAAATCTAATAAAATAAATCAAGACAATTGAAAGATGTAACTTCCTTAATTCATGGAAAGAATATATTACTTGCTCGATCTAGTTTCAGCTAGCCACTTCCCCACCAAGCGTAATACATCTGAAGCTTCCTCACTGGATTGGAAGTGTTGCGAAACATGTTCTGCAAGGCTAATTGCCATTGAGTGCTGCCCTTGGGCACGCAACAGCTTTGCTTCTTCAAGCTGCTTGTGCAAACAACGAAGTGAATAATTTAGTATCTCTTTTGGATCCCGTAAAAAGAAAACCATCATCACTTTAGTATCATGCACATGATTGAACAAAATATTAGACATTGCCAAGTTCAACAACATTGACGAGGAATAGAAGTTGTGTACCCTTCCAAGCCAATACAGTGCTGAGTTCTCTTCTGCCTCTCGAAGACAGAGAGACTTTAACTCATGTAAGGCGTCAGCCGCTTGAGAATATCTAGATCCCTGAAAATTAAAAAACTATAGATCAGAAAATTGAACCAAATTGCAGCTTCCAGATGGTATTGTATTATGTACCTTGCGAAGGGTGGAAGCAGATTGCAAAAGATGTTGCACCATACAATCCTTACTTTTCAAAACCTGAAGTAGAACTCGACGAAATGCTATAAAAGGTTCTAATAAATCCATATGTAGTTGAGTACTTTTCAGAATACAGCTCCAATCAGAATTCAGCAAAGATAACTAGATCAACAGTTAAACTTTGTTAAACAACAATCCTCAATTTCTGATAGGTATCTTGGAACATGAAGGAAAAAAAACGAATAAAGAAGCAATCCCTATGTATGTTTATCAGTTAAACATACACTGAAGCATCACAATTATGTCAGGCAATGACATTTTGTATATGAATAAAATAGAGGTTAACGGTCATATTTTGTGAAGGAGCTTCAAATAGTCAGATGACACTATTAGTTGAGCAACTAAAGAAAATTGAGGTAATAGTCCAGTTGATGCACAAGGAGCAGGTACTACCCTTCGGTACATATACAATTTGTCTCCTTAAAAGGAAAGGAAGAAGTAATATATTTCTTCATTATTCATTTACTTTCTTCACATAAAATAAACTGTCAACCTTTGCAATTGAATTGGAGGCCCCAGTCACTCTTATTGTGATCAGTGAAAATTTCACGAGGTAGAGATGAGACAAAAGAATAATAAGAGTAACTGTACCATCATAGTGAACCTTTGGAACTTTCAAATGGTAAGGAAAAAAGAATTTAAAAAGAATTATATGAAATGTAACTGATGAAAACAAATGATTTTACGTGTAATTAATTTCAGAAAACGTGTGTTTTCTTTCTTAAATGAAATAGAAGTTTTCCTCACAAAATCCCCTTTCTTATTTCTTATCAATAAAAGCGATGAAAACACATGATTTTACGTGTAATTAATTTAAAAAAATATACTAAGTAACCATTATCATAGGAGCCTCACTTTATTATGAAGAAAATAGCAAGAGAACGGATTTATGTGAAAACCCTAATAGATAAACATTGCGGGTGTTGAAAAAAGTTGTTTTAGCCCTAAGGGCATTTTTGTCTTTTTCAAGGTGTCTACAGTTTTAGGGTTTCTGTAGCTATTTATATCTGAGTTTGGGAGTTTTGTAAAGTGTAACAAAATTAATAAAATATCCTTCGAAGTGACAATAGGATAGCTGAACGGAAAAATCGCCACCTTATTGAGGTGGCACGATCTTTCATGATTCCTGCGTCCTTACCGTCGTACCTATGGGGAGATGCTGTGCTTACTGCAGCTCATCTCATCAATTGAATGCCCTCCCGTGTGCTAAAATTCCAAACACCTATTGAGTGTTTTAAAGAGTCGTTCTCGTCCACTCGTCTTTTCCCTAATATCCCCCTTAGGGTGTTTGCCTGTACTGTCTTTGTTCATAATCATGGTCCTCACCAGAATAAGTCCGCTCCTCGTGCTCAAAAGTGTGTGTTTGTTGGGTATCCACTCCACCAATGGGGCTACAAGTGTTTTTCAACCTTCCTCCAGAAGTACTTTGTCACTATGGACGCCACTTTTCTCGAGGATAAACACTTTTTTCCCGTTAATCCTCTTCAAGGGAGACCGCTAGTGAAGAGACTAACACAACCACCTATTATGTTCCCTTAGACCTTCATCCTTAACCTATCCCTGAAGCAAATGACTCTGTCCTTCCTACGAAACAGGTGTTCTGGATTACTACAGGAAGAATCTTAGAAAGGAAATAGTTCCCCTGGTTGCTCCTCTGGAAGTTGTCCAAGAGTTAGAACCGGAACGAGCTCAAGGTACCTTTGTTCCATCCGATAATGAGTGTGTTGAGGGTAATGTGGTTGAGGGTGATGCAATCAATGTGATGAACTCTGACAATGTCGAGATTGGCAATGAAAATAAGCTATCAGGAGATACACAGGAAACTGAAAGCTTGCAACAGAAGGATGAGTGTGATTCTTACTCTCAACCGTGCACTGATAAACAGGTAGACAAACCTGGTGAGTATGATGCTACTCTTGATCTGCCGATTGCTCTATGCAAAGGAACTAAATCATGTACTAGTCACTCTATGCAGAGTTTTTTGTCCTACCGTAATTTATCTTCGGGATTTAAGGCCTTTACTACCAACCTGGATAATGTGATGATACCGAGCAGTGTGCATAAGGTTATGGAAGTTCCTGAGTGGAGAGCTGCAGTTATGAAAGAAATGCGAGCGCTTGAAACGAATAAAACTTGGGATCTGGCTGTGCTCCCTAAAATACACAAAACCGTCGGATGCAAGTGGGTGTTCACGATGAAGTACAAATCTGATAAGACTATTGACAGATACAAGGCCAGGCTGGTTGCAAAAGGGTTTACCCAGACATATGGAGTAGATTACTCACAAACCTTCTCTCCGGTGGCAAAACTTAACACGATTCGAGTTCTTCTCTTAGTTGCTATAAACAAAGACTGGCCTTTACATCAACTAGATGTAAAGAATGCATTTCTGAATGGTGAATTAAAAGAAGAGGTCTATATGAGCCCGCCTCTAGGTTTTGAAGCAAGGTTTGATAATTGAGTTTGCAAACTAAAGAAATCTCTAAGATAGGTTCACAACTTTCGTTAAATCCCAGGGGTTTGATAATCTCTAAGAGAGCTTGGTTCGATAGGTTCATGACTTTCGTTAAATCCCAGGGGTTTGTTCAAGGGCATTCTGATCATACCCTGTTTACTAAGAGATCGACATCAGGGAAGGTAGCTATTCTGATTGTCTATGTTGATGACATCATTTTATCCGGTGATGATACAACTGAGATTGTCAGGTTAAAACAGAGGATGCCAAATGAATTTGAAATCAAAGACCTTGGCAGTCTGAGATACTTTCTTGGAATGGAGGTAGCAAGGTCAAAAGAAGGAATCTCTGTTTCTCAACGGAAGTATACTCTTGACGTTGAAAGAAACAGAAATGACTAGGTGTAAACTTGCAGATACGTCGGTCGAAGTCAATAGCAAGTTGGGAGATTTTGGTGAAGATGTCCCTGTTAACAAGGAGCGGTATCAACGTCTCATGGGGAAATTGATTTACCCCTCACACACCAGACCTGATATATCTTCTGCAGTCAGCATGGTTAGTCAATTTATGCAGGCTTCGTGTGAGAGATACATGGAGGCTGTTACTCGGATTTTGAGATATTTGAAGTCTACTCTTGGAAAAGGATTGGTGTTCAGAAAGCATGACAAGAGGTGCATTGAAGCATACACGACTCAGACTGGGCAGGTTCTATTACAGATAGGAAGTCCACATCGGGGTACTATACCTTTGTGTGGGGAAATCTAGTTACCTGGCGAAGTAAGAAACAAGGCACTGTTGCTAGAAGTGGTGCTGAAGCAGAGTACAAAGCTATGTGCCTGGGAATTTTTGAAGAAATATGGTTTAAGAAGGTTCTGACTGATCTTCATCAGGAAAGTCATGGCTCTATGAAACCGTACTATGATAATAAGGCTGCTATCAATATCGCTAACAATCCTGTTCAACACGACAGAATCAAACATGTGGAAATTGACAGGCACTTTATCAAAGAGAAGCTGGACAGTGGCAGTATCTATATTTTCCCTATATTTCATCAAGTCAACAGATCGCCGATGTTCTCACCAAAGGGCTACCAAGACAGAAATTCGACACCTATGTTAGCAAGTTGGATCTTATTGATATCTATGCTCCAACTTGAGGGGGAGTGTTGAAAAATGTTGTTTTAGCCCTAAGGGTATTTTTGTCTTTTCTAAGGTGTCTACAGTTTTAGGGTTTCTGTAGTTATTTATATCTGAGTCTGGGGATCTTGTAAATTGTAACAAAATTAATAAAATATCTCTTTCGTGATTTTTTCTCCTTGGTCTAGGATTTTCCACGTTAAAATCTTGTCTCCTTCTCCCCGTTTCAATAACGAGCACTGGGTAAGAATTTACTATTAATCTATGATTTGAAGGCGGAGAATTGCCAGAATATTATAAATAGTATTTAAGGTTTAGGATAAAAGGAGATAATGGAGGTGAAGGATGGAGAAGGTAAGAGTTTTGTTTTGTTTTGTTTTTTGTTTTTGTTTTTTTAATTTTTAACAGATTTTTATGTTTTTAATTTTGTATTTTAATGTTTTTGTTATTCAAGTTTTTATTATTTTTTTATTTAAAATAAACTAAAGATATATATATATATATATTTTTTTTAAAAAAAGCAATATCACATCATACTCATAATTTAATAAATTTAAGCCGCACCACATCAACGTGAAAAATGAAAATAATAAAAATGTACATAGTATTGGGAAAATACTCAATGTCTTTTAGATGAGAAAGTCACAGATATATAGGGGTATAAGATAACCCTAAACTAAGGTATGCACAACTACAATAAAGAACAACTGGACATAATAACATATATTATAAAAAAGGAATGTCCACTCATCACTACACTCCAAAGAGTTGATGACAAGGACCAAAAGGTCCAAAAGTGTTAACAGGACTAAAAATGAGATCACATGCACATCGGATTGAGGATTACCTGGTCCATTGTGGGAATCACATGATCTGAGAACACTTTCGGATTCCCATGAAGAAAAATTGAATCTTCAGAATCCATCCAACGTAATCCCCAAGCCAAGCCCAGATGATAAAAGATCTGCATAGGCAGACAGAAGAAAATACAAACTCGGTAATCATGTAATTAGAAAATTAGTCACATATTCAAATAAACTACAAGAATACTTTGTAAGATTCGATCAAGCTATAGGAATCAAATAAAAACTTTTGGAACCATAGAGATCAAATTGCAATTAATCCCAAATCATAAGAACCAAATTTAAAATTTTAATACTATAGAAGCTAAATTAAAAATCAACCTTAACCCATAAGACCAAATTAGAACATTTCAAACCATTGGACTAAATTCAAAATCAGCCAAAAACAAATTGAAACCTCATTTCTTCCCAAATTAATATTGATTTTCATTTAACTTCTACAAGTGAGAGGAGTATTAAAACATTGATAGAACTAAAAAAAAAACCCATCAGTTGGGTTGATTGGTGCCTAAACAAAATCAGCCCAAACCACAAGGACCAAATTTGTAAATGTCATTTAGCCCAAAAAAAAAGAACAAATTGAAAACGCAGAAATCCGTTCAATGTGCTATAAAGCATGATGGAGAACAGTTCAAACTTCAAATCTAATATCTGGTGAGGATGAAACACTCAATCCAAGAAAATCTTTGTTCTCACAGTCCTGGGAATTGACGAGATGGTGCATCCTCATCCTCCATGGGTCATTTATCTCATAAAGCAAGATATAAGTTACGCACCTGAAGCTTAATTATAGTTGAATATATATATTCGGTGCTTTCTTCACTTGCATGAGTTATGGACCACACTAACTCCTACAATAAACTATGAGTCAGTACACAAACAATTCTGATCTCAGTCAATGCAGATAGAAGAGACAAATATTACCCGCTTTGAATCTTTGAACCTTATATAAAATTCATCAAAGTCTCCTTCTTCCAATGCCCGCAAACAACTAATATTCAGCATGCAGAACCCAGAAACGTCATCATTGTAAAATACAAAATAATAGTATTACTATTAGGTAAAATTTACCACACTTCTAATAAATCTTTGTTTGGATATATTAAGTATTTGGGTTCATTAGACAATGTTTGGGTTGTGTGGGGAAGTGCATAGTGAAATTTGGATTTATATAACTTGTGTTTGAATTGTAGAAAGGAATGATTTCATTAAAGTTGAGTTTGTACACGTTGGAGAAATTTGGGTTTGTATAACTTAGTTTAGATTGTACAAAGGAAGAACTTCATTACACTTTTGAAAAGGAAACGATACTTTAAATTTTGAAAAGGAAACAAGAAATTAATTTTTTTTTAAAAAAATTATAACATTTACTCATGAGAAATGGGTTAATCACACGAAAGAAAGGGAAGACAACCTACTGGCCAGGGGAAGAGGGCCCACCCCCCACAACAAGAAAACTACTTTACAAATATTTAATTATTCATGCAATTTTTTTTAATATATATATTTACCATAGCAATCTTAGAGAGAGTGCAAAATCTATTTGAATCATTTCCAATCTATGGCATAATGCTATAATGTACAGATTGATGTGAGAGACAGTGCAAGGGCTTGTATTATGAAATGCTACATTGTGGGAAAAGAACATGAAAAACCAAGTGGCAAGAAAAATTGATACGAGTAGAAAGGAAGACAAATGAAAAATTAGGAAAAAGCAAAATACTTCCGAAACAAAGTGGGATAAAGGAGTAGCTCCAAGAAACTCAAGATGATATTATTAATAATGAATCAAAGATGATGGCTAAAAGCCAATTTATATAAGACTGAAGCAGCTGGTTCTAGGTAACCTGGGCAGCCAGTTACAATTTGTTAAAAACTAAGGTAGCCGTTGTGATAACCTGGGCAACTGGTTACAAGAAGTCTAACTGAATTAAACTAACAAGATAAACACTAAGCTTCCTACGTCATGGGACCATGGCAGCCTTGTTATGGGGCCGTGCATCCCCCCCTATGGCATGAAATTTCAGATACTGAAACAAAATGTTCCAATGAATCAATGATTGGATAACTTAAGTTAGGAAGATTCCAATTAGTGGAAGTGCCACATTGCTTTCAAAAACATTTATTGATCCACTCTAATACATAAAACAAAGACGGAAGTTGGATGGCAGGGAAGTCTTCTAGTTCGGTGCACACTAAAACAAAAAGAGACTTGACAGAGCAGGAAATTGAGTCCTGTATTATCTAGCCCCCACAGACAATATCATCCAGTCCTAAGCCAACAGATTATGTATGTCTTAATTGTACTTTTTTGTGGGACAAGATCGATATATGTATACATGTAAAGGCCTGAGTTAAATTACAAGTACAAGGAGGGACTAATTCTAGGATGTTATTTCATGGACTCTCCTCCGTTTGGCTGATAGCCACTCAAATTCGAAGTAAATAGTGGTTAGATTTGGCTTTTAAATGAGAAATTCCAAAATTCAAAGTAGATAGTAGTTAGATTTGCAGTGTTCAGTCAACCATTCGATGTAGCTTGGTGTCATGGGATCTCAAATGATAACAAAGCCTAATGATAAGAGATTGAAAAATGGGTTGCTGGTTTAGCAACTTTGGTTTTTGCATCAAATACCTATGCAGGTTTTCGTTGAAATGAATATTCTTGTTTTGACAACTTGATGAACCAGAATCAGGTCCTGCATAAAGCAAGGAGAAATCCCAGTTTCCTGCACGCCAGGCAGCTTCATACTGTACCCATACGATCACACAATATTCAGCTTGATTAAATTATACAACTATGGACACATAGTAAACAATGAAACAAGCTGATAATATAACCAAGGATTATAATATCGGTTGATATATTCATAAAAAGAAGGAAGACCTAAAACTTAAAAGGAAAAAATCCTATCACAATAAATACAATATAACTAAAGCAAATATTTAAGGCATAAGTTAACAAATAGTAAGATCTATAGCATAGTTTAAACCTAAACTAATAACTATATCAATTTAAACCCCAAACTTTTTGTAGATGTATCAATTTAAGCACCGAATTCTTTCAATTAAACTTCTAAAGTGTTATAAATGAATCGATTAAAAAATATTTATTAAGATTATATTTGTAAATTGTCCATGCACTCAATTCTTACACATTATGGACTTCTTCATATATCGAATTAATAAAGTAGACAATTATAATTGATGCATGGACAATTTTCAAAGGAAATCTTAATTGAGAGTCTTAATTGATTTGCTTATGAATGTTTAGGGTCTAATTAATAAATTATAAGTTTCACACGATGTTTATCCAAACATAACGTAATGAAGGATGTAAATTGATACACTTACGAAATTTCAAGATTTAAATTGATACAATTTTAGTTCAAGTTTAAAATAAATAAAACCTCATTCCCAAATGCTCTCTCCTCTCCCCAAACCTTCCCTCCGACCTTTTTCTTCCCATCCCACCTTCATACAAGCTCCGATTATTCCCCATCTTCCTTCCTTACATCCATTCTTTTTTCTATGGAGGTGAAAAGTTGTATTATTTTTTATCATTTCTTTTGTACGTGGCAAGATGGCAATGGTTTCTTAGTGGAAGATATGAAAAGGGGCCAGAAAGTATTCTTCTCAGTGACTATGGCATAGTGGCTCGATACCAGCATGAAAAGGTTATCGAGTGGTCAAACTTTTGAGTCCTTTTTACTTAAGGAAAAAGTTGATCAAAGTGTAATTTTTCTTTCAAAATTTCGTGACAATGAACGTTGGTTTGTGGAGTGTGCGGTCTGACTTTCAACTGGAAGGAGGAAGAATATTCACATTCCTTATTGAGATGGCAAGTCATGTTGGCAAGAGTTCAAATAAATGGTTAGCTTTTATATTAATATGTTGATTATTTCCTTTATTGTGAAATTTTATATTGTACTTATTGTATTATATTTGCTATATTTTATTCTTTCCTTATTTGAATTATTTTATTCTTTCCTTATTTGTAATTGGGTATTTCTTCTATTTAAGAAACTCTTTTCTCCTAAGATTAATAGGAGAAAAGATTAATCGTTTTTAGCATAGCATCAGAGTAACAAAATTTTTGAAACCCTAAAAATCCAAAAAAAAAAAGAAAAAAACCCTATTTTTTTCTTTTTGAAACCCTAGTAAAAGACCAATCTTCTGCTGACGGTTGCCGCTGTCCGTCAGCTATAATTTTCCTAGTTGTTGGTTCGTTTAAGCCTTTGTGTTTTTTTTTTTTCAGATCTACTGATCTTGTATTCTAGGTTTCCTTTCTTTCAACGATATGTCGGACACTAAGGTACCCATCATTCGAGTTTACGACAATCATGGACATTCAATCAGTACCACTGTCCAAATAACTACCATTCGACTCAATGGGGATAATTTTCTTCGTTGGTCCCAAAGTTTTCGAATGTATATTCGTGGACAAGGGAAGATTGGTTACATCACAGGAGAAAAAACCAATCCTAATCCAGATGACCCTTCATTCGCCGGATGGGACGCTGAAAACTCCATGATTATGACTTGGCTTGTCAATTCCATAGTCGAAGATATTGGTTGTAACTACATGTGTTACTCTACTGTCAAGGAATTATGGGATAGTGTAACTCAGATGTATTCTGATTTGGGCAACCAGTCACAAGTATTTGAGTTGAACTTAAAATTGGGTGATATACGACAAGGAACTAGCTCCGTTACACAATACTTTCACTCATTAAAAAGGATTTGGCAAGACCTTGACCTCTAGGACCAAAAGCACTATAGGAAAACTGTTGAAGATGGTCATATTTACAAATTCCTTGCCGGCATCAATGTTGAGTTCGATGAAGTTAGAGGTAGAATACTTGGAAAAACTACTCTTCAAACTATTAATGATGTTTTTTCTGAAGTTCGCAGGGAAGAAAGCCGCAGGAATGTTATGATTTGCAAAAAACCTATTGACTCAGTTGAATGCTCTGTGTTGGTGACTGAAAATATTGCAATGAAGGCTTATAATCAATCCAAGAAGCCACATGAAAAGCCTCGTGTCTGGTGCGAGCATTGCAATAAACCTTGACATACACGTGAAACTTGTTGGAACCTTCATGGAAAACCTACGAATTGGAAAAGTTCTAAGCAACATGCCTCTAAGGATAATGTTGTTGACTTCAACCTGTTTAACAAAGAGCAAATTGATCAAATTCTAAAGCTGCTACAAACCAATTCATCAACTGGTAATCCTAGTGTTTCCTTGGCACAAGCAGGTACTTGTCCTCAAGCTCACTC
The DNA here is from genome assembly GCF_027475165.1 of Benincasa hispida. Classification (NCBI taxonomy): domain Eukaryota; kingdom Viridiplantae; phylum Streptophyta; class Magnoliopsida; order Cucurbitales; family Cucurbitaceae; genus Benincasa; species Benincasa hispida. The sequence continues at coordinate 9,801,662 of NC_143479.1, forward strand.
TTGCCTTAATTCATCTCCATAGATTATAGACTCTGGAGCTTCTAATCATATGACCGGTTCCTCTTGTTTATTTGAATCATATTCTCTTGTGTATTGCAATGAAAAAATTCACATTGTCGATGGCAGCTTCACCTCTATTGCAGGAAAAGGAACTATTCCTTTGACTACAAAACTTATATTACGTTTTGTCCTTCATGTTTCAAAATTAGCCTGTAATTTGTTGTATGTTAGTAAACTCTCTAAGGATGCTAATTGTCGTGTCATCTTTTGTGAAACTCGTTGTATCTTTTAGGATCAGGAATCGGGGGGACGATTGAACATGCTAGGATGATTGATGGTCTCTATTACTTTGATGAAGTTTCTGCTAGTCATAAAAAAGTTCAGGGCTTGAGTAGTGTTTGTTCTCCTTCTGTTAAAGAAACTATCATGCTTTGGCATTGTAGATTAGGGCATCCAAATTCCTTTTATTTAAAGTATCTGTTTCCCGATTTATTTAAAAGAATTGATTGTTCAGTTTTTCAATGTGAAAGTTGCATTTTTGCCAAACATCATCGATACCTATTTGCCTAAACCGTACAAGGCTTCATCACCTTTTTCCTTAATTCATACTGATGTTTGGGGTCCGTCTAAAGTCTTAATTCATAGTGGTAAGTGTTGGTTTGTTACCTTTATAGATGACCACAATCGTTTAACTTGGCTTTATTTGTTAACAAAAAAGTAAGAGGTAAAAGAGGATTTTGTTCGGTTTTACAATATGATAAAGACTCAATTTCAAACTAAAATTCAAATTCTTCACTCTGATAACGGCACTGAATATTTCAATGAACAATTAACCAATTTTTTGTAAGAAAAAGGGCATTTTTCATCAAGCTACGTGTCGTGACATGCCTCAGCAGAATGGCATTGTTGAGCGAAAGAATAGACACTTACTTGAAGTTGCTCGTGCCCTTATGTTCTCTATGAATGTTCCAAAATTTTTGTGGGGTGATGTCGTTCTTACAATTGCATATCTGATCAATCGAATGCCATCTAAGGTTTTGAATTTTAAAACTCCTCTTAATCACTTCAATGAGTTTTTTCCTAATAACCGACTGTCTTCAGATTTACCAATTAAATTGTTTAGGTGTACTGCTTATGTCCACACTTCTCCTCTTTCTCGAACTAAGCTTGATCCTCGAGCCACTAAATGCATTTTTGTAGCTATGTTTCTCATAAGAAAGCTTATAAATGTTTTGATCCTTTGAACCACAAGTATTTTGGGAGTATGGGTGTGTCTTTTTTTGGAAAATCAACCTTTTTTGGGTCCATATTTTCTTCAGGGGGAGATATCTAACCTTGGAGATAATTTTTGGGATACTTTATCTCTTCCAAACATCAGTGGTCCTGCCATTATGAGCTCTAATCCTTCGATACCAAGTATGGAGAGTTCTTCTTCAGGGGGAGAAACACTACAAAATGACTCTACAAGTCTAAATCCTGAACTTCGGGTTTATACTAGAAGAAACTTGACTCAAAGATTCCGAGATCAGACAATTGACTTATCACAGGACCAATCAAATACTCCGATGAATGATCCTGAAGATCCAGGTATTAGACACTCTACTCCTATTTCTCCTAGTTCTTCATCTCCTTCTAATCCTTACCCGATGTCTCTGATCTTCATATTCCAATTGCCCATAGGAAAGGTACTCGTAAATGCACCAAATATCCCATTGAAAACTATCATTCTTATCATAGGTTATCCGACTATCATAAAGCCTTCACATCCAAAATAACCAACCTATTTGTTCCAAAGAATATACAGAAAGCCCTAAATAATTTGAATTGGAAATTAGCAGTGATGGAAGAGTTCAATGCACTGAAACAAAATTGCACATGGGACATAGTCGAACTACCAAAAGATAAGAAGACGATGGGATGCAAATGGGTGTTCACTGTAAAATGTAAAGCTAATGGTAGTATTGAAAGGTACAAGGCCAGATTGGTTGCCAAGGGGTTCATTTAGACCTATGGCATTGATTATCAAGAAACATTTGCTCTAGTAGCTAAAATTAATTCTATTAGAATCATGTTGCCTGTGACAGTTAATTTTGATTGGCTTCTTTTTCAACTTGAGGTGAAGAATGCCTTTCTCAATGGGGATCTTGAAGAAGAGATTTTCATGGACTTGCCACCTGGTTTTAAGGTGGATCTCGGGATTAACAAAGTGTGCAAGTTAAAGAAATCATTATATGGGCTTAAACAATCTCCCAGAGCATGGTTTGAACCGTTTGGAAAGGCAGTCACAAGCTATGGATTCAGTCAAAGTCAAGCTGATCATACTATGTTCTATAAACATATGGAAGTGGTAAGTTTGTCGTTTTGATAGTGTATGTTGATGATATCATTCTTATAGGTAATGATGAGACAGGACTGGATATCTTGAAGAAAAACCTTACTAATGATTTTCAAATCAAGGACCTGGGAACCTTAAAGTATTTCCTAGGAATGGAGTTTGCCAGATCAAAAAATGGCATTCTTATCAACCAGAGAAAGTATATTCTTAACCTACTGAATGAGACAGGTTTACTTGCAAGATAGCAGAAACTCCTATCGAGCAAAATTTAAAATTGGTTGCTGCAACTGAAAAAGAAGTAAAAGAAAAGGAAAAGTACCAGAGGCTTGTAGGGAGACTCATATACCTCTCTCACACACGTCCTAATATTGCTTTCACAGTTAATGTAGTAAGTCAGTTCATGCATGCTCCTGGGTCAGTTCACTTTGAAGTAGTTTATAGGATTTTGAGATATTTGAAAAGTACTCCAGGAAAAGGTACATTATTCATGAAGCATGACCACCTAAACATTGAGGTTTACAATGATGCTGATTGGGCAGGAAGCACGACTGATAGAAGATCTACTTCGGGGTATTGCTCTTTTGTTGGAGGAAATCTGGTTACTTGGCGAAGTAAAAAACAAAGTGTGGTTGCAAGAAGTAGTGCTGAAGTAGAATTTAGGGCATTAGCCCATGGTATTTTTGAGTGCATATGGATAAGAAGACTATTGGAAGAATTGAATTTCTCTCCGACAATGCCTATACGCATCTATTGTGATAACAAGTCAGCAATTTCCATTGCCAACAATCCAATCCTTCATGATAGGACCAAACATATTGAAGTTGATAAACACTTCATAAAGGAAAAGATTGATGCAGGAATAATATGCATTCCCTTTCTCCCGACAACAGAGCAAATTGCAAATGTGTTAACCAAAGGTCTTCCAAAGTGGCAATTCAACAAGTTGATTGACAAGCTGGCTATGAATGATATCTTCAAACCAGCTTGAGGGGGAGTGTTGATTATTTCCTTATTGTGAAATTTTATATTGTATTTATTGTATTATATTTGCTGTATTTTATTCTTTCCTTATTTGTAATTATTTTGTTCTTTCCTTGTTTGTAAGTGGGTATTTTTCTTCTATTTAAGAAACCCTTTCCTCCTAAGATTAATAAGAGAAAAGAATAATGGTTTTTAGCATAATAGACCCCTGACCTTCCCTGTTCATTCAGATAATATTCAACATCCAATTACTGGGGAAAAGTTTGATTATGAGGCTAAGGTTGGTAAGCGAATTTTTGCTGCATCAAATTTTGCTTTGGAGTGGAAAAGCTCATATGCAGAAGTCATTAAACAAGGTAGTTAAAATTTTAAGCATACCCATCGTAGTCCTTCAACATATCGGGTTAAGAAGGAATCAGAAGTTTTGAACTTGAGCTTGAATTCCTCGTTTGTGGTTTCTAGATTGCATGCTCACTATTGATGGTTGGATGTGAAGACTGCTTTGGAGGAACACTTTCATACTCGAGTTTTAATCAATCCATTCATGGATGACAAAGCACTATTGAAAGTCGATATTGATCAAAAAATTTTCAAGAATATTGGTAGATGGCAACGATTTGGCAAACTTCATTTAAAGATGGATGTTTGGTCAAACAAGGCATTTTCTAGACCAAACTTGATTTGTAGTTATGGAGGCTGGATACGTATAAAAAAATTACCTTTAGCATTTTGGGAAAGCTCAGTATTTTATGCAATTAGACAACAATTAGGAGGTTTGATTAGCATTTCATCCCAAACTTTTAATTGTTTGGATTGTTCTTCAGCTATGATCAAAGTTGAAAAGAATGTTTGTGGTTATATTCCAGCATCAATGAGTATAAAAGATTTAAATCTGGGAGATTTTACCATCATTTTTTAGGCATTAGAAGATTGAAAAACTCAAGATTTGAAGTGTTCGAACTTGTAAATATGCTCGAGTTTGATTCTTCAAATTCTATTGACCAAGACTGAATATTAAAAGCACTGAAAGATGAAATGCATTTAGAAAAAGAGAAGTTCATAGAGTTTGCCATGGAAATTGATGAAAAAGTTGAAATTTCTTGATAGGTGAGATGGAAAGTCTCAGAATGTTGAAGAATGTACTGCTGTGAACGACATTATTGCAGAGGAGTTGAACGGTCATTGGAAAAGGAAGAGTCCTTTGCAACGGAAGTTGGGAAGTCTCAGAATGTAGCATCCTCGATTGTTGCAGAGACAGTTGAAGACTCATTAGCTATAGCGGTCAAGCAGAAGTCCCAAGAATTAACTATAGATGAGTTACCTAATAATGTCTTAAAGAAGAAAGAGAATTCTGGAAGGAAGAGATCAACAGTTGACTTAGCAAATGAGTTAGATGAAATAATATTAAAGAGGAAAGAGACTGTTGAATATCCTTGTTGATGTAATACATGAGAAAGGGGAATATGAAGGATTCTTAGTTGTTAAGGATAAGGTTCATGTTTTAATCCTCCAATATGCGGACGATACATTAATATTTTGTAAAGAAGATGATGAAAGTTTGAAGGCATTAATTAATGCCATTGAATTATTTCAATGATGTTCGGGACAAAAGGTTAATTGAGACAAATCTGCATTATGTGGAGTGAATATTGATGAAAACAGAGTGTTGGACACTGCTTCCAGCTTGAATTGCAAAACAGAAACATTACCTTTTCATTATCTTGGTCTTCCTCTTAGAGGATATCCAAGAAAGGTATCTTTTTGGCAGCCAATTATTGATAAAATCCATAAGAAGCTGGATAGATGGAGGCGTTTTAATTTATCAAGGGGTGGTAAACTTACTTTGAACAAGGCAGTTCTCCCAAATATCCCAATTCATTATATGTCTTCCTTTGCAATGCCTTCGAAAATCATGTCAGAAATAGAGAAGATCATGAGAAATTTCTTTTGGGAAGGATCTGACGGAAGCATTCACCTTGTCAAATGAGAGTCTCCAAAGAAAAAAAACACGGAGGCCTTGGTTTTGGTGATCTAAAAAACCGAGATGTGGCATTGTTTGCAAAATAGGGAAGGCGGTTTACGCATGAGAAAGAAGCTCTTTGGTGTAAGGTAGTAAAAAGTATCCATGGAATTGAATCCTTTGGGTGGCACACAGCTGGAAAAGAAGGGAGAAACCTTAGCCTCGGATTACTATTTCCTGGATTTGGCAACAAGTTGCAACGTTTGCATCCTTTAACCTTGGTAATGGTTTTAGAATTTCTTTTTGGCAAAACAGCTGGTTGAGTTCCTCTCCATTGTGTTTCTTGTTTCCAAGATTGTACAAAATCGCTTAGTCTCCTGATGGTTCCGTTTTTCAACATTGGGATTCAACTACTTTATCGTAGTCAATTAACTTTAAAAGATTATTAAAAGATGAAAGAAATGCATGATTTTTAAAATCTTCCACTTTTATTAGAAGGGAAAAGGATAGTTGAAAGGCAAGATTGTAGATCTTGGTCTTTACATGCTTCAGGTGTATTTTCGGTGAAGTCATCATTCAGGCATTTGAACTCATCTTCCCTGATGGACAGTAAGTTGCACAAACACTTATGGAAATCAAGCTGCCCAAGGAGAATAAATATCATAATTTGGGTAATGCTTTATGGTTCTCTCAATTATTCACAATCTCTTAAAAGAAAGCTGTCAAACCATTATCTATTGCCCCTCAATCTGCCCCGTGTATGCAGAACTCTGAAACAGTCGGCATATTTTCTTTGATTGTCAATACTTTTTGGAAATATGGAGGAAGTTATTTGCAAAATTTAATCTTCATTGGCTTTTTAGCAATGTTTTTAAGGAGAATGTGGCTCAAATTGTCATTGGCCCTTTAAAAGCTCATTCGCTTCAGTTATGGATTAATGCAGTTAAAGTAGTTCCGTCAGAAATTTGGTTTGAGAGAAGTCAGCGTATTTTTCAAGAAAAGTCACTTGAATTGTCATTGGTCAAATTGTCATTGGTCCTTCTTTAAAAGCTCATTTGCTTCAGTTATGGATTAATGCAGTTAAAGTAGTTCTGTCAGAAATTTGGTTTGAGAGAAATCAGCGTATTTTTCAAGACAAGTCACTTGAATGGATTGATCATTATGAGATTGTAAGAATTAAAGCTTCTTCTTGGTGCTCCCTCTCTAAGAAATTTTCGGATATTTTGTTCAAGATATTTGTCTTAATTGGATTGCTTTCATTCATTATATGTATAACGTCTTTAAGACACATAGTTTCTTATTATATTTGTCATATTTTGTTTTGGGATGAGGATGCTATGGGTGCATCAACCTAGTTGAGATAGCCGGGTGCATTTACTAATCCCTAGTTCTTGATACTTCATAGTTTCTTGTAATTTGAGCGTTAGTTTCTTTTCATTTCATTAATGAGAAGTGTTGTTTCCTTTTAAAAAAAATTAATATAACCTCAAAGTTTAGGGATGTAAATTGATATTTTCCCTTCATCTTAGTTACAGAAATATCAATGGTTATTGATACATTCATCGATATATCCATAAAATTAAAATTACGATAGTAATATCAATATTTTAATCCTTGGTTATAACACAACAAAACACCCTTGGAAGGTTGGAAGGAAAACCTGCAGTTCCATGAACTCTAAATCATGCTGAACATGGTCATCCCGGAATGTTAATCCTTGGCAATATAAATCCAGGACGTGTGCACAACCAGTTTTCTGCAGAGATCTCATAACCCCCTTGTAAGGTTTCCAGTGTCCTGACACATCTTCCAAGGTAGACATTGACTGTTGACGTTTTGGTTGCTTATCCATAGAAATGCTTCTAACAACACCATCCTCTTGAATCATGGAATCCGATCGTACTCGTAAGTCATAATATTCAAGGGCCTTGCTCCAATTTCCCTCGTGCTCAAAGGTGATGATTTGTGATGTCAACTTTAACAGTCACCAATGTACATGCAAATAAAGAGAAATGAGTAAACTTTTCCAAATAATAACTTGTTTCTGTTTGAATCTACGTTTGTTCATTCATTTGGGACTGGACTGCTGACTTTTCTATGGCTTACTAAGTTGAGGAGTAAATGAAATAGCCTTCAGTATGTTAAACCTCTTGCAACTAGTAGATACAGGTTGTTACTTGAAGTATATTATGTTAAATAACCGTGACCCACAAGTAGGGGTGAGCAAAAAGCCGCTGAAAACCAAACCAACCGAATTGAGGTTGGTCGGTCGGTTTCTGGTATTCATATAAAGAAATGGAAAACTAACCAACCGACCGATATATATAGATATTATTTTTTAAAAAAAACCCCTAAGAAATAAGTATAACAGTAAGCCCAATACCATCAAGCCAAGTCCAAACCTATTGCCTTAGTATTGATTTATTATTTTCTTTTTTTATGTTGTCTAAATTCTAAGTCCACACTCCACTACATGATTGATTTAAATTTTTTCATAAAAAAATGATTTATTTAATTTAAAAAATTACAAATTATATTAACCTAACAATAACACTTCATCAATTCATCTTTCATTTTCATTCACTTTGGTTTTGCTTGGAAAAGAAAAAAAAAAAAGTCAAAACCGACAAAATGTCGGATTTCATGCACTTTTTTTATCAGTTTTCGGTGCCAGTTTTCTCCCAAAACCGACACCGACCGACAAATGCACACCCCTACCCACAAGCTTAAGCTAATGGATTATGGTAAATTTAATTAAATTAACATTTTGTTGAAGACCCACTAGCGGAAATAAATATTAATTGAGCAGAAAATGACATTACAAGAATTTGAACATAGGACGTCCTACTCTGATACCATGTCAAATCACTTAAGGACCCAAAAGCTTAAGCTGATGAGTTATAGTAAATTTAATTATATGAACACTTAAACATATTATACCGGTTAGAAAAGAACTACAGACTATAAAATACACTCAAGCTAGTAGCAAACTATGCTAGCTCACCTTGTGAGAGCGTATAATTCCATACAAGCTATCAGGTTCATTGATTCGAGTGACTGCTGAGACAAGTATTTCAATATGACGTGGCAGCTGATGCATGAAAGAGAGAGAGAGCAATTAGACAGGACTAACAGATAAACCTTCTGAGCACTGAGTATCTCAAATGTTTCTAGAGCCTCCTACATTTATTGATTACTTAATTAATAAACAGTTGCAGACTTACTCTATTATTTACAAATGCACTTTTTGCACACAACTTACCGTTTCCACGAAAGAAAAATCCGGGGTCCCCAGGGAAAGGCATCCAAAATGCTCTTCACACCAATGCTCAACGTACATGACAGAGCTAAAGTATGAACCAGAATACTACAAAAATATATATATTTGGAAATTATGAAAAACTGACATGGATACCAGACACTTAACATTAAGGAGAAAAATATCGAAATCACTGACAATTGCAGCTTTAGCAACAATAAGGTAGTCAATGGAAAGCCAATAAACCTGCAAAACAAATAACTTGTCAGCTATTTAAGCAATAGCTAATTAGCCTAATCCTTATTTTTATATATGACGTGAATCATACTTTGTCCCAGGAGAATGGTGGCATCACAGAAGCATTTGATGCAGCCACTGGATCTCTAAAATTAATAGAGGTGGAACGGGATCTAGAACTCTTACTTGATGCCTTGGAAGACTGAAGGAGCAAAGAAGTGCTATTAGCTTTTGAAATACTGTTATTGGAAAAAGAAAAAAGGAAAGAAAAGAAAAGCTTTAACAATACTGTTCAATAGATAAAATAAAATGATGAATACAGAAAAAAATTAAGACTCACAATAACCACAATAAAGATCAAAGTTCGTTATTTTGAACCATCATTATTAATTTTAGAGCAAATGTTTTCATCTCATCGTGAGAACAAAACAAACACCCATTAAATGGCCTTGATTTAAGATTCTATAGATACCCAAGAATAAAGGATGCTTGAGAATAATATGCATGAGAATAAGATTATTGGGATACTCAATATGACTATGTTTGGTTGTGAATGAGAGTGTTATTAGAATTTATGGGAAAAAATTGTGTTTGTATTTAGTTTATGGAATTAATCATGAAAACCTTATAGAATTTTAAAAGATTAATTAATTAAACAATTCAAAATTTTCATCCTAACATTACGATCGATCATCAGAAAGGTACTTGTAACTCATAAGCATACTAAATATCCTATTGCAAACTACCTTTTTTACCAGAGTGTCTAATGATTATAATAAAGCTTTCACCTCTAGGTTAACCAATCTATTTATCTCAAGGATTATACAGGAGGCCCTAAATGATCCAAAATAGAATTTAGCAGTTATGGAAGAAATGTATGCTTGGAAAGAAGGAATTATAAATCCACTTCTCCAAGGAATGAGGCAAACAAAAGCATTGCTTATATTTCTCTCTTGGGAATTTGTTTGTAGGGTGGTTGTAAGACCAACACTTAGTTACCAAAAAATCTACCAATAATATGATGATAGAAAAGTGTGCAAATAAACTACTTCTATCAACCAATTGAAGGCTAGCAAGAAAACGTTATTTTTATTCAACTTTACACCCAATTCCTCACTGCACCTTTTAGATGTCAAATGGTGTTAGAGTTACTCTTCAATAGAAAGAAAAAAAGGGTCAATGTCTCACGTATTTCTAGGAATGAATCGTGATACACATTTCATGTAGATACATATAGAGCATTATTTTATGTTTCAACCATCAAGAATTGATAACAGCATCTAATCAAGGTAGGATCTTGCATAAGGTAGCATCTCACCTAACATATCATCCATAAACTAGTATAATTTTATATTAAAAAGAAACAAAGTCCAAAAGGGTATTCAATATTGTATAACCAACCTTATAATGATCTTTCCTGAAAGATACAAAAGATTGTTCCATGACATGGTATAACCGAAGTTCATTGAGGGTATTCAGAAGTACTTGAATTGACTTAATCAACTTGTTGGATTCTACAAATATGTGTTCTTGCACCTGCAAATTAATCATAGGTAACAAAAGTGAAGCAAAGCTCCTGGTATCATTGCAAGGTTAAGTAACCCCAAACATCCACTGTTCTCTTCCAACAAATATAGAACCCATTTCATTCCATTTTAGGTTAAGATAAATAAATCCAACCATGTAAATAATAGAGAGATCCAAATTAAAAGAAAATGAACTGGAAGCACTATTAACCGGAGTGGGGATCACCCCTAAAAGTTCAACCTATGGTGTAATCTGGGTAAAGAGCATGGAGGACCTTGAAAAGGTGCTTGTGCTTCATCTTTTCATATTTTTCTGTAAAGTAAAACTTTTCTGGTTTAAGCGCTATTCAGCAATTAAAGATACTAATGTCAAGGTGTATGATGGCACTTGGCAGCACTCAGACTCTACACTCATTAACTGAAATTGTTGATTCACTACATGGATACAGCTTGGCTGAAAGAATTTTTAGTCAAAAGAAATCTGCCCCTTTACAAACTAATGGCCCTTTATATAGGGAGCAAACTTTGATAACCACCGAACTACCCAACTAATCAGCCGAAACAAAAACAAAAGAACTAAAGAACAAAGAAACGGTTGTTGCAACTGACTTAACTAAACTAAAACAGAAACCAGCAACTGCAACATAATAAAGCCAATAAAACTCGACAATGGTTACACCACCAAACCCCCAAGTAATGGAAAAGGTTGAGAGTATCTTAATTTAACAACACATGAAACAGTAAAACATAAATTTCAAGGTCAGGAAACAACAAAAATTTCTCAAACTTTACTAAATCCCAACTGCCTATTTCAGTTCAAAGCCGAGAGTATCTGCTATATTAAAAGAAGTAAATTTACTTGGGCATGATAAAACCTACAAACGAGAGCAACAATGAAGAATAGAATGCTAATGATCTCATGACAAATACACAATACAAAACCTGGAGTGAAATTAGTTTGTGAAGATCAATATCCAAATCCTTTCTTCCAGCTAGATTGACAACTACACTGGGTAAAAGAAGCTCAGCGATCTCAGCTTTTAGCAGCACAATATCTAGACATAATCTGAAAGCAGAGAATTAACCCCATCAACACAAGCTCATTTACTAGAAAGCAAAAAAAAAAAAAAAAAAAAAAAAAAAAAAAAAAAAAAAAGAAAGAAAGAAAGAAAATGGAAAAGAGAAAAAAAAAACCTTAGAATCACATCATTTGAATGTCCAATTAGCGAGTATACTAATGGACAAATCCACTTCCCGAATGTTTTACCATTGGTCTCCCACACGGTGGAACTTTCCACTGAAATGGCCTCAGCTGTTATAAAAGTTAAGTTGATTATGTGCAGAAAAGGAGATTATCAGCATTATAATAAACAGAATAGCCTAATGCAAGCTATTCTTGAGCCGATGGTCATTGATCATAATTGTAGATTTTCTAATTCCAGTGATGTATGAAAATGAAAAATGTAACACTCGATTTTGTAGTGATATATGAAGTATGATAAACCTTTTACATCATGAAGCAATTAACAATCAGAATATAAGAGGTGAATTCTAGAATTCTAGACTTTTGCATCATCTACCAAGAAAATCATAAAAATCATGATCCTGAGTGAGATAATAAGCTTAAATGTCCTTTATCCCAGAGGGAACTATAATTAACTGCTGATTCAATCAGCATTGTTAAGAAGGGTCAATTAAAGAAGTAGACATGTATACCTTTAAATCTCCTTTCAAGATCCAATAAGTACCTATCCACCAGCTTGATGTTGAGCCCTTTCGAGTGAACCTAAGTTATATAACGAGATACATGAATAATAGATTCATCCTACATATTAATGATTGTTAGTCAGATTGAATGGAACAAACTAACATTTCAGAATCAAGCAAACCTTTTCCCATAGCAATAGTTAGTACCATTTTCCTTGTCATGCATTGAAACCACCGGCATTACATTTCAGTTCCAAAATATTTGCATTATCTTAAAATTTTTAGGCCCAGGTCAACTTAAAACTGGCTGTCATACACAGGGAAAGACTGCAGCATATTTGATGAAGAATATTGCCAGTATGTATGCTGCGAGCATCTTTCTTAAATAAAATCATCATTTCAACATTCCCCATGTAGATGGCAACTGATTAACTATGAGCATTTTTCTTAAATAAAATCATCTTTACGAAATTACCTGTATGTTATGAAATGGGGCATAGAATGGAACCACTACAAAGAAGTTCCAGTAGTTACTTCCTATTTCTATTAATTGTCGACATTATAAGTCATGTAATTATAAGATTATGCAGCTCTGTCTATAGCATATATGTAGTCATTCATAAGAAACAAAGAGTATGAACATTCCATAACTAAGTATTGATCAGAATAGAAGGATTAAAACTTGCCTCTAAAAGCGATCTCTGATAAGAATCAAACGTGAGTAGAGCACTTTGACCTTTTTCAGTGGAGAGCACAGCCTGGTTAAGAAGGGTGAAAAATTTATAATTTTTTAGATTAGAAAATTCAAAACTTAGCCTAAATAATAATAAATTTTAAAATTTGAAAGTCCAGGGATCATATAACACAAGTATCAAAGTTTACAGAATAAATACGTATCTATATTTATATTAGAGAGTAACTTTATTTCTTCAATCATTTAAATTGTTCTTTTTTCTTTTTATTTTTTTCATTCATTTAAATCGTTTCAATTTATTATCTTAGGTTCTTACATTTAATAAAGGGAAATTATTTTAAATGAAAAAACTGCTAAAAATATTTACAACTAATAGCAAAATATCACATTCTATCTATGATAGACTGCAATAGACAAGTATCAAAGACAGAGACGAAGACTTCACTTGAGGTAGAAAATGATCCAGTAGCCAGAGGAAAAGGCAGCAGGAACATAGTTTTTTCAATTTCGGATTTAGTATTACAGAAGAAAGAGAAGAAGCCATCTCAGCCAATGGGTGATCATTTTAAGGTTATTCAAATTGAAAACATTGATGATTTTAAATAGAAAACTTCTGATCGAATGTCTCTTGACATTCCCCTGGAGGTAATTCAAAAGATATGCTCCCTCAATTCCAAATTCCCGCCAAATTCAAAGGAGCCTTCCACCTTTCCGCACATTAATACTTCAGCCTCCAATGTCATCATTAAGGAAGACACTTGCGTTAAGAAGTCTTCTTTTGTTTGTCCAGAAAAGAAAATTGTCCAGCCGAATAGTTGTGCATCCTTAGACATTCCAATGGAAGGATCTCAACAGTTTGAAAGCCATTCAAAGGTTGGAGCATCGTTCAGTTCAAGCAGCCCAGCACCAGCCCACATTTTGAATCCTAGTGGCATTTCCTTCTCTGAGGATAAAGATGGATGCCAGCGGTGTATCTTTCTTGACCATCCTTTGTCTCCTAAGGCCAAAGATTGTGTATCAGTCTTGGAGACACCTGCTCAACTCCACTCTTCCCCAAAAAAATTCTCAAGATTGTTGAAGCCTTATCCTAAGCATTTTTCCAGGAGAAAGAAATCTATTCTCAAATCTAGAGTTTTTGCTACCAGCCCAGACTTGTTGAAAGAATGTTGCACCCGAGCTCTAGTCCCAGCCCTCTCCATTAGGTCAGATCATCTATCCTCCCCTACTCAACAATTCAAACTTTCAGTCTTCCACATTTCCAACCATAAGACCAAATTTTTAAGAGGCACTCGGTGAACCTCCCCTATTTGTCAAAAGAAGAGGACTTATGATTCAGATAATGACTCAATTGGGAGTGCCAGTAGTGAGGAGTTAGAAAGATATGGTGAAGAAGATAATCAAGAATTTTAAGACCAAGTTGACAATTTGCGGAGGAGCTTATTTCTATGTTTCAAATTGAAGAAGGGCAACAATCAGAGGAGTGGGTTGGAACTCTAGCCTTAAGCCAATGCCTCAGTCGGACATTATGGATCAATTGAAGTCCACAAATGCAGATTGTGGACTTGTTATGGGGTAGTCCGACCCCTCTCAGTCAGTCTGGTTCTGAAATTTGCCACAGTTTTCAACATGAAATTTGTTCCTTGGTTCACAGAGAGTCTAAGTGTTACACTTAAGTGCATTTTGGAGATCAAATGAAATAGGGTGGGAGTCTGTTGAATCATATGGCAATCAGTTTGGTGATGGTTCCAAGTTGTTTTGGTCGAAGGTGATGGGGTTCTTCTTCAGCTTCAGACAGCCTTGCTCTGATTTTAGTCTTGTGGATTTGGTCTATGTTTCCATTTGATTTGTTTTTCAGACTCGAGAAAGTTGAATCGGGCTTCCTCTCCCATGGAGTTTACCCTACTAGTTGTCCTCATGATAGTGTTGGTTTGTTCGGTTAGTTTTGATTTGGTGGTTTCTGGGGCTTGGTGTAAAAAGTCAATTTATTCGAATTTGGATTCTATTTGTTCATCTTTGTTTGTTTGTATTTGTTCTTTCAGTCTTATCCAATTTGGGTCTTTTGGCTGTCTCAGTTTTAAGTTTGGGCTTAGCTGTCTCATTGTAATCTTGAGCATTAGTCTCTTTTCATTAAATCAATGAAAAGTGATGTTTCCTTTTAAAAAAAATGAAAAAAAAATGAAAAGAGACTAATGCTAAAAAATACATTAAAATGTACATCCAAAAGGAGAGAAATTGAGAAAACAAAAGAAGACTATACTATTGAGATACAAAGAAAAGAAGATTTCAAAAAGCAAACACTTAGAAGGCATTTAGGGTGCTAAGTTAGTTATTATAGTTGGTGGTTATTGTAGTCAATGAGTTATAATAGTCTATAGGTTACAATAGTCTGTGTTTAGGGTACAAACTATTAGTATGGGTAGGAAATAATAACATTGTAATAAAGAGGGAAAGAAAGAAAGAATGAGTAAGAAATAGGACTATTTTAGTACAGGTAGTAGGAAATAGTAACATTGTAATAAAGAGGGAAAGAAAGAATGGGTAAGAAATAGTAAACACTGTAACAAAGAGGGGTTTGAAATATTAATACTGTAGTTAATTGTATGTTATAATAGTTGAAAACACCAATTTTTATAATTGTTGTCCCAAACATGGAGTGGGCTTAGCCCACTCCACCAACTTCAAGTCGGTAGACCAAACACCCTCTTAAGACCTGCTATAATAGTCCATTCCATCAACATCAAGTTGGTAGTCCAAACACCCCCTTAAGACCTAACAAAACAGCTCTAGAAAAGAAACCAAAGCTAGTTGAAATACGTTAAAATTAGCCCTAAGGGCATTTTTGTCTTTTTACTATATTTGCTAAATTAGGGTTTCACATTATCCTATTTATATCTGAGGTTGGATCTATTGTAAATGAGACATAAAAAATAATAAGTTCTTTTCTACCGTGGTTTTTCTTCCCTGAATTAGGATTTTCCACGTAAACTCCTTGTGTCGTCTTCTTTCCCTATTTCAATATGGTATCAGAGCTAGGTGATGAAACCCTAGCCCCGGTAGAAGAAACTCAGTCATCAAACTTGATAGGTGAAGATACGCTGATTAATGAGGCTGTGATTCAAGCAGTGGTTGACCGCTATCTCCGAACCATCATCCCAGGTGGCTCAGCCGAACAGATCCAGCTGGCGAGCCGAACAGCAGGTGGTGGGATTGCTCCAGCTAGTGCGCCGATTAGCTTCCAGTCTCAGCCGTTCCAACTGAACACCATCGATCGGATCTTTCCAGCCGAACAGCAGGTGGTGGTGGAAGGTCACGCCTTCCAGCCGGAGCACGCGATCGGGTCACAACCGATCGGACCCTCAACTTCGCACACAACCGTTTCAACCTCGCACGTTCTCCAGCCGGCGCACGCGATCGATCTACAGCCGGTAGGTATCTCAGCGTCGCACAGAATCGGATCTACACCAGACGGTCATGGGCTTGCTCCAGCTGCCGGGTCGGGTCAGATTGGCGCGATTTCTTCCGCTTCGCAGCAGATCGCCGAGCCGTTTGTCCGTTACCCACCATCACAGCCGTCTGGAAGCAGCGCCGGTCACGGGTTGCCGAACTTTGCTGCTGGTGGACTTCCGGCAGTAGCTTCTTCACAGTATCATGGTGGACAGCCTCTTCCTCATGTATATCCAGTTCAGCCCCAGTTTCGAATGGGTGAGTCCATTGAAGAAAATCCCATGGTATTTAGACAGAAAAATTCCAGATCTGAATCTCATGGGGAACTCCAACAACAATTAGCTAGTCTTCAGCAACAGATGGTCGCCCTGGGAGCCCGATTGAATGGCCATGATTCTTCCCCGATGTATTCAGAAAATCCGGTATCAATGTTTCCTACTCCAACTTCTAATCTTTTATCTGGAACAATTGGAAATTCTGCAAGAATGATCACAGGAGAGAAGTTGAATGGGCAAAATTACTTCTCTTGGTCCCAAACCATTAAAATGGTTCTTGAGGGACGCCATAAGTTTGGATATTTAACTGGAGAGATACCACGACCGAATCTTGGGGATCCTCAAGAACGTGTCTGGAAGGCAGAGGATTCTTTGCTCCGCTCAATGTTAATTAGTAGTATGGAACCACAAATCGGGAAACCCTTACTCTATTCAGCCACTGCCCGAGATATTTGGGATGCAGTCCGAAGGTTATATTCGAGGCATCAGAACGCATCCCGCCTGTATACCTTACGTAAACAGGTTCACGAATGCAAACAAGGGAGCATGGATGTAACGTCATACTTCAGCAAGATGTCATTGTTATGGCAAGAAATGGATCTATGTCGGGAGATCATCTGGACCTGCCCACAAGATGGAATTCAATACTCCAAGATAGAAGAGGTTGAGCGTGTGTATGATTTTCTTGCCGGGCTACACCCCAAATTTGATACAGTTCGCAGTAGAATACTAGGGCAGAAACCAATTCCGTCTCTCATGGAGGTATGTTCAGAGGTTAGATTGGAAGAAGATAGATCGAGTGCAATGAACGGACCAAGTGTTACCACTATAGAGTCAGCTGCCTTCGGGGTGAAGTCCGCTGGAGCTGATGGTGACAAGCAGAATAGTAAAACACCCCCAGTTTGTGAGCATTGTAAAAAACAGTGGCACACGAAGGATCAGTGCTGGAAATTGCATGGTCGCCCTCCAAATGGTAAACGTCGCCCTCCGAATGACAAGTCGAAATCTGGGCGTGCTCTAGTGGGTGAATCAGTTGAGGGGGCTGCACAACCTCAGACACAGCCTCCAGTGACTAATCCTGGTGATTCAGGTACCGTAGGAATCGGAACAGTTGCTCAATCAGGTAACCCTCAATCCTTTAGTTTCCTTGCTAAGGGGAATGAGTTATGGATTCTAGATTCAAGAGCAACCGATCACTTGACTGGCTCATCCGACCGGTTTCTCTCATACTATCCAAGTGCTGGAAATGAGAGGATTCGAATTGCGGATGGGTTCTTCGCTCCTGTTGCTGGAAAAGGCAGACTGTCACCATTTCAGGGGTTAACTCTGCAAAATGTCTTACATGTGCCCAAAATTTCTTACAACTTATTATCTATAAGCAAAATAACAAAAGATTTGAACTGTAGAGTTGTCTTCTCACCAGATACTGCTTTGTTTCAGGACTTGAGCTCGGGGAGGACGATTGGCACTGCCCGATATGACAGAGGCCTATATTTCCTTTCTACAGATGCTTCCTCCAGAAGCTTGTTTAGGACTAGTCTTTTATCTTCGTTTGCTATATCTGAAACAGATTATTTATTGTGGCATTTTCGTCTTGGACATCCTAGTTTTCAATATATGCGGTATTTGTTTCCTCATTTATTCCATAATGTGAATGTTTCTTCATTATCTTGTGATGTCTGTATACGTGCTAAACAACCTCGCGTGTCATTTGTTTCTCAGCCCTATAAGCCTACCCAGCCTTTCCACCTGGTCCACAGTGATGTTTGGGGTCCCTCGAGCATCGCTACCCTGTCTGGTAAACAGTGGTTTGTAACTTTCATTGATGACCATACCCGACATACATGGGTATATCTCCTTGCTGATAAGTCCAAGGTTTTATCTACCTTCAAACAGTTCTATACCACTGTATTAACACAGTTTAACACAAAGATTGCCATTCTCCGAAGTGACAATGGTCGTGAGTTTGTCAACCACACCTTCCAGGAATTCCTAGTGTCAAAAGGGATCATCCATCAAAACTCGTGTGCATATACTCCACAACAAAATGGGGTAGCTGAACGAAAAAATCGCCATCTCATTGAAGTTGCTCGTTCCTTGATAATTCCAGCGTCTCTTCCTTCGTACCTGTGGGGAGATGCGATTCTTACCGCAGCTCATCTAATTAATAGAATGCCTTCATGAGTTCTAAAGTTTCAAACCCCTCTTGAATGCTTCAAAGAGTCCTATCAGTCTACCCGTCTTATTCCTGAAGTTTCTCTTCGTGTGTTTGGGTGTACAGCCTTTGTTCATACTCATGGTCCACATCGGACTAAGTTTGCTCCACGAGCTAAAACATGTGTATTTGTCGGGTATCCCCTTCATCAGCGAGGCTATAAATGCTTCCATCCATCTTCCAGAAAATATTGTCACTATGGATGTCACGTTCCTTGAAGACAAACCGTTCTTTCCCGTTAGTCATCTTCAGGGGGAGACCACGAGTGAAGAGACTAACAATTCCACGTACTCCATACCCATTAGCCTCAACCTTGAGCCTAGTCCGAATATTCCTGAACCTGAGCTTAGTCCCAATATTCCTGGACCTAGTCTACCTAGTCTTGAACCTAATTCTGCTCCTGTTGTTCCCGTGTCGGTTCTTCCTACTAAACAAGTGCCCTGGGTAACATATTATAGGAGGAATCTCAGAAAGGAAATTCAAGAAACCTCTGGTGTTCCATCGGAAAGTGTCCAAGCGTCGGAACCAGCACAAGTTCAAGATCCCGTTGTTTCAAAGGAGTCTTGAAGAAAAGTCTGGGAACATAGAAAATGACGAAATGAGCTCAGAGAAGGTTGAAATTTCAGGAAGGGATGAGATGCTGAAAGATCTTCAAGAGGATGCAGAATTGTCTCAAAAGTCCGATACTGAAGAGGGACAGACGAAAACTGACAACTATGATACCACTCTGGATATGCCAATTGCTCTGAGAAAGGGAACCAAGTCATGTACAAAATACCCTTTGCATAGCTTTCTGACCTATAGTAACTTATCTCCTGTTTTTAAGGCTTTTACTACTCAGCTAGATGCTCTAACAATACCTACCAGTGTACATGCGGCCATGGAAGTTCCCAAATGGAAAGCAGCAGTAATAGAGGAAATGAAAGCTCTTGAGGCAAATAAGACTTGGGAGTTAGTAGCTCTCCCTAGAGGTCACAAAACAGTTGGTTGCAAATGGGTGTTCATAGTGAAGTATAAGTCTGACAGAACACTTGAGAGGTATAAAGCCAGGTTAGTTGCTAAAGGATTCACTCAGACGTATGGGATTGATTATTCAGAAACTTTTTCCCCAGTGGCTAAGTTAAACACGATTCGTGTTCTTCTGTCTGTCGCCGTGAATAAAGATTGACCCCTACATCAACTAGATGTAAAGAACGCATTCCTAAATGGTGAGTTGGAAGAGGAAGTTTATATGAGTCCACCTCCAGGTTTTGAAGCTAAGTTTGGGAATCATGTTTGCAAACTCAGGAAGTCTTTATATGGGTTGAAGCAGTCTCCTAGGGCGTGGTTTGATAGGTTCACCGTGTTTGTTAAGTCCCAAGGGTTTGTTCAGGGGCATTCTGATCATACCTTGTTTACCAAAAAATCACCCTTAGGAAAGATTGCTGTGTTGGTAGTGTATGTTGATGACATCATCCTATCAGGGGATGATACGGCAGAAATTGCTAAGCTAAAACAAAGGATGGCAAGTGAATTTGAAATTAAGGATCTTGGTAGTTTAAGGTATTTTCTAGGGATGGAAGTGGCAAGATAAAAAGCAGGAATATCTGTTTCTCAGCAGAAGTACACTATGGACTTGTTAAAAGAAACAGGAATGACCGGATGCAAACCTATTGACACTCCTATTGAGGTCAATAGCAAACTGAAAAGTGTTTCGGAAGGAGTTCCTGTGAATAAGGAGAGGTATCAACGCCTAGTAGGAAAACTGATTTACTTGTCTCATACTAGACCCGACATCTCCTATGCTGTGAGTGTAGTAAGTCAGTTCATGCAGAGTCCATATGAGGAGCACATGGAAGCTGTGACTCGAATTTTGAGATATTTAAAGTCCACCCCTGGGAAGGGCTTGGTATTCAGGAAACATGACACACGAAGCATCGAGGCATATACTGACTCAGATTGGGCCGGATCTGTGACTGATAGAAGGTCAACCTCAGGGTACTGTACCTTTGTATGGGGAAATTTGGTAACTTGGCGGAGTAAAAAACAGGGTGTAGTGGCCAGAAGTAGTGCTGAGGCAGAGTATAAAGCTATGAATCTGGGAGTGTGTGAAGATATCTGGTTGCAGAAAGTTTTATCTGATCTTCACGAGAGTAGTCCTGGGCCTATGAAGCTGTATTGTGATAATAAGGCTACCATCAGTATTGCGAATAATCCCGTACAACATGATAGAACCAAACATGTTGAAATTGATAGGCACTTTATTAAAGAAAAGTTAGACCGCGGAGCTATTTGTATTCCCTATGTACCTTCAGTCCAACAGTTTGCCGATGTTTTTACGAAAGGGTTATCGAGACAGACGTTTGAAGCTTGTATTAGCAAGTTGGGTCTTGCCGATATCTATGCCCCAACTTGAGGGGGAGTGTTGAAATACGTTAAAATTAGCCCTAAGGGCATTTTTGTCTTTTTACTATATTTGCTAAATTAGGGTTTCACATTATTCTATTTATATCTGAGGTTGGGTCTATTGTAAATAAGACATAAAAAATAATGAGTTCTTTTCTACCGTGGTTTTTCTTCCCTGAATTAGGGTTTTCCACGTAAACTCCTTGTGTCGTCTTCTTTCCCTATTTCAATAGAGCACATAAACTTTAAAGCCAAAGCCAACTGAAGACCAATGAGAAGACGAGGAAAGAAGTCATTTAAGACCAAAAGTGTGAGGATCAAACCACAAAACAAACCAACTTCTAAACTGCCGCAACACCTCCTGGATTTGATCTTTACTTATTGGGAAACACCACCTCCTGGATTTGATCTTTGGTTATTGGGATGACCTTTGGAGCTATTTGATTCAACCCCCACATTACCTTTATAATCATTTGTGCGCCCAATCAAAGCACTACTAGAATCAGATGACGTAACTGCTTCTATCTTCTCGGTACAAAGTATTCGAGTGTAAGCTTCTTCCGACGATGAGATATTTGAGCTTGACAACACTTAATCTTTGGCCATCTCATATTTAGGTGCAAGACCTACTAAAAAACTCATGACAAACAACTTTTCACGTTGAGCCATTAGAACTTTTGGATCCGTGTTGATTAGCATCAAGGCATTGAATTCCGCACATGTATTTTTAACCTCCATAAAGTAGCTTATAAGAGATTTTTCTCCTGATCAAGTTGGTATAAAGTCTTACAAACATCAAATACTCTATTAATATTCTCTTTCAAGGAAATCCAAATATTCCAATAGTTCCTTGACTGATTGAAGTGATTTACTAGTTCAACGATTTCACGGTCAATAGAATTCTTGATTTGTAGAATCATTCGTTAATCATACCGCCACCAAATCCTTTTATTAGCATCAATCGGTGGCTCTTCAGTGATGTGATCATCCATCTCCATGCTCCTAATAAAATGGCGAACATTTGATCTCCATGAATAGTAGTTGGATCCATTCAACTTGTGTTCAGTTACTTTTGACACCATAGGGACAATCTCAGACATGACTACTAGTTTCTTATCAGTCATTACCTAAAAAAAAATAGACATCAGACAGCAGAGAATCAAACCCTATTTACCGAAGAGATGTCTTTACAAGCAGTGAGGATATCTATATATCCCAAACAAACACACCACCAAGAAGAGTCAACAAAACTGAGGAAACCCACAGGAGACGAACCAAAACAGGTGGCACACGCGCCTACACGCGCCGGCGCGTGGACCGACGGCAGAAGGGAAAAAGTGGCGCATGAGCCTCACGTGCTGGTCAAATGGAATCCGAACTTTGGGATTCTGTAGATCGGCGACTGGGCTCCTCGACGGACTGGGCGGTGTCGAAAAACTACCTTTTTTCTTTTCCAGGCGGCGGCGGCAGCGGCTGGCTGCGACGGCGACGAACGAACCGAAGACAGCGGCTATGAGCAAAAGTGTAAACTCACCCCTCTACAAAACCCTAAACGTAACACAAACGGGTTCTAAATTCTCAAACCCAAAGGTTCACAAAACCCTAAGTTTGTTTAGAGGGCTCTGATACCATGTAAAACTCTTAGGTTTGAGAGAGAATCAGAATATTCTATTCATTCACCAAAGATATGAATATATACAAATGTACAAAGTATAGAAAAGGAAAATATAACAAAATATTTACAATAATGGAAAACCCTAACAATATAATTATAACAAAAAGGAATAATCACTTCCAAATAGAAGTCTACACTGGTGCAGATTGGGCAACAAGTCCTACAGATAAAAGATCTACCTTTGGTTATTGTTCCTTCATTGGAGGAAATTAAATTACTTGAAGTAAAAAACATAATGTGGTTGCCAGTAGTGCTAGAGCAAAATTTATGGATCAAAAGGATACTCAAAGAGTTGAAGATTTTTTTGTCTACGCCTATACGAATTTATTGTGACAAGAAAGCCACAATTTCTATTGCCCATAATCCAGTTCTACATGATAAAATAAAACATGTCGAGGTTGATAAGCATTTTATTAAATAGAATATTGAAGCAGAAACAATATGTATTCCTTATCTTCCTACATTAGAGCAAATTGCTGATGTACTAACTAAAGGTCTTCCAAAGAAACAATTTGATAGATTGATTGACACGCTGGCTATGGAAGACATCTTCAAACTAGCTTGAGGGAGAGTATTGGAATTCCATATTAATTTATCTTTTATTGTTTTTATTCTTTCCATATGTAAGAGGTCTTTCTTCTATATAAGAAGACCCAAATTGTATTCTATAAGAAAAGGATTTTATTCCCTCAAATTCTAAAGGGAGATTGCTCACTCATGTCTAACACTATGGATAGGCTGCAAAAACACGGTCCTTGGTGCTGCCTCTTTCCATCATGGTGATACCTTTTTCAAAAGAACCACGAATCACCCAACCACTTGTTCATCACTTGCCCTTTTGTGGCCAATTTTTGGTAGGAGGTTACTAAGTTTTTCGTTGGTCCCGAAATACCCCCAATGACTCTCGATTGGATTTTATCTTTGTGTACTGACCATCCTTTCAAGAATGACAAAGAAAGAATATGGACCAGTATCATCTCAGCTATTTTGTGAAAGATTTGGAAGGAAAAAAATGGTAGGATTTTTCAAGACAGGCAAATCTTCTAAGGAGAGAGTTAGCCATTATGAATGCTTTCTTTCCGTGTAAAGATATAAAAGCCGTCAAGAGCTATAATTTCTCTTTTCTTATTTCAAATTGGAAGCATCTTTTGTATACCCTTTGAAAGGGCCCTTTTGTGTATTCATGAATATTTCATTTATGCAATGAAATTGTATCTTATCCAAAAAAAAAAAAAAAATTATTTATTAGCTTGAAGGTCTTGTACTAAACAAATATCAACGGTTTTTTAAAGTTAAATTGGTTGTCATAGAAGGTTACTTCTATATTTCTTTCGTCATTTCAACTTTTTGTATTGTTACTATTATAGTGAAACCAAAATACATAAGAATCCATCACATCCTATATTTACACATATTTTAAAATTATCTAATTTTCCAATGTCTTTATCTCCAATGATATGTATTTAGATTATCTTATGTAACTGTTTTATATATTTAAACAATATGATACTTTTTACAAACAAAGTCTTTTTATTTCTTCAATTTTAAAAAATAGCTTTTTGTCTGGCTCAAAAAATTGCTGAACGTTCT
Source organism: Benincasa hispida (assembly GCF_027475165.1). NCBI lineage: Eukaryota > Viridiplantae > Streptophyta > Magnoliopsida > Cucurbitales > Cucurbitaceae > Benincasa > Benincasa hispida. The sequence goes on from NC_143479.1 coordinate 9,825,945, forward strand.
TTCTTCGAGACAATCCACCAGACCCTACAACATTTGGGTGTGAAAGAAACTCGTGTTATATTAAATCCTAGGTAGGTGGCCACCATGGATTGAACCCATCACCTTTTGGCCCTTTATCAAACTTTTGTCCTCCTTTATATTAGTTCATTTAAATATTCTATTTGGTTACTCATATACTATGTTTCTTTCTCATTTAAAAAAGACAAAGTTAACAAAGGAAATATATTTTTTTATTGCAAAAATAATATTAGTACGAATCATATTTATTATTTAAATTTTTTGTCTGATTAAATATATTTAGTACAAGGATTATTTTCACACATTAAAGAACACAAATATTAAGAATAAAATCCAACACTTTTTTCCATAATTATTCCCCACTATTTTCAAGAACATATTTCCATGTGCATCATTATCAAAGTTTCAAAGCGCAATGAGCATCTTATTACGCCATTTTCCAGTTCAAGAAAGAGAAGAGAGAACCAGAAATGGGTCTTCATAGACTAACCTGGAGAACTTGGGACGTCATATCAACTATTTTAACAGAGTCATCCATCAGGTACCTTTTCAAATGTTTTAAAAGTTCAACCAGAAGGTCATTAGATATGCCAGTTTCAATCTCGAAGTTTATTTCTGAAGCACTGCCATTGACAACAGGCCGAAAAATGTGAATGGTCTTAGAGTCCCCAGGTAGATGGAAGACAACACAGTGTGGATCACCTATACCAACCTGCAAAACCAATGAAGGGACAAAAATATTTCAAAACTCATAGATATAATGTATTCCCTATTAGAACGATGTAGAAAATCAATACCCTAGATACAAAATCTGACACCAACTCCCTTATACAACTCGTATCTTCTGAACCACACATTTGCATAAGTTTCCAGACTGCATCTTCCACTTCATGATCATTGTGCCAATCAATACTTTGAATATTCTCACTGTGAAAAACTCGACCCCCAATCAGCTTCTTATGCAATGCTTTTAAACTGCAAGATAAGCCAGGTTGTAAAAGACATATCAGAAGCAACTCAAAAGCAATAGCACCATCTTCACCATATGTAGGCTGGAATAACCAAATCAAAATAAAAAAATAAAACACCAATTGAGCATTTTAATATCTAGAAACAATAGCAGAAGAGAAAAATCTGAGTATGGTATGTCACTAGTTCTTAATACGGTAAAAAATTAAAATTAGAAAAATGATAAAAAGAAGTTGAAGCAAAAGTCGTGGAGTAAGAAAAGAGGGGGAAAAATCTTTAGACCATATTGCATATTCTCTATATTGACCGGAGCACAACCTAATTCAAGATACTAGACCCATGGCAAACAAAATATCATATTTAAAGATATGCAACAAAATTAATTCTACCTCCATAATAGTAATCTTGGCGGTAGGTTGCCAGAACGCTTGACTAACTGAAAAAAAGATGAGACGTGGGACATGAGGAATTACCTAAATACGTCAAGGGGGATCTAATCTAATCCTTCAATTGAAAAAATAATCTCAAACCAAAAGCTTAAAACACGTACTCTCAATAAATGATCCCTCGGAGAATACCCTCTGCATAGTTCCTGATGGAATTTTCGAATATCATCAAACATATCCATGTCAGGAAAGGGCTCCAGTTCCTGCGTCACAAGGAAAAGAAAAATAAATAATCATGATTCTAAAAATATATGGCACAATATAAAATTAGATGTAAAGACACGTATGCCATCTGATTATAAATTAATCCTTCATATTCATAGAATGCAGAGTCAAATCTTTTACTTAAGAAACTGAAACATTTTATGAAAAAAGAATTACAACAAGCTTAAGAGGATTAAGGAATCCTCTACAAAGAAGACTGTGCTGCAGTAATTCAGTTTTCGTTCAACTAAACATAGAGATAAAGGTTGGTCAAATGGGAAAAACTGCAATCCCAGTTTCGAAAGTTTGTCCACATCAAAAACTTGAATCTTTAATCGCAATCAACTAGGGGAAACTAAATAAAAGCAATCAATAGAGCTCATTATTTAACAAATGGGAGAAACCTACTTTGACATAATCATGGAGAGATGAATCAGAATCCACTGTGAGTTGGCGAACCAAAGATATGACGTGAGTTGATTTATTGCCAAGAGAATCCCCATCAGCTTTAGAGGGGATGCAACATGCCACCAGCTTTGAGATCAAGAACTATGGTCGCAATGAATTAGAAGGCGGGCCAAACAACTAGGAACTCAAGGAAATAGTGAGCAGATTGTACATACCTGAAGTTGTTCTCCGAGGACTCTAGTGATTTGTTTGCTAGAACTAGATTGGAAAGATTCCAAGAGGATTGAAAAGATGCGACAACATTGGTCTTGTAACGATTTATTGTCAATGAATTGCCCAATCAAATTGAATAGGTAGCTGCATTAACTTAATAAGGTCTAACTAAGATCTAAGATGTTGGTAAACAGCGCATTAGCAAAATTCAATATAACATGTATGTGTATGACATGAAAGAACATCTAAAGAGACAAGGGGAATAAAACAAACGAAAAATTCAAGTGACCGACCACGTGAGATAAATAATATCTTCAAGGTTTAGAGTGTTGAAACCAAGACATGAATGTGTTGAGACAATTTTGCTTTAGAGTTTTTTTTTCCATTTCTTTCTTTCCTTTTTTGAAAAGAAAAGAATGGCTTTTCATTGAATTAATGAAAAGAGGCTAATGCTCAAAATACAATGAAACAAAATAAAACATGACAAGTACACTTAGAACAATATAAAAGAGTTATGCTTAAAAAATAAATGCATTCCAATTAAAATTCAAGTCTAAAACTTTAATATAAGAAACTTCATCTTAGAACTTATTAACACAGGAACAATACAAAAGAGTTATATTTTTAATAAGAGAATGTCATGAATACGAAATGCACTCACTTTGAAGTGCTAGAAACAACAGCTCTGTGACCAAGAATATTGATCAGCACTTCAATTGCCGCCAATCGATGAGATTTATGCCTGTGATGAATTGCTTCTGTGATTTTGTAGTGCATCTCTACTATAAACTGCACGAATACAACAGAGGTTTATTTGGTAAAATACATGGAATAAAAACAAAGACTAAACAAGGACAAACATAGAAGGGTTTCTAATAATAGTCCTTATATTGCAATAAACTATCTTTTTCAAAGTAAGAAACTGAAATTTCCTTAGAAGTTGAAGGAATTTACAAAGAGGAAGGACATGCCAGGCTATATGCCTTTCTCAAAGTGAAGCAATAGAACACTGCAAAAATAAACTATCTTCTTCAAAGTAAGAAACTGTTTGTCTCCCTCATTTTGTTCTTTTTTTTCTCCAAAAAAGAAACAAGTCTTTTCATGGATGGAATGAAAAGAGTTTAATGCTCTAAGTACAAAGAAACAGAATAAGCAAAATAATGAAAATAAACCAAGTAACCAAGTTTTTTTTTTAAACGAATCAAAGCAACGAAGCCAAGTAACCAAGTTCAACTAGCAAAGCCAGAAAAGAAAAGAAAATACAATCAAATACATCCCATATCGAAACAAATTGGCTATTGAACGAAGACCACTGAAACTGAAACTATGAGAACAACCATGTGGAGCAAGGACAAAGCAGAATAGTGAAAAAAAGATCAAAACTTCAAAAACAAGCTGAGGTTTCAACACTGCATCAAAAATCTTGAGACAATATTCTTCCAACCGAAGAAACTTCCATCAAAGGCAAAACTTGCAAACTCTAGGGTTTCTTTTTAGAGCTTTGGAAACGAAAGAAGCTTGAAAATGAAGTCGAAACAAACTGGATTCATCTTGTTCTGTTAGATTGGTGGTTATTGAAGGGATTCAATATCTTTTCTATGAGTGCTTCTTTTCCAAGGTTCTATTGTTTTTTCAAGACAAGCATCAGACTTAGCTTGTTCAATTTGAATTTGCCAGACTTAAAAGTTTCTTCTTCTTGGTGTTCTCTCACCATTCTATTTGCAGAATTTTCTGTCGTATGCTTAATGTGGGATTGTATTTTTTTCCCGTTTAATTATCTTGTATTGATCTATGTGTTACTTTAAGCGTACTTAGCATGTTTTTGTTTTGTTTAATTTTCTTGTATTTTGAGCTTTAACCTCTTTTCATTTATTCAATGAGAAGTCTCGTTTCCTTAAAAATAAATAAAATAAATAAATAAAAACAGACTACAAGCTGCGTAATACGTTTTTTTCAATTATTAAACATATAAATAATACCGTGAATACTCTGTCTGGACGGAAAACATTGATTCTGTCAATAACACCACTTGTTGTTTCTCTGTTCTCCCTTGAAGAACCAAGTTACAATAAAAATAGTCACGTCAGCAAAGTAGGAAAAACGAAAAGCTACAAAAGAAAATATATAAAGAACAGCAGGAGCAAGATAAGAAGATTTCACATTTCCAAGAAACCATCAACAACGGTTCGGATAGCAAGCGCGATAGTATCCTTTGGAAAGAATGGATTCATAGGTTCTGAAGTACATGATGCTAAAGCTAAGATCTGGCTGATAATGGACACCTACAAGCAGGTAGTAACAAGTAAAATGATTATAGAACATCTTAAGCAAAGTCTGTTTTCTTCAAAGATCTATCATGCTCTTTTTATTTTATTTATTTTAATTTATTTTGCCTTCTCCTCTGTTTATAAGAAACGGGAGTGAAATAGAGCTTTAATTAAGAAAAAAACCAGAGAGTTACGAAAGGGATCTCCATCCAGCTAAAAGCATGCTAAGAAATAAGTTACAAAGATCTTTAATCTAAGCGAGTCAAGAAAGACTAAATGATGTAATAGGATGGGGATATTTTGGTAAAATCAACTTAATCTTGGTTAATCCTTGATTAATTACATTTTAATTACCAATTTAGTTTTAATCTCTTTTAGTTATCCTTTTGGGACTCTTGTAATTCTCTAAAAATAGAGAGAGACTCCTTGTATTAGGTCACATTCTCATTAATAAAAAGACTCTTGATTTGATTCTTGGAGATTTCTCTCCTTTTAGTATTTAGACTACATCAAACTGTTATCAGAACGTCCGATCAGTGCCAAGCTATGTAACACCCTGAGTTATCATGTAAAGTTTACATTATTGTTTGGATAGTTTGGAATTCGAGATTTAAATAATTGGGATTTAATTTGGCCTGTGAATAAAAATTGGATTATTTTATTAAGACAATTTGATTTGTTTTATGTGGATGAATGATTTAAATTAATTTGTAAGGAAATTTTGGAAAGGATTAGGGATTTCGTTTTACAAAGATTTTGGAATTTGGGTAGGAAAATGAGGAAAAAAAACCATATAAACAGGGGTTATTTGAGAATAGAAAGTAAAAGAGGAAAAAAAAATTAATTCCCTTCTCTCTCCCTCTCAGTTTACGCATCAAAAAAAAAAAAAAAAAAAAAGAAGAGAATTCTTATTTGGCCTGTGAATAAAAATTGGATTATTTTATTATTTTGCTATACGACTGACGTGTGCTCCCTCGGGACACACTTACGACTAATCTATGTATCTTCGGGTTACACAATATGACTCATGCATGTTTTTCCGGGTTCATGTTTACAACTAATCTGTGTACCTTCGAGTTACATACTATGACTGATGCGTGTTCCTTTGGGGTCACGTTTATGACTGATATGTGACTCTTCAAGATCATTACGATTGATATGATATAGGTGTACACCAATGCCTAGATAAACTAGTTAACAGGTAACCTAGAGAGCCTAGTAACGGATCACTTATTGGGTATTGTTATACTTATTCTTTCTTCTTTTATGTTTTTCAAGCAATGACAGGAATGGATCGGCAAATGTCGGATGGGACTTGAGATAGATCCATACGGGGACACTAGAAAACACTTCTGCACTATTCATGTTCTTTTTTAGTTAAATGTTTTGAGATTTGAGTTTGTCGTCAGACGGAACAGTTTATGGTTTTGTTTTGTTTTGATCATTATTTTTCTATAAAGGTTTTGTTTTGGATCCGACCGAATGTTCTCTTTTTATTGTTTGATTGGCTTATTAAAACAATATTTTTTGTTTGAAATAGTCATTATTATCTCACTGAACTTATGATATAACAGTCAATATGTTGAATGAAAATGTGTTTAAGAGTAACGACCGATGTCAAAGTACTCGAAGGGTCAGGTCGTTACAAGCTAACTGCTACCAGGGGAAGACCGAGAAACTCTTGGCAACGCCAATTGCAAGAGGACCTTCGTGAGTTGTGCTCATTGCCAAACAACACACACCTAACTTGGGGGACCCTTTAAATTCAAGAAAATTGAGAAGAAGCTTGAAGAATCATCCAAGAACGGAATTTTATAGAAGATCTAATGCTTTAAGACAGAAATTACTATTCGTGCTATAAAGAACGACCAATTCAAAACATGTTTGAAAAAAAATTCAAGAATCGGTCCTACAACAATTTTGATGAAGAAACTTGTTCAAGGATACCCAATTTGTACATCGATCCCGAAGTATTAGAGGAAATGAAGAAGGGAGCCAAGAAAATCCAACATTTGTTGGAAGAGATGACTCAAAAGATGGAACAATTTTCGGAACATTTGCAAGAAAATCAAGAATCCATCCAATGGGGCTGTGAAATCGGGCAAGAAACGAATGGAAACGAAATCCATTGGAAAGATGAAGACCAATCGATAAAAAGAAAATTGAAGAAATTGTCGACAACAAGGTCAAAAAAATCATTAAGATTAACTCTGAGATTTCACAACATGAACCGGACGAAGAACAATCGATTAATGAAAATGATGGTGGAGACGTTGAAAGCAAAGGCATGATAGAAGCAGAAGAAAATAGCCATGGGCGTCCTACTTCGAAAAGGTTCGAAATCCTAATTGCAGTTGACCACGAAACGTGGAAGATGCTATGTTCGAAATTGAAAAAAATTGGGTTTCAGAGTGGAATAGATGACAACATACAAGAAGTCGAATTGAAAGTTAACGAAGGCGACTCATTTGAGGAAGAAGATGAGATTGACCTATTCGTTGCACAAAACAATTCAAAAGATTTGACCCATCACCTAGTTGACCCGACCCACGTGTTGTCAAAGCATACTAAAAGAATTATATAACGAATTTGCATCTTCCATTTTCTACCCACGCCTAAAGATAAACAATTTTCAAAGTTTCAATAAGGGTTTCCCATTGTCAAATGATTTATTTTCACTCGGAAGATTATTGTTGATCTTACAAAGGATTTACAAGGAAAAGATAAATATACCGTCTATTAATTGGGTTTGCAGGGAAAAGATGAATATTCCATCTACTAATTGGGCTCAAGAAATTTGGATGTTATTGATATCGGTTGCTCAAAGGGGTTTCCTTTTGAGTGGCTTACTTTTGTATTTCTACCTTCATTTCCGTTTTAAAACTCGAGAACGAGTTTCTTTTCAGAGGGATAGAATATGGTGTAATAGGATAGGGATATTTTGGTAAAATCAACTTAATCTTAATTAATCCTTGATTAATTACATTTTAATTACCAATTTAGTTTTAATCTCTTTTAGTTATCCTTTTGGGACTCTTGTAATTCTCTATAAGTAGAGAGAGCCTCCTTGTCTTAGGTCACATTCTATTAATAAAAAGACTCTTGATTTGATTCTTGGAGATTTCTCTCCTTTTTAGTATTTAGGCTACATCCCAAAAGGAGAACAATGTCATTCTGAAGGAGCTCAGAGAACTTCTCAAAGTCTTTGAAAACTCTCCTGCTCCTCATTAGCCAAACTATCCACAAAAGGGTTGTACAAGCATTTATCCAAATATCACGAGCTCCACACTCTCCATTGGCGGCAGGTCTGCACATTCTAGGTAAAGCTCTCCAAAGACTCCTGTGCCATTTTAACTGTCCAACCAAAAACAACTTATAGTTCCATCCCTTGTAACAATAAATGAGAGTCTTCAACACATATCTACAATTTTGATATATTTCTCCAAGTCATTCTTAAAAACAATCGGTAAGGCACTTTTTAAAAGGGGAAAGTACATTCGCCCTCATGACATTGACTTAGAGAGAATCGGCTTTTGTCAAACCTCCACAGCCAATTGATGAGCAAGGTTTTCTTGTATCAGAATACCTCCTAACAAAAACACTCAAGAACACAAAGAACATTAAAGATAGAAATATATATTGCAATATTAATGAAGAAACTACAATATACTACAGCCTTTCGAGAGGGCTACTCTTTCCCAAATTCCCCGAAGAAAATCCCACAAAATTCTTCACGCCCTTGCTCCCAACCAACTCCCTCTATTTATAACAAAAGCCCTAATAAACATATTAGTAACTTACTAATAACCATGATAATAAGCCTAATATTTTCTTAACTAGGAGACTTACATATTGTATCGTCGTAAGCTTGAATTCTGCAAATTCCAAGTCCACCTTGAGAAAAAGGAAGGGGTAACCATTTTCCAGTTGATAACATGGGATCCTCCACTCATCTCTACCCCTCCCCCCAAAACATTCTAATTAATCTTTTCAATGTTTTGTTATATGGTGTAGACCAAAGAAAGAACTTTATTCAAATGTAGAATATCCTCCAAAAATACAACTTAAGCAGTATTTAAAGGCAGACATTCGGTTACCTTCAAGCTAAAGAACCGGTAATAACAGCCTAAAAAATAATGAACACTTCGACTAAACAGTAACATAAAACACAAAACAACTAAATAATTTCCAGCCAACAGAGACCTATGATAAAATTACATAAAGACCCCAAAAAGACTCATAACACCTACATCACTATACCACAAGAGTATACAAAAGGCTTTGAAGACCAACAGGTAAATTCGTAGGTTTGCACAGCCTACATGAGAGTAAGTCTCCCTCCTTGGAACAAAGGTTCTTCCAAGAAGCAACACGGTTGGCTACTTTCTAGACCACGGGCACCAAGAAAGCCAACTATTTGGAATTGCCACCAAGGTGGAGGCCTAAATAATTGGTAGGATGGGGGCTAGGCTTGCATCCCCCACTCGTCATCAACCCTCAAACTCAAATTGATACCCACAACAACATAAGGATAAGTTTTATAATCAAGTTCCCCTAGAGCTCTTTCTTGGTCTTTACATTGCCGAAATACATTCTCTTTTGACAGTTCGAGTTCTAGGGCTTGCGTTCTCAGAGTATCTCAATTGGTTCATTAGATACTTTTTGGAGGACGATTTGATAGGAAACATAGAACGTCATTGATAAATAACATTACAAACTTAGGGTCCTATCCAAAGGATTACAAAAAATCATTTCCAATTTATACCAATTAAGTGCGGTATAGCTGTATAAGTAACACGAGAAATAAAAGATTCAAAGGCAAGTGATGCTTTTGTGAAGATACGCAAGTTCTTTTCGTGCCATAGCAACAATATGAATGCCCAATTGAAGTTAAGCCAAAATGTCTCCTCATTCTTGAAAGGGTGGCCAAGGAGAGCAACATTTAAAAGGGTTCAAAGATTCGTGTCAAATGCCTGACCACCCAAAACTTTGAGAGGATGACGAAAAGGATTGTGCAAAGTACATGAAGAAGTGGTCGTGGGTTTCCAATCCCTTAGAACACATAATACAACACGAAAGCGACAATGATATACTCGAAAATCTACGTTGAAGCTTATCAAAAGTGTATTTTCCAAGGAAGATAAAAATAAAGCAAAAGGAACAAAAATAGGCATTTTCCAAGAAAGACATGTATTACAAAGCAAGACTATCAACCAATTTTTTTAACGAGGAAGAAACATCTCGCTGATAGTTAAAAGCTACAAAGAACAAAAAAGACATGACTACCAAAAGTAGACTAAAGAAAAGTATCAAGCACTGAAGAAACTAAAACCTTAAGCCCACATCCCTGCAAAGTAAAATGAGATGCTACTTTTATTTTCTTATGAAAAGATATAAATAAGATAAGAACCGTATCGTTAACCGACAATCCATCAATAGGTAGTATGAAGAGCAAATAATTCTTGAGCATTCTCATCTGACATAAAGCTGGTCAATGGCAAAGAGAACATGAATGCGCATTGAATCTTAAATATTAGTGGAAAGAAAGGATCAAACCATATGTTTCTTTATAAGTATGTCTCTTTCACTCTCAGTTATTCCGGCAAAATGCAACATCGAACTTTGAAGGACTATAGCTCCCTTTTCACATCCAGAGCTCTTACTGCAATGCAGTGCCATACAAAAAGAAAATATTGGCACAAAATATCTTCTAATTAGAGCTTCCACTGGTTCGCCAGCAACCTGTTCATTTTTTTAAAACCAGCAACAAACTTTTCATAAATGAAAAGGCCAAGATGTTCTATCATACAAACTCCCAAGGAGTGAAAAAGATATTAAAAAAAATACAAATACAAATACGGACAAAAGAAAAAGTATGAAGAGTGAATAAAAGAACCTCAATTAATACAAATACCACAAGGAGAGTTTAAGTTCGTAAGTATACATACAGTACAAAACACAGATAAAAAAATTCAAAAGAATCCTACATTTGAGTCCATAGTATTTAAACATTAATCTCTACTTCTTGAGCACCAAGTATTTTAATGTATTGAATGACTTTAACCAAAAATCTGACAGCAGATGCTTTTATTGAAGCTATTATGTTTTCTAGATACACGAACTGGGACAAAAACGTTCCACTCTTAAACTTACACTAGCAATCCAGCCAAGGTTGGAACCATCACCACGTAAAATAATAGCAGGAAGAAGCCAGTGGCAGCAGTACTGAATAAAGTAACTAGGTTCAGCATCCAAGACAAAAAGCTGCCTTATCTGCATGCATGGTAAAAAGGAAAAGAAAAAAAGAACAATTATCGACAATATAAGAAGAAAATTAAAGAACAGATGCCTTCAGAAATTTAAATGCATTAGAAAGACAACCACGGAAGGAAGAATGCTCATATTTCAACTTCTATATTTTAATATAATTTCTCGTTGATATAATGAAAATGAATAAATGTTCAAGAGATACAAATGTTTTTCTTTAAAACGGAACCTCTTTCATTGATATAATGAAGTGACACTTCAAGAGATACAAATGTTTATATTTCAAATTAAAGTCCTTACTTGCAATACATAGTCCCTGCTCCATGGTACCCAAATAATGAAGGCCATGGTAGATGCAGGTACTAAAAATGCAAAAATAAAGAAAGAGCATGGCAAAAATGTATTGCAGGAATTAAGTTTTCACGGCATAAGACTAATCAACATCTAAATAGTAAATAGTAATCGGTCAGAAATTTCCAGATTTTACCCTGGAGACAAATTTTTTCTTTAGTAGTAGCAGTAATAGTTTTTTTTAAAAAAATTAAAAAAAAAAAAAAAAAAAAAAAAAAAGAAGAGAGAGAGAGAAGGGAAAAAGAGGAAATCAGTTTTACCCTGCATTAATATTGGGGTGAATAGGAGCAATCCAATTGTTCAAAGCACATAAGATCAGAGATATAATGGGATCAGATCCATACCTCAATAAGTGCAGCTAAACTTACACCACAAGTAACCCAACAAAAGAGAATTGATCCAATGAGTTCCTCCAAGTACTGCAAAAACATTTTAGAATCTCATGATACGCAATATAAAGAATTCAGAATTTCACAATTGTTGAAACTAAGGTAACTGTATGTATGTTGTCCATTGAGGACTGTTTGGATAGTTGATCATAGCTATCAGATGCCTGACTATAGCTATCAGATGCCTGAGAATACAATAAAAGGTATGAGAATATGATATCTAGTTGGTTCCAAGAAAACTGCTTACAAGGGAGTGTTATTATATTTTTATGAAAAGATAATATTAGTGTTTGTTTTATAAAACTAATTCTAAAAATTATACAAAAGTAAAATATTAATTAAATGAAGTAATCAGAGATAACTAAAGATTATTGATTTAATTAATTGATTTTAAACCTTTCACTAAAATGTTATATGATACAATTAACTATGGTTATTTTTAAAAAAAGAAGATTTCTATTAAATTATTTATTCGAATAATTTTAATATGTTTTATTATCAGTTTCTAATACAAACATGGCTTAGTAGATAAACCACCATTTAACATTGAAAAGATCGATGCCTCGATCCACCACCATGCAATTGTTGAATTAAAAATAGAGAGAGAAAAGAACCGTTTCATTATTAGTTAACCAACAAAAAGAAATCAGCAAAATAAATTTTTAAAATTAGTTCTAATGAATAATTAATATAGAAAAGTTTACTTTTTTGGTCCCTAAGTTTTTCAATAATAGGTTTATTTGGTTCCTGAAGTTTCAAAATATGTACCTCTTTGAACCTAGTTTTGAAAAACAGTTTTAAAAAGTCCCCCTACATTACCTTTTTCATTTGTAACAAAGTAAGATTTTCTCTCTTTTCAAGAGCCACAAATAATCAATTGCTACTAACCCCTACTCTAGGCAACTATAGGCAAATACTAACCCCTACCTCTACACAAATGGGATTCGGAATGATAAATACTCAAACAAGATCAAATTCTTCATTCGGGAGCTCTCTCATGAAGGCATAAACATACACGATAGACTTGAAAGGCACCTTCCCTAAATGGCCCTTTCTCCAGTGTTCGCTTTGTATAAACAGCTTGGAGATCCAACCACACATTTTTTATACAGTGCCACTTGCTCAACTTTGAACTAACTTACGAGGTGACTTCGGTTGGTTATTGGCCCTCCCTCATGATATGTTCACTTTGCTTGGTCTCCTTCTCTTGGGCCACCTGAGCTTCTTTGAAAGAATTTTGTTCGCGCCTTTTTCTGGTCGATTTTGGGTTGGAAGGAATAAAGGAAATTTAATACAAAGAAAAAAGATTATCCAGCTTTGTCTGACAATGTTGCATATCTTGCTTTAATTGGTGTAAATTGAATCCTCTTTTCTTTTTGTTGAAAATAGAGGGTTTTAGCCCTAAAGGCATTTTAGTAATTTAGCTTTACTCTAGTTTGTATTAGGGTTTCTTACCAATCTATTTATATCAGTGTCCTCTCTTGTATGTATTATCAGAAAATAATAAAGAGTTCTTTGTATCGTGATTTTTTCTCCCTGTTTTAGGATTTTCCACGTAAACGTTGTGTGCTCTTTTCTTCTTTTACTTTCATCATGGTATCAGAGCATGGAGATGAAACCCTAGCAATCATCCATGAAAATCAACCAAGGGAGTCACAACCAGCCAGCGATAGTGGCGCCACGGCCGTCGACATAGCTACTGATGTGCAGGCCGCCGTAGAACGGTATTTCCAGATAGCCCTTCCTCACCTCCTCAAGCCAGCCAACCCTACCAGAGCTGACCAGCTGAATGGAGCCCAGCCAGCAGTACACCCGATCGAGATGAGCAACTTCCAGATAGCGTCGTTCCAACCGGGTGCCGTCAAACAGACCTGGCCAATTGCCTTCACGATCGGGCCAAGAAGCATCTAGATGGCATCAATCCAACTGATCGGTTTTGAGCAGACCTGTTCGTTGCTATCGTGATTCGCTCTAGGAGTGTATTGTATAAAATAAATTGAAAGAATAAGTTCTAAGTATAAGTGATGCGTTTATGCTTTGATGCGTTTAAGTAATTGTAACCCGTTGGGGCGTTAGATATATGCAACAAAACGCACAACACTCTTTATAATGACGTTCAAGTTTTCCTAAATTAGACCCAAGTATAAATCTAATTTAGGTTCCTAGCAAGTCCAGGGTCGAACTCAGGGATTCAGTTAAACAAACGCAGACCTTGCGTTGTATCTATTGTAGGGGTTTCCGTAAATAAATGAGATAAATGTGTTATTTACACTAAAGTGTTGTGCCTGTGCAAGAAGATACAAAAGAGTTAAATGGTGAGTGATGAGTCATGCGAAAATGGAGTTTAATGTAAGTGGATGTGTCGGTCTAAGATGAATGTACACAAACCAGAATGTGATGTGGATGAGATGGGATGATTTGCTTATCTTTTGTTTATGTGTTAGACTTTATTCAACACTTCTCAATGCGAATAACATACAAAACCTATCTCTAGGATGCATGCGTCTAACACAGAATGCAACAAACACCAGTAAGTCTATCTCTAGATGTACTAGGCGTTCTACTTGATGCTAGCTTATTTACTCTTGCGAATAATCTAAGCTAAGGATGTTCTTACCAAGTTGTCAAGTTGGCTTAAGCATTGAAATGAAGTTTTGCATATAGTATTAATACATTCAACATAAACAAGAGACAAACAAGGGCAAAGTGTGATGGATCAAATATATGAATTTTATAAAGAAACAGAGTGTCTTTACAAAATCAATATTTAATCAAATGAAATGAAAGCGATAAATGAGATGAAGGAAACTGAGTCAAGCCAAAAGAGTACAATCTCTTGTATTTCTTTGGCTCAATCTCGTTGTGTCAATCACTTGTATAGGAATTGGACGAAGTGTCTTTCTCAAGATTGGCTTCCTCCGCTCCCTGACCGGCGGAGGTGGTGGTTCTCAACCCTTCTGATCGTCTTGGCACCACAGCATAGCTTCTAAAGAACTAAAACTATGACTACACTATACAGAGAGTAAGGATCTTGATAATTTCCGAACTTCTTAATTCTGGAGGGACTTCATCTATTTATAGGCAATGGTCACGTCCACTTGGTGAATGGGCATTAAAGTCCATGCCCTGGTCAGCCGCCTGACTCTCGAAAGCTTTTCAGACGCCGCCTGCTGCAGGTGCCCATACTTGCAACTAGTGATATGACACAATTAGCCTGGATCAATATATCTTCTCTACGTTGAACTCCCTCCGACGCATGGCCCATGCGTTAGAGCTTTCCCTGCAGCACTTGTCTAATGTGTTAGTGCCACGATATTTAGTAATAAAACTTCTTTTGCATGAGTTTGCTAATGTTTGAATAAATCCATGTGTTTCTTCTAAAAATGAGGAGAATTTATCATTAAAAACCTTAGTTGTTCCCACTTAAGAGCAAAAATAACTTGTATTTCTACAAGTTATCACCACCCCCGAATTTGAACAATACTTGTCCTTAAACATTCCAAAATAATTCTTTGTTATCTCCTTTGTCTTAAGTGTGCAGAGTTCGCCTCTCATCATATTCAGTCATAAGCTTGAGATAAGAGTTTGGAAAATGTAACTCAGATTTACTCTTTTCTAAAAGGGCTAATGTTTAGTTTCAGGTGCAGGAGGCCTTTTATCAACTCCTTTCATTTCTCAAAACATTCCCGTTTTTTCTAAACCAGCAATGCGTTAGATGCTCTTTTTAAAATAAATGCCAGATAAAAAGGAAAAAATTATGAATTCACTTACCCATGCGTTGTTCCAAGTATCCCACTTTCGTTTTGGCTTGCCCCCACGGGTGTCATGCGAGCATCCAACTACGGGTGAGAACCCTTCACAACTAAACTCTTATCTAATATTCATGCGTTTCAAGATATAATTTCTTCTGACAAGATAGAGGAGTTCTATGGGACACGTTGGTCTAGGAGACTTAACTTCGTTCTGACTTGTCCCCACGGGTGTCATGCGAGCATCCAACTACAGCTAAATGCCTGTTCCAACTTAACTCATGTCATTTTGAGGTTTTTCTTTTGAAGTAATGACAGAGGAGTTACATTTAACATTTTTCTTATTTTGTTCCCTTTTCTTTATGATGTACTCATTTGATGCATCTTAACTCGAATTTCTGTCATCCCCAATTTGGAGATGAGCTATACTCATCCCAAATTTGGAGACGAGCTAAATCCTCATTGTTAAAAGAGAAACAAAATTTCAAAAAGGCTTCGAGAATCCAAAAGGAGTTTAAGACTTAAAGCTTGTATGCGTTAGAAAGAAAACATAGACTTTTTAGAGAAGTTCAAGTCTTGTTGATTTTCCTAACGCCTACTCCATACTTATAGATTTCATAGTTGATATCATTGAGGTTAGGCAAAGCACAAGACTTAGAAAATATCTAAAGAACAAAAATCAAGTATGCTAAGGTCAAACGCAAGGAACAAAATGATAGGAATTTCTCATTCATTTTCATAGATTCACATGAAGCAAACAAACAAGTCAAGCAAATACAAAAGAACATCAATTTAATCAAAATACAAAAATAACCCAACACCCCAAAACTTATTGTGCTGGCGCGTCATCTCTGCGTTCTTCTCCAGGGTCTTCATCCATAAAGCGCAAAGGGTTTCTGAGATGGGCAGGCAATGGAGACAGAGCAAACATTCCAACTAAGACCTGGTTGATGTACTGCGTTGTGTAACCGAATTGGTCTTGCATCCGTCTTGTTTGCTGCCTTAGATAATCTCTTAGAACCCGGTTCTGTTGCTGAAGACCTTCGATAGATGCGGCCAGTGGTCTGAGCTGATCACTGATAAAAGTTTTCAACTCTTCTAAGTCAGCGCTGTGTTGAGGTGGTGTTGGTTTTTCATTTCTTCCAACTGGGTCTTCAAAATTTGCTACGTTGCTTGATCCTAGCCCAGTTGGTTCAAAGATTATTGGAGGAGGCACAAAGTTGGGAATTGGATTTGGTGGGGGCGAAGGAAGGGAATAAGGGATGTCTTGATCTATCTGAGTAGGCTCTTGATGCGTTTGATCAAGACTCCCTTCTGGTGGGGCCATTGGTGAGTCATGGAGAGTAAGGTTGAGGGTTGGTTGCACTTCTTCATCTGGAAGTTCAAGCTCAGCTTCATGTTCTTCGTGCACTGAAGCTTCATCGCTGTGTTCAACAATCTGGACGCGTCTTCTTTTGGGGGCGCGTTTGGATGATCGAGGCCTGATTGCCATTTCCTTGGTAGGTAAGGTAGGTTGATGCGGCGAACCGCGAAGTAGACGCCTTACTAACTTTATATCTATCAAGCCACAATATCTTCATGATCATCCCCCAGAAGGATGCCCCCACGTTCACATAGTGCACAGATCAGCCATGGGAAGTAGAGTTGCCCTCGCGGTTTAGTCTTGATGGACTTGATCTGATCCCTTATAATTCTTCCAACGTCTAAAGGGATGCACTGCATGACGCAATAGGTAGCCAGGACACGTTCCTTTGACAGTGTTTCATCATGCGTTGTAGGCATGATGCTCCGTTTGATCAGATAGTACCATAGGTTTGCGTCTGGGGTTAAATTCCTGGAAGCTAACATCTTTGCTCCGTTTCTAGATGTTTGCCACTTGCTTCCAGGTTTGGCTACGGCTCTTAACGCATCTTCTAGTTGGCTTGCCGTTGGCTGCTCCAAGATGCGATTTCCTTCCGCGCCCGGATTACTATCAATGTTGAACACTTCGTTGATCTTGTCAGCTGAGAAACGCACTAATACCCCATCAACAAAGGCTATGTTCTTCTCTATATCAAATTCACTGTTGTAGAACATGCGGACGAGGTTGGGCCAAATACGAGTGTGCCCAACGCAGAACTGACTCCACCCCAATGCGTTTATTGTTTTTGTTATGTATATTGGCAGTGGGTGGCGATCGGGAAAGAAGCCATTTTCTAAGAAGACCTCAGGAAGAAAGCGTCAATTCAATGATATACTCGTAAAAAATGAGGATACTAATACGTTGAAAATACATTTTTTTTCTTTAAGAAAATATAGGATATAGATAAATTTAGCATACAAGTTAATAACAATAGCACAGAATAGAATACAAACACTGAAATACAATTAAAAAAAAAAAAAAGCAACATCTAAGATGCTGAAGTACAATAGTTAATAAAATACAATAGAAAAGTGACTCATATTACAAAGAAGAAGAAGAAAAAGATTAGAGGGAAAAGTATGAAGATAAACGAAGAACTTCTTCATTGAATTGTTGAAGATATTCAAATGGTTTATATTTTGGTGAACTTTGTGAGGACTCAAATGTGAAATAGAGATTATATGATTCTAGTCCAGGGTTTGGTCCATTATTTTTTTTTTTCTTTTAGTTTTAGACTCGAGTAGTGAGATTTTTAAATAGGTTGCCTAATTTTAGATTGTGAAATATTATATGAGTTACTTGTCTTTTTTCTTTAAAAAAAAAGTACGCATAGAAATAAATAAATCAAATCGCGTGTCAGATACGTATCTAAAAAGTATTTGAAAATATAGATACGTCAAATCGCGTGTCAGATACGTATTTGGGAAGTATCTGGAAGTATCGGTATCCGATACGTGTCTGATACTGATTTTTTGCCGCACATGAAGTATTTTTGCTTCATAGAGAGGGGATTTTTGTTTCTCAACAGAAATATACGCTTGATTTACTAAAAGAAACAGGAATGACTGGATGTAAGCCCGTTGATACTCCTGTAGAATTCAATGCAAAGCTTGGCAATTCTGTTAATAGAGTTCCAGTCAACAAAGAGAGATACCAACGTCTAGTTGGGAAATTAAATTACCTATCTCATACTAGACCGGATATATCCTACGCTGTCAGTGTAGTTAGTCAATTCATGCAAGCACCTTACGAAGAGCATATGAAGGCTGTGGAACGCATCCTGAGATATTTAAAAACTACTCCTAGTAAGGGTTTAATGTTCAAAAAAACCAACAAACGGTGCATTGAAGCTTATACCAAATCTGACTGGGAAGGCTCTATTGTAGACAGAAAGTTATCATCTGGGTGCTGTACCTTGTATGGGGAAATCTCGTTACTTGGAGAAGCAAGAAACAATGAGTGGTTACTAGAAGTAGTGCTAAAGCAGAATACAAGACTATGAGTCTTAGAATATGTGAAAAAATCTGGTTGAAAAAAGTTCTGTCGGATCTCCATCAAGTTAGTGATCTTCTGATGAAGCTCTATTGTGACAATAAAGCAGCAATAAACATAGCGAATAATCCAATTCAACATGACAGGACAAAACACGTGGAAATCGATAGACACTTCATTAATGAAAGATTGGACAATGACAATGTTTGTATTCCGTACATTCCTTCTGGTCAACAGGTCACAGATATCCTCACAAAAGGATTACTCAAGCTAAGCTTTGATTTTTGTATTAGCAAGTTGGGTCTAATTGATATCTATGCCCCAACTTGAGGGGGAGTGTCGAAAATAGAGGGTTTTAGCCCTAAGGGCATTTTAGTAATTTTTCCCTGGTCTGTATTAGGGTTTCCTACCCGTCTATTTATAGCAGTGTCCTCTCTTGTATGTATCATCAAAAAATAATATAAAGTTCTCTGTATCATGGTTTTTTCTCCCTATTCTAGGGTTTTCCACGTAAACGTTGTGTGCTCTTTTCTTTTACTTTCATCACTTTTCATATAGTCTTTCGTCTCTTTTTCCGAATTGAACATCTCTTTTGTAACTCTTGATTTGGGCCTTCTCTTCATCCTTAAATTTTGTACATCAATAAAAAAAATCTTCTAAAAAGAAATAGTAATTTTTTTATTATTTTTAATGTTGATATGGAGAATCATAAAATTCAAAACTAGTTAAAACAATAATCAAAACAAAAACCTTCTCTCTCCATTTCTCTTCTCTCACTCACTTCTACACCTCCTACTCTTCCTCCCCGTCTCCTTCTCATGCTTCCTCTTTTTCCACCGGTGCTGACTCTAGAGCTGGATGTACAAGAAGGTGGCCAAGGCATTAGGTAAGTGAGCGGGGAAGATGAGGATAAGGAGATGGAAAAGGAGAGAAGGCATCAGCATTGGTGGGGAAGTGCCAGCACCAGGATGCAGGTGAAGGAAGAGGGGTTAGGCATGGGAAGGGAGAGAAGAAAGAGTAGTTTTTTTATTCTTGTTTAATTTTCCACATCAGCATTAAAATAATAAAAAAAAATTATCTCATTACTCTAACAAGAAGTGCAAAAAAATGTAGTCATGGACAAAACAAACCTATTACTGAAAACTCCTAAAAGTGTACATTTTGAGATCTTTGAAACCAAACGAACCGATCATTAAAAACCCGAGGACCAAAAAAGGTAACTTTCTCTTCAATATAGTAAATTTATTTGTGAACCACATAATATTTAATACAATAGAATAATTAATTATATTAATATTTAAATATCATTTTAAATAGAAATTAATGTTTAATTAACTTTAATATAGTTTTATCAATTATTAATATGATGTAAATATATTTCAAAATTTTAAATCAATATTGATAACATAAACAACTATTATATACAACATAAAATTTGAATAAATATATAAAAAGTAATAAAAGAGATCCCTAGTAATAGAATAAAATGGTCTAAAATATATAGGCACGTTACCTATAACCTAGAAAACCAATACAAATTAGGGGTGGGGGGAATTGAACCACGGACCTCTTGGTACTCAGCACATACAAGTGCCAGCTCTTGTTGGCACCTGGAAAACCAGTAATAAAGCCTAAAAATTAAAGTACCAAAACTAACCAGCAACAAACAATCTCAACTAATAAACAACTTGAAACCTGACAAATAAAAAAGAGAAAAGTACTAAAAAGTAAAAACCACTCCAAAACACATAATTATCTACATCACATTTTGTGAGGATATGAGATACCCTCTTTTCATGGGCACAGGAAATTCTCAATAATGGGTTATTCCCGGCTCCATGGTAACAAACCTTTTTTCTTATATTCGTGAGTGTCCGGGTCAGCTTACGCACACCACAACTAATCTCACAGGACAACTTGCTTGACCTTACAACATTTGGGTGTCAAGAAAACTCATAAGAAATTAATTCCTAGGTAGGTGGCCACCATGGATTGAACCCTTGACCTCTTAGCCATTTATTAAAACTATATCTCTTTTTTACCACTAAGCCAACCCATGATGGTTCCATAGTAATAAACCTTGAAACAAATAAAGTGATAAGTAACCCCATTCCCACTCCCACCCTCTTATTTCCATGAACAAAATGGCACGTTATAGTTGATATCCTGTACCCTAAACCCTTTTAATCAAAGTTCGCAATTCTTAATACAAAAAGTTAGCAGAACCCAATAAGAATATGGAATGATGACTGAAAAAATGTATAAAAAAATTTAAGCACAAAGGCCTCAGCTATAAATTTCACCTTCTGTCTTCCCGAATAATTGAGCTCTCTGGCCAGGTTATCAAGCATGGCAGAGACCAATTCCCTGAAAAGGAACAAAAAACTATTAACTGAAAAATATAAACCCCAATAAATTGTATGTTTGAAACAAGTTAGATGAAGCACCTTTGACTAGGATCAATGGCCGAGATTGCACACATCATGAAAACAACCTGTAGTGCCATATAATACCAATAAAGAACGAGAGAAACAGAGCTTTCTCGGGAGTACAAAAACCAGCCCATAAAATATCAAATTAACTTGTCAAAAAACTACTATAAAGAGTGCTTTGCTTATTTCTTTATTAAAATTTAAAACCAAATAATGAAACTGTAGATAAATATAATTAGAAGAATTAGAAATGGTAAAAGAATTAGTTTTTCATTGGATCCTTGGTTAGACAAGTTGCTCTTAGAAAAGCTTTCCCAAACTTTTCAGAATTGCACTAAAGCCGCTAGGATCAGTTGAGGATCATTGGGACTCCATTCTTCAATCATGGGCAGTTTTATTTAGAAGATTCTTAAAAGATGATGAATTGGATAATTTTCAAAACCTTAATGGCTTGTTATTACAGAAAAAAGTGATGGACAGCTTTGATAAAAGAATTTGGTCATTAGAATCCGATGGGAAATCCTCAGTCAAATCCTTAGTGAAACATCTACAAATTTCCTCTCCATTAGAACAGGATTTGGAAAAAGCAATTTGGAAGTCCAATAGTCCACGTCAAGTTAACATTACCGTTTGGATAATGATATTTGGAGCTTTGAATTGTTTGGAGATTTTGCAGAAGAAGCTTATAAATCAGTGTTTGTCCCCCACAGTTTGTCCTGTGTATGGCAGTAAGTGAGTCTTTACAGCACCTCTTCTTTGAGTGTCCCTATGTTACTCCATGCTGGAATTCTTTATTGGCAGCTTTCAACACAAGCTGGGTTTTTGGGAACTCATTCAGAGATAATGTGGAGCAGATTTTGATTGGTCCTACTTTAAAACCAGCACCT
Organism: Benincasa hispida; assembly: GCF_027475165.1. Classification (NCBI taxonomy): domain Eukaryota; kingdom Viridiplantae; phylum Streptophyta; class Magnoliopsida; order Cucurbitales; family Cucurbitaceae; genus Benincasa; species Benincasa hispida. The sequence continues at coordinate 9,847,939 of NC_143479.1, forward strand.
AAACTGCTATGTAATAACGCTATCAAAGCCCTGTTAACGGATTTGTGGTTTGAGAGAAATCAAAAAGTATTTCATAAAAAAGCAACCCACTAGAAAAATCGCCTTGAGACAGCGAAGCTTAATGCATCATCTTGGTGTTCCCTATCTAAGGGTTTTGAAGACTATTCGGTGCAAGATATATGTCTGAATTGGAGCTCTTCTCCAACAAGATAGATAGCTCTGGATATTGTATTACTATTATTTTCTTGTTTGTAAGCAAATTAGGGTTCTTGAGTACTTGGATTTTATTGGTATTTTGGCTGTTTTTTGAGGTGTTTGGTAGGGTTGAGCCCCGACGATGTCCTTTTTGTATTGTTGTTTAGTCCATTGTATGTGCTGCATATAATGATTTAGTTTTGTTCAGAGATGATGAGGGTGCTACGGGGTGTCAACCTAGTTGAGATGCCCGGATGTGCCCCTGATCCATGGGTCTTTTTATTTTATGCTCTTTGTATAACACTCTTGTACTTTGAACATTAGACTTATTTCATTTTGTTCGTTTCCATCTCTTTTTTTTTTTTTTTTTTTTTTTTTGAAAAGGAAACCATACTTTTTATTGATGCATAAAAAGAAAGTATAAGAGATGTGTACTTATAAAAGAGCGATACAAGACAAGGGATCAGGAGACACACTTGGACATCTCAACTAGGTTGACACCCCCATAGCGTCCTCATCACATCCATACAAACTCAAACAAAACGAACAAAATAGAAATTACAGGAGAATTGAATACAGAGAAAAGTTGTCCTCTTTTGAGAAACATAATACATAACAAAGGAGAAAACAAGAAAATAATTCTAACTACTTAAGTCTTCAAGGTTGGAGAGTAGTGCCCCTTCTCTTTAAAACATAATCAGTCTGGGAGGATGAAGGCTTGCCAATTTAAACAAATATCCTGAAGGGAGTATGCTGCAAAATGTTTAGAAAGAGAACACCATTGAGAAGCATTAAGTTTAGCAGCCTCGTGACAGGAGAACCACGTGAGTTCTTTATCTTGAAAGATTTTTTGATTTCTTTTGAACCAAATTTCAACTAATAGTGCTTTTACTGCATTGCACCAAATCAGATTTGGGGCTTTTTTGAGGATAGGACCAGTAAGTAGTTGCTGAACATTATTTCTAAAAGTATTATCAAAAGCCCAATTGATGTTGAAGATTTTAAAAAGGACTAGCCAACAATTTCTGGCGAAGAGACAGTCAAAGAATAAGTGTTGTAAATCTTCTTCTGCTGATTTACATAAAATGCACTGATTAGGAGAAAGAAAGTGGGAGGGCAGCTTGTGTTGTAGGACTGAGGCACTGTTTAGGGTTCCAAAAAGCATGATCCAAACCGTAATATTCACTCTTCGAGGGTGGTTGGTCTTCCATAGAGCTTTTAAAAGGTGAGTGTCAATAGGTGAGGCCAAAGCAAGATGGTTAGACAAAGATTTTACAGTGAATGAGCCACTTGCTTCTAAAGACCAAGATCGAGAGTCAAGTCTGATTGTTGGCTTTATGTTGGAAATCAAGGAGAGCAGGTTCTGAAAATCTGGTATTTCTTCTTCTTTTAATAGTATTCTAAAGGGTAGAGACCATGAGAGGGTTTGAGAATCCCAATGATCCAAAACAGATCCATTTTGGTTGGAGGCAACTCTAAATAAAGATGGAAAACTGAGTTTAAAGGGTGTGTTACCAGTCCAAGAATCTTGCCAGAAGGCAATTCTGCTTCCATTTCCCAGTTTGAAGACTGCCAATGCTTCTACCTTCAACCAAATTCTTGAGATGCTAATCCAAGGGCTGCGAAGACTGCAAAAAGTCTTTCCAGAAGTGTGCCATTCACCAAAATTTTTGCCATGAATACTCTTTATAATTTGTGTCCATAGAGAGGAGTTCTCTTGGATAAATCGCCACCCCCATTTGGCAAGAAGTGCCAAATTTCTTCTTTTTAAGCCTCCTAGGGCCAGACCACCATCCTCTATTTTTTTTTTTTTTTTTTTTGAGACAACCTCCCATTTTACCAAATGATTTAGCTTCCCTCTATGTCCTTCCCAAAAGAAATTTCTCATAATTCTTTCTATAGAGGAAATAACATTTTCTGGCATTAGAAAGGAAGACATATAATAAGTTGGTAGATTTGAAAGAACTGAATTGCATAAAGTTGCCCTACCGCCCCTTGAGAGGTTATACCTTCTCCATTTGTCAAGTATACTCTGAAGTTTGTCAATCACCGGCTGCCAAAAGTATACTTTTTTTGGATATCTGCCCAATGGAAGACCAAGATATAAAAAAGGCAGCTGCAATAATTTACAACCTAGCCTTGATGCCATGGCTTCTTGCTTGGAATTTTCAATATTGATTCCACATATTGCTGATTTTTCCCAATTTATTTTCTGACCAGAGCACCATTCAAATAATGCAAGAGTTTGTCGAAGAATCTCTAACATTCCATCATCATTTCTACAAAATAAGAGGGTGTCGTATGCAAATTGGAGAATTGATATATGAATATTATCCTTTCCTACCACAAATCCTTCCAACAATCCTTTTTCATGAATTCTGTTGACAAGGCTGAAAGGACTTCACTTCACTGACTAAAAGAAAAAGAAAAGGAGAAAGAGGATCTCCTTGTCTAATTCCTCTTGTTGCCATAATTCTTCCTCTAGGTCTTCCATTGGTGAATATGGAGAATTTAGGATTGGATATACAGCCCATAATCATGTGATCAATCTTGGATGGAAGCCTTTATCATGGAGGATTTTTTCAAGAAACTCCCAATCGACTCTATCGAAGGCTTTTTCCAAATCAAGTTTTAGTATCCATCCCTGTTTCTTTTTAACTCTATAATCCTCTACAGCCTCATTTGCTATAAGAATTGGGTCAAGAATTTGCCTTCCTTCTATGAAGGCGCTTTGTGTCAAATTTATTAGGCTAGGCATGATCACTTTGAGCCTTTCCGCAAGCACCTTAGCTATTATTTTATAAACAATGGTAGATAGGCTTATAGGTCGAAAATCTTTAATCAAGACTGCTTCCTCCTTCTTTTGAATTAAGAAAATAAAATTCTCCTTAATACATGAGTTGAGCTTACCATTGTGATAAAATTCCTCGAAGACATCTTTAAATCCATCCTTCAACAAGTTCTAGAAATGAAGAATGAATTCCACTGTGAAACCATCTGGTCCTGGAGCCTTATTTTTCCTAAGGCTTGAATAGTAGTTTTAATCTCTGTTGTGCTGAATTTTGCAATCAAACGAGAATTATCTTCAATTGAAACTCTTGACCAAGCCATATTCAAAGGGATTGAACGAGTACCCGTGCATTTTGTATATAAATTGGAAAAGAAATCTAATATAATTGTTTCTATTTCTCTGAAAGATTTGGTTGGCAACCCTTGTTCGTTGAATAATTCAGCAATAAGATTTTTCCTTCTTTTAGCTGCAAGGAAACGATGAAAGAAGGAAGTATTCTCATCCCCCAAAAGTAACCAATTCAGCTTACTTTTCTTAATTAGGTCTCTTTCCTCTGCTTGATAAAGAGATAATAGGTCAGCCTTTAAAGATACTCTCACATCTTCTGCTGAAAAGTTCTCAAGGCTGTCGGCTTGGAGGTCTTTCTCCTTAATTTCTTTCAGTAGAGATTCTTCTCTGATTTTCTGGTCTTTTTCATGCTCTGCCAGCCACCTTTTAACACTCTCTTTTACCCTTATTAGTCTGGAATATAAGGTAAAACCAGCCCAATCTTGCTGTCCTTGTATCGACAAAGAGTTTTCAATTATCCGACAACATTCCTTATTTTTTAACCAGCTGTTACAGAATCTAAAAGGGGAGGGACCCCATTCAAAAGCACCAGCTTCGAAAAGAAGAGGGAAGTGATCTGATATAGTACGAGCTTGTCTTGATACTCTCGAGTCTTCAAAGAATTCATCCCAATTATGAGAAACAAAGAATCTGTCGATGAGGAATCTTGATATCACTACTCCATCTCTTGACCAAGTGAATTTTCCATTGGACATACGAATTTCAAGTAGATTTGACTCTCTAATGAAATTATTGAAGTTTCTTATTTCTCTCGATGATCTTCCTATTGGGAATCTTTCTTGTCTTCTTCGGATGCAATTAAAGTCTCCTCCAAGGCACCATGAAACATCACAAGAATCTGATATGGAAGATAATTCAGACCATAGGCCATCCCTTTCTCTATAGCAATTTGGACCGTATACGTTTGTTATCCAGCAGCTTTTTCTACAAATTGTCTGACATTTTAAGGTCAAAGAGTATGATGCTTTGAAAATCTCTAAAACTAAAATTTTTCCTTCATCCCACATTGTTAAAATACATCCTGCCCTACCTAACGCTGCCACAAAAGCCCAGCCAATTTCTTTGGAGCTCCATAAACTTTTTATAAAAGGTAGATCGAAGTTGTCTCTTTTTGTTTCTTGGAGAAGTACTATGTCTGGGTTTATTTTTTTCAAGAGTCTTTTGATTGCCAACCTTTTATTTCTATCACCAAGCCCTCTGATGTTCCATGAAATAATCTTCATTATTGCTTCTAAGGTATGTGAATTCCGGACAATTGATTAACCTAAAGTAAGTTCACACTCTTCAATCAATGATTTGAACTCCTGAGGTATGCAAGATTTGATAAATGGTGGTGAAAACAGGAATCTCTTCTTTTCAACTCCCTGTTCTTCCTCTGTTTGGAAAAGAGTTTTTAAAACATCCCCACTTAAGTCTTCTGCTGAAGTTTGGTCAATTTCCTGGAAGTCATTTTCAAGTTCTTCACTGCTTATACTTGTTATTGATACATCTTCGAAGTCATGAGAGATTCCATGAAGTGGAGATCCTTGCAAAAGAGAGATATTTGGATTTGAATTCTTGAAAGATGGATGATTCAGGGGAAGGACTGACCTTTTTGAGTTTGTTTCTGGGAGTTGAAGTCTTATGTAGTAATTCTCAATCAAATGACTGAGGAAGAGCCAGTTTTTTTTAAATTATCCGTTGTAAAAGGAGGGGAAACGTTGAGCATTAACTCCATTGGTTCTTTCTCTTTCCTCAATAATTGTGGCCATTTACATTCTTCAATTAAATGCTCACCAACTGGCTGATTTATAGGTTTCTTTTGCTGAAAAAACAAGGAAGACTCTTCGACTTCCGCTCACCCATTCAACTTTTTCTGTGATGGGGGATGTTTCATATTCTTTTTCTTTTTTAGAGGTGACTCTTGGCATTCTTCTTCGCAGGTTTCTGAGTTAAACAAAATGGCCTGAGAATCTTGGCGTGACTCTTCACATTCTTCTGGTAATTTCTTGCAGTCTGAAAGAGGATGGTGCTTCAAACTTTTTTCATTTTGATCAGGATATCTCATTAAGGTTGCATACGGATCTCTTGCATACCTCGGCTTGGAATCTGAGGAAAGAAGAAAGGACCAATCTGATCCAAGCTCTTCAAATTCTGCCCCTTCGTCTTTCATGGCTTGCTGAACTTGATAAATATCAATTGGATTGGATAACTGGTTGAGAAGAAGATCTCCTTTGCGATGTTTGACAAGCTCATCACATTGTATATCGCCAAAATTTAGAAAAATGTTTCCACGCTTTTCATCTTTTATTTCTATGGTTGCTGGTATGAAACCACAACTATTCCTTCTTACTTTAATTCTTGCTTCAGCACAATTGATGAAATTAAGAGTATCACTTGCTACACTTTCAAGTCCTCCGAAATATGCTCCTATAGCTTCAAATGTGGCTATGCACCAATAATCCAAAGGTAGGTTGTTTATTGAGATTCAACCCCCAAATCCTTTCACTACTGAAGGTCTGCCATGCTTTTTTTTATTCCATCTTTCAAATAAAAGATGATAAGGCCCTATTGACTGCCATTTTCCAAGTGCTTCAATCAGTTCTTCTAGCTTCCCTTGGCTTAGCTTGATTAAGGCTTTGTCTTCAAATAGAGGATTGATGATAACTGGTGTATGGAAGACTTGTTTCAGGTTTTCTTCTATTTCCTTCCACTCATTAAAAGCAAAGAGTTTGGAGATGATCCAAAGCTGGTTAAAGTCTTCTTTGAATACCTCTTGGTTTTTCTGGACCCAGAAAGTTTGCTTGAGATGCTTCAGCTTCGAGTTTGAGGTAGGCTGCAGGGTATGCCTTCTGTTTTTTCTTTTATAACTGGTTTTTTTTTTTTTTCATGGATCTTCTTTCAATCCATTGATGTTGAGATCTTTGATTACTAACCTCTGAAACAGGGAGTGCAACCTGGGAAGGGTCAAAAGAGGGCAAGGAGGTTAAGAATTCACTTACCATATCGTTGAAGTCTTGTCATCCAGTTGTACCATCGCCATAAGGGATGTGTATGTTTTTTCTACCTCCTGTCCATGGCTAGACCGCGCATTCCACGAACCATCCCCTGTTATCATGAAATTTGGAGAGATGGATGACATTTTGATCCACTCTTTCCTTTTGAAGGAAGAATTCAAACGTTGGTCCATTCAGCAGCTGCTTTAGTCCTTCATTTAGCCATTGTAACAATAGAGAAGAGAATAGTATCTGTCTTTTTTCCATATCTTCTATGTATACTCCATTAAGCACTTTCCACATACAAAAAAGGTGTTCTCCTATTTTGCAACTTTTTATTTCCATGAGGTCTGAATCGGGGGTAAGAAACTCGGAAAATAGATAGAGCAAGGGAAAGAAGAGGCAAAGTGACTGATCGGAGAGGCTTAGCATCAGTGAGGGAGGAGGAGGGTGGGGGGATTAGGATCGGTCGCCATTGCTTTGTGTAAGGGTATGGGAATATTTCCATTTCAAATATATATATATATAAAATATAATTAGAAAATCAGCTTAGGACTTTGTCATACTCATTAACTAAAATGAATAATTAATATGAACCCGGACTGTTCTTCTGCCATTATTCAAGTTGAACAAAATGTTTGTGGTTTTGTTCCAGCTGTTATTGAAATAAAAGATGAATCTAAAAGGGTTTTCTCTATCCATTCGGATGATATCCAGTCCTTAGATGCCCCAGGATTGTCAACGAACAAAGTAACTTGAAGAGAAGAACTGATAATCCATATCCACTAACAGATCACAATTATTTTCCATGTACAATACAAAGAGGCAAGGAAAAGGCCGAAATAAAGATTTCCAATTTAAATATCAACCATAAGTAAATATTAAAGTACTATACTGCACACAAGAAAAAACGTAATATTTCCAGAAGTTCATTAATATCCTGTTTTTCTTTTTCTTTTTTTTTTTTAAGAGCAACAACATATCTCATGGTAAAGAATATGTGCCTTAATGTTGATCTATGCATAAGTTGGAAAAGGTTCGTCTATTTCTTTCCAACACAAAACTGAAAGCTATAAAATTCCAAAAATAACTGATAAATATGAAGAGAAACTGATCAATATGATGAGACCCGATCCATAAACAAAGAACATCCTGTCTTCTAACGGCATTCTTGTTGTGATCTTTCAAGAGATATGCAGTAAGCAAATACCTTCAACTCAGTCTATTTGAAACAAAACTATTTAAAAGAACGCTTACCTCCAACTCTATTGCATCACTATGTAAAGCAAGATGTCCAAGTGTGACAATTATGGTTTCCATTGTAGGACAAAGCTGCACACCAGCATCTAGGACTTCCCTTGCTGTAACAACTTTTTGTTTTGAGCACAATACCAATGAAACACCAAAACTGGAACTGGATTTAAGAAAAAAAATACTCAGTATCAATGCATTAGGACTTCCAATGATGTTGGAAAACGAAAAAATGAAGGCAATATACAAGATTTAATAGAAAATATACAATCTGAGATAAGATTCAAGCCTCTGATCCAACTCTCTTTGGAAGGGGCACCACTCAAGCCCCAAAACAAGTGAAAAGTAACAATTACAAACAAGAAAACAAAAAACCTGTTGCCTCAAAAGAGAAAGAAAGGAAAAAAAAAAAACTAAATACCTTCCTTTGGAAAAGTGCAATAAGGTTGCGTTTGGGATTTGTTAGATTTCCTTTTTCTCTCTTGTAATATTGGATTGTTATTATGTGTATATTCATCATTTATGTCTGTAATTTTTTTTTCCTAATTGGTAGATAGTCTTTCTTCTATATAAGAAGACCTTGAATTTGATTCATAATTAAGAAGAATAATATTACACTATTCTCTTCTAATTTCTACTTGGGAAAAGTGCAAAGGAAAATGAACCATTAAATTGACTGATACTCTTTCTTTGCAGTCCATTCTCCACGTTCCTAAACTAGCATGTAACCTTTTATCCGTTAATAAACTTTGTCGAGATTCTAATTGTCATATTATTTTCTTCGATTCTCATTATATCTTTCAACATCAGGAGTCAAGACAGCAAATTGAGAGCACTAGGATGCTTGATGGTCTCTACTACTTTGATCGAGGTTTTTTTCAGTAATAAAATAACTCAGGGTATTAGTAGAATTAGTTCTCTTTATGATCACGAACAGATCATACTTTGGTATCGTAGATTAGGACATCCCAATTTTCACTATCTAAAACACATGTTTCAAAATTTGTTCAAAAATATGGATTATCCACAACGAGAAAGACAGACGACCAAGAAAGAAAGGCTCCACGTTCTCCAAGTGGTTGATCTTAGCGTGCTAGCCGCAGCTGAATTTCTATATTTCATTCAAGACAGGAATGGTGTCTCTTCATTGTGAAAGTTGCATGTTTGCAAAAAGTCACCGATCCACATCTATCCCAAAACCATACAAAGCCTCCAAATCGTTTTATCTCATTCATAGTGATGTTTGGGGCCCTTTTAAGATTTTTACTCAAAGTGGTAAAAAGTGGTTTGTTACTTTTATTGATGATCACACACGTCTATCTTGAGTCTATTTAATGACAAATAAATCTGAGGTGAAAGATCTTTTTAAACATTTTTATGATATAATTGAAATTCAATTTCAAACCAAAATCAGTATTTTACACTCTGATAATGGCACTGAGTATTTAAATACATCTTTGAGTGATTTTTTAATAGCTAAAGGCATTTTACATTAGTCTACTTGACGAGATATCCCTCAACAAAACGGAATTGCTAAATCGAAAAACAGGCATTTATTTGAAGTTGCACGTGCCATAATGTTTTCAACGCATGTTCCTAAGTGTTTATGGGGGGAAGTTGTACTCACAACTACCTATTTGATAAATAGAATGCCTAGTAAAGTCTTGAATTTTAAAACCCCCCTTGAATGTCTTAAAACGATTTTTCCAACTTGTCGCATACATTTTGATTTCCCCAAAAAAAAATTTTGGTTGCACTGCATATGTTCCTAGTCCTTTTTTTATCAAAACTCGATCATAGAGCTACAAAGTGCATCCTTGTAGGTTATGCTTCAAATCAAAAAGGTTACAAATGTTCTGACCCTCAAAGGAAAAAATTTTATGTGAGTATGGACGTGTCTTTTTTAGAAAAACAACCATATTTTATCCAAAATTCTCGTCAAGGGGAAAAGTCAAATTTAGAAGATAATTTTTGGAAAACCATTCCTTATATTAGTCACTTTTGACATGTTTGTCCCAATTCCTGCTAGAAGAGAAGTCAATCAAAGGAACCAAGACCAGAGAGTTGATGCTACACAAAACCAATCTGAAATTTTGATAAATGATGCTGCAGATCCTCTCCAATTCCCAATGTTGAAAGGTCTAGTAATTCTTCTTCTATTCCTAATCTTTTGAATGTTCAAAATACCTTACCTATTGTCTCTAATCTTGATATTCCCATTACTATTAGAAAAGGTACTAGAACTTGTACTAAATATCCCATTGCAAATTACATCTCATATGAAAAATTGTCAAATAGTCATAAAGCCTTTACATCTAGGATAGACAACTTTTTTGTTCCAAGGAATATATAAAAAGCCCTAGATGATCCAAATTGGAAAGTGGCAGTTATGGAGGAAATGAATGCTCTAAAACAAAGTGGTACTTGGGAAATAACAAACTTACAAGAGGATAAGAAGACGGTGGGGTGCAAATGGGTGTTTACGGTAAAGTGTAATGCCGATGGCAATGTTGAAAGGTACAAGGCTAGATTAGTAGCTAAAGGTTTTACTCAAACCTATGCAAGATTATCAAGGAGACTTTTACTCTTGTTGCAAATATTAACTCTATCAGAATCCTTTTGTCTCTTCTAGCTAACTTGGATTGGCCTCTTCATCAATTAGATGTTAAGAATGCTTTTCTCAATAGTGATTTATAAGAAGAGGTGTTTATGAGTTTACCACCAGGTTTTGAAATGGAATTTGAAAATAACAAAGTTTGCAGATTAAAGAAATCATTATATGGTATCATTATATGGTCTCAAACAGTCTCCAAGAGCTTAGTTTGAATGCTTTGGGAGAACAGTCACTAGTTATGGATACCAACAAAGTCAAGCAGACCATACTATCTTCGATAAACACTCGGAGAATAATGGAACTGCTATTTTAATTGTCTATGTTGATGACATTATTCTCACAGAAAATGATGAAGAAAGTTTGGTTGATCTTAAGAACAAGCTTGCGAGTGAATTCCAAATCAAAGACTTAGGAGCTTTAAAATATTTCTTAGGGATGGAGTTTGCAAGATCTAAAAAAGGGATTTTTGTAATCAGAGGAAATATGTTCTTGACTTACTTTGAGAGACAGGTTTACTTGGATGTCAGACAACAGAAACTCCTATTGAACCAAATCTAAAATTACAAGATGCAAATCTTTAAGTAAAGGCCAAAGACAGATACCGAAGACTTTTAGGTAGATTGATCTATTTATCTCACACATTTGCAGATATAACATTTGCAGTCAATTTATGCACTCACTGGAACCCACTCATTTTGAAGCAGTGTATAGAATCCTGAAATACTTGAGAGGAACCCTAGGTAAAGTATATTATTTCAAAAACATGATTATTTTCCGGTTGAAGTGCACACTGATGCAGATTGGGTTGGAAGTACTTCTGATGGAAGATCTACTTCTGGCTATTGTTCATTTGTTAGAGGAAATTAAGTTACATTGCATAGTAAAAAATAAAATGTAATAGCCAAGAGTAGTGCTGAAGAGAAATTTAAAGCCTTAGCCCATGAAATTTGTGAAGATAGATTAACAGGATCCTCGAAGAACTGAAAGTGTCTCGTAAGACATTTATACGAGTTTATTGTGATAACAAGGCTGTCATTGCTATAACTCGTAATCCAGTTCTACACTATAGGACAAAGCACATTGAGTTGGCAAGCATTTCCCGTTGATACAAGTGTAATACGCACATCTTATTTTCCAACGACAGAACAAACACATATATGCTAACAAAAGGTCTTTCGAAAAACAATTTGATAACTTCTCAGTAAGCAGGCCATGGACATCTACAAACCAGCTTGAGGGGGAGTGTTGTATTTCCTTTTTTTCTCTTGTAATATTGGATTGTTATTATGTGTATATTCATCAATTATGTCTGTAATATTTTTTTTCCTTATTGGTAGATGGTCTTTCTTCTGTATAAGAATACCTTGTATTTTATTCATAATTAAGAAGAATAAGATTACATTATTCTCTTCTAATTTCTACTAGATTGTGTTTGCAGATAGTGAAAGTGATTTAGAGAGGAGCTTAACCGTTTTTCTTTTTAGTGTTTGGTAAACCTGATTATAAATTAATTTAAAGAAAATCTTTTTTCAATTATGTTAATTTGCAAAATCAAATTAATCGCCACTTTTAAGATTAACTTCCTAAAGAATCTGAAGCCTCTACTACTAGTATTAACCAACTCCTAAAAATTCCTATTGTATCCCTTTCACACATCCTTTCTTCATATGAAAGACCTATAAAATCCCTGTTATCATCTCATTCTTCTTTCAAGTGTTTAGATGTGAATAATATCTTCTGAAGCCACTTTTATCTTATAGTCTTGGAGTTTCTTTCTTCTATATTGAAAATCTGGAACCAAGCGCCATTTCTCCAACCATTTGGGCTCATTTTAAATTTTTCATCAGACCACAAAATTTCTTCCGTGCTTAATGTTTCAAATCCAATCAATAATTTCCAGTCTGAAAAGAATGAAAAAAGACCTATTTAAATATTTTTATCATGATGACATAATTTAAGACCAGGAAAATTGATATTAGAAAAGAACTAATATAATTTTAAAAAATAACCAAAAAAAAAAAACCAACCATATATCCTGGAAAAGTTCATCATGGCCATCCCATGTCTGGAAGAGAACACCTATTCGTTTCGCCAGGGAATACCTAACTCGATATTCAGGATCCCGCAGCATTACAAATAACCTTTCAATCATTGTCTAGATAGACCCATCATAACATCAATTGTTAGGAAATAAAGTTCACTGTGCAAGAATGGAACTGTGAATGAAAATGGAAGGGGAAAAAAAGGAGCGAGATTGAAAACACACATGAAAGTAAAATACAATAAAATTAAGGTTCAGAAAAAGAGAAGACAATAAAAACATAAAAATATAGACAATAAATAAAATTTACAAGCAGGAAATTGTTGGAAAAACCTAGTAAAGTGTTAGATACTTAAGCACCTTGAAGAACTACACCCTAAAAGCTAGCTATTGGGGTAGGAGAGCCAAGCCACTTAAGTACCACATTGGTCATCCTATTCTAACCAATGTAGAACAAAGGCATCTCTACTACCTTGGTTCCTAACAATACCCATCCCCAGAAAGCCCACGTCTAGGTGGCTACTCCAACGATACTTCACTCGGTCACACCCAGTCAGAGCCCTCCACCAGTTCCACTCCAAAACATCAACAATCGACTCTGATACCATTGTCAAGTACTTAAGCACCTCGGAGAAACACACTCCAAAAGCTAACTATTGGGGTGGGAGAGCCAAGCCACTTAAGTACCACATTAGTCATCCCATTCTAACCAATGTGGGACAAAGGTATCCCATACTACCTTGGTTCCTAACAATACCCCATTCCCAAAAAGTCGACGTCTCAACAACTACTCCAGCAGTACTTCACTTGGCCACACTCGATTAGAACCCTCCATCGGTTCCACTCTAAAACATCGACAACCAGCTTTGATACCATTGTTAAGTACTTAAGCACCTTGGAGAACCACACCCCAAAAGCCAACTATTGAGGTGGGAGAGCCAAACCACTAAAGTACCACATTGGTCATCCCATTCTAACCAATTTGGGACAAAGGCATCCCATACTACCTTGGTTCCTAACAATACCCTATTCCCGGAAAGCCAATATCCTGGCGACTACTCCGACGGTACTTCACACGACCACACCCAGTCAGGACCTTCCGCCGGTTCCACTCCAAAACGTCGACAATCGACTCTAATACCATTGTTAGTTGGAGAATCACACCCCAAAAGCCAACTATTAGGGTGGGAGAGCCAAGTCACTTAAGTACCACATTGGTCATCCCACACTAACCAATGTGGAACAAAGGCAACCCATACTACCTTGGTTCCTAACACAAAACCCATGTTGTGGCATGAAGGAATAATGGTTGGAACAAATAGAAAGTAAAGAACTGCACGGATAAAGTTGAAAAGGCTAGGTTTGTTTGGTGCATTTTGAAAAGTTGGCGTCAGACCTTTCTTTGTATTATATTATTTTGTAGTATAATGAGAAGAGGTCAGTAAAATGTTCATGCATCTTGTAATTTGCTAGGAATATAAAAAATAAGGATAAGTATTCTCATGCATCAAAATGATTACCTGACCGATTTCTGGATTGATTAAAATAAAGTCACAAATGCAATCAATAAGCTTAACACGCCCCAACCAGTCAAGAAGGTCAGTTTCAGCAATCCTGTTCACTACTTTTCCAATCCGAACCAAGTTCTGCAATTAAAAATTAACATTATTTTATTGACTGATCAAGTTGTCTACAACAATATTTGAGAAAAAAATTAAGAAGAGAAACATTAAGCCCGTGTATTTTTCATTTTCTTCCGAAATCAGGTATTTCATAAAAAATAATAAAAAACAACTCAGTATGGGCCTGACGTTTGCCTAAAGACACTGCTATTTTAAGCATTTCAAAAGTTCAATGGTATTCACAAGCAGAAGCTTAAGCTTCTTTTCTTGCTAAGAAGCTTGTTGAACTGGGTCCAAGTCGTCAATAACGTCAAGCTCTTTAAATGACTAGCCAGCTTGTAGAATTCGTCTCCCTCCGTTAGAAATCTCAAAGAAGCATCATGATGTAGCATAATCAGTAACTATTTTGTAATTTACATTTTTTTTTTAAGGAAACAAAGTTTTGATTGAAATAGTGGAAAGAGACTAATGCTCAAGATACAAAGAAACAATCAATACAAAGAAAAATTCAAATGCAAGACAGAAGTCTTAATGACAAGGCTTAGCAACTATTTTGTAATGTTCATTTCAATGGTTAATTGTTTTAGACAGTAGTTAATTAGTTGTTTACCTAGGTAGAAGGTTCTGTAATTGGGTCATAAGATTAGTTAAACTGTCGTTACAAAAAGGTGATATCAATTTAAATTACATCAACTAAGAGATAAGAAAGTAATAGATGTGAGAGATGCAGTGAAATCCAAATTTATCAATTTCAGAATCTCTTTGGTTTCTTCTCAACCTTAAATTCCAGAAGCCCAACTCTCCATTTCAGAAATCCTTGTTTGCCCCTGACTTAATTTTGGATCTTGGGCATGAAGAGAGAAAATTCACCCTTAAAAGAATCATGAAATCATTCCTTTGGGAAGGAAATAGTGGTAGCAAGATCAATCATTTGGTTAAATGGGAGTTGGCTTCCAAATCCCAAAATGCAGTTGGTCTTGGTGTGGGTGGTTTGAAAAATAGGAATATGAATCTCCTTACAAAATGAGGATGGAGATTATTGCATGAACCAGATTCTTCATGGGGCAAAGTGATTCATAGCATTCATGGCGGAGACCGTTTCTCATAACACACGGCTGGTTGGGGTGGTTTAAGTCTTAAAATCATGTGGATTAACAACTCAAGAGTATGGATGCGAGTGGAAAGTTTTGCTTCTTTCAAGCTTGGTATTGGTAATCATATTTCATTTTGGCATGACACTTGGTTGGCTAATTCGGCTTTCAGCCTGAGATTTCCTCGGCTGTATGGAGTTGGTCGAATGCCAAATGCCTCGGTTGCAAATCATTGGGATGAAGATTCATTTGTCATGGGCTGTCTTTTTTAGAAGATTGCTTAAAGATGATAAAATTTTAGTAAGATTTTCTACATCTTGCTGCATGCGCAAATTTGTGGCAATAATTCTAGTCATATTGGCTTGAACTCAAGCAATTTCACATTGAACTTTCCTCAAGAGTTAATTGCCAGTTAACAGATTGAGAGGAGAAAGAAGATGCTTCCGCATCTAAGGTAGGAGGTTTGGGATTCTGGTTGGTGTTCTTTATCACCATCAGGCCCTTTCACAAAGGCATTCCAATAGAAATTTGATGTAGACTACAAATCTTGGAGAATTCTTGAAGGAAAAGTATTATTCAATTGTTATCCATTCATGAGGGGGAAGACTCCTATTTATAGACTTCTACCATTTAATTATGTTAATGATGTTTGTATGTCTTAAGCCTTTTTGATGTATCGTTCTATGACCTACATGTCCCATTTGAGGTTGTTTTGTAATGGAAAATGATGAGGATGCCACGATTGTGTAAACCTATTTTGAAATAATCTGATGTATCTACCGACCCATAGTTTTATTTGAGTTATATAATTTTATGTTTCTTTGTACTCTGAGCAATAGTCTATTTTCATTATATCAATGAAAAGTTGTTTCCTTTTAAAAAAAAATACCAGCATAGAAGAGTAATCAAAGCATAGAAGAGTAATCAAAGTTGTACATGACCATTTTAAAAATTGGAGAAATACTAAACAAAATTTAGTATGTTTGTTTAACTATGGGATTTCAAACAATTTTTAAACTGAACAAGATCCAAAAATTACCTTCTCAAATTGTGAATCCTTAAGAAATCGACCACCATTCTTACTTACAACCCCATGCAAGGATGAAAGGTTCCTAAGTAAACCACCAACAGCGTCTAGTGTGCTAGACAAATCCAACTTAAGATTTACCTTTGTACTAATCATATTATCCATTATATTCATCTGCATAGAAAACAAGGGGAGAATACTGTCATCATTAACACTTGCATTTTTTCAACTTCTTAGGCGACTTACAAAGAAACAGTGTCATGCATTGGCTGATTAGTTTTACCAAGTTCTGAACTTTTTCCGAAGACGACCACAGGATATTTTGGCTGAGATGGTACATAATCTCTTCGCATACCTAAAAAGAATATGCATATGAGTAAAAAACCCCTATAACGAGAAAGCATGGTAATATTAACTTATCAATGAATGTTCTATGCACCTTTGAATCACATTCGTTCTCAAGGAGTGCAAACAGAACCTCCCATGTAGCTTCAAGCAAAACTGAGGAAAAACTTGAAATAAGTGATATCATCCTCAACTTCCAAACTGTTGCCGAAAGCATGCCAGGCGCCATACTCCTTTTAACATCCATGTCATTGGAGTCATTATTCACATCCAATTCTATATCCAAAATTCTACTCACTTCAGCATCAGCCGGGGGGAAATTCTCCACAGGAGAAACAGGTGCATCAAGATCTTTCAAGATTATTTCAAAACGAAGATTCTTATTGGATATAGAATATTCTTGATAGAGGTGAGAAAGTGCTTTCAAAAGATTTTCCATTGAAAGATTGAATGCACCAGACAGATCAACATCCAGAGCTTTACAGCATGTTTCCATGTTGAAAATAGAACTGGAAGAAAAACTTCTAAAGGATGTGACAACAGAGCCCGTCATGTCAAGGAAGGAATCAGAGCCAAAGAAATTGGGATGTTTAATATCCCTGCAGTACCCTTGGATTACATTAACAGCATGATTCATCATTTCTAAAATGAAGCGGCCCAATCTGGAAATGAACAAAGATGCTTTCTCCCATTGCCTGTTGATGCAAGTAGAACACGTCAGATTAGTACAGCTACATAAGGACCAAGAGGGAGTAGGGAAGAGAGAGAGAGAGAGCAAAGCTTCCCAAAGAAGTAAAAGGAGATTTTTTTAACATTTCAATGACACGCTAAAGGTCCCAAGTTAAAATTAGCTGGATACTCGAAAGCTTTCTTTGACTCCAATAACCTATTGACACTAATCTATTTATCAACACAAGTATCCATAGATGAACATAGTTCAACAACATATGCAAGTTTGGTAGTAGATGCATAAATTTGGTATTATAAAGACAGAAGTTTGTTTCTTATCAAGTATATATATATATATATATATATATATATATATATATAACAACCTAAGGGTGGGTTAGAGAAAACCACATCCCAACCAACTAAACTAACAAAGTCTTCCAATCATTATAATCATGGAGAGATTGTAATTATAAAAGAATTTCTTATCAAGTTGTAGCATGTTGTACTCTACTCAAATAAGTCATAGCCCACAAAAGCAAGCATAGCTCAACAGGTATACAAATGTGTTAGCAACCAAGAGTTTTGTGGTTCAAAACGAATCCCCCAAAAAGGAGAGAGAGAGAGAACCATAGCCCACACCTCCACAAAATTTTAGCCCTCTCTAAGACCCATTCCTTCAATAGATTCCATCATCCAACCATCAACCTTGGCTAGAAGGCACCTCAGCATCTCAAAAACAGACAAAAGGGAGAACCAAGCCTTCTAGGCAAAAGAACAATGAATAAAAATATGATCAAGAGATTCAGCATTCCTAACGCAAAGACTAAGGCCAACGGAGAAATGGCCCAATTAGGGTACTTCTTAGGCAACTTCTTTGTCGTGTGCAGACTTCTATACAAAATGGTCCACATGAAGAATTCAATCTTCTTAGGGACTTTACCTTCCCACGCCTAATCCACACACATAGTCCACCATAGTGATTCTCACCCTATTTGCTGGCTTTGAAGGATGGATAAAAGTTGACTTAGTTGAAAAAATCTCCGGTGAATTGAATTCTAGCTTCCAGAAAACTTTATCATAGCCAAGGCCCTGCTTAAGGGCTTCAAGGAGCTTAGTAAAGTTTGTCCACATCGGTAACTTTATGTCAAACAAGTTGCCTCTAATCCCAAGGTCCCAAGTCTGGGGTCCTCCCTCCAACGACCAGCAAAAACTTTTATTTAGTTGACATGGCAAAAAAGATGTAGTAGGATTAGAGTAAATTGAAGTATCTCGGTCAAATCCTTAATTGATTAGGATTAGAATTAGTTTCCTCAATTAATAAGATTAGGATTAAGTTTCCTTGGTTAATTAGGATTATGATTAGTTTCTTTGATTAACTAGGACTATGATTAGTTTGTTTCCAATTCTATATAAACGTTTAATTGTCACCATCTCATAATCATAACTTTTGATCCATAATAAAGATTTTGATATGATTCTTGGTGAGTGTCCAACAGAAGATGGAGGCAGGAATATCATAAATTATTGAAATAGAAGAAAAGAAGACCGACACAAGGAGTTTACGTGGAAAACCCTATTTCAGGGAAGAAAAATCACGGTAGAAAAGGACTTATTATTTAATGTCATGCGTACAATAGACCCAACCTCAGATATAAATAGAATGAGATGAAACCCTAATTTAGCAAATATAGTATAAATTACAAAAATTCCCTTAGGGCTAATTCAACGTATTTCAACACTCCCCCTTAAGTTGGGACGTAGATATCGGCAAGATCCAACTTGCTAATACAAGTTTCAAACGTCTGTCTCGATAACCCTTTCGTAAAAACATCTGCAATCTGTTGAACTGAAGGTACATAGGGAATACAAATAGCTCCGCGGTCTAACTTTTCTCTAATAAAGTGCCTGTCAATTTCCACATGTTTGGTTCTATCATGTTGCACGAGATTATTCGCAATACTGATGGCAGCCTTATTATCACAATACAGCTTCATGGGCCCCGGACTACTCTCGTGAAGATCAGATAAAACTTTCTGCAACCAGATTTCTTCACACACTCCCAGATTCATAGCTCTATACTCTGCCTCAGCACTACTTCTAGCCACTACTCCCTGCTTTTTACTCCGCCAAGTTACCAAATTTCCCCATACAAAGGTACAGTACCCTGAGGTTGACCTTCTATCAGTCACAGATCCGACCCAATCTGAGTTAGTATATACCTCGATGCTCCGTGTGTCATGTTTCCTAAACACCAAGTCCTTCCCAGGGGTGGACTTCAGGTATCTCAAAATTCGAGTCACAGCTTCCATGTGCTCCTCATTTGGACTCTGCATGAACTGACTTACTACCCTCACAGCATAGGAGATGTCGGGCCTAGTATGAGACAAGTAAATCAGTTTTCCTACTAAGCGTTGATACCTCTCCTTATTCACAGGAACTCCTTCCGAAATACTTTTAGGTTTACTATTGACCTCAATAGAAGTGTCAATAGATTTGCATCCAGTCATTCCTATTTCCTTTAACAAGTCCAGAGTGTACTTCCGCTGAGATACAAATATTCCTGTTTTTGATCTTGTCACTTCCATCCCTAGAAAATACCTCAAACTACCAAGATCCTTGATTTCAAATTCACCTGTCATCCTTTGTTTTAGCTTAGCAATTTCTATCGTGTCATCCCCTGATAGGATGATATCATCAACATACACTACCAACACAGCAATCTTTCCTAAGGGTGATTTTTTGGAAAACAAGGTATGATCAGAATGCCCCTGAACAAACCCTTGGGACTTAACAAACACGGTGAACCTGTCAAACCATGCCCTAGGGGACTGCTTCAACCCATATAAAGACTTCCTGAGTTTGCAAACATGATTCCCAAACTTAGCTTCGAAACCTGGAGGTAGACTCATATAAACTTCCTCTTCCAACTCACCATTTAGGAAGGCGTTCTTTACATCTAGTTGATGAAGGGGCCAATCTTTATTTACGGCGACAGACAGAAGAACACGAATCGTGTTTAACTTAGCCACTGGGGAAAAAGTTTCTGAATAATCAATCCCATACGTCTGAGTGAACCCTTTAGCAACTAACCTGGCTTTATACCTCTCAAGTGTTCCGTCAGACTTATACTTCACTGTGAACACCCACTTGCAACCAACTGTTTTGTGACCTCTAGGGAGAGCTACTAACTCCCAAGTCTTATTTGCCTCGAGAGCTCTCATTTCCTCCATTACTGCTGCTTTCCACTCGGGAACTTCCATGGCTGCATGTACACTGGTAGGTATTGCTAGAGCATCCAGCTGAGTAGTAAAAGCCTTAAAACCAGGAGATAAGTTACTATAGGTCATAAAACTATGCAAAGGGTATTTTGTACATGACCTGGTTCCCTTTCTCAGAGCAATTGGCATATCCAGAGTGGTATCATAGTTGTCAGTTTTCGTCTATCCCTCTTCAGTATCAGACTTTTGATACAATTCTGCATCTTCTTGAGGATCTTTCAACACCTCATTACCTCCTGAAGTTTCAACCTTCTCTGAGCTCATTTCATCATTTTCTATGTTCCCAGACTTCTCTTCAAGACTCTCCTCTGAAACAACGGGATCTTGAACCTGAGCTGGTTCCGACGCTTGGACACTTTCCGATGGAACACCAGAGGTTTCCTGAATTTCCTTTCCGAGATTCTTCCTATAGTATGTTATCCAGGGCACTTGTCTAGTAGGAAGAAAACCGACACGGGAACAACAGGAGCAGAGTTAGGTTCAAGACTAGATAAACTAGGTCCAGGAACATTGGGGCTAGGCTCAGGTTCAGGAATATTAGGACTAGGCTCAAGATTGAGGCTAATGGGTACGGAGTACGTGGAACTATTAGTCTCTTCATTCGTGGTCTTCCCCTGAAGATGACTAACGGGAAAGAACGGTTTATCTTCAAGGAACGTGACATCCATAGTGAAAAAATATTTTCTGGAAGATGGATGAAAGCATTTATAGCCTCGCTGATGAAGGGGATACCCGACAAACACACATTTTTTAGCTCGTGGAGCAAACTTAGTCCGGTGTGGACCATGAGTATGAATAAAGACTGTACACCCAAACACACGAAGAGGAACCTCAGGAATAAGACGGGTAGATTGATAGGACTCTTTGAAGCACTCAAGAGGGGTTTGAAACTTTAGAACTCGTGAAGGCATTCTATTAATTAAATGAGCTGCGGTAAGAACCGTATCTCCCCACAGGTACGAAGGGAGAGACGCTGGAATTATCAAGGGTGTAGCCCGGCAAGAAAAACATACACATGCTCAACCTCTTCTATCTTGGAGTATTGAATTCCATCTTGTGGCCAGTTCCAGATGATCTCCCGACATAAATCCATTTCTTGCCATAACGACGACATCTTGCTGAAGTATGACGTTACATCCATGTTCCCTTGTTTACATTCGTGAACCTGTTTACGTAGAGTATACAGGCGGGATGCGTTCTGACCCCTCGAATATAACCGTCGGACTGCATCCCAAATATCTCGGGCAGTGGCTGAATAGAGTAAAGGTTTCCCGATTTGTGGTTCCATGCTACTGATCAACATTGAGCGGAGCAAAGAATCCTCTGCCTTCCAGACACGCTCTTAAGGATCCCCAGGATTCGGTCGTGGTATCTCTCCAGTCAAATATCCAAACTTATGGCGTCCCTCAAGAACCATTTTAATTGTTTGGGACCAAGAGAAGTAATTTTGCCCATTCAACTTCTCTCCCGTGATCATTCCTGCAGAATTTCCAATAGTTCCAGATAAAAAATTAGTAGTAGGAAGAGTAGGGAATATTGATACCGGATTTTCTGAATACATCAGGGAAGAATCATGGCCATTCAATCTGGCTCCAAGGGCGGCCATCTGTTGCTGGAGACTAACCAATTGTTGTTGGAGTTCCCCATGAGATTCAGATCTGGAATTTTTCTGTCCAAAAACCATGGGATTTTCTTCAACGGAATCACCCATTCGAAACCGAGGCTGAACTGGATACACATGAGGAAGAAGCTGTCTACCATGGTACTGTGAAGAAGATATTGCCGGAAGTCCACCGGCGGCAAAGTTCGGCAACCCATGACTGGCTGCTCCCAGACGGCTGTGATGGTGGGTAACGGATAGAAGGCTCGACGATCGGCTACGAGGTTGAAGAAATCACGCCGATCTGACCCGACCCAACAGCTGGAGTAAACCCACGACCATCTGGTGCAGATCCGGTTCTGTGCGACACCGAGGAACCGATCGGTTGTAAATCGTTCGCGTGCGCTGGCTAGAGAACATGCGAAGCTGAAACGGTCGCGTGCGAAGTCGAGGATCCGAACAGTTGTGAACCACTCACGTGCGCCGGCTGAAGAGCGTGCAAAGCGAAAAGACCTTCCTCGATGGTATTCAGCTGGAACGGCTGAGTCTGGAAGCTAATCGACGCGCCGGCTGGAGCAAGTCCACCACCTGCTGTTCGGCTGAGCCACCTGGGATAATGGTTCGGAGATAGCGGTCAACTGCTGCTTGAATCACAGCCTCATTAGTCAGCGTACCTTCACCTATCAAGTTTGATGACTGAGTTTCTTCTATCGGGGCTAGGGTTTCATTACCTTGCTCTGATACCATATTGAAATAAAAGAAAAGAAGATGACACAAGGAGTTTACGTGGAAAACCCTAATTCGGGGAAGAAAAACCACGGTAGAAAAGAACTTATTATTTAATGTCATGCGTACAATAGACCCAACCTCAAATATAAATAGAATGAGGTGAAACCCTAATTTAGCAAATATAGTATAAATTACAAAAGTTCCCTTAGGGCTAATTCAACGTATTTCAACATAAATATTAGCTAGATTCGTGTGTAAGTTGGCACTGGCATGTGTAATCTCATATCAAAGAAACAAAACTTCATAATTGGGAGGTCTTTTTTATAACTTATCTTGGTAGTTTCATGAAAATGTGATATGTATGTGATCGATTCGTAATCTTGTTTTTTTTTGTGCTTTATTTAATTTTTCAAGTATTAATGGAAATTTTGTCAGCTTTCTTTTCAAACAAAAAAACAAAAAAGAAAAAAAGAAAAAGAACAGAGAAAACTTAAGAGTGGATGAGAAAGATATTGAATGTACAAGATGATGAAAACCTTATCGAAGTTGAACCATCAATGAAGTTTGCCATTAGAGCACATAAAATGAAGATATTCGAAGGAAGAACTTTTTCCCTCTCCATATCAATCAATGCTCCAAGAACATAAGTCTCCATTTCATCCAACAATGGATCTCTGATCTGACGAGGCAAATGAATAGCCTTACGGCCTCGGGATGGGCATATCTGAATCAACAGTAATAGACAAAGTGAGAAACTACATAGCTATAATTTCAAAGGCAGGGCAAACAATAAAACCCCACCTTAACACTAGAACTAAGATGTATTTTGGCCACAATTTCCACAGAACACTCGAAAATTTCTTGCGACCAATCTTGAGAAGTTTCTTTCTGCAAATATAATCAATTTTCTATCACCAAGAAAATCCTCTAATTTATCTTTAATTTATAGGGGAAAGATACTATTATCAAACCACATCTTTCTTCAAACATTCATCTAAAACCCCTGTAACATCTCTTGAAGGAGCACAACCCACACAAAGAGCATGAACAGCTGTAGGCAACAAGACTATCAACTGCTCGTTGAAACTAGCAACCTCCTACATAAAGCAGAAGCAGTTGTCAGCAAACCATTCACAATGTTATTAGCAAGTGTATTTAATCTCGTATATCTAATAATACAATTTCAAGGAATCAGACATGAGTTTTTGTGTGTGCCACGTGCGGGCAAGATTATACTAGAGAGAAAGAGAGTTATAGAAATGGAAAAGGAGCCTTTATAAGTGAGCTATTTATGGAAAATATTTAACTAAACGACTTCAACAAGTATCGTATCCAAAAAAAAATATCAACAAACAGACTTAATGTATAACTTATAGAATCAGAATTAACTTCATCCATTAGAGTAAAACCCATCGAGGTTCGAAATATCGATATCAATGGAAATATCAAGGCCCCGATTCTATGGAAATATCGATATCGATGAAAATTTCGGAGAACTTTATCGAAACCGAAGGAAATTGTAATAATTAGTTAACTATAATTGACATTTTTTTCTTTTTTTGAAAAGGATACGGGTCTCTTTATTATTGCAATATAAGAAGAGACTAATGCTCCAAAGTACAAGAGATTTATACAAAGAGCATAAAGAGCAAACAAGTAAAAGCCCGAGCCTACTAGAAAAGAAATACGAATACATCTTTAGAGAATGAAAAGATCCCCGAGATAGAAACTGGAAAAAGTTAAAATGCTGGGAAGATAAAAGCCTGCCAATTAAGAAAAATGTCTTGGATTGAGAAGCCATCAAATTCTTTGTTCAAAGAGCACCAAGCCGAAGCATTCCTTTTAGCTGAATCAAAGCGAAACTCCCAATTTTTTCCAGCATCATGGAAAATTCTCTGATTTCTTTCGAACCAAATATCAGAAAGTATAGCCTTGACCATGTTGATCTACAGCAGCCGAGGCTTTTTTGGTAGAGAGGGACTCGAGAGAAGATAGTTTAGATTGCCTCTGAGACTATCACCAAAAACTCCTACAAAATTAAACATCTGAAAGAAAGACCACCAACACTTTTCTGCAAATGTGCATGAAAAGAAAAGGTGTTGTAAATCTTCACTAGCCGAATTACATGGAGGACAAATAAAGGGTAGTAGAGTGACTGAATAAAGCTTTCTTTGCAGAACCATAGAGCAATTCAATAGGCCAAACAGCATAATCCATATCTAAATGTTCACTCTCCTTGGGCTTTTAGATTTCCAAAGAGCTTTGAAAAGGTAGAACTCCATAGGTCGCTTGGAACAGAGGTGGGCTGAGAGGGACTTGAATGTCAAAAAACCTGATGCTTCCAAGGACCAATGACGGCTATCCAGGTTAGAAGATACTGCCTTTTCTGATAAAGCAAGCAGCAGTGCTTGAAAGTGAGCAATCTCCTCATCCTTTAGCAGCCTTCGAAAGGTGATGAACCAAGAGTTTAAAGAGTGATCCCAATGTTCAGCTATGGAACCCCTTGGTAATAAGGAGATCCTAAACAGAGATGGAAAATGAGAAGACAATGCAGAAGGGAAAAGCCAAGGATTTGACCAAAAGCTAACTCTATTCCCCTCTCCAACAGTAAAGGGAGCTAAATTTTCAACCTTGGACCAGCTTTTTGAAATGTTTATCCATGGGCTTCTCAAACTATTCCCATACTTTCCGGATGTGTGCCAATCAAAAGGCCCTTTGCCGTGGATGCTGGAAATGATCCTTCTCCAGTAGGAATTCCCCTCCATCATGTACCGCCAGCCCCATTTGGCAAGCAAAGCCGTGTTCTTGGCTTTGAGTCCTCCCAAACCAAGACCTCCATTTAAAGTAGATTGAAAGACTAAACTCCATTTAGCCAGGTGACTGATTTTGCTTCCTTTATGGCCTTCCCAAAAGAAGTTTCGGATTAATCTTTCTAGGGAGCAAACCACTGAGTCCAGCATTGAAAAGATAGACATATAGTATATTGGGAGGTTTGATAAAACTGAAGAACAAAGCGTTGCTCTTCCACCTCTTGAGAGATTAAATCGTTTCCATTTATCTAGCTTCCGATGTACCTTTTCTATCACAGGCTGCCAAAAGGAGCATTGCTTAGGATAGCCTCCAAGGGGTAAACCAAGATAAGAGATGGGGAGGGCTTCGACCCTGCAATTAAGAAGACCAGCCATATTTGATAGATCACTTTCTGCTATGTTAACTCCACTGAGGGCTGACTTTTCCCAGTTAACCTTTTGACCAGAACACCATTCAAAGAGACCGATTGCTTCCTTTAGCTTTAGAAGCATTTCGTTCTCATATTTGCAAAAAATGAGAGTATCATCTGCAAACTGGAGCCATGGAACATGGATCCTCTCCTTTCCAACCACAAAGCCCTCATATACTCCATTAACGTACAGCTTTTCAATGATAGAGTTGAGCACTTCACTTAATAAGATAAAGAGGAAAGGTGACAAGGGATCTCCTTGTCTAATACCTCTTGAAGCTAGAATACGACCTCGGGGTCTACCATTGATGATGATTGAGTATTTAGGGTCTTTAATGCAGCCCAAAATCCATGAACTCCACCAGGAGTCGAAATTTTTTGCAATTAAAATCTTCTCTAGAAAAGACCAATCCACCCGATCGAAGGCCTTCTCCATATCGACTTTTAGTATCCAACCCTTTTTCTTTTTTGCTCTGTAATCTTCCACCACTTCATTAGCAATCAAGACAGCATCAAGAATTTATCTTCCTTCAATGAAAGCATTCTGAGATGGGCCGGTAATAGAATTCATTACTTTTTTCAATCTTTCTGCGAGAACCTTTGCCACTACTTTGTAAGGTAGGGTAATAAGGTTGATTGGTCTGAAGTCCTTGATGGAGACTGCATCTTCTTTTTTTTTGGATAAGGCAAATGAAGTTTTCTCTTACACACGTGTTCAATTTGCCACTAGAATGAATGTCCTCAAAGAGCTTAGTAAAATTATCCTTGACTAAAGGCCAGAATCTTAAGAGAAACTCTGAAGTAAAGCCATCTGGACCAAGGTTTTTATTTTTTCCCAAAGATTTGAGGGCCAAAACAATTTCTGCTTCCATGAAACTTGTAGTGAGCATAGCATTCTGGACTTGTGAGACTTGGGGCCAATCTAAAGGGGCTGGTAAATACCTAATACCTGGGAATTTAGAGTAGAGGAAATCATAAAAGTTTAGGATAATTCCTTCAACTTCCTTGGATGAGTTTGTAGGCACCCCTAGGTCGTTAAGAAGCTCAATAATCTGATTCTTCCTTTTCCTTGCTGCCAAAAACCGATGAAAGAAACTAGAGTTTTCATCTCCCAATTTCATCCAATTCAACTTACATTTCTGTATTAGATCCCTTTCTTTCAGCAAATAGATTCTTAGCAATTCTGTTTTTAGTTTGGATATGTTGGCTGCTAACACTGAATCCCAACCCAAAGCGTCAATCTAAACTTTTTTTTCAGCTATTTCCTTTGACAGGGCCATTTCCTCTCTGTTTTGTGCTTTTTGGTATTCAGCTAACCAGGTTTTTAGTGCTTCTTTGACCAGCCTTAAGTTTGCATTGATGACATAGCCTGGCCATCCCTTTATGTTGCTGTTTTTCCAGGATTTCTCAATGGAAGAGACACTCTCTTTATTGAGTAACCAGCTGTTACAAAATCTGAATGGAGATGGGCCCCAATTAATAGTTCCTGCACTTAGGAGCAAAGGGAAATGATCAGAAAGAAGTCGTACCTAGCGGTTCACCTTTGAATTAGTAAACAATTCGTCCCATTCCTTGTTAATAAAAAATCTGTCCAGTAGAGATTTAGAGTTGGAATTTTCTCCCCTAGACCAAGTAAATTTCCCATTTGATAAAGGAATCTCTAACAGATTGGCTGAATCGATGAATTCATTAAAAAGCTTCATGCCTTTGGTATATCTTTCAGCTGGTTATCTTTCATGACTCCAACGGGTTAAGTTAAAATCCCCTCCTAAGCACCAAGCATCAGGGCAGTACCCTGCATTGGCTGAGAGCTCGGGCCATGCATATTTTCTCTCCTTATAATCTACCGGCCCATAAACATTGGTAACCCAGCAGACTTTCTTGCATAAGGTACGACATTTGATTGTCAAAGAATATCCCCCTTTAAGGGATTCTACAACCTCAATTTTACTGTTATCCCACATCGTTAATAAACCACCAGACTTTCCAAAAGAATCCACTGATTCCCAACCAATTTCTTTAGAACTCCAAATAGATTTGATGAAGGCAGCATCGAAACTCTCTTTTTTGACTCCTGCATAAGTACTACATCTGGATGTAAGCTTTTGAGCAGCCTTCTAAGTGCAATTCTCTTATTCAAGTCTTTAGGACCCCTTGTATTCCATGAAAGGATCTTCATTAACTGGAGAGTGGGAGGAGGCTATCAGGGAAGGGGATTTTCAGGCCAATATGAAGCCGCAGTCCTTAACTATTAAGGATAGGTGCTCTGGAATTTCTAGAGGCTGAACTGAGGTGGGGCAAAGGGTGCAATGCTCCAAAGAGATATCCTTTTCTTCAATAGAGAATAAAGCCTGGAGGTCTATTCCAAGGGCAGAGTCTTGGAGCCTTTCATCTTGATTCGAAACAGGGCAAAAATCCAATTCAGCACTGCTTACACTAAAAGGTGAGTCAAACTCCCGAATTTCTAAACTTCTTGGTTTTAGAGGGGAGCAATGTAATCCCCTAATGAAGGTGTTGCTTGACTCTGGAATTTTGAAACTGGAGCGATTGAAATGCAGAGTTTGAGGGCTGGGGAAGGCTTTATTTAAAGTTGGAGAGGGGAGTTGGATTTTGGTGCAACTTACCTCTAACAAGTCTGGGTTGCTTTCACTCTGCACTAAAATGGAAGGGTCGGAAGCCACACTTGTTGTCGTTAAGGGCCTGACATGAAGTCCTGTCCATCTATTTTTTAAGGAGGTTTTTCTCCAGGTGAAGACATTGGAGAAGTGAGCCCAAGTGTTTGATTGGTTTTGCACTGGAGCATGGCAGCCTGGGGGATTTCCAGAGTGGTAGGCAATAATATTGGAGGCTAGATTAAAAACACTGCTGACCTGTCCTTCTTTTTTAGACCTTTCAGATACCCCTGATTTATTGGGGAATAAATAAACTGAATCATTCAAATTTTAATCTTGACCTTCCTGTTGCATTTCTGACGTGTAAAAAACATTTTGGGGGGGAAGATGGATCGGCTGAAGGGCTGGTAAAGAGTTTCTTCCTCTTTATTAGATAAATTGTTGGAGACAACTTTATTTAATAGTTGAACGGCTAGAATCTTCTCTTTCATCATTAAAGACAACTCTTCGTTTTCATTTGTGACGTTTCCTCTTCCTTTCCAACTATCATCTGGCGACCTTTCCCCTTCGTCTACTCTGTTTGGCCGGAAAAGACTCTTCGGATTGGCAATCGACTGTTGAATATTTTCCATTGGAGTATTGGGGTTCCTCAAGTAGCTTGGAACCGACTGGTAGGAAGCTAAAAAGGACCAATCTGAATGTAGGGTCAGGGAATCGACCCCTTCATCCTTCAAAACTTGATTTAAACGTAATATATCTAAAGGATTTGAGAACTCTTCAATAGAAATTTCACCGGAATTAATAATAGGGGATTCCGAGCACTGTATATCCCCAAAATTCAAAAAAATACTACCAAGGCTTACATGTTTAACTTCAATAGTCGTCGAGATGTAACCACATAAATTTCTTTTAACTCTAATTATGGCTTCTTGACAATTAATGAGATTGAGGGTCTCAACAGCTATACATTCCAGACCAGGCACCAATGGCTTCAAAAGTACTTCTGCACCAAAAATCCAGGGGAAGATTTTTTATGCTCAACTAGACCCCAAAGCCTTTCATGGCTATTGGCCTTCCATGCTTTTTCGAATTCCATTTTTCAAAACGAAGATGAAAAGGACCAAATTGTTGCCATTTTCCAATAGACTCGATCAATTCACCAAGGTCTCCTTGTTCAATTCTGATTAAAGCCATATCTGCGTGCAGGGGATTTAGAGTGACTTTGGAGTTGAAGGAGCCTCTCAAAACACTTGCTATTTCCTTCCATTCATTATGTACAAAAAGCCTTGATACTAACCATAGGTTGTGGAAGTCTTCTTGGAGGACATCAGATTCCTTTTTTACCCAGAAGTAGGTCTTACTCTGTTTCTTACTTGCTTGGGGCAGGGGGCTGGAGATGCGGTCTGAGGGATGTTTGAGTAGAATGGTCTGGTAGTGAATCGATGGAGGACTTTTTACCTTTCACCACATCTGAGAAACTTTTTGTTGAAGATGCTTGAAGGTTATCAGAGATTATTCCAGAAGATGAAGGGTCTGAAGTAGAGTGACTCACCATTTCCTTGAACTCATGCCACCCTGTCACACCATCACCGTAAGGAATATGGACATTTGTTCTGCCTCCTGAAGAAGGCCAGACTGCACATTCAATGAACCATTGATTCTTGCTATGAAACATAGCTAACCGGATGAAGCCCTGATCCACTCTTTCCTTAAGGAGGAAAAATTCGAAGGTTGGCCCATTCAAAAGTCTTCCTAGGCTAACATCCAACCATCGTGCAGCATCTGAAGAGAGGAAGGATTTTTTACCACTCTTCAAGTCTTCCAGCCAGAAACCATTCTTTTCCTTCCACATACAAAAATAATGATCTGAAATATGACAGCTTTTTAGTACCATGGTGTTGCGAAAACAGAGGTGATTGGCTCAAATGCAGAGGAGGGGTTTAGCTAAAACGGAGGTGAAGGGTTCTAGAGGCAAAGGAGGGGATACAAGGGAAGAGAAGGGGAAGAAAGGAGGAGGTACCGGCCGGAGGGGAGGGGACTGGGATTAGGAAGGGGTAGTCGGGAAGGGAGGGTGATCACCTGAGGGCTTGAGGAGGGAGGAGGGAGGAGAGAGCCGTTGAGTAACCATTTCTTTGGTCTCTACGTTTCTTGACCATTTCTAATCATCATTTCTATAAAGTAAGACAACATTTAAGTGTATATTATAAAATATTTATGTAAATATTGATGCGAGAGCATAATTTTAAAAAAGAAATGGAAAAATAATTACAAAATAATATCAAATATTGAAAATTAATTACAAAATTAAAGAACATGAAATATTTGCATACAAAATAATTGTGAAATGTTTATTATAGAGTGAAATGGATACAAAAATGAAAAATCATAGCATTAAACTAACATAACATTACATAGTAAGGTTTGAAAAATCATAACATTAAACATAAGAGGAAGGTAAAAAGCATAACGTTAAATATAACACAATATAATGGAAAAGAAAGAAGAAAAAGAAAACTCTAGAAGTAGATAGAGCTTGAGAGAAAATAAGAGGAACAATAAAGAACTCACAAATTTGAGGTGAAATAATGTGAAAATTCAATAGAAAAGATTTGAATAAAAATATGTGGTTTCTTGAAGATAAAATTTTTTTATGGTAAAAGAGGAAAAACTTCCACTGAGCTAGCATAGCTAATTGTTACAAAAAAAATCAAAAGGAAAAAAAACCCTCAAAATTTCAATAGAAATATCAAAATATCGACAGGAATTTCAACATTTCGAGAAATTGGGGAGAAACCAAAATTCCCCCATAGCGAAATTTCAAGCTTATCGAAATCTCGATTTCGACCTAAATTTTAAACTATGAAACCCATGCATAATTCTTCTAAGAAAAATTACACTTTAGATCTCTGAGATTTGAGTTTAGTAGCATTTTGGTCCCTAAGTTTTTTAACTCGATATTTTAACCCTGAAAGTCTGATTTTAGTACCATTTTGGTCCATGTCGTCAAATTCTATTGATTACTAACAAAAAGCTCACATGGCACACAATTTTTATTAAAAAAATTATTAAAATAAAGAATAAAAAAGTTAACATTCTTTTTTTTCTCTCCTCTTTATGCCTTTTTTTCCTTCCTTTCCATCAATAGTTGCCACCGGTGTCACTGCCATCGTC
The DNA here is from genome assembly GCF_027475165.1 of Benincasa hispida. Classification (NCBI taxonomy): domain Eukaryota; kingdom Viridiplantae; phylum Streptophyta; class Magnoliopsida; order Cucurbitales; family Cucurbitaceae; genus Benincasa; species Benincasa hispida. The sequence continues at coordinate 9,879,521 of NC_143479.1, forward strand.
TACTACCTCTTTTTTCCCCTTTCTTTTCTTATTTTTTTCTTTCCTCTTCTTTCCTCTTCTTTTCTTTCCCCTTCCTCCTTTCTCACTTCCCATTTCTAATTTGGAAGGAAAACAAAAAACAAAAAACAAAAAAGAAGTGGCAATGGCTATGGCAACTGATAACTTGTTGAAGTACAAGTTATTATAGCCGAAATTTCATGTCCGCTTGTTCTTTCACTACAATATGCCAAATTATTCTGGGATTTCGTCCATAAAGAATTTGAGTGCCATATGGCCCTCCAACAGCACCCTTTGGACATCCTTTCAAAATGGAGAAGGTGCTCTTGATGAATATTCCTATTGTCTACAAGGCTTGAGCACAACTCTCGTGTTTTCACCGATATGGAACAAGTTACAAGACTACAATGCATCTCTCACTTCTATTACCTTCTCTTCTCTTAGTTGGTGACTTGGTGTAAATTGATCTCCTCTTTTTGAAACTATAGTTTAACTAATCTTTTGGCCAATTTGAGAAGTTTTGCATCACATTCAATGAAATTTTTCTTCCTATTAAAGAAAAAACAAGTTATTATAACCTAAATTTGGAATAATCATGCCCTCTAATGAGGTTTATGCATCTTAATGGAAGGAATTTTCATTAGTTTGTTACGTTTTCAGTCACACGTGAGGCTTTAAGCATGATAATTTTGAGTCACTTGCAGTCTTTTATGCTGAAAAAATGATGAGATTACTGCACTGAAATGGAATCAAAGGAGCATTAGTGCCAGAATCGCACTTTCTTAAGACTTGCATCGCAATTGCATGGCACTTGTTCTCGCCCTCAAACAAGTCAGCCAATTCAAACTCATATAGCCAATGGCATAACGGGCGTATTTCGTAACCTCCTCCCGTTTTTGGACAAAACGTATAAAATGAGGTTAGAGAAAAAGGTTTTCGCAAATGTTTGAAAGCATGTTTGAGAAAATGATTGTTCTAAGCCAATAAGCAATAAGGGACAACAACAGCTTAGATAGCATACAACTTCAGATATGAATGTTTGACAACTACTCTTACCCCCATATAGTATATCATAAGTTTTTATGTGAATGTCACCCTTGCATATGAAAATGGTGAGGAGTCGCTCACTAACAAAAGTACATAAAAAGTAAACTAACTTGCATAATAAAATACACAACATGAAAGTATGATAAAAGGAGTTAAACATGGGCATGCGACCACGGGCAACACGCCATAGACAAGAATGACCATGACACCTAGCAGTTAGTTTGCGCTGCAAAAATAAGGGAAAGAAAAAGCCTCATTATGTTGATGATGCATCCACTAAGAGCCTTCAATTTGTACGTATAGAGGACATTTCCCTTGAGCTAGAGACCACCAACAAAGTTCTACTTCAACGCATAAAAGTAATCTGCCACAATAGGATATTGGTGCAGAAACCCCACATGACAACTAGTGTTTTTTTTTTTCTAAAGGAACCCTAACTTTTCATTGAAATGATGAAAGGAGACTAATGCTCAAGATACAAGTATATAAAAATAAGACGGCAAACCCTTCCACAACAAAGCATAAGATCTATCCAAAGAACTAAACAATCCAAAGAAAACAAGAGGGGACGAAACTCTAAGCAATCTCACAACTAATCAACCAAGGCAGAGACTAATCTTGAAAGGTTCAAAGAAATCTTCCAAAACAAAAATTTGCAAGGTAATCTATAACTGCAATTGATCAAAACTCCTCAGCCCGGTAATTTAAAGGAAGATTGGTATTTGAGGAATGAAGTTTGCAAGGAAAAGATAGACATAGAGAGGTTGGAGCAAAAATTTCACCCACATTTCTGGAGAGACAAAACCTGTTGAGCCAATGATTCTCTTGGACAGCAACCTATCTCCGAGCAGAAAGTGAAGAGCTTCGAAACAGAACTCTAGTTTCTTACTAGATTGTATTGATATTTACATATTCATGTTGTTTTCAAATTATTGTTGATTTGAAATCTTATTTCATTTAAAAAGTTTAATGGTTATTATGTCTTCATCTTAATTATGTTAAGCAAGTTATGAGTGGCTAGATTATTTGGGAGGCTCAGGCAGAACACCACTTACCAGGTAGCTTGTAAGTAAGGTCACGTCATGGACATCTGGGCTTTTTCTAGTGAGAGATCAATCAATATAAACCTCCATCCGTTTTGTCAACCAACCGGGGTCCAAGCCTGAGAAGGTTGGGGCTATGTGGATGACTAGTAGATTAACAGTGGAGTTCTCTTTTTTTTTTCTTTTTTTTTTCTTTTTTTTTTTTTTTTTTTTTTTTTGAAAGGGGAAGAAAAATGGAAGCTTTAAAAACTAAAAGATGCACCAAAATCATAAGTTTCTGATAAAAAACTTTAACTGAAGAAATGAAAACCAAGAGTGGAGGAAAGGATGATGAATAAGAGTGAAGAGTTGTTTACCAAATTACACTAGACATAGTGTAATGACTCATAAGCAAAGAAGGACGGATTATATTCCATCAAATCAATCACAGACATGACATCTGTTGTGCTTAACATTCTCCTTGAAAGAGGTAGGATAAGTAGGATCCTGTGTTTACTTCAGTAATGTCCATGCCCAAGCAAACAAGTGAAAGGGAGAATGGTGGGAGACCATAGCCAGCCTTTTTAATTCAATTTCTCTTCATCCACGGTGTGTTTCAAATTTTACGAACCGGAAACTATTGTATTGAGTCAGTTTTTATTGAAGTATTTGTTGAGTTTTTGTCCTGCACTACATCGAGTTCGCTTGGCTATCTTACAGTTGTACAACATTCAGTCCCTGTGTCCAATCTCAGTTTTACTCACCCAGTATTACTTGCTCTCTAAGAGGTATATACTTGTGCCCTTGGAGAGGTAAAAAAAAAATCTGCATGATTAAGTTTTACCATCATTATTTCCCTATTTTAAGCATCATAAAGGTCATAGCATGCAAGTACTCCCACGGATCAAAATGTAACTTATTATAATTGTGCATTCCTTTAGTTTAGGGTCCTCTAGTATACTCGAGCATACCTACATATATGACTCTAAGTCTTTTTTTTTTTTTTTAAAGGAAACAAAAAAAAAAATTGATATAATGAAAAGAGTCTAATGCTCAACTTACTTCAAACAAAAAGAGGGTATAGAATTAAAGAGTACAAACATAGGGCCATCTGAAAACAAGAAACAGAGTACTAATCAAGGAAAATAAATGCACTCCAATGAAACAAAAAAAATAATTAAATCTCTCGAATCTAGAATATAATCGAGTATTTGATGTAATATGGTTAGGGTGAATTGGCGTATCTTAGTCAAATCTTCAATTGATTAGGATTTTTGATAAAGGCAACAACTTTCATTGAGAAAACATGAAAAATATTAAGGTATACAAGCAAATAAAGCCCAAAAAGAAAGAGAGACCCCTCTATAGAATGGGGGTCCAGCTAACAAAAATGCTACCAATCAATCAATAAGTTTAATGATTGACCTATTAGCTGTTTGGCTGCTACATATTTAAGACTCAGCCATTATAAAAATATTGAAAAATTCAAAATTCAAAACTCAGAAATCAGTAAGTAAGAGGAATAAACCTTCAAGTTAAGAAGACCTAGAACTGCTCTCAAAAGGTTTTTCCTAAGATGGAAAATGTCCCGAAGGTCACCCTGGATGACAATAATACATCGAATAAAATAATAATAACAATAATAATAATAAAATACATGAGTCGGGAGTTCATTCCTCAATTGAATCTCATATATCAAACAACCACCAGAACAACATGGCACATCTTCAAACGGCTAACTCAATATTAAGAGAAAATGGAAATAAAAGAATTTCAAGCAAAGGAAAATCTATACTACTCAAACGGTAAATGCATCCACCCATTGTGAAGCTTAAAGTATGTCTGTTCGCTCTACATATCTTGCCTAATCAATGCAGAACGGAAAAACACCCTTTTTACTTTGACTAAACTTTGTGGAAGTGTTGGCTTAAGTACTTGCTTAGGATTTTTCTTCCTATTTTTCTCCCATAGGAAGGTTATATCTAAGAAGATGGGAAGGCTATGTCTAAGAATATTGTGCTATGAGATCACCTGTGATTTTGATTGAATTCTTAATTATGATAAATTGTTAACAAGATTGTTTTTTTCACAAAAACAGAACCAGTTCATTGATTACAACAAAACAAAAAAAAGGTCTTATTAGTTGAAGTAGTGATATAACTAAATTTAGCGTAACCCATCAACTTAAGTTTTTAGGTTCAATAGTGAATTAACATGGTATCAAAGTATAAGTTCTTCTATTTGAGCTCATTTCTTCCCATTGATATTGATTTTCACTTGTTTGACCATCTATGAATTTTCAAATCCATATAAAGTATGAACACTCTGTTGTTTTCATTACTTTCCAAACAAAAAGCCATAACAAACTAACCCCAAATAATCGAATTTTCATTCTGACACAAAAGTAATAACTTATTTGTTCACTTGGTAGTTACACCAAACTTTTTCAATATATTCCCCCTTAAGAAACCGAAATATATTGCAAACTAAAAGATAGAGCAATTACAGTTACTAGACAAATGACAAATTGACAATCTGAGCATTACAAAGTAAATGGTGATCAAGATGACATATGCAGAGACAGAAATTCCAGCTAAAGCAACTTGTTTAAGACCATTTTCTTAAGAAACCGAAATACAGTGAAAACCCAAAGATAGAGCAATTACAGCTACTGGACAAATGGAGAATTACAGTCTGAACATTGAAAAGTAAATAGTGATCAAGTGGCATATGCAGACTGCAGAGGCTAAAATTCCAGCAAGACAACTTACTTGAGACCCTTTTCTCGAGAAGTAACAAGATATTAAGTACAAAGCAGATCTGCAAGACAACCATAATCACATAATTAGATCGCACTCTACCCAAAATCCTGTGAAATATGACTAGCACAGAGTCTGAAGTCTAGACTCCTCTAGATGGCATCATAATTCATGACCATATAGTTAGAATAACATTACGAACATGCAAAGTTTGATTGAAAAGGAATTATGAAAACCCATCTCTGAGCCACCAGATTTTGTAGCCTCATTTGGATCAAATGTGTATTGCACATCTTTGATCAACTTTCCATGGAAATTACTAAATAACATGGATTCCATCACAAAACCCATTGACAATGAAAGGAGCAATCTATCTATCTGATAAACATTATGAGGTCCATTGATTTTCCAAATGTGGGATCCTCAACATGTCTCCTCAAGATGCTGCCTCTTTGGATTCACCATTCTTGGACTGAAAGCCCTTTTGGACTTCATAGACTCTAATACCATTTTAGATAACATGAGGTTCCATCTCAAAACTAATTAGCAATAAGAGGAGTAGCTCAACTATCTTAAAAACATTGTGAGGTTCATTGATTTTTCTAACGTGGGAGCCTCAAAAAAAATGAATATTTGAACTTTGAAACTAAATTATTTCATTACAGATATTTTACTAGATGATATCATGGAACCATGTGGTCAATGATGCAAAAAAAGAAAGTTTGGATTCATCCCAAAGATCAAAAAGGTAGATGCCACCGATCCTCCCCCACACTCACAACAGAACAATGCAGCTCGCTTCATAGTAATATAGGGACAGATCTTTTGAAATCTTTATGTTGTTAGTTTTTTTTTTAATAAGAAACACAGTTTTCTTAATAATAGTCATAATTATAATTTTAAAAAATATGTTCATTTGAAAAAGGGTCAAAATACTAGAGGATTCAAAAGATCTCCAATAGGACTAAAAAGGGTAAAAAAAATGAGAACAACTCACATTGACGGCATTTGTTTGAAAAATAAATGTTCCCAAACATCTTGAGGAATCACACACGTCTTCATTAAATCCTGAACAAAGAAGCTGCTATATGAGGGACTCTGAGACAACTAGAATGTTCTAGGATGTAAACAATACTTTACAATACAGTGGAAAGACTCAACCTAACTAATCAAAAGAGAAAACAAGAAAGTAAATTCTTCTGGAACTCACTCGTTCAATTATTTTTCCAAGAAGCAACAGAGCAGATTCCGCCTGCATTCATTCTCAAATACAGTGAACATCAATATAGAATAGCGTTAAAATGTATGCGTACAATCACTTTTGGTGATCAAACTAACACTTAACTAAGCTTTCATTGAGAAAATGAAAGTATATAAACGGATATACAAAAAAAAGTCCCGAAGTCTTAAAATTAACTAAGAAATGGAATCCAATCCAAAGAGAGTCTTATCCAATAGTTACCAAAAAGTGGAGAGATCAACGCCTACCGGCCCACTTGGTGTTAAATCAGAGAATATCTCATACCTCATTTGAAAACTTCTCCACATGCCTAAAAAACCGACTATTTTTCTCCAGCCATACCCCCAATTAACTGCAAAAATACAAGCTTGCCTTACTTTACCTTTATCCTCCCTTGGAGGATACAAGGCTGTCAAAGGACTTTTCCTTTATCCTGGAGAACCACCAGGGTGCAAAAAGATCCCACAAAGAACCTACCATGAAAAAAGTTTTACCTTTTCAAGGATCTTTAAGCTTCCAAAGAAGGGAGAAAGAGGAGACACTCTAGGAGGGGGAGGAGGGACGCATAACAAAGGAAAAAAGGAACGGGAGAATATATATCTATCCATTGAAGGATTAGGGGACCAAAAATGGATATCTCTCCTCCCCAAACTAAAAGAGAATCAAGAAAGGCTGATACAACCAATTCCCATCAAACTAGATCCTTCACATTAATACCCATCTAACCAAATGCAAGCCACCCTCTTCTTCAACCTTTTCCTAGCCCTAAACGTCTCTGGACAAGGTTTTTTTTTTTCTTTCTGAAATAGAAACAGAACTTTTCATTAATGAAATGAAAGGCGACTAATGCTCAAATTAATGAAATGTAAAAAGCAAAAAGAATCATAGGACGAGGGAATCAGCAGGCACACCAGGATATCTCAACTAGGTTAACACAATCATAGTGCCCTCATCATATCCCTAAAGGAAATTCCACTAATGAGAAGAAATACAAGTTTCCAAAAACTACAAATACAAAACAACAAATACAACTTAGATGAAAAATATCATAATTGGATTGAAGAGATGAAAGCATTTCAATTAAGCAAATATCTTGTATAGAGTAATTTGTGAAGGCTTTGGATAGGGAGGACCATGCTGAGCCTAAGAGATGGCTGAATCTAACAAAGTCAGTCCTCTTCCAACTTCAAAGACACTTTTAATCTTTTCTAGAACCAGGTTCCAAAAAGGCACTCTTCCAAGCTACCACACAAGGGAACTGGAAGACTAAGATGGAAGAAAAAATGGCCCACCCCACAACCCACCAAAGAAGCCCATGAATCGAACTTTGCGGCAGTACAATTAATACCATAACTCACTCTTACCCTAGTAATATTAAGGCGGGCCTAACATAGCCTATTCAAATTTTTAAAGAAGCTCCTTGGACCTAAACAAAAGACAAGAGTGCGAACTGTAGGTGTGATAAATAGACTCTAACGTTCCAAACCTTATAACCCCTTTTCCTCTTGCATTAGTACCAATCTACCAAGGACGTGAACAACCAAGAGGGTGCCTCACTTTGATCCTCACTTGACTACCAATTTATTATCTAATTAAGACAAAGATCCTATCTCAAAAGTCAAAAGGAGATTGCCTCACTTTGATCCTTGCTTGCTTACCAATATGTTATCTCCTCATCTTTTATGCTCCAAAGGTGGTTGTGTCTAAAATTGATACATGTATATAACTTTCTGTTGAAAGAAGCCAATAAAGAAAGATGTCATTGGTAAACTGAAATATGTTCTTGCTTCAAGGTGGGGTTGGATGAACAAGATTTGTTGATAACAATAGTAAAATTCTAATCCCGAGAAGACCTTATTCTTATTCCAACTCTCTGCGAGGAGTTACGTAACTCAATTCTTTGCAAAGATTGTGATGTAAGAAGAACAGGGGCTAATTGGGTAATTAAGTAATATTCTAGGTTAATTCCCTTTTTACCCTCACTTGTAATAAAACTCAATAAATAGGAACTTTCCCCTCTTGTATCAAACACATTATTCATTCTATCAAAAGATCCACAATCTTGATTCTTGGAGAGAGTTCTCCTTTTATCTCCTTTAGGCTACATCAATTGGTATCAGAGCATCCGTCTGGGCTAACGTGGACTATTATCAATGGAAGACTAGGAAACTCTTGACAATGCCGATCGCAAGAGGGAGCTTCATGAGTTGTGCTCGTTGCCAAACAACACACATCTAGTTAGGGGAACCCTTGAAATTCCAAGAAAGAAAGAAGAAATCGAAGATTTATCAAGAATTTGCAAGAATGGACTATTATCGATCAAAGAGGACATCCAAGAAAAAAATCAACAATTGGTATAGGCAAGAAAATCAAATTTACTTCCAAAAACAATGCTGGAATTCTGACTCAAGTGATTTAGAAGAAGAATTCCAACATACTAATTTTTCCTATGCTCAATTTTCTCAGAGAACCTATCATTATCCACATTGAAAATTCAATTTTAGTGATTCTAGTGACTCCGACGATGTTTCTAAGACAGTTTGGGATGGAGTAAGAAGGCGACAATATCGAAAAAAAGCCCAATGATCCAATCAAATCCATTTTTCAAGAAATCAACGTAAAAATTGGGAGTTAGATGAATTAAAGAATCATTAATATTCAGTGATGGCAAAAAAGTAACCATACTTATTTAAATATAGACTCTCCTCTCTCCTCTCTCCTCTCTCCTCTCCTCTCCCCTCCCTCCTTTCTCCACCTGCCTCTCACCCCATCTTGCCTAACGCCATTCTTCCCTCCCCTCCGATCAGCCTCTGATTAATCTCCTTACCTTTTTCCCTCCCTTTCCACACCCGAATCCCATGGCAAATAAAAGCTCTCCCTCAGCCACACCTCCCAAGAACGGCTTAGCACTGGAAGGTATAAGCTGCAAGATCAACGACATCCATTTTTGTGCTCATTTTCAAGAAGAAACCTTCATCATAGAAGATGTGGAAGCTAAGAAACACCTCTTCTTGGTAGAATCTCAGCTCCTCTGGTTCTAGGAAAACATTTCTGAACTTTTGAAGCTCCCAACCTCCAGTTTTGTCATCAATAGTGGTCATGATGCTTTTGGTGTAGTAAAGCTCTCAAAGATTCAAGTCTATTCAAAGTGGTTTTTAAGATGTGTAGTTTGGCCAGCGTCTGGAGGACGTTTTTACATTCATATTCCATCAGGTACTTCTAACTCCGATTGGCTTTCTTTTAATAATATGTTAGAAGGAGCATTAAACTTAAAAGAGAGATTATCAAGCCAAAATGTCGTTCGGAGGTCTAAATCTCTTACGCAGAAGTAGTAAGGAGAAGAAATGAAAACAGAATCCCAACTTCTACAGGAAAACAGAATTCCCACCCTTCCCAGGCTTCAAAAAAACAGAGGTCGCCAGAGTTTTGGATTCAAAAAAACAATGAAGTCCTTAAGGAAGGTTTCAGCAAATTATGGATAGTAACTCGGTTATTTGAATTCAACAATTGGTATGAAGTCTCAAAGGAAGTAATGCTTTGGGCCAATTCTAAAGTTTTGATCAATCCTCTCTCAGCAGAATCGGCTTTGATAAAGCTGGAAAAAGGAAATTTGGAAGAATTAGTAGCAAAACAAGGAGAGTGGCAGAGGATAGGACAACGTCATTTGAAATTTGAAAGGTGGAATACTACCTTACATAGTCGTCCAAGGTAAAATAAAGGTTATGGGGGGTTGGATTTCCATTAAAAATCTGCCATTAGAATTCTGGTGCAAGCAAATTTTTGAAGCTATCGGCTCATATTTTGGAGGATTAGAAGCCATTGCTTTAGAAACACTAAATTTTCTTAATGTGACTGAAGCTAGAATTTAAGTATAGAAGAACTTTTGTGGATTTTTGCCAGCTACCATCGAAATTTCAGATGAAAACAAGGGAAGTATTTTCTTACACTTTGGTGATATTGAATTTTTGGATCCTCCAGACAAGGTTAAGAAGTTTTTTAATGAAAAAGACCTTTCGAATCCGGTAGATATAGCTCGTACGAATCAAGTTTTGTTTGATGAAGGTCTTTTGAAATCAAACAAGTCCAAAGATTGGTCCTTCTTAAACTTAGTAGTCAACAATTCGAATTTCTCTAGAAATCCCCTGTTTTCAAAAGCTTTGATGACGCCAACAGAGGAAAATATTAACAACCTTTCGGATAAGGAAGTTCAGGAGTCTTCTCAGCCAAAAAATTTGTTTCAAGAGTCTTCTCAGATGGAAGAAATTGTGGTAATACCACCGGAAGAGAGGGCTGTTGAGATTCAAGTTGAGTCTAATAGTTCTGACTCTTCTGCCCTATTTAATGTGAACAAAAAGAGAGAGAAGGAAGAGTTGTCACTAAGAAGAGAGATGGAAGTTCAATTAATGGAGAGAGAATCAAAAAATGCATTAATACGCACAAGGGGAAGCTCAATAGGCATGCTCTCGGTTATCCCACCAGCCGCAACTCAATTTAATTCCAATAACAGCCAGAATATCAGCAGTTTTTCAAAAGAATTCCAACAATCTGAAAAATTAAATAATGGCGTTTTATTTTCAACAAACAGACAGAAAGTCCTTTTGAATGTTGCAGCCCCCTCGTGCCCTGAAACCTTGGATCCTTCTGCGGTTTTTTCAATATCAACAAACAAGGAAGTCCAAGAGTCCTTTTCGATTCCTTTCCTCAAAGATAAAGTTCTATTATTACCAAAGGAATATCTCGGCACCAAAATCTCTTCTTCTACACCTTCTGGTCATCTTCCAAACAATATAAGCAAGCAAAGGAAAGAGTTGCAGGCTGTTCTTTTGAAACCTTTCAGAAAACATCTCACAAGGAAGAAAACCTCTTTTCGAAATGATTGGACTTCCATGTTAAACACAGATCTTTTGGAGAATTGTTGTACTAAGGTGCAAATACCCTCTAGCCCAATTAACAAGTCAGTGGCTCTTCCCCTCGAATCATTCTCATTCTCTTTTCATGATTTTAAAGTGGGAGACTCAAATGTGTCTATTTCTCGAGGTGTATCTGAACCCTTTCAAGCAGCTATCAAAAATTATGCTTCTGATGAGGATTCCTTGCTGAGTATAAGCAGTGATGAGGAAGATATCCTAGCTCTTGATCCCTTCCAAGAAGAGGTTTATCTCGGACAGGATTATCAATACGATCTGCCCTGCCTTTTCCAATCAGAAGAGGATCACAAATTGGACAACAGCTTCCCTCCTTCCATTAAGGCCATCGACAAAGAATATATCCCCAGCAACTTGATCTCAATTGTGGAAGATTGTGATTTGATCTTGGGTTAATTCCATGGTGCATTGGAGGAAACTTTAACATGACCCGTCAAATTCAAGAACGATTCCCTATTGGAAGAATGACTAGAGGAATGAGAAAATTCAACAAATCCATTGAAGATACAAATTTGCTGGAAATTCCCCTTTCTAATGGAAGATTCACTTGGTCAGGAGAAGGAGCAACCGAATGGGGTCCAGCCCCATTTCGATTTTGCAATAGTTGGTTAAACGTAAAAGAATGTTGCAGTTTGATTGAAAGAAATTTGGAGGTAAACATTCAGCAAGGTTGAGCTGGCTATGCCATTTCGGATAAGTTAATGAAAAGCGCTTTGAAAAAATGGCATTTAGATTCAGAGAAAAACAAGAAAAGCAAGGAAGAGTTGTTGAAAGAAATTGAAAGAAGAGAAATTGTAGGGGGAAACACAGATATTGATGAGCAAGAACAAAGCATCAGATTGGCACTAATAGCAGATTTAATACACCTTTACCAAGTGGAAGAAAGAAGCCTCCTACAAAAAAGCAAGCTGATTTGGTTAAGCTTGGGTGACGAGAATACTTCGTTCTTTCATAGGTTTCTAGCAGCAAAAAAAGGAAAAATTTGATCTCAGAATTGATCAACGACCAGGGCATCCCAACCAAATCATTTAGAGAAATTAAAGAACTTATTGTAGGCTTCTATACATCCCTTTATTCCAAGGCTATTGGAGTAAGGTCAATCCCTACCAACCTGCAATGGGCAGAAGTATCAAGAGAGCAAAGCAGTCAACTTGCAGCCAGCTTTACACAACCAGAAATTAGAAGAGCAGTAATGTCTTTGAGCAGGATTAAAGCCCCCGGTCCAAATGGTTACACTTTAGAATTCTCCTTAAATTCTGGGAATTATTAAAAGATAGCTTCACGAAGCTTTTTGAAGAATTTTATGTTACATCAATTAATGGACAGCTTAGTTAGGAATGCAAAGAGGGGAACTTCCTTTTTGGAAGTGGAAATTGTTGATGGAAGGTGGTGTTTAAAATCAGAGGGTGATCAATTAATGGATGTTAAGGGTATCCTGTTGTCCAGATTACAAACCATTCCTTTTATGATCTCTTTATCAAGCCTCTTTCGCTCTCCAAGTCCCATGTCGCTCAAGCTTCAATTTCGTCTCTTTGTCAACAGCAGTCAGCAGTTTCATTCAGAAACTTTTGTTCATTGGTTGTTGTTTTTTTCCTATTCTTAGGGCTGGTCCTTTCTTTTGATCTTATTCTAATTGTGGCGAATTTTCCATTGTATTCTCGCTATTATTTTTGTTTCTTCGTACTTTGAGCATTAGACTCATTTCATTATTTCAATGAAAAAGTCTCGTTTCCTTTTCAAAAAAAAAAAGAATGGATTTTTACAGTCCAAGAAGAACGTTCAAGACTCAAAATTATTCTTTTGGTTATGAAACACGATCAAGAAAATCAATGGATGTCACTACGAGATTGAGGCATATCCAAGAATCCAACAAAATGACTACTTTGATCTTGTAGCATTGGAGGAAATAAAGAAAAGAACCAAAGAAATCCAACGTACATTGGGGAAAATAACTCAACATATTGATCAACTACCAATTTATTTGCAAGAGTTCAAGAATGGATTGATTTCATATACCGAACAAAAAGCAAAAGGATCACAATTGGAAAATTTTCAAATAGAAAATCATGAAGACAAAGTGAAGAAAACAAGAATTTGAAGATGTTGATTTGGAAATAATCAAGTGAAGAAGAAAAATCCAACAAAGAAGATGGAAGAGAAATATCGAACACCGAGCAAGAATCAAACAAGAACAACAACACATTGATTGCGGTGGAAATGGATCACCAAACTATCGAAAAACTTAAAGCAGATGAAAAATAAGACGTGATTCTTCAACAATTTTCTTTGAAATGTGGTTTTTTAATGATTGGTCCTTTGAATACGGCTTTGAATGAGCTTGAAGGAAACATCTTTTTTAGGTTTATGGCCAATGGAGAAGTTCATCTTTTGGTGGCAATATTGGATTTGTTGTCTCGAATTTATCCCTTTGATCATAATATTTTTGTTCAAAATATAGGACGTTGGTTTAGTCATACTCCGTTGAACAAGTTTATTTCCTTGTTTACTTCATAAATTGTTTCTTTTTAAAACTCGAGGACAAGTTTGCTTTTTGGAAGGGTAGAATGATGTAAGAAGAATAGGGGTTAATTGGATAATTAGGTAATATTCTAGGTTAATTCCCTTTTTACCCCACTTGTAATAAAACTCTATAAATAGGAACCTTCCCCTCTTGTATCAAACACATTATTCATTCTAATAAAAGAACCACAATCTTGATTCTTGGAGAGAATTCTCCTTTTATCTCCTTTAGACTACATCGGATTGAGTTCAAGGAGTTGTCACTAGAAAACCCACAAGAGAAACCCCATAGAATACCTCAATTCTTAATAGTATTGTCACAGGAAAAGAGCTTGTACAATACCAATCACCTCTTATTTTGCCGTCCTATAATTTTCTTAATCCATTTTATGGTGCAACGTTATTTGGGTAAAAGCTTAAAGATACTTGAAAGTAACTACTACAAGTAAGCAATATTTGTGCATTATTTCAAGAAGATTGGCTCGGATGTGAATCTTTGAATATGTTTTAGGAGGAAAAGCCTACTACAGATTTGGAAGGCTCTATCACTTATTTATTCATTTTCCTGTCTAGAATAGAAAATATTTCATAGCTATTCTCCGTCTTCAAAACTGAATACTTGGAGATCTTTTATGGTAACTCTTTTGGCCTTTCACCATTAGTGAGTTCATTTGTATATAAAGGGAAAAATATAAAACTGTTCAGATAATTGAAAAGCTTCTATTGGTATTATAAAGCTGAAACCCCATTGCATAACAAACTTTCCATAAATAAAACAAAGAAAAACAAAAAAACAAAAAAAAACAAAAACCAATTGCTCATGACATCCTTTACAGAGTATCTGCCAAATAGAATGTTTCCTCTTACAATGACGCAACAACAAACATGAACTTACCACCACAAACACATGACTAAACATGGGCAGTCCATGCATCAAACAGCTCCATATTGATTGCCATCCCTGATATAACTTCAATCCAAGTCAAATAAATTCAATCAATTTTCAATGGGGAGTCCCTCGCTCACATCCAAAAAAGATATGGTCAATGTTAATGTACTCGATACATTTTATTTTAGTCTAAATTATACATATATCTTTAAACTTTGAAGCAGGTTACAATGACTTCGAATAGATTCATATTGATCTGAAGAAAATCCAAGGAAAATTTTCTCTAAAATGAAATAAAAAATTGTTACTTGTCACTTGTTATAAAAAGAATATATTTAAATAATAATAACAATTTAAAAACCAAAAAAAAAAAACACAAAACAAAAACAAAATAAGAACTTCCTTTAAGGGAAACATCGTAAGCTCTTTCATACAAGTTTCTTCATCGCTACGAGGTCTATATGGTTCAAAAACATATGAGAATGTTTCTTGGAGTAAATAGTTTGTACAAAGATGTTGAACTTCCTTTGGGCTCTTAACTCAAGTTTATTTTCAAATTATCTAATATTTTTTATTACCAAAAGTTGGAAATCTTTCCAATAAGTTCTTTTTTTTTTTTTTAATGAGAAATTTTAATTTCTTCAAATCATCTTTTTCTGTAAGTTCTCCAATCCCCTAGTTAGCTTGGCTCTTCTTATTTTTGCTTTCTTTCTGTCCAGTCTTTCATTTACCGCATTAAAATTTGCTTTCCAATACAAAACAAAAAGGAATATGAATACTTTGAAAAGAGAAACACACCTTATCCTCGGACAAACTTTCTGACCGTTCAGTAGAATCCAATAACACAGCAGAAAGTTCTTGCAAACTCCTTCAAATTCATGTGGATATACAGGCATATGAGTTCAATGGGACAGGGAACTGAAAGTACATTCTTTCACTCGTAATAAAAAATGATCAGTCATGTGAATGAGCCAAGCAGTTAAAATGTGGAATTAAATTATCTACAAATTTGTATATTCCAAAAATTTATATAGACGTGAAAAGCTATATTAGCTTACCGCAATGTCCACAATAAACCATCATAAGAATGCCCCACATTTGCATCTTTCAATATTCTGCAACAAGCTCAAAAAAATCAAATTGATTGAAATTCTGTCCCTTGCTTCTTTTCACGTGTATGAACATTATGGTTGTGTAATGTGTTGTGTAGCTTTGGTTACCATGAACACTATGATTGAGCCTTCTAGTTTTAATTAGTATGCATCATGCCATATTACAGTGAAGAAAAGATGTGTGGTGTAACCTAGAGTGACTAAGGATGGTAAAAGGAATTGACCTCGAAATTATCTAGGATTAACTGAGGAATTGCTCAAGATTAAACAGTATTCCTACCACATCAACGTGCAATGAGTAACTTAATGTCAAACACAAATAAAACAAAACTCAGAAGATAAGATATTCACAGTTCATAAATCCTCTTGTGAATGTTACTGCGCACAAGTCATCTAATCTGGATAGTATCTCTCATTGGCCATATCAAACTAGATGAGGTGCCAATCAAATTTTAACATGATATTGTTGGAACATGCATTAATGTAGAAACTATACAACTTGATATAAGGATTGCACTGCCCGCATAAACCACATTAAAGCCTTAGGCGTAAGGAAAAATTATATTTGGTAAATTAAACACACATGTATATATTTGGGACCAGAGACAACATGAAATTAACTTTTTACATTTTAATCTCTCATTTCTGATAATTGCCAAATATAGAAAAAAAAAGTGAGGGTTAAAGAGATTTAAGATGGTTTTTTTTCATTTTTATAGACACTTTGAGGTATGATTTTGAAATGGAAACCAGCCTTTTCATTGAATTAATGAAATGAGACTAATCCTCAAAGTACAATATAGAGATACAAAATGCGAGAACAGAGCCTCGTTGAATTAATGAAATGAGACTAATCCTTAAAGTACAATATAGAAATATAAAAAGCGAGAACAAAGTTTGAGGATCAAGAGATGCACCGGACATCTCAACTAGGTTGAAACCCCCTTAGCATCCTCATCATGTCCATACAAAACGAAACAAAAACGTTCCAACAACAAAGGAAAACAAAAAGCAACAAACAGTCCAAACAGTATCAATACAACAAAAATACAGAAACTTAAGCTGGGAAAATAAAAGTGTTCCAATTTAAACATAAGTCTTGGATGCAAAAGTCTTCAAAAGGCTTGGATAATGTGCACCAAGAGGAAGCATTCCGACGATCAATTTCAAAATGGTCCAACCAGCCAAGTTGTTTGCCAAGGAACACCTTTTGATTTCTTTCAAACCAAATTTCAGCAAACAATGCCTAACCATATTAGCCCAAATCAGCCGAGGGCCCACTTTCAAAGTTGGACCTATAAGAAGCTGTTGAACATTGTCTCTAAAGACATCTCCAAACATCCAAGCGACATTAAAGAATGATAATCTCCACCAGCAGTGGACTGTATATGAGCAAGCAAAGGTGCTGCAAGTCTTCTCCTTCCCGTTTACATAAAGGGCAAATAGCTGGAGACAAACAATGATAGGGGAATTTCCTTTGCATGATCGAGGAGCAGTTTAGGTAGCCAAAAACCATAATCCATACTAGGATGTTGACACGTCGCGGGCATTTAGTCTTCCAAAGTGCCTTATAAAATGGCTTGTCCGATGGGGAAAATGGGCAAGTGTGCTGAGACGAATTTCACTGAAAATGTCCCAGATGCCTATAAGGACCATGTTCTTCTATCAAAGTTTCCAAAGACTCCTATCTGAAATTTGCCCGAGCAAGTCTTGGAATTCAATAATCTCATCATCATTGAGCAATCGACGAAAGATAATAGACCATGAGGAAGGAGAATCATCCCAATGTGCTGCAACCAAGCCCTTTGGGAATAAAGCAATTACAACCTTGGATATCAAATACTTGAAAGAGCCAAACTATCCCACGGATCTAACCAAAAAGCTATTCTGTTCCATTCCCACATTTAAAGCTAGCAAAAGCATCCACCTTCAACCAAGTACTAGAAATGCTAATCCAAGGGCTTTTCAAACTATTATCATTCTTCCCAACCCTGTGCCAGTAGTAGGACTTTGAAGCATGAAATGACAGCTTTATCCCTTCCAAAAGGGAAGAAAAAAAATGAAAAAGAAAAAGAAAGGGAGAGGAAAAAAACTCATTATATTCTAAACCCCCAATTTTTTTAATGAACTTTCTAGTTTCTCTCAACCTCTCTCAAGCTCAAGTATCACTCTCTGATGTAACCTAAAGGAGATAAAAGGAGAGGTAGTTGAAAATCAACATCCTCACATGATCCAGGTTTTACATGTTCCATGTTTATAAGTGCATTAAATACATTACAAGCAGGTGATCCTTCCGAATCATCTACAACTACCTCTTTCAAGGATGACATAAACAAAACTGATAATGGCGCAAAAGACAATGCTATTTTTGCACTTTCTTCTTCATCAATTGATAGAGATGGTTTCAACGCTCTTGGGGTGCATCAAAGAATTCACGAGAATGCCTTGAAGAGTCAGAGCGCTCTATTCTTCTATTTTCCTTCTTGTCGTTGAGTTTATTGATAGTTGATCTATCCTTTGCATTAGCTTTCTTCAATCCTGCTTGAATCACAACCTTTGCCTCCGGAAGATTTGATGCACTATCTTCAGGAGAAAAACTTGAAGTCCTTTCTTGAATTCCCAATCTGGATTTTGGAGTCTAAGGAGTATTAGAATCATCACGTTGACCATGCAAAACAACAGTACAATTAAAAGACGTGTCCTCCATATATGCTTGCACACTGCCAGACGGACTGCTTTCATTATGAAATTGAGTAGATGTTTGAGATCCCCTCAGAGACCGAATCACAACAGTTCCTGAACCACTTACAGATAACTCTTCATCTTCACTAGCATCTCCCATACCGTATGAATCTCTAGTGTTTTCTAATACATCACGTGGTGCATATCTAGACGCAGCTAGCCAGTTACCACTCTCTGCAACTCTACTAGGTGCAACCTGACCATAAGGAATTTCTGGTTTTCTTTCCCTAATTTGAAGTAAATTTGATTTTCTTGCCAATACCAATTGTTGTATTTTTATTCTTGGATGCCTTCTTTTGTCAGTAATAGTCCATTCTTGCAAAATCTTGAGAAATCTTCGGTTTCTTCTTTCTTTCTTGGAATTTCAAGGGTTCCCCCTAATTAGATGTGTGTTCTTTGGCAACGAGCACAACTCACGAAGCTCCCTCTTGTGATCAACGTCGCCAAGAGTTTCCCGATATTCCATTGGCAACAATCAATCTTGGCCCAGGTGGTCGCTCGAATACCAAATTGATGTAACCTAAAGGAGATAAAAGGAGAATTCTCTCCAAGAATCAAGATTGTTGATCTTTTATTAGAATGAATAATGTCATACAAGAGGCGAAAGTTCCTATTTATAGAGTTTTACTACAAATGGGGGTAAAAAGGGAATTAACCTAGAATATTACCTAATCATCCAAACTCCCAAGCTCGATAAATACCGAACCATGGACTGCAGAGACGAGTGTTGTTTGCCAAGTGTATGCCAATCAATATCAGAGCCATGAATTATAGAGATCACCAATTTCCATTGAGAAAGCGGCTCCTTAAAATAACACCAATCCCATTTTGCAAGCAATGACAAGGAAAGGGGGTTTAAAGTAACGTTCACATTTTGTCACAGATTTTGGGTTTCCTTACCTATTTTCCCCAACATTTTTCTTTCCACCTCATCATCTGTTGTACTCTTGTTCCAACTTACATAGTGATTTTTTTTAACATTTTTGTAAAAGATTTTGAGTTTTCTTATTTTCCTATCATCATTTTTTCAGCCCCATTATCTTATGTTTTCTGTAACTTTTAAGTGTTTTTTAGTCTACATTTATTTTAAGTTTCATTATCAAATCTTTGTCAATCTTACTATAGGCTAGTCTGGCCTAAGGTAATCAGTGGCTTTGGAAGAAAATAAATCCTGTAAAGTTACGAGGCCTAAAGCAACTGTCTCATCAGCACCTTAAGCCAACCTTGGTAGCATTTAATTAAATTTGAAAAGGAAATGAGATTTTTTTTTTTTTTAATAAGAAACAAATTTCATTGATAAATGAAATTACAAAAAAGGGGGAAAGAAAGCCCCGGATCCAAAGGAGTTACAAAAGACTTCTCCAATTGGACAAAATAGTATCGTCCCTTCAGGGACATCCGATAAAATTGGAACGATATAGAGAAGATTAGCATGTCCCCTGGGCAAGGATGACACGCACAAATCGAGAAACTGGACAAAAGAGTATTGAAGCTATAATCATAAAAGAGCTTAGACAATTTACACCAAGATATAATAGTATTAAGGACATGATCAAAAAAAGATGTCGATGTGCTGGATTTTGTTGTTGAAGGGGCGGTTGTTCAGTTCAAACCAAGCCGACCAGAGGAAAGCTCTAACAAAATTCATCCAAAGGAGGCCTTTTCTCCCCTTGAAAGGATGATAATCAAGAGTAAGGGAGAGGAAAAGGCTAATATATGAAGGAAAGGCCATATGCCAGTTGAAAGCAGGAAGGATAATGTTCCAAAAGGCTCTAGAAAACTCGCAGTACAAGAATAGATGGCTTTGGGACTCGTTGTCCTTTTTACAAAGATGGCACCAGCTTGGGGAAAGCAGAGTAGATGGGTTGCGACGTTAATGCTTGTCGTGAGTGAGGATGGCCCTATGGGAGAGCTCTCAAAGGAAGAATTTAAACTTTTTTGGATAAAGATCAGACCAAATACCTTTAATAGAGGCCTCGGTGGAGGGCCCATTGTTGTTGTAGCGGGAATCAATCCATGACTTTGTGGAGAAAATGCCAGATGGTTCCAAATTCCAAAACCATTTATCTTGGGCATGTTGGGGCTGAAAAATGTTTTGGAGTTGGGAGAGGGTGGCCCATCCATCAGTTTCCACATCATTGAGATGACGACGGAGATGAAGGTCCCAACCACTAGTGTCAACAATCCAAAGGTGACTGACCAAGGCATCCTTTGCAAGAGACGGTGCATATAAGTTAGGAAATGAGGTGATCAACGGTCTATTTTCAATCCAAGCATCGTGCCAGAACTATTGTTTCCCGAGCCCAATGTGGCAGAAACATGCGAGTCCACCAATGGTTGGAGATGATGCAAGGCCTTCCAAGGACCTTTTGATGAGGAAATCGATCTAATACCAACTTTGTTGTCACAGGGGGAACTCCAAATTTGGCTGTGATAACTCTGCGCCATAAGGCCGATCGCTCCAACCTAAAGCGCCAAATCCATTTTGCAAGGAGCCCCTCATTCCTCAGCTTAAGGTTAGTTATCCTCAAGCCCCCCCCCCCCCCCCAGATTGAGGGGTAGTGACTTTTTCCAACCAACAAGGTGAGAGTTCAGGCCATCGATCTTCCCTTTCCATAAGAAATCATGGAATAGTTTTTCAATAATATTAGCCACCTTGCTAGGGATGGTGAAGAGAGATAAGTAGTATGTGGGAAGGTTACTCAAAGATGCTTGAATAAGAGTTAATCTCCCCCCTTTGGAGATGTATTCGTAGGACCATGCATGAATTATTTGTTTGATTTTCGCAATAACAAGGGCTTAGAAAGATAGAGTTCTAGGTTTGCCGAGAAGGGGCAAGCCAAGATAGGTGTTAGGCCACGAACCAACCTTGCAAACATATAAACCAGCAATGTCCTAGAGCTGTGATGGGGACAAATTGATGCCAAGAATCTCGGATTTTTGGTGGTTGATGGATAGGCCAGTGCAAGATTGGAAAGCATCAATGACATCAAACAAGTTCCTGATCTGATCAAGGTTGTAGATAGAAAATAAAATGGTGTCATCTACAAACTGAAGATGGGAGATGGAGAGGTTGCTAGAACCAAGAGAAAAACCCTGAATCTTTTTATCCAATTCAGCCTGTGTAAGCATACGACTGAGGGTGTCGATCACAATATTAAAGAGGAAAGAGGATAGAGGATCACCTTGTCTAATACCTTTGATAGCATGTATCTTGCCCCTAGGGCGACCATTAATAATAATGGAGAAATTGGCGGATGAGATACAGCCTATAATCCATTTCCTCCCGAGGTTATCGAAGCCTCTAACTTTAAGAGAGTTGTCAAGGAAACCCCAATCAACAGCGTCAAAAGCCTTTTCAATATCTAATTTAATCATAATGCCCTTTTTCCCTTTTCTGGACCACTCATCAATGACCTCATTGGCAATTAGAGAGACATCCAATATTTGGCGCCCCTCAACAAAGGTTGACTGATACTCGGAGATCAAATGGGGGAGGACAACCTTTAATCTTTATGAGAGAACTCGAGCTAAAATCTTGTAAATACCCATGGTCAAGCTGATCGGCATATGGTCACCAACTCTTTTAGCACCAACACGCTTTGGGATGAGACAAATGTAAGTTTCATTAATGTTGGCATTGACGATACCTTTCTTAAAAAAATCTTGAAACACCCTCAATATGTCGGGCTTAAGGTATGCCAAGATTTTTTATAGAACTCGGAAGTATATCCATCAGGGCCCGGAGAAAGGGGGTTCATTAATGTTGTAAAGATCATTGGTGGAGGAACTCGGAAGACAAATGTAAGTTTCATTAATGTTGGAACCAAGGGCGCAAATAGCCCCCCAAATTTCCTATTCGGTGAAAGGGGATTCAAGCTGTAAAGACTGTTGCATCGTGAGGAAATGGTGGTTGCATGTGGGGAAGGCAGCAAGGCTATTCTTCTTTGTGTATTGACTTGTGAAAAAACTCGGGAATTCCTCAACAATTTCAAATTCTGTGAGAAGACTAACACCGACAAAGGAAATGATTTCAAGAATAGTGTTCAGTCTTTTCCTAGTGGTAACAATACGATGGAAAAACCTGGTGTTTTGGTCACCTTCACTAAGCCAAGTGAGCTTGCATCTTTGCCTCCAAAAGGTTTCCTCTTTAGCCACCACCGAGATAAGCTGAGCCTTTAGACTCGTCTTTTGAGCTCTCAAGACAGGTGAATAACCCGATGACTCCTCCATACCATCAAGTAACGAGATTTCCGCAATAATCTAATTCTTGTGGGTGTGCACGCAGCCAAAGATATCTCTGTTCTAGGCTTTTAGGACCTCTTTTAGACCCTTCAACTTTTTAACAAAACCATGCCCCGGGTGCCCGATCAAAGGAGTATTCCCCCACCAATGATCAACAAGGCCTCCGAAGTCTTTATGATGCAGCCACATATTTTCAAAGCGGAAAGGGGTAGGGCCCCATTTGTTAACACCAATGGATAGTAGGATCGAGAAGTGGTCGGAAGTTGGTCTCTCCAGTCTCTTGGAGGTAGTGAATGCAATTTCTGTTGGACGGTATCCGTGATCAAAAAGCGGTCAATGAGTGTGAAAACCGGGTAATGTCTATAACCTGACCAGGTGTAAGAGCCATTTTGTAAAGGAATATCTATAAGATCAGCCCCAACAATGAAGGAGTTGAAGGATTTCATGCTAACCGAGAGTGGGTTACCGTTGGATCTCTCATGGGTCCATCTAGAAACATTGAAGTCTCCCCCCAAAATCCAATTTTGAGTGCACAGCCCTTGAAGATCAAACAACTCTTGCCAAAAGAGAGGCCTGTCTTTTGCCCGAGAAGGGCCATATATACCAGATAGCCAAAAGGAGAAACCGTTAGCCAAAAAAAACTGAGTTGTGAGAGAGAAGAGACCTTTAAATACCTTACCAGCCATGATAGATGGGTCATTCCACATGAGAATGATACCCCCTGAAGAACCCGCGGCCTCCAACACAGACGAACTGATATGTCTAGAACTCCAAAGAGACTTAATGGTAAAACGGTCCACAACTTCCAGCTTGGTTTCCTGAAGAATGGCCATAGGCGGATTGTGTTTTAAGATGAGATTTTTCACAACTGCATGCTTCTCCCAAGCTTTGATACCTTGAACGTTCCAGGATAAAATGACCATAATGGTGTGTTCGTCCCACCAAGGTAGGCCTTTGGTAGGTCCTTGTCATAATTGATAGATGAGTAAAGCCTTTTTAGCTCATTAATACCTCTACTGTGCTTGTGGGAGTGCTTAGACTTTCTTGAGGTGGGTGGAAGAGTTGTAATGCACAAATTGTGTTCCAACAGCCAGGGAATCACAAGCCGAAGATTGGTGATAGGGTCCAGTGGACTAATGACCAGGGTGTTGTCTGGCTCTAAGTCACTCTCAACTAGAAGGGAGGTTCCCACTACCGAGCCATGAAGGGCTAAGCTACAAGGAGGGGAGGAATGATGGGAGGATAGAGAGGGAGGAGCTAAGGATAGGGGGAGAGGACTATGGTCTAAATCGTCCTGGTCAGAGATATAGGGGCAGGAGGTCAAAGGTCTATTCTTAGTGTCGGGAACAAGGAAGGACTTCTTGTTATGTAAAGTGATGGGCAGTTTGTTGGGGGAGGACCGAATGGTTGGGGGGGGCAAGGATGATTGGAGGGGAGGCGAGGGGTAGTTTAGGACAGGGTCGTCGCAAGGAAAAGATTGGGCGGGAAACAAGACCGGGCCGATGGTGGGCTGCACTCGAAGGGGCGCAGAGGGGGGGTGCAAAGTGAGGGCTGGGCTGGAAGGGGGTTAATCTGAGGATAGGAGGACAGGGTAGGGGAAGACAAAAGTTAGGCTTGGATGGGGGAAGCAATGGGAGGCCCATATGGAGTGGGCCAGTTGATGGGCTCGGTCGAGGTAAAAGGATTAGGACTGGCCTTTATGGATGAAACAAACTAGCCGGTTATGAGAGGGTACTTGTGGGTGGGGTGGGGGGAGTCAAATTGACTAAGGAAGGGAGACAGTTTGGTAAAAGTTGTTGACTCTGGGATTTGTCATAAAGGGATGTAGGGGGGTCAGAAAGAGGTACCTGCACTGGAAGGGCAGACGCTGGCAACGGGTACGGTCCTAAGAGACCCTTTTGCTCACTGTCACGCGCCTCGGAAGCCACATCTACTAAAGGGGGACAACCGTTCAGGGGTTGGGAGCCATGGATTCCGGCCACAAAACCCAGAAAGTGATTGTTGTTAAAAAACAGGTCAATTTGTACCAAAACAGGGGACGCTAATGAGGACGGTATAATGACAGAGACCGGAATGAAACCAGTGGAGTTGTCCTTAACTTTGATCAATGCTTCTAAAAGGTCCAGGCGTGAGAAAGTTTTCTTAGCAATTTCCAAAAAACCACCGCAAAAGTCCCCAATGAACTGTAAAGTACGATCATCCCAACGATCCAAAGGTAAGTTTTTGATTCTGATCCAACCGTCGTAGCAGGGGACCACCGGGTTGGCCTTGGTCAAGTTGTTATTCCAAGGGGAGAATTTGAGGGAAAACAGACCAACCTTGTACCAATCCTTGATCGACCCCAGGACATTTGCTTGTTCTTCATCCTCGCAGCTAAGGAGAGCTCGGTCGGCTTCAATCAGATTTAATGCACATCTGTCAGAAACATGGATCTAAAGGGCCCGCAAAATGCTATACAAATCATCATGAAAACATTGCCTTATGACAATAACTGTCGTGCTGAAGTGTATAGTGGCGTGAGATGAGGCCAAAAAGGGAAGGAATGACAACAGTACAAGCCTCATTGGATTGAAATAAGGTAGGTTTTGTCTTTAATGCCTCTTTAAAGGTTAAAGGACTAGCTTCATGGAGGGTTTGGGCTGCGCAACTAAAGGAGGTGGTAGTGGTTATGGGGGACCCTCCTTTCTGTCTAGGAAAGAACAAATCAAGGAATAAAAAGCTCTCCAACCATTTCTTCCTTCACCAATAGGGACCAGAATCTTATTTAAACCTCCATTGTTATCAAGCTTAGCAACTTCGGCCAATACCTCCCGCCAATTGTTTGATTTCTCAATCCACACTGTCTAATCATCCAATCGAAACTCCTTAAAGAACTTTAGGTTTAACGGAGCATTCAGTAAAGAGGAAAAGGTCGATCTGATCCAAGAGAGGGTCTACCAGTGCAAGAAAATAAGCTCGGTCTTTTGTGGTTTCAGTCAGCCGGATGCGGTAAGCGTGGTAGCGGTCATCGGCTTCAATGGAGAAGATCTTCCGGTCTATGGAGATGGAGGTTGGTTTGGTCGGAGGCACATTGGCAATGCTGGGGGAGAAGAGGATAGGGATGTGTTGAAGGTGTCACCGTCACTAGTGAGAAACTAGTGGTGGCGAGGAGAGGGAAGGCATATTTTTCCTCATTTATTGATGTGTCATTTAAAAAAGTTTATTATAATCAAAAAGGAAATGAGAATTATGATTAAAAAATAATCAAAATGAAGAAGACAAGAAGACAAATAATTTTAAAGTATAGAGCGATTGATCTACAACATTAAATCCTACATACCTCTCGAAATCTAAGCAAATTGCCTCAAACCAGTAGGTGAAAAGATCCTTACTGATGCGGGAATGGTAATTTCGGATAAGACAACAGAAAGTCGCATTCCTACAAGACAATCAATCCAATCACAAAAATAATGTTCCATGCCAAATGACAAATGAACCAGAGAATGCAAGACCATGTTTCATTGATTTACCATAACCATTTCCCTTCGGCAAGTGCCTCTTTAAGATGAACACTAGCAGGGTCCCTTTTAACCCGCTTTTCAGTTGATATTGCTTTTGGAGAAGTAACACATGCCTAAATAAATAAAACCAATGGGCAACCAATCAGGCCCATTTCTGGGGACCATAAACTACAACCATTCAAGAATCTAAATTATAATCCTAAGATAGATAGATAGATAGATATTTGGAATCTAAGAACCCTTAAAATGGAATATTGGACACATATTTGGAATCTCATTAGAAAAATACTTTCTTATTGTACATTAAGTGATTGAGTCAAAAATCAAAATAACAACTTCTCATCAATGAAGTGTGATAAATAAATATGGAATTGCATTATGTTTGGAGTACCCGATAGAGGACAGCTGCAGCAAGTTCTACCAACCCGCAATGTGAGCTACTCAAGGTTCCAAATTTATCATCTTTATTTGCATCAGACCTGAAAACTCTTCAAATATTTCCAATTACCAAACATTATAAGATGATAAACAAACTTTAACCTAAATGAGATATAATAAAAAGGGAAAAATCAAGAGAATAAATGAAATAGAGACCAAGGCACCCCCCCAACACTAGATATACTGCTTTGATCTAGTTCCTTATAAAGTACATCGAGTAGTTGTTCTATCAAAACCCTCTCATCATCAACTCCTCTCGTTAAACTTATTTGTAACCTTCCATAGAGGACAAGAGCATCCTGCAAAAGTAACAAGAAAGTAAAATATTCTAACAATAGTTCTTTTAAAACAACTTATAGTTAAGTCTATCCAACTTATTTCATACCTTTAGAGCTCGATCATGAGTCACCATCCAACAACGAAACACAAACTTTTGCACAGAATTATGGATCTCTAATAAGCTACTTCCTAGATTAGGACCATCCTTTAACAAGTATGTATTTACACATTCAATAAGTTTGCGGGATACTTTTCCTTCGTCCCTGACAAAGAAAAGAAAAAGAATTCATTCTTTCACTAAAAGAGACCAACAAAAACGCCAAGATCATGTTAACAATTCATAGGGGACACACAGTAATCAAAATGATAACAATTGGTTTAAAAGCAAGTATTATCATACCTCACAAGAGAGAAAATCTTAGCAATCCCATTAACAATTTCTTGCCTAATACTATCTGGGAAGTCACCAGGAGGATTTTCCAAAAGTGAATGGAGTGTCAAGATGCAACGGAAAAGCTCCTCTTTGGGAGTATACAGATTATCATTCTTCCCGACTAAACTTCCTTCCACCTTCTCCAAGTATAAAAGCAAGAGGTCTTTCCACATGGAAGAGAGAAGTTAAGATGAAATTAAACATCATATAGCAATCCAAATGATATGTAATTGTAGAGATGAAATTAAACATAAAACATAACAATAAACATTTCTCAGGTCGAAGTTATGACAGAACTTACTGCAGTATATGCGCTTCCTCAAATGAAAACGATAATCTCTTACAGCTATTAGATGCCTAATAATGATTCCATACTCAGACTGAAAGCATGATACAGTACTCAAGACGTCCCATGCATGACTAAAGAGTACCTTGACCACAGATATCAAGGGTACTGCGTTGCCTGGGACAAGAAAAACAAGCATCATAAGTATAATTTTAAGATATCCTGTCAAGAAAACTTCAGCAATATTTACAAATAAAGGAGTTTCATTGCTAACAATAATTGAGAGGCTACAACCTAAAAAGGGAACCAATAACGAACCACAACTAACAACCAAAAGTAATTGAAAGTATGAATGTTTTTTTAATAAGATTTTAAGTATGAATGTTAAACCACGTGGTCCATGAAGATCCCTCATCAAGAACGTGAACAAGTGGCTCACTGAGATTTATGCACTTTCATTAAACATAATCACCAATCTTGTACCTCCTCCAACATTTTTCTAATTTTTAGGACATGCCACAAATTTCAACAGAAATATGAATTACAAAAGAGACTGCAGATGTGGCAAAGAAAATCTTTTCAAAAAAGAAATTTTAAATCTTTTAGGACTTGCAGACGTGCAAGCTCTCTTTGCATTTTATCAATAAAAAGTCTTCGTTTTCTTTTCAATAAAAATATGTAGCAGAAAAAAGGAAGTTATAAAAGCATTAAAAATAAAAGTACAATTTTCCGGCTGGTAAAAGGCAACAGATACTTTAAGGTATCAACCTCACTGATCTATTGGATAATAAGCAAACTTCACAGCAACCAACAAATCAAACAAATAGAACACAGAAAATAACCAACGAAGAGTCCCAAAAACTCAAAAAATAAACCCAGCTTATCAAGAAAATGGTAACCTTCTCCTACCCTACACTCAGCTACTAACTTTCACAACGATTCTTCCATCCCTCCCCTCTACTACAAAAAAGAACAACAGCATTCCCATACAATGCATGACCACCCCCACTAACTAACTGTCTAGATAAATTTCTCTTTTAACTCTTTGTAGAATAAGTCTTCACCATGGGTTATTCCCCCCACCCCCTTTCACGATGGGAGGCCTCACACAGGGAACAAAAAGATGAGCAGGAGATTCACAACCATACTGACACATAATACACCAAGAGGGCAAGAGAGATAAATAAGGCATTTGACGTTGCAAGTGATCTGCAATATTAACAGCACCAAGACTAAGCTCCCAGTGGAAAATTTTAATCTTCTTGGAGTAAAAATCCTTCCAGATAGTGCATATTCAATTGCTCACCAGAAAACTTATTATCTTCTGCTTTTTGAATGACAGTTCTCAGTGTCTTCGCAAATATTAACTTTGGCACTCGCCGCTTGCTTGAAGATATCTCCATTGACACACATTGGATCAACAATTTTGTGATGAAAGGCCACGTTTCAGCTGAAGAGAAAACAACATAAATTAATTACCTAACATGGTTTTTGAGGAAAAACAGGAAAACATGCGCAAGTCAAACTAACAGTTGAACGTACGAGATGGAATTTCTTCTGGCTTGAGCTTAGCAGTGTTCTGTCCAATAAATTTACAGAAATCAATCGCTTTTTCTCCCTCTAGCCATGTATTCAACAACTTTATCCCTTCCTGTAAGCACATAAAAGAACATTAATGCAATGATCGCTTGAGCTAAGATGAATATTGATCTACTAGATGATGCAACTATCTGGCTCTGACTACATTAGATTAATTTTCAGCATACAAATTGTGAGAACTAGATACTTCGAACTAGATACTGAGAAGTATAACATTCAGCAATCCCTCAAGGTAACTACCTGGATACTGAAAAGGCATTTCGAACTCCCTATTGATCGAATATACATCGAAAACACAAAAATAAAACTTCTCATAGCTCAGAAACTACAGATATGCACTCTATAAGCTTTTTGCATCATGCATGTCTTGAGACCGGTCGAAAAGAAAATCGAAAGTACAAGAAAATGGTTCTTACCTCGCGAGCTTTAGCTTTATCAGAAGATAGCTTTGAAATGATATCTTGGACATCTCTGGAAGTGACCATGGCACCGTTCGGTGCTCCGGTTGCTATGCTACGATGTCAGTAATGAATGGGAGAGCTCAAAATGGCGGTTGAAGACATCGCAATGGCGGGAAAAAGTGGACAGGCCTGGCAGTGAAAAAGGGCTGTGACTTGGGAAGGGGTGCGAGGCTAGAAACTTATTTCGTTTCGGCTACACGAAGACTATGGAGATTGGGTAATCGCGGTTTCCAAAATCTTTTCCATTTTATTTTGTTTTTTTAAAATAAAACGAAAGGGAAAATATATATAAGTGAAAAATACTTTTTTTTTTTTTTTTTTTGACGATTGACATATCAAAACTACAATTAAATATTGCTCAAACTTTTGATATTCTTAAAACTTTTTATTTACCAAAACTTTTCATTTGCTCATTTTATATCTATAAATATGGGTAGTTCTAGGTTGTAAATCAAATAATTCATCATCTTTTTTCCATTCTCTATTCAAATTATTATATCATCATATTTTTAAAAGATTACATATTTTGATTCTTTTTCATTGTAATTCAAATAACGCAGCAAAAGCATATACAAGCTATCAAGATTTGCTTTCAAGCGTTAAAAGTTAAATTTGATTCACGAAGAGGTATTTTCTGGAAACAAATGAAGAGGTATCACAAGATGGAGTTTAGCTCGACAACACCATATGAACATTACTTTATGCATGTGTATTGCATAAAAATAAACAAATAAGACTTTGCAAACTTAGATAAGAGAAATAAACCAGTTTTACTAAGTGATGCACTGGAAGAATAAAGAACATAAAATTCACCGTTCGGGGTACCCTTGACTTTAATTGAGAATAAATTAATTAAACAAATGAATGCATAAATTAACCAGATAGTTTTTAATGTTTGACTCCTGAACCAAAACATGTCAATATTTAAAAAGAGTGTGGAAGCGATGTCAAGTCCCAACAGCTAAGTCACGGATTCTTTCTGTCATTTGTCATACGGTCTTTTCCCTTACCTAAAAAAATTGAGAGAAAATAACAAGTATAAAAATACACAGAAAGTGATCCAATACTGGGCTCACTAGATGATTTGTTAGCCAATTCTATCGGGACACAATTGTACTCTTTGACCTGAGGGGAAGAAAGCGGTGATTACCTGGGGTGAGGTTGACCTTCTTTCTGCGGTACGACTATTATCTTATTAGAGTCAGTAGCTGGGAATCTCTTCTTCCGCCTATTAGCGTTAGATTCTTTTTTTGACTTCTTGAGAAGACTTGTACATTACACGTCATAGGCATAAGCATAAAATGGGGAACCCAAAGACACACTTTCATAGGTAGTGATCCCGGACATGTGATGTGCTCAGCCCGATAAAACATTAACAGTCACCATTAGTCTAATCATGCAACATTCGACATTCAGATTTCGCACCAACCATAAACACGATATCCTAACCTCAATAACATGGCCATAGGTTTTCAAAACACTATCAAAAATCCATTCATCAGTAAAATCATAGCAAATCATTCCATCAAAATAGAAGCATGCATTCAGCGTAATAGCAAGCATCAACTTGGGGTTCAAAGGTGAATCGGTAATAAATCACTTACCTCATAATTTAAGCCTAAGCAAAAATAGCAATCCAAAGTCCTCTTTATCTTGAGTGAAATTCTTAGACATTAATCAAATTTAAATTTCATCATTAAGGACCTAATTTCAATCACCCAAATTCATCTCAAATATCTCCAATTAACTTACTCAACAACTAATGGTTTTCGGATGACCTCTACGCTTACTAAAAGGTCACGGTTATCGCTAGAAAGCAGTTCACAAAGATCAAAATCCTCATC
Organism: Benincasa hispida; assembly: GCF_027475165.1. Taxonomy (NCBI): domain Eukaryota; kingdom Viridiplantae; phylum Streptophyta; class Magnoliopsida; order Cucurbitales; family Cucurbitaceae; genus Benincasa; species Benincasa hispida. Next base: position 9,910,859 of record NC_143479.1, read on the forward strand.
CTAAAAGCTGAAAATCAATGGGTATCATTAGATTGAAACCAAAACTCGTGGGAATTAAAGATCCCCCAACCATTCATCCCAAAAAAAATTTATATAAATTTTTAAAAAAAAAACTCACCCAAAACTCAAGATTTTGACGAGATATCTCTCCCTTCGACGACAACAATGATACAGTGGACAGATAGAGAGGCGCAACTGGGCTGAGACGTGCTAACCGTTGATCAACAGGTGGCAACGCGAAGAACAGGCGACTGCTGGTTCGACCATCTACAATGCACAAGTGCACAACATATCCTCAAATGTTTAGTTCAAACGCTCTATTTGCCCATCAGTGTGTGGGTGAAAGGCTGTATTGAAATCTAACCGAGTACCCAATGCTGTTTAGAGGCTTTTCCAAAAACTAGAAGTAAAGTGAGGGTCTTCGTCAGATACAATTGATACTAACACCTCATGCAATCTCACTACCTCTTTCACGTATAATCGAGCTCACTTATCACCAAATACGTAGACTTCCTTGGAATGAAATGAGCTACCTTAGTGGGTCTGTCCACTTTAACCCATATCACCGTGTAGCCTTTCGCTCTTATCCGCTTATCTGCATAACTTTTCTGCCCGTCTCGAGCTGTCTTTAAACTTTCTCTAATAAGCTTAACACTTTCAGACGTCTACTGAACAAGTTCTGGGCCTAACAATTTTCTTTCTTCTACTTCATTTTAACATACTGGAGTCCTACATGGTCTTCCGTACAAAGCCTCGTATGGAGCCATTCCAGTACTCGAATGATAACTGTTGTAATATGCAAATTCGACTAACGAAAAATGTGTATCCCAACTACCTCTAAATTACAATACACATGCCCTCAACATATCTTCTAATGTTTGAATTGTTCACTCTGACTGACCATCTACTACGGATGAAAAGCTATACTGAAAGACAACTTGGTGTTTATTACCTTCTGTAAACTAGGCCATGAATTCGACGTAAATCGTGAATCCCGATCTGATTCTATCGATACTAGAGCTCTGAACTGGCTCACAATTCTATCAACATAAAGCTTAGCCAGTCTGTCCAATGTGAAAATAATCTTAACTGGTAAGAATTTGGCTGTTTTCGTCAGTCTATCTATAATCACCCATATCCCGTCATAACCTGATGGCGTCCTGGGCAAACCAGACAAGAAATCCACCGTGACATGCTCCCACTTCTACTCTGGTATTGGGAGTGGATTAAGTAATCCCGCTGGCCTTTCTCATTCAGGTTTAACCTGCTGACATACCAAGCATTTATCAACATATTCTGTTATCTCTCTTTTCATTCTTTAATGTTCTATACATTTGCGTACTGCTAGGATGCATAGCATAGGCTGAATTATGTGCCTCTTCTAGAATAGCCTGCTTAAGTGATAGGGTATTATGTACATATACCCTGCCTTCCCTCAGCAAAACTCCATCCGCTCTTATCTGATAATCAGTCTCCAGGCCATTACCTACCTCTTCAGCTATCTTTTGAAGATTATAATCCTCAACTGTTCACGTAAGATATCATCAACTAGGGTAGGTCATACCTGGAAGGAAGCTAGTACCTGGAATGAAGCTAACAATCCTCTCATTTGGCCAACTACTAGAGTAACCCTGACATTTCTAAACTCAAATGGCAGCAAATCTCTGATTAAGAAAATTGCAACTTTAGTTGTTTCTGACTTCCTACTCAGAGCATCTGGCACTACATTCGCCTTACCAAGATGATACTTGATAGTACAATCATAATCTTTGATCAATTTGATCCACCTTCTTTGCCTCATATTCAACTCTTTTTTTATCAAAAATATATTTTAATCTTTTATGATCAGTGAATATATGGCAACGCTCTCCGAACAAATAATGTCTTCATAGTTATAAAGCTAAAACAACTACCGTCAACTCTAGGTCATGAGTAGGATAGTTATGCTCATGTTTCTTTAACTGGCGAGAAACATAGGTTGTTACTTTCCTATCTTGTATCAGCACACACCCTAATCCCTGTCGGAAGGCATCACAGTAACTCTTAAACTCTTTACCTAGAGTAGGCAGAGTAAGCACAGGTGTTGATACTAGCTTCTGCTTCAACTCTTGAAAACTCCACTCGCATTCTGGCGACCATTCAAACTTCACATCCTTCCTAGTCAGGTTGGTTCATGGAAGAGCTATTTTAAGAAGCCCTCCACAAATCTCCTATAATAACTTGCCAAACCCAGGAAACTACGTACCTCAGATACAGTAGTAGGTCGTTCCCAACTAACTATTGCTTCTGTATTTTGGGGATCCACACTGACTCATGCTGTTGAAACTATATGCCCCATAAATACCACCCGATTCAACCAGAAATCACACTTACTAAACTTGGCATACAACTTCTTCTCTTACAACGTTCACAATACTACTCTCAGATGTTCCATATGCTTCTCCTTATTACTGGAAGAAACCAAAATATCGTCAATAGAAACTATTACAAACTGATTTAAGTAGGGATGGAATATTTTGTTCATAAGATCCATGAATACCGCAGGGATATTCGTTAAACCAAATGGCATTACTAGAAACTCGTAGTGCCCATACCTGGTTCTAAACGCAGTCTTTGGAACATCCATCTTCTTTACCTTAAGCTGATAATAGTCTGATCTCAAATATATCTTAGAGAACATCGTGGCTCCTTTCAGTTGATCAAAGAGATCATCTATACGGGTTAGTAGATATTTATTCTTGATTGTCACCTTGTTCTACTGCCTATAATCTATACATAACCTGAAAGTACTGTCTTTCTTCTTTACAAACAAGACCGACGTTCCCCAAGATGATATACTAGGTTTAACATACCTCTTATCAACTAACACCTGTAATTGAACTTTTAACTCCTTCAACTCTATCGACGCCATCCTATATGGTGCCTGAGAAATAGAAGCTGTACCTGAAATTAAATCAATAGTAAGCTCAACTTCCCTGTCAGGTGGCAAACCTGTTAACTTCTTAGGGAATACATCTCCTGCACAATTGTACATCTTCAAGTTTCAGTTTCTTATCCTGTGAAACAATTATATGAGGTAAATAGGCTTCACATTACTCAGCAGCTTCCTAACTTTCATTACTAATATTAAGCTACCTGGAACTAATATTTTACTACCTACAAATAGTATTTCCTATTCACTTGGTTACGAAATACTATTTCTTTCCTAAAGCAATCAATAGATGCATAATGCTTACTCAAGAAATCCATGCGTAGAATAACATCAAATTCCAGTAACTCTAATGGAATCAAATCAACCCATAAACTCTGACTTCCAATAACTACCTCACAATGCTTGTAGTATTCACGCACAACTAGAACATCTCCAACAGGTGTTGGAATAAACAAATCCTCAGGAATATTCTCAGACATTCTATCTATATGCAATGCAAACATACTAGATATGAATGAATGTGTAGCACCACAATCAAATAATACATAAGCACACTGGTTACATAGAATTACTGTACTAGTCACGATGTCTAGAGACTCCTTCACTTCCTAGTGAGTTATTGCATACACTCTACCCTGTCGCTAGAAACGTTCTGCTACCCCTTTCTGCTTTGCTCTACTGGAATCCTCACCTCTGGCTCCAGTTGTTCTGGGTTGATCTACTGTTTAGGAAACAACTTTCTAATCTGTCTGTGCCTCTCACACAAGCTGAGGACAATCTCTTTTAAAGTGTCTTGCCTGTCCACATTGGAAATAGACATTCTTACTACTGTAACTGTGAACCCCGAATCCTAATTTCTCTACTTGAGTATGTTCTCTACTAAAACTAGTGTGAGGAGTAGGTTGGTGTGGAAACTAGTGTGGAATGGTAGAGGAAAAAGTGGAGATTTGAAGAAAAAAGGAAATTTGGAAGTTTAACTCTTGGGGAAAATTTGGAAAATTTGGCTAAGTATAGAATTTTGTGTGGGATGCGTTGGAAGGGACCAATGCGTTGGAAGGATGTGTTGGATGATGGATGCGTTGGATGTGTTGGTGAAGGAAGGAAAATGGAAGTGAGGCATTGGGATGGCACGAGGGCTGAAGGGTGGCATGCGTCGATCAGCCTCGGGCAGCGCCCATGCAATACGTCAAGCAACCTCGGCCAGCGCCCTTGCAATGCGTCCAGCAGCCTCAGCCAGACGCCCCTGCCATGCGACAAGCGGCCATGCGTTGAGCGCCCTGTCGAGCGGCCACGCCCATGTGATGAGTGCCCTGTCGAGCAGTCATGTCGTGCGTCGAGGTGCCCTACCATGCAGCCAAGCGCGCATGCGGCCGAGCGAGTGAGCGATGGCCAGCATACACCGCACGCTCATGCGTCGAGTGACTAACCTATGCAGCACACTATGCGTTGGTGGTCAACACCATGTGCCCATGCCAAGCAAGCCGTGCAAGTGAGCCATGCGTCGAGGATGGACGGTCACCCTATGCGTAGGTGATGGTTAGCTCCTTACGATGGCTAAATTGAATTGTAATGATAGTGAACTGGCTTGCTATGCGTTAAGTAGAGGCTATCCGTTGTTTATGGACTAGGCGTTGAGTATCCAAGAGTTGGACGCATACAAGAGTGAGGTCACATAGAAAACGTCATCAAAACCATGTGTCTTCTTGGGAGGAAAGCCTTAAGCCTTAAGAATTTGAGTTGGTGGCATAAGATTGAAGGCTTATGCATTGGCAACATGGGAGTAAGACACTTAGCTTGCAATGATCACATCATTACGTTGATGAGGTGAGAAGGAGACACTTGGCCATGCAGCCAAGTAGGTGGTGTCAACTCCAGAGAAGGTTTGGATGCCTATAAATAGAGCCATGAGACTTCATTTTTAGTTCACAATTCAGAAATACCGTAAAAAGAGTGAGAGAGTGAGCAAACCTTGCGTTGGAGCCAAATCCATGCGTTAGACATAGAGGACGCATTGAACAGTGAGGTATGATGAGGACGTATCAACTTGGGATGAAAAGTTCTCCCAATTTACTCCTGCGTTTGGAGTGATTTCAAAGCCACCTAAAAGCTCTTTCAGGGTAGGGCTGCCGGAAGAAAAGCTCAAAGGGATCGGGCTGGAAACTGAAAAGAAGACAGAAGGGTCAGGCTGTCGGATCAGTTTGGGCCAATCTTGAAGATTCTGTGATTCCGGCCAAACCACAAAGAGTTCTAAGCTCAAATTTTAGGGTAAGCTTCCTGAGACATTTTAAAACATGTTTGTAGAAGGAAGTATCTCAAAATAAAGATCATAACTATGAGTAATCTAAGCTATAAATTGAATCTGGATTCTAGGGGTGAAAAGGGAGATACTAGAGTGAAAAGCTCCTAAGCAATCAAGGTGAGTGGCTAAAACGTTTTGACTAAAACATTTGCTTAAAATGTTTGATTACAACGTGTTATAGAAAGCATGTTTTAAAGAAGATTATTCTCATGTCAGGTAGTTTTACAAAGTGATTCCAAGCAAACCATGAGTTATGTTTTAAACGCATGCATGTATGAGAAATTGTTGAAAAGCGATTTATATGTGTTAAATATACTTAGCATGCGTTAGTACCTTTAAAGCCATGTTTTTATATGTGCTATACTTTACATGCTTTAAAGAGAAAGTCATTTATGACTAGTTTTACTTAAAACGCAATATCGAAGGACATTTGAGAAGGTATCTGCCCAATTAGATACTGAAGGACATTTGAGAAGGTACCAAACCTATCAGGGACTGAAGAACGTTTGAGAAGGTATCTGAACAAAAGTACCTAAGATATGATGGTACTTAGTATGGCCACGTGCACGTAGGTAGTTAGAGTCAGAGATTGAGCAAAAAGGTTCTCTCTTGACTAACAGTTAGTGTTGGGATTGTTTTATCCACAATAAAGATTATTCTCAACTAAGAAATAGTTTTACTGTTTTATGATTAAAACAACTTTATATGTTTTATGCTTGGAAAATGTTTATACTACATAGAAGCTTATATTTCAGTTAAACTCTTTATTGAGATTTGCATGAGAATTAATTATCTTTCTTAAGTCACTCACTGGGCGCAAGCTCACCCCGTTTTCAAATGTTTTCTCCCCCCCCCCCCCCACCATAGGTAGCGGTCAAATCCTCTGAAAATAGCTCTGCATATGCTCTGCCACTAAAGGAATAAGAGATTTGTAACCCGTCGATTTAGATGGTTACTGTTACTATTGTACACATGCTACTGTTGTTCATATAGGGACTAGGGTTTTTGAGTTTTGGGACTTGTGAATCTAATGTTGTAACGACTCTAAATACGTTATGCTTTTAAATTAATAAATTTTGGCCTAAAGATATTCCGCTATATAGAAGTTATATTTTGGTATCAGAGTTATTCCGCAAGAGGTATTAGGCAGTAAGTGTCAGGCAAAGGGTTGATAACTACTGCAGTCACGCCCTTCTCTAGGCTAAGAGGGTGGTCTGGGGCGGGGTGTGACAGTAACACATTCCAAAATGATGCTTCCCACAACTAGAATATAGGGGTTTCCTACTTATACTAGCTACTGACTTACCAGTACTTCCAGTCACCGATTTACTAGCTGACCTACCTGCAAGTCTTGATCTTTTTCTACTTGAGCGTTGCTGGCTTGCACCTCTCTGACTCTTCATAATTGACTGTCCAGATAATGAAGGCCTAAAACTCTTACCTCTAGATTCTGGTGGAACTCCTTCTTGCTTCTCCTTAACCTTTAGTAACGGTTCTACATCCGCTAAGCTTCTCTCTACTCTGATAGTTGTCTCAACTAACTGACTGAAATCCACCCAATTAGTTGTAAAAGTGACTGGAGTACAAATTTCCTTTCTTAAACCATTCTCAAATCTTCGACATTCCTCTTTATTTTCTGCTATAATCGGAAGAGCGTACTGTGATAACTCTGTGAACCTTTGCTCGTATTTAACGACCGTCATCGATCCCTGAACTAATCTGAGGAACTCATCTCTCTTAGCTTCCTGAAGGAGCTAGGGTAGTATTTTTCTTTAAAATTTTTTCTAAACTCTGGCCAAGACATGGCCTCTAAACCATCTCGTCTAACGTTCGCCACTTTTCACCATCTTTCGACTCCCTTCCGTAACAGGAACATCACTAATCCGACCTTACAGTTGTTCGAACATTTCATCGCACGAAAGAATTTCTCGATCAAATTTAACCAAATCTCAGCATCTTTCGGATCGGTGGCACCCTTAAACGTTGTTACACCTAAGGCCTTTAACTTTTTGATGTCGTACTTCTTTTCCAGATCTTCCTTAACTGACCTTACACTCGTCGCCAATCTCTAGGTGGTCTTGTCAAATACCCTATCCTCTAACTGAGGATTTGTTCTCACATGTGGGGTACTCGATTCACTTTCTGATGTCGTTTCTGTAACTACTGGATTTTTACCTCTTCTTCTACTGGAATCTGGATCCCTTCTAACTTCGGCATCTCTAGCAGTAGGGTCAAGATTCCTATCTACTGTCTGCTTGCTCAGCCTGCCATTTTTTCTCGGCATCTTTACACCTAATTATAAAGTACACATGTTAGGGACCTAAACTAATGCATGAACTCTCTCTTTTCCCAAGACCTTGTGCTTTGATACCAACTTGTCACACCCCTCTTAGACTACCCATAAACACTGTAAAGGAATGTGACTGTAGTAGTTACCACTCAACTAGAAGCACTTATTGCATAACTTTCTTACTCACCTACTTAAAAACCCTGGTAAACGAATGAATAATGGTGTATACAGAACAATTCAACTAGCATCTCCCTTTAAAAAATAGTAACAGGGTTTCATACATCCTAAGACAAACATAACATATATAAATCAAAAAAGCAGTGGGTCCCGACAAACTAGCCTTGTCCCTATATGAACATGACATGTGTACGAGTGCATACAAAACCAACATCAAAGCTTCTTTCCAAGCTAAATTCTTGAGTGGCAGAGCAGCAGTAGAGCTACCTCCTGGGAAATTGACCGCCACCTAGGGAGAGAAAATATTTCAAACAAGGTGAGCTCCTAGCCCAATGGGTGACTAGATAAGTATAACAACATACTTAAATTTTGAAAATCATCAAGTAAACTCATACTTAAAACTTTTATAACATGTAATATCTAGAAAGCATTAAATATCTGAATCCTTAGTTGAGAGAGAACTTCTTTGCTTAATCACTCAACGTCAAGTGTTAGCTGGTGTGGAGTGACCTCGACACAACCAACGTCAAATTTTCCTACGTACATGTGGTTATTACTAAGTACCATCATACTTTAGGTACTATTGCCTAGATACCTTCTCATTGTCATTCAGTATCGAGTTCTAGCATTAATCATTAAACTCATACTTTGAAAACATGGCATCATAAGATATATGCTTTAATACTTTTACTATCAACCTTCTGTTGGCTTTTTGGTCCTTAATCTCAAATTAATTAATTTTAATTAATTAATTAATCAATATTTTGATGATAACAAACTTAATTTTAATTATTGAAAATTTTAGTGTTTTAATATTTCCATAGCATAGAGCTCGAAACAACGATTCCAACACCTCTTGAATCACTCAAATCGGAGCTAAAACGAAGATGATATAACCGAAACAAGTCTATAGAGAAAATACCGTGGTGGATGACGTGGCATAACCAGACCATTTGCATGTAGACATGTGATAACATATTGGTTGAATGGTGGATCATTAAGAGATTAACATATGATGGACTTTTGATTTTTGGATTGATTTAAAAAATGAAATTTAAAAGAAATTTAAAAGGAAAATAAATTTAATATTATTTTATGTTTGTGTCTAACGGCTAATTTTTTACACATGGTATATTTTTTTATTTTTGGATTGACTTTAAAAAGAATCAATTTAAAAAGAAAATTAATTAAAAGAAAAATGAATTTAATATTATTTTATGTTTGTGTCTAACGGCTAGTTTTTGACACATGGTATGTTTTTTATTTTTTGGATTAATTTTTAAAAGAAAAGGAATTTAATATTATATCTTGTTTGTATCTAACGACTAGTTTAGTTTAAAATCTCCACCATTGATTTTTCTTTTCCAAAATCCAATGGTCCAAATTAATTGTGGTTTCTAAAAATTTTTCCATCTCTATATAAACCATCTTCCTCTCCAAATTTTGTACTAACAAATTTTATATTTCATAATCCTCCAAAACTCAAAAGTTTCCATTGTTGCTCTCTCTAAGCTCCCAATTTTTTTCTTTCTTTTCATCTTATTCTTGAGAGAGTGTTATTGTATTGTGAGGATAAATTTGTTGAGTGCTTAAACTTGTAAATCCACTCTAGTGAGAGTTGTATTGTGTTCTTCAAAAATTCCAACATTTGTAACGGTTTGATCCTAAACCGTGGAAAGGATCGAGTTTGCTCTTGAACCCATAAAAGAAGCAGTGGTGTAACGGTTGGGCTCTAATCCGTGGAAAGAATCGGAAAGATTTTATTCATATTCCCAAGAGGCGCTTGGGGAGTGGAGTAGGTCAAGTTTGACCGAACCACTATTAAAATTACGGTATCTTCTTCTCTAACTCTTTCCTTTTTATTTTTGCAATTAATTTAAGCAATTTATTGTATGTTTTAGTTTGTTCTTATTTATTTGCTAAAATTTGATAGAATTAAATTATCACACTTTTTGTCATCTTATTTGTTGCATAAATTGAATTTTTCTTATTATTTCTAAAAAGTGTATTAATTAGTTTAATTGGGTTAATTTAGAAAAAAAGTTTAATTAAATCCTATTCACTCCCTCTAGGGTTGCCATATCGATCCAACAACTTCATCTCTTACGCATGCTCTTTGGATAAATAAGTAATGAAATACTTAAGTCATGCTTATAAACTCCTTCAAAAACATAGCATACGTCATTAGCTTTCACGTACATAGCTTGCTTGGAAAATATTTTAATCATGAATATAGACAAGCATAAGTCTAATATCTCGTAAGCATGTGTTACTAAACATTTGAAAAATATTGACTTGTCACTCACAACTTTGGCAACTTCTTTAAGGTTGGTAAGCTTCTTCTATTGGTGTCAATCCTGTGGACACAACAAAATACTTTAGCTACTAGTAATGGTCTCTCTTTTGAGATTAACTTGCATAATTAAGCTCAACATCATCTCTAAAATAGGGTATCCTCATCTCAACGCATACCTTCTATGCATCCAGCACTTAGGAAAAATCTTGGTTGCTTAAGACTAGATCATGCGACCACTTAACACCAACCAAACTGGTATTAGAGCATCATTTAAACAGTCAATTCGGTTTAATTTTGGTTTGGTGGGTGTTGTTCATAAGTTGTATGAAAATGATGAATTGATATGTTTTTTTTGTTAGTTTTGGCATTGTTTTCTCTTTAATTATGTTGTAATTCTTGTAATTGGCTCTTAATTGATGGGCCTTAGTGTGTGATTAAGTGTTTGTAATTTTATTGGAGACATTAGAGTTTCAATTAAGATGTAATTGAAGAAATAAGTGAAGAAGGTCATATAGTAGGAACTGGATTTTCAGCCACTGTCCAATACTCGATGCACGATGCCATACTTGATGAGCAACTCGATGATATTTTGTGAAATACTTGATGCACGATGCCATACTCGATGGTACTCGATGCTCATATTCGATGGTATTTTGTGAAATACTTGATCCATGATGCCATACTCGATGGTACTTAATGCTCATACTCGATGGTATTTTGTGAAATACTCGATGCATGATGTCGTACTCGATGGCATACTCGATGGTATTTTGTGAAATACTCGATGAACATTGGCATACTCGATGCTCGATGGTACTCGATGGTTTTTGCCTGGTTCAACCCAATTTTGAGCATTGGAGTTCTGGTTCGAGAGGTTCGGGTCCAATTCAAGGCAATTTGAGCAATCCAAAAGTGTTTTGGAGCCGATTTTTGCTGAATTTTGTAATAATTAGGCCTTTGTTTGCTTGAAAATGCCAAAGCTAAAACCATATCAGCTTGTGTTTAATTATTTTTGCATGTGATGTATGTTATAATTAAATAAAACTTCTATGTGCATAAAACATGTCATGTAGATTTTAAATCCCACCATAGAAAGCATGTTACATGGATTCAAAGTATGTTATAAAGTGTTATAATATATAGTATGCATGTATATGGTTTCAAATGTTTTAATATAAATGTTATATTAAATATTGAATGTCTTTGATGTATGTTATGGTTGCTTAGCATGTCCAAAATTTTGTAAGCTGTTATAAAATTGGGTTAGACATTTAAAATCCATAACAAAGATAAGTTGCATGCTCACGTAAGTTAACCACCCGTTTTAATAGTTAAAATATGTCGACATCTTATAAAATGTGGTTACAAACTCAACTGGTATATAATCCTGTCTAAGACTGGGGGTATTTAAGTTGATAGTTTACGTAACACCTCCTACCTGGGGATTATGATCGAATAATTGAGCATTGTTAACCGGTTTTATGAGCAATATGAGCGGTGTGAGATTTTAAAATTGGTTTATCACCTAGACATTGTAGGTTAAATCCAATTATAAACGTTATACTTGGACAAACACCTAGACTTAGGTTGTTTAATTAGCTGGAACATTACTAAGTAAAAATATACCTAACCAAATAATGGAACACTTTAGTGGGAGTTTAATAGTATACATGATATGTTATTAGAACGCTTCAGTGGGAATTTAATAACGTTTCGGTGTGAGATTAATAACATATATGATATGTTATTTTTAGCTCTCATGTCCCTAAGAGTTCACATCGAGATTCATGCTTTGCTTCGTGTCAATTATACCTCAACTGCTCCATTCAGAAAGTGTTGGCATGAATCAAGATCAGATGAATATGGGAAGTTGTTCACAATAAAATCAAAAGTGATGTTCTTATTTTAAATCTCACGTCCTAAGATTTCACATCGTGAGATCCATGCAATGCTTCATGTCGATTATGAACTTCGACTGCTCCATTTGGAAAATGTTTGCATGGGGTCAAAATCAAAGTGAATGAAGGGAAGTTGTTCAATGTAAAATCAAATATAGGATATATTGATTTCAACTCTCACGTCCCTAGAAAGTTCATACCATGAGATCCATGCAACACTTTGTGAAGATTATGAACCTCAATTGCTCCATTCGAAAAGTGTTTGCATGGGGTCAAGATCAAGGTGGATGGGGGAAGTAGTTCATAGTAAATGGGTGAAGGATATGTGTCAACACATCCTGTGGTCTCTTTCATCTGTTTGAACTGTAAGATTCCTATGTTGCGTCTGCTTCTCGTCTTTAAGTCTGCCTTACTAGTTGTTTAATGATAGCTATCTCCTCGGAGGGTTGTAACATGGGATTTAGAACAACCCAAACTCCAGAAATGGATAGGATTTCTTAGGTCGTTTTTCAACCTTGACTTTCCAATTCGATAGCATCGAGGCCGACTTCTAAGGTCTGAAAATGGAGGGTTACATTTACGAAATTACTAAAGTGTTAGTAAGTTCTGACAAAAAACGGTAGCTAAAAAATATCGAAATATGAGTTATTCTGGAGATAGTATTTAGTCGAGAATATAATACTTTAGTGAAGGAGTATTTGACTGCCCCTTGGTAGCACTTATTTTTATCATTGCAAATAAATAATGATTATGGGTACATTATTACTTTTTGCTAAAACTTTATTTGGATTTAGTTGCAATTTACAATAAGAATATGTTTAAAATTTCAGCATGTCGAATTCTTCTAAAATACTCGCTTCTGCTTTAATTGAGGGTAATAACAATTCAACATACAAATTACTAGCAAATGATGATTCAAAACAAGTTTTAATAGAGAGAATTTTCCTCTATCTCCCAAATCATCTAAAGTTTTGAACAATATAGATGAGAATTAAAATTTCGAACGACAGAGTAAATGCGATTTACTAGTCATTGAAAAATACTTAGTGGAAGGCGATAAAAAGACCTAGATAATAAATTCAGGTGCTGCTAATTATATCTGTATTTTCTCTCACGAAACTAGTTCCTGGAGACAACTTATAGAAGGCAAAGCGATCTTTAAGATAGGGACCGGAGAGGTTGTTTCAGCTAAAGCAGTGGAAGATATGAAGTTATTTATAGGACATAGGTATATTTTACTTGAAAATTTTTATTATGTTCCTTTTATGAAAAGGAATTTAATATCCATCTCATTTTTGCTGGAACAAAATTACAAAGTTTCTTTTGAAAATAATGAAGTGTTCATTACTTCCAAATGCATATCTTTGGCACTTGAAACTCGATCACATAAATCTCAATAGGATCGAGAGATTGGTGAAGAATGGCAATCTAAATCAGTTAGAAGACAGTTCATTACTGTCATGTGAATATTGTCTTGAGGGTAAAGTGACTTAAATATCTTTTTCTAGAAGAGGTTTTAGAGCCAAAGAACCCCTGGAGCTAGTACATTTAGACCTTTGTGGTCCGATGAATGTTAAAGCTAGAGAAGGGTATGAATATTTCATCAACTTCATCAATGATTATTCAAGGTATGACTATATTTACCTAATACATTAGAAGTCTGGTACACTTGAAAATTTCAAGGAATATAAGGTAGAGGTTGAGAACCAATTAGGTAAAAAGCTTAAAACACTTTGATTAGATCGAGGTGGTGAGTGTATGGATTTGAAATTCCAGGACTTTTTGATAGAACACGGAATCCAGTTACAACACGCAGTACCTGACACACCACAATAGAATGGTGCAGGAAAAAGGAGAAATAGAACCTTGTTAGACATAGTTCATTCTATGATGAGTTATGCTCAATTGCCAAATTCTTTTTGGGGTCACGCAGTTGAGACTGGGGTGTATATATTGAGCATGGTTCCCTTGAAAAGTGTTTCTGAAACACCTTACGAGCTATGGAGATGACGTAAAGGTAGTTTTTGACACTTTAGAATTTGGGGATGCCCAACACATGCGTTGGTGCAAAATCCTAAAAAGTTGGAACATCGTTCAAAGATATGCCTATTTGTAGGTTACGCTAAAGAAACAAAAAGTGGTTTCTTTTATGATCCTCAGGAAGATAAAGTTTTTTTTATTGACAAATACAACTTTCCTAGAGGAAGACCACATCAAGAATCACCAACCTCGCAATAAGCTAGTAATAAATGAAGTGACCAGAGAAACGACAAATGCATCAACAAGAGTTGTAGATCCCGTAGGTCCATCAACAAGAGTTGTTGACGAAATTGGTACTTCACGTCCTTCTCAAGAGTTGAGAGTGCCCCGATATAGTTGGAAGGTTGTGCAACAGTCTGACCGGTACATGGCTTTAACTGAAACTCAAGTCATCATACCTGATGATGGCTTAAAGAATCCATTAATTTTCAAACAAGCAATGTAATATGTGGATAAAAAACAGTGGGTTAAAGTCATGGATCTTGAAATGGAGCCAATGTAATTCAATTCAGTCTGGGTTCTTATAGATCAACCAGAAGGGTAAAACCTATCGGTTGTAAGTGGATCTACAGGAGAAAACGAGACCAAGCTGACAGGTATAGACCTACAAAGCTAGGCTTGTGGCAAAAGGGTTTACCCAAAAAGAGGGGGTGGACTATGAAGAAACCTTCTCTCCGGTTGTCATGATAAAGTCTATTAGAATACTTTTGTCCATAGCTATATTTTATGATTATGAAACTTGGCAAATGGATGTCAAGACAACCTTCCTAAATGGCTATCTTGAGAAGAGTATCTATATGTCTCAACCAAAAGGATTTATTGAACGGGGTCAAGAGCAAAAGATTTACAAGCTTAATTGATTCATTTATGGATTGGAACAAGTGTCTCGATCCTGAAATATTAGATTTGTCACTGCAATCAAATCTTATGGCTTTGACCAAAACGTTGACAAACCTTGTGTTTACAAGAAAATCGTTAACAAAACTGTCACTTTTCTGGTTCTATATATTGATAATATTCTACTTATAGAAAATGAAATAGAATTTCTGGCTGATGTCAAGAGATGGCTTGCTATGCAATTCCAAATGAAAGATTTAGGTGAAGGGCAATATGTTTTATGGATTCAAATAGTTCGGAATCAAAAGATAGAACTTTAGCATTATCTCAGACATCTTATATAGATAAGATGTTGTCTAGATATAAAATGCAAAATTCCAAGAAAGGAATATTGTCTTTCAGACATGGAATCATCTGTCTAAGGAACAAAGTCCTAAGACACCTCAAAATGTTGAGGTTATGAAACGAATTTCATATGCATCAGCAGTAGGGAGCTTAATGTATGCCATGTTGTATACTCGTCCCAACATATGCTATGGAATCAGAATAGTCAGCAGATTTTAGTCCAATCTAGGATATGATCATTGGATCACCGGTAAAAACATCCTCAAGTATCTATGGAGAACGGGGAATTATATGCTCATGTATGGTGCTAAGGATCTGATCCTTATTGGATACACTGATTCTGACTTCACAAGGAAATCAACTTTAGGGTCAGTATTCACTCTAACTGAAGGAGCAATAGTGTGAAGGAGTAACAAGCAAAGTTGTATTGTTGACTCCACAATGGAAGCTGAGTATGTACCTACAAGTGAAGCAACAAAAGAAGTAGTATGGCTCATAAGGTTCCTGCCTGACTTGGACATGGTTCCAAATATGCACTTGCTAGTCACTTTATATTGTGATTAACAGTGGAGCAATTGCAAACTCAAAGGAACCTAGAAGCCATAAACGTGGAAAGCACATCGAACAAAAGTACCATTAGGAAGATTGTACACATAGGAGATGTGATTGTCATGCAGATAGCCTCACAAGACAACTTAGCTAATCCATTTACAAAAGCTCTCTTGGCTAAAGTGTTCGAGGGTCACCTAGTGGGACTAAGACTACGAGATACTTTCTACTAGGACAAGTGGGAGAAATAATAGGTATTTGATGCCCTAGTTTATTGTAATTTTTTTTTTGTTTTCTCTCATTGAACTCAACATTGTATATATTTATCCACTGGAGTTTTAGTCCAAGTGGGAGTTTGTTGGGTTGTATGTCCTAAAACTCGCAGTTTGTAGAGTTAAACATTTTTTATTATCAATAAAGATGTTATTCAACATTTTTTCAATAAAGTTGGTATTGTATTTGTAAATTGCACTTGTAAAGACTAAATCTAATCAATTAAGATCCATGACTATTATATGAATACTTGAATTTCATGTGGAGACATAAAAGTGGATCAGGTTCAAGTAAATACTCAAAATGATCTATAGTATACGAATAAGCTTGGGTGCTTTATTCTGATAATACTATTGGATGCGATCCATTCTGTAATTGTTACAATTTGTTGTAAGGTGCTACAAACGAAGTGATCCTGATTCGTACATGTATTGAATGAGGAGTGGGGGTGTCCTATGCAATGTGTTTGTATAAGATCAGACCAAAAAATTAGTCACTCCTACTTTAAAACACTGTTTACTATTTAAGATTGCCTATTTCGCTTAGATGAGCTAGTAACTCGATATTAATCCTGAGCTAACTATGAACTCCTGGTTATTTAGGATTATCCTTTGATTTGAATAGATGAGTGTTGGCTCAACAACGCCAACTCAATAAGCCTCTCATTTCAGGAGTAAGAACGGGTAGATAGCTGGGGACATAGGGTGCAAGATGGAATTCACGCCTACCCAATTGAGGGATAGAAGAAAGGTCGTTCTCTTAAGTGCTGAATTCGTATCTTGAAAAAGGGGCCCCACCCTCTCATTGGCCCGAGAGGAATCCAATTTAGTGATTGGATCACAAACCAATTGTTCATTAAAGGGTCAGTGGAACTTAAGGAGCAAGACGTAATTTTGGGGGTAAAATAACATTTGACCCAACCGTTATTACAAACAACTTGTGAAGGATCGACTTACTGATTATGGTGGACACAAATATATCTACAATGAGAAGAGTGTAACTATCAAACTATAGTGGTGTGACTCGATAGTTAACGAATATTGATTAATTTAGTCTAAAGAGTTTTAGCCAATTAATCTCAAATCGTCGGAGCTCATGATCTGTAGGTTCATAAGGTCCCTCTACTAGGTTGTAAAACATGGACACCTTGAATTAATGAATTGAATGAATTTGGAATGATATCAATTGGAAGTGTTCAAATTGAATTTCAATTTGAAATGTTCAAATTGAATTTAGAGTTTGAATTTGAATAATTCAAATTCAAATTAAGGTTTGTATAATTATATAACGTTTAATTTATTGAAATTAAACGAAATTGAAGAGTTTATAATATTTAAATATTGATTTAAATATTAATTACATGAATAGGATTCATGTTTAAAATTAGGGGTGTGATTAATTTAATATTTGATATTAAATTGTTATTTAATTAATTAAAATAAAATTATTTTTCAAATTTAATTCAATTTGAGAAATTGAATTCTGAAATTTTGATTTAAATTAATTTTGAATTAATTGAAATAAAATTCAATTTGTATTAGGAATTTGGAATTTTAGTGGAAAATTCCAAAGTTTCACCAACTAGTAGGTGGAACTCTACAATCCACACATCTATCCCACTCAATCTTCAACTTTGAAGTGTCTTTGACATAATTCACTGATGCCTGCATGTAGTTGAAGAATAAAAATACTCCAATTTGTGAGAATTCAAGAATAAGAGGATTGAAGAACTAGAGGAAAGAGTTCATGTTGAGTTATTCTCCTTAACTTGAAAACTCATCCTTTTCCCTTCACAAATTTAGCTCAATTGTGAGTTCCACCACTCAAATTCAAGACTGAGAATAGTAAAGAAGATATCTTAGTGGTTCACTGAATATTTGGAGCTGAGAATTCGTGAGGAGTAGCTTAGAACAGAGAGAAATTCTTCGAAGGTATGTGTTTCTTGAAACCATCTTATTACCCTTTGAACATGCTTGTTTTAATGTCAAAATTAAGAAATTAGAGTGCTTAATGATCCTGGTTTCTTCCACTGCTTGTTTTTGTATTCCAACAGAGTCAACGCCTGCTTATGCACTTATCCAGTCGCACGCCTTCACATGCTCAACGCAACCTTGCGCGCCTACTCGTACACACTGCACAACCTTTGCATCCAACACTCAGCGTATTCGCCCGCTCAGCCTGACGCACGTCTTTAGCCCTCTCGCGCACAGCCTGACGCGTTCCCTCACGCAAAGCCTCTGCGTTACTTAGTTCTTATGCGCGTATTATCTTTAACGCGTCCATGCTTTCAACACATGCCTACTCAATGCGTCATGCACTCCCGCACAACTCATCGCTTAGCTTGGTCCCTTGTGTGTGTGTTGAGCTGCCTTTTTGTTCAACCAAAACAATTGTCTGCTTGTTCAAAATTCTCAAAATCAACTTATAATTCAAATAACTTATTTCCAAGTCTTTTCTTAGAAACTTTCCTTCTATAAACTTGTTCAAAATTGTCTTAACTTGCTTACCTTAAATTTTGAGCTCAATATTTCGTGTGCTTTGGCAAAAATCTTTAAATCTTCAACACTGGCCCAAAATCACCTAGGAGCTCGGTCTTCTCTCAAATTCTTTGAATTCCAGCTCGATTTTTTTATGGAATTTCCTTTCGGCAGGCCTAGATTACCAACTAAACTCATAAGGCTTTCAAATGATTTGGAATTACTATGATAACATAAGTAGTTCATTCAAACCAACCTTTTTAAACTGACCAACCACTTTATACCACAGACTGCATGCCTCCCTTCAATTTCAAGTTGCCAACTCCTCCCACTAAAATAGATTAGGTAATTTGATTATGATAATAGCTGGCCACTTAATGGATGGTTAAGCTTATCACTTTCCCTTGGCCATCAACGCAAGGCTCATTCCTCACATCAATACTTGCTACCACTTGGTCGCATACCCCTTTGGCTATGTATCAACTAGCCTTAGCCAACGAGTGGCTCAACCCATCGCATCACCAATTAGACGCACGCCTTGGAATCGTTCGTACTACCGCGCATCAAGTCCAACTAACGCACGCACGTAAGCCTTGGAACTCACCTCATCCTCATCGCACTTCCCCTCAAGCAACACATGTCTCTTAAGCCTTGCGACAACGCAACCAGCGCAATCCAAGCACTCGCTTGGTCTTCCAGCGCATGGGGCCTTCATGTCACGCTCGCCTGCCGCTCAATACACAACGCATACTCTAGTGCAACTCCCTTGCATAGTTCTGTGGCTAACGCTTAGACTCCTTGTTGCACGCTGGTCAGCACGCACGTCTAGCCTTAATGCCTAGACTGCCTTGCCCATGCCAAGAGCTCAACGCCTCGATAACCGAATGCCTACACGCCTAGCGTTTCCACGCACATCAACAGCCTATCAAGGCCTTGACCACCGTCTGCCCCTTGCTAACGCATAGCAAGCCCTCGACCATACTTATCCTTGGTTTCCGCACACCACAAGCTCCATACGCTCATGTTTCACAAGCTTCATTGCAAGGCTACTTTTGTTTTCAACACTTAGCTAAATTTTTACATACTAATGCCAAACATCTTACTAACCGAGATCTTATATCTCAAAACTCAAAATTCCTTCGTTTCTTCTTCAATATCTTCATGCCTTTCCCTACAATCATAACATTAATTCATGCTTAACTTACTTAGCATATTAATGAACATACTTAGGTAGGAACATAGGGTTTGGGTTTCACAATACATCTTCGTGTTGCCAAGATGTATCAGCACCAAGATGTATCAAGAATGGGGAACTATGAGCTTATGTCAACAATTCATTCTGAAGATTATTGTCTATAAATACGCATAAACGTCCCTAATAAAGGAGACCATGATCCAAAGACACTGAAATTCACTTTCTGGATGTAACTCCACTTGACAAATTTTTTTAATAAGGTAAGAATCGCCCCGTTGTGCATCGATATTCCTCTATCTTAAGGTCGGTTGTAATATGAGCCATGCTAGCTGTGAAATGACTTCCCCCACTGCTACTGTAATTTTAGCCCGTTCAAAATCATTACATATTTGAGTATGTTTGGTAGTTAAGGCTGCTAAATTAGTTGTCTACTGAGAGCATCTGCCACCACATTTGCCTTTCCTTTATGATACAGAATTTTACAATTATAATCTTTCACTAACTCGAACCACCTGCTTGGATGAAACCCTTGTCAAGAAACTCTTACAATTGGATCCTAAACTCTTTCAGTTCTGCTGAAGCCATTTTATACGGAGATTTAGAGATAGGAATGGTGTTTGTTCTAACTCAATAGTGAAATCTCTCTCTATATATAGTGGCAAACCTGGAATATCCTCTGGAAAAATGTATGGATACTCTCTCACGACTAACTCGGACGACAAAGTGTCCTCAGGGTCTCTGGTATCAACTACACTGGCCAATAGGCCCTAAGCACCCTAGCCAACCGTCTTCATAGCTTTTAGAGTTGAGACTATCTTAGGCAAAGCCTCGATCTTGGCTATTCTAAGCCCAAAACTAGCTTCCGTAGGAGGGCTAAAGACTACTTCTTTATGAAAACAATATATGATGGCATGGTTGGTAGCCTACCAATCCATGCCTAATATAACATCGAAATCCAACAAATCTAGGACTAGCAAAGTCAAGTCTAACATATGTTATGCTATTACAAACTAACATGCTTTTACCCTCTCTATCACATGAATAACATCTTCAGATGGAGTAGAAACAGAAATCACATATTGAATGGCTCTAATTTTATACTAGCATGCTTCATAAATGCATATGATATAGATAAATGTGTTGATCCAGAGTCAAACAATACAAGAGCATAATGTCCCAAAATAGGAAGCATACATGTCACCACCGAGTCTGACTTATTTGCCTCTCGTCGAGTCATAGCATAAACTTAACCCTACTGTTGTTGTCTATTTAAACTCCCCTATTGTGAACTCAGAAGCTGATCCTTACCACCTCTAGTACTGCCACTAAGGCATTGGTTGGTCGTATGCCTCATTTTCTTACACTTGAAACAAGTTCTTGTACCAATCAAACAACGTCCTCAATGACGCTTCCCACACGATTTGCACACGGGCCTATCCCTTCAGACTTCTCCTTAATATAAACTCACTGCTTGATATGTCCTAGTGGCCTTTCTATGATCTGGCTCTTTTGTGGAGGCTTTAGAGCTCTCTGTCTGCTTTTCTCTTATGACCTGAGGTGGGTTCTACTGCCAAATACTTTAAAAACTCAGACCGAGATGGGCATCCTACCTGTGCTGCTACACGGAATGCTTCTACATAGGTAGTCGACTCAATCACGATGCTTCACACCACATCTTTAAGTCCCTGAACAAATTATTCAGCTTTATTTTCATTAGTGGACTTTGAGTCAGGGGAAAAACAAGACCCTATCAAACTCTTCCTCATACTCTTCACCGTCATGGTCCCTTGCTTTAGGTTCATAAATTTGGCCTACTTGTCGTACCTCACGTGGGCAAAAAATTACTTTTCGTAGAACCGTTCCATGAGTTGGTCCCATATTTCTTGTCCTTCATTATCATTTATCATCCTCTCTACTGAACGCCACTAGCTCTTGGTGTTATTGACGAGTATAAAGGCAACACATTGTAATTTTGTTCTTCAAGACACCACAAATACTGGAAGATACTTTCTACAAAATACAACCATAATTCCACTTTAGTAGGATCCTTTAACAACCTGTCAAATGTGGGAGGATCATATTTCTTGAAGGCTCGTAGGTGTTTTGTCTCCACTGAAAGACCTACCACAACTTGGTTTGATGCCTGATCTTTATTCTAAACTTGTGGCATTGGAACCTGTAGGGGTGGCATCTACTGCCATTGAACATGTTGGGCTAACTATTCCGCCACGATGTCCTTTAGTTTGCCACACCACAACCTTTGTAACAACTTCTCCAATCACTGCAGCCATGACAGTGTACTTGGGGGGATCTCTGGGGGTGTCTATACTTATGGGGGGGCCGTCAAATTTTAGGTCCCACTTCTTGCTCTAACTTTTTGCCATGTTGACCCATAAGGGTCAATAGGTGGTGGGAGGTCTTCATGTATAAACAGGTCCTGCACTTCTGAGTTTTGCACCCTTAGGGTCTTGTACTTCAGGATCTTGCTCCCCTCTAACATTCTTGCCTTAACTAACCCTTTTCTCATTTGTGATTGAAGGAACAGTGAAGTTCTATTGTGGAAGCAGGGGTTGATCCCAATTCTTTTTAATTTTACACATAACAAAATTTATAGAACAAGATTATGCAAAATATAGAAATTCACAGCATGCAATAGAGGGGTAAAATAAATTAGGATTTTGAAGATCTTACCCTTGAAAAAATCAATTTCTTCACGAAATCCCTCCTCGATCTACCATGAACAACTGGATCATGAACACCCAACGAGGACACCATCAAGCGGGGCCTTCTGTGTTATCTTTTGGGTAGAGAATCTTCAGAAGTGTGTAAGCTCTGAGATTTTGGGAAGAGGGATTGAGACATGGCTAACATTTTGTTCTTTCGATCTCTAAAGATCTGAATGCCCAGGACAAAGTGTGCCTCTCCTAAATCTTTCATTTAGAATTGGGTCATTAATCAATTCTTAATTTCAGTCAGTAAACCTACATCATTCCCAATGAGTAAGATATCAAATCTTATATTTCAAGATCAAAAAGCTTGCTTCAATCTATAAATGGACTGATTAAGCTTGCAAACCTTTTGCTCTTGACCTTGGGTTATGAATCCCTTAGGCTACTCCATATAAATGGTCTCCTCATGATTGCCATTCAAAAAAGTAGTGTTGATGTCTATTTACCAAATCTCAAGTATGAAGCAAGGAATAGGAGTATCCAGATAGACTTCAACATAGCAACGGGTGAGAAATTCTCCTCATTGTCGACTCCTTCAACTTGGGTATAACCCTTTGCCATAAGTCTTTCCTTGAAGGTTTGCACCTTCCCATCAACATCCTGTTTTCTTTTGTAGATCTACTTGCAATCTATAGGTTTAACCCTTATCAGGTTGATCTATAAGATCCCAAAAAAAATTGAAGTACATAGACGCCAATTTGAGATCCATAGCTTTGATCCACTCATCTTTGTCAACATTCTTCATTACCTTCTTGTAAGAAAATGGATCCTCAACATCTTCGTTAGCTACGATAGCTAGGGTTTCTATTAAACCCATATAACGAACAGGCGGGTTCGTAACCCTTTCACTACATTGAGGATCCCTCAATACTTGAGGTGGATTTGACTTACTAGATGATCCAACTTCAACAACTCTTGTTGAGGTAATGGGTTCTTCAACAACTCTTGTTGAAGGTTTATTAGTTTCATTGAAAAGTTCACTAAACATAATCTTACTACGGGGTTTATGCTCCTTATTTGGTTCTATTATAAAAAGGTAGTGTTTGTCGACATAAACACTTTATTTTTTTTAAGGATCGTAGAAGTAACCACCTCGTTCCTTCAGGGTAACATATAAATAGGCATAATATCACACCCCCTCCCAAGCCTTAAACCCTAAGACCGGGAAGGGAGTGTGAGAGTGACAATATAACCTTTTAAGACAATACCTATGCTCGATATGTCCCCCATGTCTCTATAAATTTTTAATAGGTTTACAACATTCCCTCTATCTATCTATACATATAATTAAATTTTCTTTCTATTCATGGTTTGAGCCGTGCCTCGAGAGTTTACCAAATTCATATCTGGTGGTGGTGGATGATGGACTCTTCCTTAAACGCTCCGCTTTGCTACCTGGGGGGAGAATAAAGAAAACATTTTGAAAAGTATGAGCTACTAAGCCCAGTGAGTGGTTCTTTTAAGATGAAATTCACTTTGAAAATCATCATTTTTGGGAAATCAATCACATGCCAATACTCGCATTATAACTCATGCACAGTCAAAGATATAATCATGCAACCAGTAATTTTTATCCCAAAAGTTACACGTAGCATGCATATCATATCATTAATCAATACAATCATCTATGGAAACCTTCCTATGACCCCAATTTCCGCCAATGTGCACATCGATCATTTTATTTATCCCGTTAGTCATGCTTAGGTACTTGACCATATTTCCCGTCGGTCGTCACCGACTATTATTTCCCACCGACCAAAGCCGACCATTATTTCTCACCGACCAAAGCTGACCAATTTTTCCCGCCAAACACCTTTTGTTAAGCATGCTAACCACATCCGGGGCATAATCGCAGTTTCCATAATTACTATACAAACAATATCATGACAATCATCATATCACCAAAAGCATATATTTTGCATTTACTTATACCTATATCTTTATATCAAAGTATAGAGTTAAATAAATATTCATAATATGCCACACTGTATATATACTCAGAATCTTCTTTTTATATCAAGGCTATATAATATACTGTTCACAATATGCTTCACACCTACCAAAGTTATAAATATTAAAACTATATCACATAGGCAGTACCTAATATGCATGTCTTTAATTAAACTTCACAACACGTAGCAAAGTCACATTAACACCCTAATATGCATTCAATTACTAAGACCTCACAGTATGTCAAAGCCATAATAACGTTCTTATCATGCATTTATATATATAAACATTCACAGTATGCCAAAATTGTAATAACAATCATGATACTTCAAAGTTGTAACACTCACGATATATCGAAACTATAAAGCTATAACACTCACAGTTTTGCCAGTTTCCTCTTTCGTATTTTGTTTCCCTACTCAGACCAAATTGGAATTTAAGCAGCACCTCTTTCAAATTTCCTTCCTTCCAGACCAACGATAGCTTTCCCACTAAATGCTCACTCTCTACTTAGGATTTTTACTATTGAAATTGTTTGGAATGAGTTTAACCTTCATGCCGAGGCCTCTTATTTATAGTCGTTCCCAGCCTCTTTCCTCACGACAACTCACCATATAAATGGCTCTTCCTTAGGCTGCTCATGCTTACTCTTGCTAACCGAGCTTTGAGTTGTCTAATTTTGGGTTTGCCAACCAATATTATCTAATTTGCATGTAATCTTAATCGTACACCACCTACTTAAGTTGATAAAAATCTTCATGCATGTAATCTCCTTTTGCCACTTCATCTGCTTAATTTCTGATTTATTTATTCAAATTACTAATGAATGCATCTAATTCTCCTCAAATGCGTCTATCTGTCCCAATCACACTGGTTTCGCTCTCGTGGCTCTCGCTCTTTCCAACTTTCTCGCTGGTTTTGCTCTCGTGACTCTTGCTAATGAACGTAACCTCCAACCCATCGCATGGCTCCATCGTCTCGCACTCGTTCATAGTGGTCTCGTTGATCTCGCTCTCACTCTCAGTCGATCTCCTACATTCACCCTCCACGCTCTCGCTCTCAGTACTCTCACTAATCTCGCTCTTGCCCACTTTCTCGCTCAAAATGCTCGCTCTCTCCAATCTCGCTCTCTCTCATTTTCTTGCTCAACTGCTCTTCCTAATCCCGCTGGTGTCGCCCTCTCCCATTTTCTCTTCACTCTCGCTTGGCATCACGCATAGGACAGTTGTTTGGTTCAACACTTCCATCACTGCATGCTCTTCGCAACACGTAGACAATACTTAAACCTTTGCGTTATTCCATACTTAATTAATATATCTTGGTTTTCCCGCGTCTAAATTCCTCATAATTTTATTATATTTCTTGTTTTTATATCCTATTTCCTCATGCTCTCCAAATTAGGGTTCGGGTATTACACACAATTTTGAACAAGGTTCCAATTTCTTAGAATTTACCTCAAGCACATGTGTTCGGCAAACCCAGACCTTGAAATGGTGTAGACTATCTTTACGACCATTCCATAATTCCAAAGGTGTTCTAGTAACACTTTTGGATGGAACACAGTTCAAAATGTAAGCTGTAGTCTATACTGCATAACCCCAGAACGAGTCAAGTAAGGAAGCATAACTCAGACCAAACCATGTCCAACAAGGTTTAATTTCTTCTTTCTGACGCACCATTTATTGGATTACAAAAACATGCAATGGAAGAAAACAAGATCATTAAGCATTCTAATTCTTTAATTTTGAAATCAAAATAAGCATGTTCATAGGGTATTAAGAGGGTTTCAATAAATACCTTTGAAGATCCTCTTCACACACAAATTTGAGCTACAATCTTCTCCAATTGAAGTTGTGAACCACCAAGAGATCTTCTCTACTATTCTCAGCCATGAATTTGAATGGTGGAACTCACAATTGGGATGAATTTGTGAAGGTTTTGGTGTAGGTTTGAAAAGAGGGAAAAACAATTTCTGCATAAACTAGTATTTAGCAGCCTCCTCTGTCTTTCAATCTTAAAATTGAAGAGCTTTATCATTCCCTTTCATGCAGGCACTTAAGAGACTAGCTAATGCCACTTCAAATGCATGGAAATAATGGGCAGTGTGTGTGAATTGGAAGAATCCACCTCCTACTAAGAGAAGTTTGGATGTTTCCACTAACAACTTAATTTCCCATTTTCATTTATAGTTTTAATTAATTTCAAAGTTAATTAAATCTAATTTAATTAACTTCAAAATTTCAAAATCCAATTTCTCAAATTGAATCAAATTGAAAATTATTTTGATTTTAATTAATTAAACATATTTAATTAATTAGATAATAATTTAATATCAATTATTAAATTAATCACACACCTAATTTTAAATGTGAATTCTATTCATGTAATTAATATTTAAATCAACAATTTCGTTTAATTTTGATAAATTGAATATTAATTAGTTATATCGAATATAATTATATAAACCCTAATTTGAATTTGAACTATTCAAATTCAAACTCTAAATTCAATTTGAACATATCAAATTGAAACTCAATTTGAAAACTTCAAATTTATATCATTCCAAAGTCACTTAATTTACTAATTCAAGATGTTTATGAGCTAGTAGAGATCTTATGAACCTACAGATCATGAGCTCCAACGATTTGAGTTAATTGGCTAAAACTCTTTAGACCGAATTAATAAATAATCGTTAACTATCAAGTCACACCACTATCGCTCGTTAGTTGCACTCTCTTCACTATAGATATATTTGTATCCACTTGATTTAACCATAATCGGTAAGTTGACTTTTCACAGGTTGTTCATAATAACGACTGGGTCAAATACGGTTTTACCCCAAAAATTACATATTGCTCTTTAAGTTCCATTGATCCTCTAATGAATAATTGGTTTGTGATCCAATCATTAAACTGGATCCCTCTTGGGCCAATGAGAGGGTGGGACCCCTTGTTCAAGACCTGAATTCAGCATTTAA
Organism: Benincasa hispida; assembly: GCF_027475165.1. Taxonomy (NCBI): domain Eukaryota; kingdom Viridiplantae; phylum Streptophyta; class Magnoliopsida; order Cucurbitales; family Cucurbitaceae; genus Benincasa; species Benincasa hispida. Next base: position 9,938,123 of record NC_143479.1, read on the forward strand.
GAGAACAACCTTCCTTTTATCCATAAATTGGGTAGTCGTGAATTCCATCTTGCACCCTATGTCTCCAACTATCTACCTGGTCTTACCCTTGAAATGGGAGGCTTATTGAACCGACGCTGTTGAGCCAACCCTCACCTATGAAAATTAAGGATAATTCCGAATAAACAGGAGTTTATAGTTCGGTGAAGATTAAAATCGAGTTACCTAGGTCATCTAAGCAAAATAGTCAGTCTTAAACAGTAAACGACGTTATAAAGTACGAGTGACTTATTTCTTGCCCTGATCTTATGCAAACTCATTGCATAGGACGTCCCCACTCCTCATGTTAATATATCAACGAATTAGGATCACTTCGTTTGTAGCACCTTACAACAAATTGTAACAACTACAGAGTGAGTCATATCTGATAGTGTTACCATAATAAGGCATCCAACTTTATTTGTTTACTTTAGATCATTTTGACTATTTACTCAAACCCGATCCACTTTTATGTCCCCATATAAAGTTCAAGTATTCATGTAATTTCCATGTATCTTAGTTTATTAGATCTAGTCTTTACAAGTGCAATTTACAAATTCAATAACAACTTTATTGAATAAGTGTTAAATAACATCTTTATTAATAATAGAAAATGTTTAACTCTACAAACTGCGAGTTTTAGGATATATAACCTAACACCATTCTGCTGAGGTGTACCAGATGCTGAGAGTTGGGATACAATTCCATGTTTTATTAAATGGTTTTGGAATTTTAGATCCAAATACTCTCCACCTCGATCAGATCGAAATGTTTTAATAGTTTTATTTAATGCATTTTCAACTTCAGCCTTATACTCCTTGAACTTTTCAAGGGCTTCAGACTTATGTTGCATTAAATAAACATACCCATATCTATAACAATCATTAGTAAAAGTGATGAAATATTCAAACTCTTGCTTTAACATTCATCGGACTATAGAGGTCTGAATGTACAAGTTCTAAGGGTTTTTTGGCCTTGTGACCTTTTCCAATAAAAGATCTTTTATCATTTTACCTTCGAGGCATGACTCACACACAGGTAAAGAATTTTCTTCTAACTCACTTAGAGGTCCATTCTTGACCAGTTTCTCAATCCTATTGAGATTTATGTCTTAATCTCATGTGCCAAAGATGGACATTTTCCTTAGGATAAATTTTAAGTCTTTTATTCTGAGTTACCGCAGTTTTAAACAATTCAGTATTTAGAAGGGCTTTAGTTGCTAATGGCCTTAGCACATATAAATTATCTTCCAGATTAGCAGAACAAAGTTCTATATCATTCTTAGAAATAAACGCTTTATTCATAGAAAAGTATACATATTACTTTTGTTCAATTACACATTTTATAGAAATTAAGTTTCTCTTTAAATCAGGAACTACGTATACATTGTCTAACAAAATAAATTTTTTTTTGTAAAGTATGTCGGAGTCCTTCCACTGCCGTAGCTAAGACAATGTGTCCAGTTCCAACACACATCGTCATTTCCCCAACCTTCAGTTGTCGCTAGGAACTAATTCCCTGAAATGAAGAACAAATATGGTTAGTGGCGCTTGAATCTATTATCCAGGTCGAAATATCATTTTCACTAAACAAGTCTCCAAAACAAGTAAATTATATTCACCTTGCTTGGCCTTCTTATTTTCTACCAAGTATTTAGGACAATTTCTCTTCTAGTGTCCCTATTGGTTGTAATGGAAGTAAATTCCCTTTGCAGCCTTGGCTCTGTCTCCCCTCTAGGCAGTAATTGGTGGGTTATCTTTCCACTTTCCACTTTTCTTCTTCTTCCACTTTTTAGTGCTGAAAAAAGAAGACACAAACTTAGTTCCAAAGTACGATCCTTTGTAGAAATTTTTAAAGGACAAGGCAACATTTTTTCCACCCTTTTGTTCCTTGTATTTCATCAAGGATTGGAATGTTTAGAGCTCGTTGAGCAAGATGGTCAGGTTGTAGTCAATCTTGTTCATAACAACATTGCTACAGAACTGCAAGAAACTTTCAGGTAAAGATTCTAGGATGAAGCTAACTTGACTGGCCTCATCTATGATAGACCCATTCATCTCCGCTTGAAGTGGACCATCATGTTGAGAACATGTTCTCTAACAGATGCCCCCTCTTGCATATGGACATTGAAGATGTTTTTTTAGAGCATCATGCCTGAGTTGTGTGGACGGTTGTTTGAACATTGCCTGCAGGGATTCCGTGATCTCACGTGTAGTGATCATGGACTCATGTTTCTTGACCAAGACTTCAGAAAGGCTTGCCAAGATATACACTTGGGCCTTCTCATTTCCCCGTATTCAACGTTCATATGCCTCCTAAACATTTTAAGGAGCATTTTGAGTAGAAACAGGAGGACAAACCTTAATTAGGACAAATCTCAAGTCATTAATGATTAATATTTTGTTGATTGCATTTCTCTATATAGTGTAATTTTTGCCGATAAGTTTGTCAACGATGAATAAATTTAGCATTGTTGTTTGCCTCACGATTTGTATTAAAAAGTGATTGGGAATGAAGATGAAAGATGATGGCTTAGGTGAATGGTGATGTTTGACGAATTACTTCTCTATGTGAGAAGAGACGATGTGTTGAGGTGGTTTTGATTTACATACAATGCGTACAAGCTTTCCCAAACCCAAGTATAAATTTGACACAGGCTTCCTGGTAAGCCTAAGATCGAACACAGGGATTTTTTACAGTCTAATGCAGTCCTCGCATTGTCTCAATTGTAGATTGGTTCCAGATTAACGAGAGTGAAGATTATCTATACTAAACATAATGTATGCATGCAAGAAAACGTAGTAGTTCAAGAGGAAAAAGGGGATCTATGGTTGGATGGTGCTAAGTGTTTGGGGGTTATGCATGAGTCCCAAGCTAGATGAACAAGTGATGAAAGCATGAGAATGGAATGAAGATGATATGGATGCTTATTTACAAACTGTGTATGTATATGTTAGGTCTTTGTCCCTTAAGCCTTATTGTTCAGCATTTCTCAATGTGAACGTCACATATATTCCTATCTCTAGGGTGCATGCGTTGGAGACAGAGAAAAGTAAAAATAGTCGCAAGTAGTTTTATCTCTAAACCTACTATGTGCCTGACTCAAAGCTCTTTAGTTAATCTACTCTTTCAAATAGTTTAACTGAGAAATAACTTTAATCAAGTGATTAAGATGATTAAAGCACGAAATTCAAGTATGCAATGACTTAGAAGGATGGTTGCCACACATAAATTTGAGTGTAAACAAATGAATTAATAGTGGATCGATCAAATATAAGACTGAATTTAAAGATAGCAAATATATTTACAATATTCTCAATTTAATCGAATCATTGGTAAATAGAGGTGAGAAGTAAAAGAAGAGAAGGAAGTCAAGCTGCATAGTTCAATCTCTTGTCCTCTATGGCTTGTTCTAAGTGCTTGTTGCCACCAACTTGGTGAAGATGTGATGAAGGATTCTTTCTTGAGCTTGGTTTCTGATGCGTGGAAAATGGAGAGTAAATATGCGTTCGTTCTCCATGCGTCGCTGGTCATGCGTTAGACTAAGGGAAATGCAATATGCGTCTAAGAATCTATGTGATGACCATGCATTCCTACCACAGGTTTTCTTGCTCTCTTACCAAGTATAACGAGATCGCAAGTTTCTCAAGATGATATGAGGTCAAACTCAGGGACTTGTAGCTAAATGTTATGAAGTAATGTGTTTGCAGGGAAGAATAAAAGAATAATGAAGTTTAAGGACTATGCACTACTCCTACTCTTAACTAAAAAAATTAAACAATAGAAGTATGACTGTGAGAGTTGGTAGAGATACGACAACTGTTAACGCGTAATAAGATGCATGGAAAAATAGATAAAATAATGGAGGGGATGACTTCACCGCATCAATAAGCTTGATCGCAAGGGTAACCTCAGCCAACACAAGTTATGCGATCATGCTATACACAATTGTCTAGGACGCATGCGATAGTGTCGATAGGACTTATGTCTAAGTTTCTATTCTTTCTCATGTGATCTAACACATAAACAAGGTGACCGTATACCACTGTATCCTACTTTTGGACGCATGCTATGTGACCGCATACTATCATATCCTATCTATAAGGTGCATGCAAAGTGTAATAGAAAATATAACTTATGTCTAAGTTTCTACTCTTGCTTATGCGATCCAATCTGACTCTCTCAAGCCTAGATTTGGTCTTTAGACTACTCTCTCAAGTATGTCCAAATGATGAATGATGCATTCATAAGACAAGATAATCACATAAAGCATGGTTGACATAAGATTATTCCTATCTTTAGGAACATTGCTTACTTTGCTTAGTGAGTTCCACTACTTACCCTTTCAAACAGTTAGTCGCCACTGATCAGCTCATAGACAAGCATTGCGACCACTCATAGACAAGCTTTGCTACAGTCTCACACTAAGCAAAGAAGAGTTTCTCACAATACTCGTGCAACGCACACCTCTCGATGGTTTATTATATGCTTCATATGTCTATGTCGCATGATTAAGTATGCGATACTCTAGCAATCTTACTTAGTCATTACGATGAAAGTATAGGATGATAAAGAAGAGGTAAATGAAGATGGAATCGAAGGAAATAAAGAAATTCATTGATCACAAAATGTATTAATATCTTAAGCAAAAATGTAATACAATACAGAGATAGAAAAGAGATGGAGGGCTAGATGTAGACAATGTCTTGCTTCCATCAGATGTATGTCAAAGCTGCCGATGGTGCCATGGATGGACGGTGGAGTAGTCTCTCTCTCGATCCATCTCGGGCGAAGCTCCGATCATCACTTGGAATGGTTGAAGGAATGAAAAACTCTCAAAGAATGTCTTCTCATGCTTTCGTCTGTGATCATAAGGATCTGCCCTAAGGTAGAAGCTCGGATGATTTGAAGTTGGGCTCTAAGGCTCTATTTATAGAACTCAATCACCGACAACATTAATGATTCTGCTCGAAATTTCTACTACTAACGGCGTGATGGACCTGCTCTGAATCTCTACTACTAACGGTGTAGTAGGTGTCGACATCATCTTTTGATACTCTCAAGGCATGCGTTCATGCTTGGTTTTCGAAGTACCATCGCATTCCACCACCCTTGCGTTCATCCCTCTATTATGGTTATTACTCTGTAGCCGCAACCTCTATGCGATGGACACATGCAGTTAATGGCCGTAACATCTATGAGATGAACGTATGTGATCGCCTTTGTGATGGTGGGATTCACCCATGCGATCGATTCCTGCGATAGCTACAAAAATAGACATTTGGACGCAGAATAACGCATAATATTGGGTTAGCCGAGATTTTTAATGCTGATCAATGCAAGCTCACTTTTCACATGAATTCTTAGTATAATCACCACATATTCTTCTTGTTAGCCCTCATAATTCTAAATACAAAGGCTTATAATAACTTGCATTTCTGCCAGTTATCAGTTTCCAACACTTTTCTGAATCAATGATGATAATGGACCTTTTCCTCCTAGCTCCTTGCAACGGAAAAATTCTTGGCTATCTGAATTCTCTAATATTTTTAATGTGTCTAACTCTGTTCTCTTGGCAGCAAACCTCCTATTTGTAGGCGTTTTCCTCAGTAACTTGCGACAAGACTCACATTAAATTCCATGTCCTGGTCAGCCGCCTGCCATTTCAGAGCTTTTCATATACCGCTAGTTAGGTGTCCATACTTGCAAGTGGCGATTTGACAGAAAATGCACAAGCCAATGAATCTCTTCTACGTCAGACATATTTGGACGCATGTCCTCGTGTTAGCTGGGTATGGAACACTTGGTGAAATTTCTTAATTTCCTGCAATCAGATGTGTTAGTGAAGCAAATCTATCAAGAATGCTACTTTTGTATGCATCGGTGATATGTTAAGGGATTTCATGTGTTTTTCCTTGAGTGCATTTTTATCACAAAGAATCCTAATTGTTCCAATCTTTAAGAGATAATAACTTATATTTCTACAAGTTATCACACATAAATCATTATGAAATTTGTTGAAATATACAATTTATTTTTATTAGTATTCAAGCATTACTCATTTGGAAAAACCAATCAAATTTAGCAAAATAAATTTGATACACCCTATGTGACATCTATTTTACAATGATGTTTTAGTGAGGTATGGTAAAAACCATCATATGGTGTTCAAAAACCATCATATGGTATTCAAGTACCCCCTTCACTGAAATGAGACCATCCAACCAATATACAAAACAACTCCTTATTACTGTAAATATCAGTCACCATTGTTCGATCCAGAAACTATTAATTGACTTAACATTTTCTTGTAAGTGTAATCCCTCATTGTAGATTCTAGAGTTCCACCCGAATGAGTCAGCCATAGAGAAAAATTAATTGGAGACAAACTAAAGCAATCCTATCCATTTTTGGAGTTTGAGTAAAAAATCATGCAAATGTCATCCGTAGGGGGACACAAGCAAATGTGCCTCCGGGCCAAGCATGAAAATTTACTACAAACTAATGAGAGAGACCGAGGGATGTGTTGACATGCGTCTCGCTCCCATTTACTATAAATACTCTCTTCATTCACCTTAGTATTGACCTATACAAGCACCACCCGTAGAGGGACACAAAAAAAGGTGTCTCGAGGTCGAGTATTGATCTCACGGTGTGAATTTATAGGGAGAAACATGAAAAAGAAAAAAATGAAGTATCATATATCCCATTTTCCTCCCACTGAGTATTTTACCTATGGTAGAGTTTTCATCGATCAACATGATGAATCTCAGCTAACCCGTTACTTTGGGTTAATTATGAGTTCAGTATTCTATTTTTGTAGCCAACACAGGAAATGAACGCAAACGTGGAAACCAGACCACCACATAGACGACCGCATGCGGATATACTCTCCATCGCTTAGAAAAACACGACTAATTATTTTACTAAGTGATTGTTTAAATTTGCCAAAAAGTAACACTTATTTTGGATTGTTAAACAACTTTGATTAATGTTCATTAAACTCTTTAATAAACTTTAATAGACTTTAATCAATGATTGTATACTTGTAGAAAATTTATCCAATTCACCTTTCCAGGTCAGTTCCTAGGTAAGAGCTTAAATACCCCAGCCTAGACAGAACTGACCTTAGACAAAAGATCCTTTAAAGATACATTTGCTACAAATTTAATCTTTTAATTAAAATCAATTTAATTCTATTAAATTGATTAAAAGATTAAACTTATTTCTAATCTCATTAGAAATGTGATCTTAGGTCAAGGTGAATCATATTTTAAAACTACTTTAAAAAATGATTTTAATCTAAGGTTTGCATGCAATTTTGAATTATTGATTTTAATTTATAATTTTATTCAATTATAACCTTTATAAAAGAAATGAAATAAATTAAAACCAATCATTGCATGTGGAAGCATACTTAGGTAAATTATAAAAATTATAAAATAACCTAAATTAGTGTCTCGCTTCATGCAATTCAATTTCATTACTTAACATACATAATACTTATGTAATAAAGTAATGAAATAATTGATAACATACATCCAACTATATACTGTAACACTTCTAATATAAATGATATACGACAATGTTATTAATGCATGCAAGCATATATTATATGATGCATGAGCATGCTATAAAATTAAATCATGCAACTATATATTATAACATTTATAATATAGATGATACATGAATAATGCATAACCTATGGTGGGATTTACTATATGACAAATATTATGATTTATAATTATATAAATTAAACCATACATCATATGTATAATTTAAACAACAATTATTGGATCGGGATAGAACTCCTAAACAATTAATTAAATTAATTATAAAACTTATATGAATTTAATTAATTAAAACAACTAACTATTGCATAATTATTAGCCAACCAGTTCAAAACAAGTGAAATCGGGCCTTGAACCGCTTGAATCGGACTGTCCAGCACCAGAATTGCCCTTGAACTACTCGAACCAAATGAACCAGATGCGATCAGATGCAACTCAAACTAAATTGCACGCGAATAGAAAAAAGTTTTCATTTCAGAACATTGCAACGCTATGAAAAAATTTTTCGTTCGCAGCGTTGCAATGCTATTATACACTAGCCACTGTACAATTGCAAATTTTGTCAATCATTCTCCTATTTAGGTCTCGTTTTCTCCAGAAATCCTATAGAAAACTCACAAATGACTAAAACTTTCAAATTACAAACTCTATAACAATTTATGCCGGAAAAACAGAAGGGCTCTTACAAATCAAAATTGTAAAATAAAGCTGTAAAACACGAATCCAATCTCGAAAACATCCAATAATCGCAAATCATTCACAAATCCATTCATCATATGAACAATTTACATAATGCAACCCACCAAATCTGTAAAAACATTATGGAAAAAAAAATTAAATTTTTTTTACCAAAACCTCGCTCTGATACCAATTAAAGGAACGGTGAAGTTCCATCACGTAAATGGGGATCGATCCCAATTTTTTTAAATTTTACACAAACAAGACTATACAAAATAAAAATATTTACAACATGCAATAGAGGGGAAAAAGAAATTAGGGTTTTGAAGATCTTACCCTTGAAGAAACCAATTTCTTCATGAAATCCCTCCTCGATCTATCATGAACAACTAGATCACAAGCACCCAACGATGACATCACCAAGCGGAGCCTTTTGTATTCTCTTTTAGGTAGAGAATTCTCAGGAATGTGTGGGCTCTGAGATTTTAGGAAGAATGATCGAGAAAATGAGGGAGAATTTACTTAGAGGAAAAAAGGAAAAAAAGAATCACCATCTTACTTCTCTGTGAAGAAGAAAATGATAAAAGATGATTCCTCTCAAAATTGCCCACCAACACACGTCTCAAACGAGAGAAAAGATGGGAGGGAATTATAACAACCCCAAAAATTAAATTCAAAAGTTAATTAATTTAGTTTTTTTTAACAAATATAATAAAATTTAATATATATTTATATGATAACTAATTCATCATATATAATATATATTAAACCATATGTTATATCGTATATAACACATAACCTATAGTTCTTATATTGTATCAAATACAATATAACCTATAATTTTTATTTCTTTCATACATGCATAGTATTTAATGTAAATTATATTTATACTAAATCTAATTACATGAATCTCATCCATATACTTAATATTTGATTCATATCCAAATATTTATTTCCTCTTAAATATACTTTATATTATAATGTATCAAATATATAATATTAATTATATCACATATAATTAATTTCCTTAATTAATTTAAACAATTCAAATAAATCCAAAATTGATTCTTAATAATCCTAGTTGAGCTACAAAGTGGACCTTATGGACTTGTCGATTGAAGCTCCAATTGTACTAGAATAATTAATTGAACTTCTTTAATTAACTTATTTAACATCCATTAACTGTCGGTCACTCCACTAAAAACTGACAACTGCACTCTTTGTACTACAGATATATTTCCATGTCCATTGAATATAATCAGTCAACAGTGCGATAACCCTTCACAAATTTCTCATAAGTACAGCTCGACTAAAATTACTGTTTTGCCCATGTAGTTACATCTAACTCCTTAAGTACCACTGATCACTCTAATTAACAATAAGTCAACTATGACCAAACCCCTCCTAGGCCAAGAGAGAGTGTGACGCTACATCATTTAAGCCCCAAAATTAGCCTTTAAGGGAGCAATTTATCTACTTATCTTGACATTGGGGAAGGAGTAAATTCTGTTGGGGAAAAAAGACTTTGCAAACTTAAGAGAAACAAACCATTTTTAAGGATGGCCGGAAGAATAAAGAACGTAAAATTCCCTGACTCTAATTTAGAATAAAATAAATAAATAAATAAATAAATAAGTAAGTAAATTAACTAAGGAGTTTTAAATACTTGACTCTTGAACTAAAACATGCCAATTTTTAAAAAGATAAGTGCAGAAGTGATGTCAAGTCTCAATGGCTGGGTCACGAATTCTTTCTGTCATTCACCGTCCGATCCTTTTCCTTACTTGAAAAAAAGGGAAAGAAAAGAATGAGTATAAAAATACCCAATAAGTGACCTACTACTAGGTCCACCAGGTGATTTGTTAGTCTTCCTATCAAGACACAAGTGTACATTACACATCATAGGCATAAGCATAAGGGGGCAAAGTCAAAGGTATGCTTTCATAAGTAGTGATCCATGAAAATCGCAATCATAAGCATAAATGGTGATCCCATAGGGACACAAAAACATAAACATAAGATGTGAATTCGAAGGTTCAAAAACATGCTATGTACTTAGCTCGATAAGAACACTAACAGTCACCATCAGTCTAATCATGCAACATTCGACATTCAAATCTTGCACCAACCATAAACATGATATCCTAACCTCAGTAACATAGCCAAAGGTTTTCAGAACACTATCAACAATCCATCTATTGGTCAAATCATAGCAAATCATTCCATCAAAATAGAAGTATGTATTTAATGGTGGCGGATGCATGATTGCAAATGGCAGCGAACTATCGAGACCACTGAAGTCGACTGAGTGCATGAGAAAGTGAAAGTGAGCACATGAGAGATCCAGACGAGATGTGAACGACATCGGCTTAAGGCAACACGAACTAAACGAGGCGACGGTGGATGGAACGGTTGGGCAGGCGAACTCCGACAACATCACGGTGGTCTGAGCTTCGAATGGCAGAGGAAGGAAAAAAAACATAGGGGTCCGACGATGTTGAAATCGTGAAGGAGAAGAAGATATTTTTTTTCCCTTTGACATGCTTTACGAGAAACCTATAATAATATTTATAAACACTCTTCCTCCTCCCTTAGACCCTAACTCCCAAAAACAAAATGTATTTTATATTCTTTTCCTTTTCCCTCTCAAAACCCTAAAATCGATAAAGGTATTTATATTTAAATATCACATTCTTTTTCATTTCCCGTTTCTACTTCCAAGAACCCCCAAATTTAAATTCAAAAAATTCAAATCTCAATCATTTATTCCAATTAAAATTATCTTAATCCATTTATTAAATTACAACCTCAAAATCCAAAATAAACTCCAAATAATTAAAAAAAAAAATCTGAAAATTTGGGACATCACATATATTGACTATCTTTAATGTATCTTGTTCTTTTAACTATGTCAACTAGTCTTTTAAATGCAAGGGGACTCATCTGTAAAATATCTCTACTCCGCTCTTCATTAGAAATAAAATTCATTAGAAATAAAATTCATCAGTAAACATCTTGATTATGTTCTTTCTAATTTAGGTTCCGACGGAAATCTTGTAATGAATGGTGGATTTTATTAAATTTCTAATAATATAGCTACGTAGCCAATTCAAATTGTTATAGCACCAACTACACGTCGTATATTTTGCTCCCAATTTCTCATGATATTAATCTACTCTCTCAACAGAAACGATAGATCATAATATAATTATTATAAAATATTTTTAATTAAATTAAAATAGATACTATGTTAGTTTACTTTTTTTTTTTTAACAAAAATATATTATCATCCTACTCTCATTTTATTTTTCATTCCATATATTTATTATTTATTATATACAAAATAAACATCACTTTATTTTTATAAGTTAATGTATATTTTTCAAAGAAAAGTTATATATTTTGAAATTTTAGACAACCTAAATGCTATTTTCATATATATATATATATATATTGCTTCTTGTAGTCGGGCTGTAATGCCTCCCTTCATTTGCTTGCCTCCTTCTAGCTTAAAAATCAAATCCACCAATTCTACAACAACTAAGAAGCAACATTGTATTTTAATTTTATCTCTCATGCAACATATCGTTTTTCTTCCCTTTTTTCATATATATATATATATATATATATTTATTTATTTATAACTATCAATGTTTTTTTTTCCGAAACCCATTTTTCTCACTTTTTTTTATTAGTGCACCTTCACATTTTTTTATCCTCTTAAAAACTATCACTATTTTTTAAAAAATTATTATTACTATAATTTAAATATTCTACTATTTTCTTAGTTTTTAGATTTTTTTGTCATTATACCAATATTTAACTATTGAAGGT